>NC_053493.1:156474214-157211714 GCF_905171775.1 Rana temporaria | reverse complement strand
GGGAAGGATACTTAAGGGACAGACGCCATGTTGTGAGAGTCTCTGCCTCGAGGCCCTCCTGGCTCGAGGTCCATGATAGTCGTTTAGTCTCGGGGCCTTGTTGGCCCGAGGCTGTACTTCTACCAAGTAGGCCCAGCCATCCTGACTGGGGCCTAGGATTTCAATTGATCCTGAGTTGTCCGTCTCACGAGAGGAAGCTACCTAATGGAGAAAACCAGGGGAGGACCTGCCCAGGATGGGACAGAGCGGAAGGCTGATGTCTTGGGATAGGCCTGGTGACTCTATTAAGGGATGATCTACAATCCATGTTACCCTACAGTTTCGCCGGGTCGGCTTAAAGGCTCTTAAACTGTATGGCTGGAAGTTCGGGTACCAAATCCTGTGGCAGAGGATTCCGGACTGTTCACTTTTTCTTACAACCAGTCTGTGGCAGAGACTGTTACTGATCATTGTTCGTGTATCATTCCGGCTGCTAGGCCAGGTGAAAGGGGCCTATTCGGGTGAGCAATACCCACTCGAGAGGAAGTGGTGAGTGACCTTTTTTGGGACTTAGAAGTTTTCCCCAGTGATCTGTACTATGCGCCTGAACCTTCCCCTGCTCCTCCATCCTTCTACTTTCTTGCAAGTTATGAGAAAAATAAAACCTAACAGCTAAAGGTTTTACAACTTGTGTGGACATTGGAGTTCTTTACAGACTTTCTTCCCCTAGACAACGAATGTTGAGGTAACGTGCAAGGCCCAAATCTAATCCAGCAGCTCCTACAGGGGTAGTGCTACATTATGTTTGCCATACCCCCATCCTCTCAGCTAGATCCCCGGAAATAATGAGTACCCAACATTTTGGGAGAAAACACATCTGTCGGGTGGTGGTCATCATTAAATGGGATTTGGGATAGTAAGCATTTCCTGGGATTTCTCCAGAAGGTGACCCCTATCAGTAGGAAAGCTAGGGTATGGTAAGTATATTTACTAACTTTTTTTTTTATTTATTTTTTTATATAGATATTTGGTACTGTATTTGGCATGGAAAAAACGCAGACCTTGCTTAGTAATGCAAAGTCTATTTTAACAGTCATAAGTTTCACAGTTCTGCCGTATAACTTGATTGTTCTGTATAAAACCTGGAACTGACTTGGACATTTGTATGTCAAGAGCCTGGCATCTGGTTGCCGTGTTTTTCAGAAACAGAGTATATTTAGCTTGGATCGGAGCACAATATGGCGCCTTCTACAGTAAAGTGTTTAAGACATGTTTCATGATTTATAAGTTGTTTAATAGGCTTGCAGCTTTAAGCCAATAAGCTATAACATTGATAAAAACACAATGCTGAACACAATTTTCTTTTTTTTATCAAAAGTCAACCTGTGTGGTGTTTCGCAAAGCAATCTCACTGAACCTGGCAAACTGATTCAAGCATGAATTTATCCCACTGCATTGGAAGTGCAGACACACTATATTTTAGATTTCCATTTTAATGCTGATTCTAAGTTACACACATACAAATCAGGATTTTGTTGGTTCCATGTGGTCTTCCTGTTTCTTTAAGTTTAGACATTTTGTACCATTTGAATGTACAAATGTTAATGCAATGCGTGTTTATGCATTGACCACCAATTGATGACTCTTACTAATGATTATGTTAAAAATTTTGGATGCGCTAGCTTGACCATGTGATCTATGTAAGGTATTATTAGTGCATTTCTATTTCTATTATTCATAATGACCTTGTTTCACAAAGCTGGATGGTTTACTGATGTCAAAGTGACCTTTTGATCACTATTAGTATATGTCACTATAGCATGGCTCAATCACTATTTAGCAAGTCTAATTTCTGTTTGCTTTAAAGCTCAGGTCTGGACTCTGCCCCTTCCCCCCAAGTTGCACCCCTCCTTCCTTGGTAGCCCCTTCACCAATTCAGATGTATTTTAAGTTTAATACCTTTTCCAGATGCCTTTAGTCCAGTGGTCTCAAAGTACTGGCCCGCAGGCCGGGTGGAAGTGAGGGGAGCAAAAAAAATGTTTTTATTTTTTTTGAGCTGGCGTCATCTGGTGGTGAGCCGTTGGTATTACAAGTTATTACCACCAGATGTGAGCTGGCGCCATCTGGTGGTGGCCGTTGGTATTACAAGTTAAGCATTACAAGTTAAACAGCAATTCTAATGTCATTTTACACTATTTTCACTGCCATATTCTTCCCTCTAATTAGAACCCCCAAACATTATATATTTTTTTTATCCTAACAACCTAGAGAATAAAATAGCGATCGTTGCAATACTTTCTGTTATGCCGTATTTGCGCAGCGGTCTTACAAGCGCACTTTTTTGGGAAAAAATTACACTTTTTTTAATTAAAAAATAAGACATCAGTAAAGTTATCCCCATTTTTTTAATATTATGAAAGATAATGTTACGCCGAGTAAATTCATACCAAACATGTCACGCTTAAAAATTGTGTCCGCTTGTGGAATGCCGACAAACTTTTTTACCCTTTAAAATCTTCATAGGCGACGTTTAAAAAAATCTACAGGTTGCATGTTTTAAGTTACAGAGGAGCTAGAATTATTGCTCTCACTCTACCAATCGCGGCGATACCTCACATGTGTGGTTTGAACACCGTTTACATATGCGGGCGCTGCTCACGTATGTGTTCACTTCTGCACGCAAGCTCATCGGGACGGGGTGCGTTTTCTGGCTCCTAACTTTTTTAGCTGGCTCCTAGATTCCAAGCAAATTTGTCAAACCCTGACTTACACCAGTGCTGGTGGTAATAATGCGCTCGCTGACACCAGTGCTGGGGGTTAATAATGTGTTCGCTGACACCAGTGCTGTTGTTTTTGAAGTTTGAAAGTTTGCATGCGGCCCCCCATGGCATATGAAAACTTGTCTTGTGGCCCTCAGGTAATTTGAGTTTGAGACCCCTGCTTTAGTCTAATCACGTGGCTCTTTAATTCTTCTCTATCACTGGGCTGTACTCAAAGATGCATAGAGTTGTGTTTTTGTTATGACCATTCTTCACATCATTATTCTGTGAGTGCAGGGTGCCATGGTGATGCCCCCTTTGGGTTAATGCATTCACAGGATGTCCTCAGTCTTCCAGGTTAAATTACTCTAGATATTATTTAACCTGTAAGGCTGGGAACATTTGCTTAGGGAATAAATGTTAAATAGTAGTTTCTCTAGCATCTCTACACTGAGTGTCTCTTAACTTGGGAACAGGTTTTATCCATGACCAAGATTAGATAAAGTACTGTACTTAAATTGTGAGTTAATTGGGTTCATTAGGCAGGGGTTACACTGATTAAATATAAAAACCAAGGTACAGCGCTAAGTGAACAATGTGAAACCAAAATGTTAAGTGAAAAAGATTAGTGTAAAACATAAAACTGTGACATAAGAATTCCAGTTTAGGAATAATAAAGTCCATATCCATATAATCCACATCATAATGAAATGAATGGAATAAAGTCCATATCGTGAGATGTAGTCTCCTTACCACAGACCCCATAGCGTGATACCGTTTTGAAAGGGGATTTAATAAAAAGTAAAGTAGCACTTACAATTAAGTTGAAAAATTGGCGCAGTAAGTATAATAAGGGAAAGCGGCGTCTCCTCTGAACTACTCCCATCTGCTAAACTCTGTGGTTGTGGATCTCCGTAAACAATGCGTGATGACGTTCCACTCAGCTAAGCCACACCTACGCGTTTCGTCATCAAAAGACGTCATCGGGGATAGGCTGCTTATCACGCTATGGGGTCTTCCCTTATTTTTCATTACATGGGAGTCTGAATTGATTACATACCTCTTGGAGCGAGCACATTCTGGATTTGTCTTTCATCACATATGCTTGGAGATTCGGGAAGACTATAAACATCCCTGTGCCTAAATAGACCGCTGTAACGACGGTCAATTATATGTGGTAAGGAGACTACATCTCACGATTTGGGTGTCCTTTCGGTGGAGGAATCATTTGTCTTTCATTTTGATGCAGATTACTATCTATGGACTTTATTCCATTCATTTCATAATGATGTGGATTATACTCTATGGACTTTATTATTCCTAAACTGGAATTCATATGTCACAGTTTTATGTTTTACACTAATCTTTTTCACTTAACATTTTGGTTTCACATTGTTCACTTAGCGCTGTACCTTGCTTTTTATATTGTTTGTTTACTTTGGGTATCTTAGGTTATTGGTACTGGCAGCTTATTTTCCACATTAATGTGTGGTTATTTTCACATTTTCGTTAGCGCAGTGTTTTTTCCTCTATTGGGAATTTTTTTTTTTACTTTGTCAGGGGTTACACTGAGATGCAAAGTCTGTAAGTACCCAGTTATCCCAAGAGCCCCTGAAGCTTGAATGTACATACACACAGATGGAAATTCTCATTGGCTTCTTGACTCCCACTAAGAAAAGTTATGGTTGGAGTTGGGTTGAAGAAAAAGGTATAGGTAGTGAGAGTTTATGCTTAAAATGGCTTATTTTCTCATTCTTTTTTATGCTGTCTGGTATTACATTTTGAGCGGTATAGTTTGTTATAGAGGGTGGACATCATCCCTTCAAAGTGCACATGCACATAAAGTAATCCTTGACAGGCCAAGGTGAATATAGATGTGTTGTCTGATAATTAAATGTCCCAGATGATATTTCAGAGCAGAAAACAAAAGGAAAGATTAGAATACCTTATCGGATAGCTACCCCCCTCCCCCCAACATAGTAAACCTGCATTGGTGCTGTCTGCTCGGAAAAATACATGCCCCCTCCTCCCTCCTACATATGTTCCTGTGACCTGAGCATTTTTTTTTCTGGACAAAGCTTAGACAAACACATCTGTATATGATCAGATTGTGCTTTCCGATCTGTGACTGTTCTTAGATCTTTCAGGACAGCTTTAGTCAAACTGTACAAAATTCTTGTTCAGAAAACAGTCAAATACTAGCCATTAGATAAAATTATGGTCACGTGTGTCTTTTGCCAGTTTGTCTGAACATATAGATAAAATAATTGACCAGAAAAAATGACTTACCTTTTAATAAGTACACACACTCGGGATTTCCGACGGGAAAAAGTGAATTGGGAATCCTGACGGGGAAAAGGACTGGTTCTCTTTTTTTTCAGCGGGTTTGGCAGTTTTCAGAAAAACTGCCAGGGAGCATACACAGGGCTGGGATTCCTGGCCAAAAGCTCTCATAGCAGTTTTTCCATCGGAAAACCTGGTCATGTGTATGAGGCATTAGAGTTTTTTTTTGGCAGTCCAGTACATGGCCAAATTGTTAACATTCTAAACACACAGGTATTGGATGTGTGTTAGAATGATCACCCAAAATTGAAAGATATACATGCATACATTAACATTATATATGACATTACATTAACTGTGATGACCAAAAAAAAAAAAACACAGAGAAGAAAACAAGTATAAGCAAAAGAAAAGGGGGACTGCAGGCCCTTGCTGTTTTTTTTGTCTCCTAATCGGTTTTAATGGTATCATGCGATGCCTACGCTATGTGAGCAGCAGCATTTCAGACACAATGAAATATGAACTGTGTTGGGAAAGCATGGGTCAGGATCTTTAGAAATAAGAGAACACTATGTAGAGTTTTTTGACATTTTGTCACTGCTCTGTGTCTGGGAAAAAACAGCTGGGGATGATTTTAGATTTTTTTCTCAAAAGTGAATATATGTAAACAACCTAGGGCTTTGATAGATTTCTGTCACTAGATCCTTTAGCTTCTAAGAACATTTTTAATTTGTACAATGACAAGCTCTGCAAGCAGCACTGTAAAGATAACTCTTTAACACCCCATGCACACAAGTGCTATTTAAAGTACATCTTAAGGTTTAAATATACATTTTCCTGGCCTGCCTCAGTACAAACAGCTGATGACTTCTTGTAGGTACTTACCTCCTTACCTTCCTTGCTGTCTGTAGCCTGCTGGTAAAATCTGGGGCTGGATTGTCCATGCATGGATAATAATGTTATGTTGACTTGAACGGGACAATGCTCCTGCTATTTCAAATATATTGGATATTTAAACATACACTTCAGCCAGCATGGCTATAGAAGCCTTGAGTTACACACAGGGATCACAGCTTGCTCAAAGATGACATTTTTCATTCAGGTTTTCCTGTAGCACCTAAGCCGATATTACCAGGTCACTCAAGGAACTCTAATGCCGCGTACACACGATAATTTTTCGGCATGAAAAAACCGAAGTTTTTCGGCATGTAGAAAAAACTTTGTTTTTCCAACTTCATCATTAAAACGATGTTGCCCACACACGATCGTTTTTAAAAAATGCTCTAGCAAAGCGCCGTGACGTAAAACACGTACAACGGCACTATAAAGGGGAAGTTTCATGCGGATGACGCCACCCTTGGGGCTGCTTCAGCTGATTTCCTGTTTAGTAAAAGACGATTCAGGCCTTTCTGTCTGTTGCAGCGTGATGAATGTGCTTACTCCATATGAACGGTAGTTTTACTAGAACAAGCGCTCCCATCTCATAACTTGCTTCTGAGCATGCGCAGGTTTTTAACGTCGTTTTAGCCCACACACGATCATTTTTTACAACCCGAAAAACGACATAGTTTAAAACGTTGTTAAAAAATGCAGCATGTTGGGAAAAAAAAATGTGAAGCCCACACACGATCAAATTAAATGACATTTTTTTAAAACTTTGTTTTTTTTATGCCGAAAAATGATCATGTGTATGCGGCATGAGACAACCTTATTGTGATGTAGGAAGGATGTTCCATGCTTTTAGTTTTCTTGCTGTTTCTTCCATAAAGAATGATGTAACAGAATAATCAGTACTTGTTTCTCACGGTTTCAAATTAAATTCAACCCATCCTTAAAAGGTTGAATCTGGTTGTTGATACCAAGGGAAGATAGATGAATATTTTTTTTTTTTCAATCAGCAGCTTGAACAAAAAAAACTGACCCAATTTCCCCATCCACTCATTCGAGGTGCAGGGGAGAATCCCCACCCACTGTGTCTTTGTATTCTGACAACGGGGAGACTTCCCTGTCCTCAGAATACACTGAGACCGGTTAACTCTTGATGTGTGCTGCTCAGGCTCGATGAACGGGGGATAAACAAACAGGTGCCTTTGCATCTGCAACTGGGAGTGCCGTAAGGGGATGGAGGCCACGTCCTGGCTCATGTAATGACTCAAAGGGAAGAGGGGGTATTCTCTGATGCCACACATGCGAGAGATCCTAGAAAGGTGAATAGAGTGGCAACCTCAGCCTGGCCTCTGATCAGGCCACGCCCCCAACCTGTTTTGCTCTGCTCCCAGAGCTTAGTCATGGGGGTGGAGATCACATGCGTGTGGGGAGTATATAAGCATCATCTGTCATCACTCAATTGATGTAAAGGGGTAGCAGGTGTATATACTGTAGTTACTCATGACTGTTGTAGGTTTAAAAAACATAGTTTTATGAACATGATGAAAGCATATATTGTGGCCCCTATACAATGAAAATTATGATTGTAAAAAGAAGCACTTGAATATTTATGCTCCCAGTTGAATTTATTAAAAGAACAAAAACTTTATTAATAAATTGATTAAAAAAAGAAGGAAGTTTATAGTGGTATATGTGGTTGAGAGTTCAATCACAAAAAGTTTTTTATCTATCTTATGTTACAAGAGATGTGTCTTCCCTAGAGAATCCAAAAGACACTCAAGGTTACTATTGTTGTAGTTGTTCAACATGTAATCTAGACATGTAGACAAATCTTACGAGACACTTCAACTTATTCCACCAGCGGAATATACACTATTATGAATAATTTGTTTTCTTGTCAGCACCATGGATACCAACACACTGATATACCAACTAGCTCCTGCCATATTTATATTTTCATACACTCATATACATATCTAATGACTACTACAACAGTAACATTAATCTATTCCCGAGTAACCTTGAGTGTCTTTTTGATTTTCGAGGGAAGACACATCTCTTGTAACAAGATAGATAAAAACTTTTTGTGATTGAACTCTCAACCACATATACCACTACAAAATTCCTTTTTTTTTTTAATTAATTTATTAATAAAGTTTTTGTCCTTTTAATAAATTCAACTGGGAGCATAAATATTCAAGTGCTTCTTTTTACACCTATAATTTTCATTGTATAGGAGCCACCATATTTGCTTTCAGCATGTTCATTGATCTATGATTTTTTAAACGTACAACAATCATGACTAACTATATACACCTGCTACCCCTCTACATCAATTGAGTGATTACCGATGATGCGTATATACTCCCCACATACATGTAATCTCTATCCCCATGACTAAGCTCCAGGGGGAATCCCGAAATGCTTTGTGGGCGTGGCCTGGTTTGAGTCCATACTTAGGTTGCCACTCTATTCACCTTCCTAGGATTTTTCGGTGGGGCATCAGGGAATACCCCCTCTTCCCTTGGACTCAGAATACACTGATCAGTGCTGCAATCCATAACCTGCAGCACTGGTTGAGTGGAAATTTTCCAACAGGGTGGTTGAACAGAAGTTGATCGGTAGATCAACCTCTGTTCAACCACAGTGGCTTTACATGGACTCAAATGCGGCTGGTCCCTGCTGAACTGGCTGAATTTTGATCCATGTTTGGCCCGTTTTTATAATCCCACATGTAAAAAGATCTTTGGAATCTAGCTGGAATCTACATTGAACGCAAATTAAGGTTTATTTGAGCAATGTTCGGTCTTTGGCAGTTGCAGTGGTTTCTAGCATCAGCAGTTCAGTCATTTATTTCACTTAATCCTTGGATCTGCACTTTTAACAGAATATTTTCACATACAGTATCTACATTGCTAATTTGTATAAGAGCAGACTGCATTACAAAAGGGACCACTTCTGTAGTTTTAAAACCTTTTCTATATTTTTTACAATTTTGTTTTAACTCAAGTAAACATTAAGAGAGAACTGTACAACAGGTAATGTTAGACCCTTGGCTTAAAATGAACCTGTGTTTTGTCCATGTGGTGCAAAGTAACAAGTTTCCTTAACTGTTGTTCTCCCAAACTGTTGATACTCAACTTCCATTTGTTTCCCTGATGCCCTGTTATATTGCCAATGGTGAAAAGAAATATCCAGCACGTGACTCGCACCCCTACCTCCAATGGGATGACCATGATGCTTGATGATTGTCTGCTCAAGCAACCAGAACTGACATCAGGGAAGGGAGACAGTGGGGTTGATGGTCAAAGAACAAACACCACTGCAGGTGAAACATGTAATATATTCCGCATTCAGAATCACAGGGTGCCGATTCAGTCCATGACCTGGGCATAGCAGAAAATATCAAGTGAGGATTGAACGTACTCCAAACTTCAGAAAAAAAATGCTTTATTGTATAAAATCAACAAAAAAGGACATCACAGACCCACCATACAAAGAGACAGCAGCATGGTTAATAAGTTTCACGAAGAATACACATAATCATAACCCAAGACAGTGGGGTTGATTTACTAAAATTTGGAGCATGTGAAATCTGGTGCAGCTGTGCATGGTAGCCAATCAGCTTCGGACTTCAGCTTGTTCAATTAAGCTTTAACAATAAAACCTGGAAGCTGATTGGATTCTGTGCAGAGCTGCACCAGATTTTGCACTCTACAGCTTTAGTAAATAACCTCAATGTATACTCTAAAGTGTGCCTTGCAGTTTACAGTATATACTCTTACTTGTAGGAATATCTGCTGTATGTAGGAATATCTATGTTGGCGCTCTGTTGGTTATGGTAATTTTTTTTGTCCAATACACCCCTGTCCTTATATATGTGGTCAACAAACTAATTCTAAGTAATTCTAAAACATTTAAATCTCAGTGAGGCTTAGTGAGGGAAGTATGTGATTCACCCAAACTGACTAAGTAGAATGTTGAGTTTATGAGCTACTATTGTATATGTGAATGTGCATAGTGTAGTTCAAGTCAAAGCTCACACCAAGTAAATGAATACATTATTAAACTGTCTGGAAGTCTGTCTTGTGTTTCTGTATTTTTTTTTTTTTTATGTTTTCAAGAAATCAGTAGCTAGAAGCAAGGGATTTCATCATAAACATTTATATATTCTATACCCTGATGGTGGTGTTGTATTATATAACAATGGCTTTGAATAGATCCATGCAAATCCAATGCTTGCTTTTCAAACAAAGAGGTGAATGAATTTGATTACTGCCAGTACATACACAAAATATTCTCCATGCATTGGTACTTGATGTTGGACTCCGGATGCAGCTTATTTCTTATCTTTTGATTTAATGTATTTCTGTACCCACACAATGTGGCCTTATTATTATTATTATTATTATTATTATTATTATTTTACAGGATTTATATAGCGCCAACAGTTTACGCAGCGCTTTACAATATAAAAGAGAGACAATACAGTTATAATACAATAAAATACAAGAGGATTAAGAGGGCCCTGATCAGAAGAGCTTACAATCTATTATTATTATTATTATTTCTTTTCTCTAATAAGAATATGAAATCACTTGTAATCTCCCCCTGAAAGTATCGCTGCCACTGTACTTCCAGCCCCACAAACAACCCCAGAAGCCTGGTCGCATCTCCACCCATCTGTATGCTATTTATCATTCAGACTGTAATGACCCTGCAGTGTTAATAAAAGAAAACTAGCAGTGAGAACGCTTGTCTGGGTTTTCTGAATGAGGAAGACCACAGACAGGACAACAGTGCTTCGGGTCTGCTGCAAGACCAACAGTACAACAGCAGATGTACTTTTAGAGTGAGCTTACAAGTGATTTGATGCATAATAAAGGAAAGAAAACAAATAAGTGCACACTGAATTGGTAAATGAAGAAAAGAGCCTCATGCACACTGGACATTTTTCTATCTTTCCTAGATATCTTTCCTCCTGGCAGGGATTTTGGCAGAAAAAGCACCTGACTCTTTTAAAAGTGTGTAACACATTTAGGTGTGTTTAGGTGTGCCAGGTGTATGGGCATTAATTAATTTCATTGGCCAGAATAATAATTTATTCTGGCCATTGAAATAAATTAAAACTCAAACGCTAAACGTGCCTAGCTTTAACACGTGTTTAGAAGCGTCAAATGTTTTTTCTGCCAAACTGCTGCTCTTGGATCGACAGTGGGTTTTTGCTGCCTCTTAACATCTTTGCCTCTAAACTCCTCTAAAAGCTTATGTGTGCATGGTTGATTTACTAAAACAGGAGAGTACAAAATCGGGTGCAGCTATACATGGCAGCCAATCAGCTTCTAACTTTAGCTTGTTCAATTAAAGCATAACTCCAGAAAAAAACATTCCCTACTGGTTGATCTATGTACAGCGCAAGGATTATAACAAACTTTGTTGCAGATTCCTACCTTTTGTTACTCTTAAGCAATTTTTTTTTCTATTTTTTTATGTTAATTTATTTTTCCATATAAAACGACATTACATTGGGCGAGTTTCTCCTTTCGTCTCGACCTCACATAGGAAAACAAACAATGCAATACATAATATGTGCCTTAATCCCTGAACCCTACCCCCTAACCTCCCAGTCCTAAAACATCCCCATCTTCTTTTCTCACAAGGAGTCTATATTAAACTTTTCCCCTCTTCTCCCTCCTTAATTCTAGTTTATTATTTCCAGTTCTTAATATATTATGCTCCCATCACTTCTGCAAATCTTATTGAGTGCTTGTAGTCTACCCATTCCTTCCATTTCTTCTCACATTCCTCCATTCCCTCCTCATTACTAAACCTTAAGTATTCTAAATTTTGGATTTCATTTATTTTATTGTACCAGTTCTTCAGAGTGTGGGTATTAGGCTCTTAGCAGCGTTTAAGAGCTTGTGGGAGCAGAGTTCTCACATATTGCTTAGTTGGCATTCTGATCCCATGGAGTAAGCACCCCCATGGGTCATCTAGGTAGGACTTCGATATTTGTTATCTCTCATTAGTTGCCTAATCTCCCCCCAATATTTTTTTATTTTGGGGCATGTCCACCATATGTGAGCCATAGTCCCAATTTCTTTGCACCCCCTCCAGCATAACTGTGATGTTTCCCTTTGGCATTTATGTGAGGATTTATATACCAATGGGCCAGGCACTTATAGTTCAAATCTATCATATTACTGTTTACCAACGTGGAGTGCGCCCTAGTTGCCTAATCTCAAAGTCGTTCACCTGTGTTCCCAATTCCTTTTCCCATTTCCTGATGTATGACGGTATCTCCAGCCTTTTTGTATCATTCAATATTTTATAAATCTTAGAGGTCACCCCATTCCTTCCCTTGTCCACACAGTTTCTCTAAGGGCCGTAAGTTCTCTGCCGATCTAATAGGCTGGGGTAATGCCTCAAAGAAATGTTTTAGCTGGGTATACCGCCACTCATCAATCACCATCAGTTCCCTTTTATTTTTTAATTCCTGAAAAGTGCACATTTTATCTTTCATCATTACATCTTTCAGTTGTGCATTCTCTTGTGTGATCCATTTTCTGAACATTTTCTCTATACCCGGCATGAAGTATTTTGTGTCTTTTAGTGGTGTTAAAGGTGAATTGTATCCCCATTTTTCCCTTTTGTGTATATTATCCCATATTTTTAGTGCATTCCAAGTGATACTGTGCGTGCCAATTATCTTCCCCATTGTGACTTTACAGATGTTATGTTCCATTTACCCATCTCTTTTCCCGATTATTTTTTGCCCATTCTATTATTCGTGAAACGATTATCGCGTTATACAAATTTTTAAAATCCAGTGCCCCTAATCCCCCTTGTGCCTTTTCCCTTGTCAACAGTGTCAGACTAATACGTGTTTTTTCCCTCGCCAAATACATTTTAGGAACATCGTTTGTAAAGTTTTAAAGTATACCTGTGGTAGTGGAATTGGGATCATTTGCATTTTGTACAATATTTTGGGTAGGATTATCATTTTGAAAATATTTATTCTTCCAACCCAAGATAACTGTCATTCAATAATGGAAGAACATTTGCTTTATAATAATGTCTCAGTGGTTGTTGTTATCTTTACTCCTAAGTACTTTAGTTCTTTTTTCCCCAAACAAATGGAAAATCTTTTTGATAGGTGTACCTATCTGTTTTTGGTACATTAATACGTAAAGTTTCAGACTTGGCCAGATTCATTTTGAAGTTAGCTATCTCTCCGTACTCTTTTAGGGATTTCATTAAGTTTGGGAGGGTTATTCTGGGGCTAGTTATAAAAAATAAAATGTCGTCCGCATAGGCCGCTAATTTATGGACTTCCTCTACTTCCCCTACTTTTATCCCCTTGATGCCCATGTTCTGCCTTACCCCCTTTAACAGGGGTTCCAGAGCCAACACGAACATCAAGGGTTACAGGGGGCACCCCTGTCTGGTGCCATTATACATATCAAACGAATCCGAGACGGTCCCATTTACCTTTACCCTCACTGTAAGTCAGTTGTATAGTGCTTTTATCCGAATAGTCATTCTAGGTCCTAATCCTATTGCCTCCGATGTACTCTGCATGAAGCTCCAGTCTACCCTGTCAAATGCCTTTTCAGTGTCAATTGACAGGAGTAGACCTGGGGCCCCTGTTTCTTACATTTTCTGTACTGCCAGGAGCGTTCTGATTCCATTATCCCTCCCCTCCCTTCCTGGAATAAAACCTACTTGATCTGTGTGTACTAGGTCATTCATTATTGTTTTCATCCTCTCTGCTAGTACTTTTGCAAATAACTTGGTATTGGTATTTAAGAGTGAGATAGGTCTCTAGCTGGAGCATAGTGTGCTACAGTATCTTTCCCTTATTTCGGAATAATAGTAATAGTGGCCTCTAGTGCCTCCTTCCGCATCTCCCATTTCACGACAATCCCGTTCATATAGGAGCACAGTTTAGGAATTAAGATGTAATTTTTTTTTTTGTAATAAAGTGTCGTCAGGCCATCGGGTCCAGGACTTTTCCCACCTGGTCATTCTTTTATAGGGGCCTCTAAGTAGCTAAGTTTGTCTTCTGGGATTTTATTTAGATCTATATCCTTTAGAAATGCTTTTGATTTCTCAAATTTTTGTTTTACTTCTTTTTTTTGTGTCGTTCTTATTGATTGAATAGAGCCTCCCATAGTATTCTTGAAAGGTTTTAGCTATTTCTACTGTTTTGTGTACTAATTCCTCAGTACTCGTTTGTATCGATTCAATATAATTAGCTGTTTTCTTATTTTTTTGGAGTCTCGCTAGATATTTCCCAGGCTTATTGCCCCATTGATACCTCTCTTTCTTTATTTGATTATAGACCGTTCGGATTTCCTGCTCTATTATTTCTCTCATCGCCTCCCTTTTAATGCTAAGTTTTAATAGAGGTTGCTTTTCTCTCATTTTCTTATGTTGCTTTTCCAACTCATACATTTCTTTAGTTAAAGCTATTTTTTTTCTCCTTAGTTATTTTTTTTTCTTTTCTGATCCTGCCATAATCATTATACCCCTGATATATGCCGTATGGGTTTCCCAGACTGTGGCTTCAGATATTTCCTCTGTGCTATTGACCCTAAAAAACTGCATTAATTCATCTTTTATTCTCTCTTCTATTACTTTATCCTGTAGGAGTTCTTCATTTAGTATCCAGGTACTCCTAGTTTGTGCCTCTCCTATGTTCAGTTGGAGTATCGCCGACGTGTGATCCAAGAAGGTCGATATTCAAATTTTTGTACTTACCGCTGCTTCCAGCAACCTATGCTCTATCAGACTAAAATCTATTCTGGAGTACGTCCCATGTACAGGGGAGTGGAATGTTTAATCCCGTACTTAACTATGTTGTGTTCTCCACTCATCAACTCCTTTTCTTTTTCCATTTATTTCTCAGGGCTGTTCCAGTCTCCTGTACTTGTGACATACTATCCATCCTCGGCTCCAGACAAAAATTAAAGTCCCCTGCCATAATGGCCACCCCTTTCTTAAATTCCATAAACTCTGTTATGATCCCCATTAAATATCTAATAGAATTTTTATTAGGGCCATATATGTTTGCCAGGGAGAACTCAGCTCCATGTAGTTTTCCTCTCAAGAAAAGGTAGCGCCCGTGATTGTCCAGCCTTTCTTCTGTGTCCTCAATCCTTTTCAACATGTGATTCATGTAAAGTTGCTATTTACCCTTTTATAGATGTTCCCAACCTCGTTTCCAACCTTGCAAGCATTTCCGCCATTTCTCCCTTTGTTAAAATTGCTTTTTTTGTCTTTTGTCTTTATTCCAGGGCTTTCTTTACCTCCCTCATGTGTCATGTATTTCTTAATAGATCCCGGACTAGCGCTCATTCTAGGTAGTCTTGCTCCTGCCCCCCTCCCGGACATTTTCTTTTGTTCCTCATTTATCCTCTCCTACTGGTCTGCAGACTAGTTTGACAGGTATAATTTGCCACAGCGAGAGAGTTCTTCCTACATCCACCTTTGTCCAACTTTACCCCCTGGCTTTTTTTTGGGGGGGTGTACCTGGGTGTGTGCCTCTGTTCTGAGTAGGTCTAATGGGAGTAGTTTCATAATTAACTGTCATGTGTGGAGCTACAAGGCCCTAATGAAGAAATGAGCAGGGCATGCATCCCTTTAGATGGTTTCCTATTGAAAGTATCTCTCAAAAAATTACATTTTTGTTGCAAGGGATGCTTGAAATCTGAGGCCTCGTACACACGACAGAGAAACTCGACGGGCGAAACACATCGAGTTCCTCGTCGAGTTCCTTGTCAAGTTCCTTGTTAGGCTTGTCGAGGAACTCGACAAGCTTGCTTTGCGTACACACAGTCAAGCCAAAATCTCCTCGTTCTCAAACGCGGTGACATACAACACATACAACGGCAAGGGAAGTTCGATTCCAATGGCTAAACTCTTGGGGCTGCTTTTGCTAATTTCACGTGTTTGCGTGTTAAATAAAAGTTTGGTAAGAGACGATTTGCACTTTTCAGTCTGTTACAGCTTTAAAAATGTGTTATCTCCATTACAAATGCTACTTTTACTCCCGTCTCATACGTTAATCTGAGCAAGCGCGGGTTTCTTAGCATACAGATGTCCGAGTTTCTCGTTGAAAACCAGCCCGTCAAAAGGATCTCGATGAGCCAAATCAGACTCCCGTCGAGGAAATAGAGAACTTGCTCGATGAGGTTCTCGACAGTTTCCTTGACGAAAATGTACACACGACCGATTTCTTCGGCAAAAAAATATCTCCCAGCAAGTTTCTTGCTGGTTTTTGCCGAGAAACTCGGTCGTGTGTACGAGGCCTCAGTTGTATCTTAGGCAGACTTCTGGGAAAATTGGTGAGCCAATCACATAAGCAGGAAATTATGCTTCTGGGGAGTGGTCAGTGCACACTCTGTGTACAGAACTACTCCAGGTAGCCATATTGCAATGTATTCTCAGAAAATTACATTGGCTGCAGATTGAAAAGCAAAGGAAATTTTTATTAAGATTCAATTACAAAATTATTAGTGTTGCAATCATATGTGCTAAATAATTTTTTCTTTATTTGCTTTTTTTTTTCCCATGAAAGTGGAGTTACACTTTAAGCTTTGACAAAAAAAAAGCTGATTAGTTTCTATGCAGAGCTGCACTAGATTTTGCATGCTACAATTTTAGTAAATCAACCCCATAGGCTAACGTGCAGGAGCATTTAGAGGCAGGAAAAGATGCCCATAGGAGCGGCTGACAAAATGTCTAGTGAGGCCTGAATCAAATTATATAAAAAAACTTTGTGCCCTGGGTTAAATCTAATGCCGCGTACACACGACCGTTTTTCATGATGTGAATTTTTTTATTTATTTTTTAATATCATTAAAAACGATCGTGTGTGGGCTCCAGAGCATTTTTCATGACGTGAAAAATGGGCATTAAAAATGTAGAACATGCTCTATTTTTTCGTGTCATTTTTCACGTTGTTGTTTTTCACGTCTCTCACCAAACTTTTACTAACACGAAATCAGCAAAAGCAGCCCCAAGGGTGGCGCCATCCGAATGGAACTTCCCCTTTATAGTGCCGTTGTACGTCACCGCGCTTTGCTAAAGCATTTTTTTTTCACGATCGTGTGTTTGCCTACACACGATCGTGAAAAAAAAATGCTTTAGCAAAGCGCGGTGACGTACAACGGCACTATAAAGGGGAAGTTCCATTAAAAATGGCCATGTGTACACGACATAATGGCTATAAATTGCTGCATTTGCACATTGTGATTGCTGTATGCTTTGACATGAAATATTCAGGGCTTTTACACAGACCCTTTTCATTCAGGTACTTTAACAGGCTCTCTATTGATTAGAGCTGACAAGAAGATGCACATACCCATAACAATCAATTAAAATCAGATTTCATTGTTCTGTCTCGTAAGCTGCTGTAATATTAATTCATGAAAGAGCATGAACCCTTGGAGCATCTCAGTAAAACAATGTTCACTTCAATTCAAATTTAGAAATGTGGACGATCAGGACAAACATTTAGGATGTAGTTGTCAGATTTACTGCCCTTTTGTGTAAACCCAAACAGTCGCATTTGTCAGATAATCACTTTAATTTTTAATGTATATGGATTACACATGTTTTTGACTAATGCTGGCCACAGACATGCAGATGTCCCAAAAAGAAGCAATCTTTTTAAGCACATCTTAGATATGTTAGTAATTAAATGGATGAGTTTGACTACAATGATAAGTTAATAAAAAAAATATATAAATTAATGTAAGATATGTTAAAACTGAATATTTTTTCAGTGAACAGGTTTATAAATGATATATTAGCTTTTCTTTGCAAATAAACACAGGCGCTTTTTGGGCGCTTTTAACCCCTTTTTCAACCGCTAGTGGGGGTTAAAAGCGCCCTGCTAGCGGCCAAAAAGCACCGCAAAAATTACGGTAAAGCGCCGCCAAAAATAGCGGTGCTTTAACGCTGACTCCCAGGCGCTTTCAGTGTGAAAGCACTCTTAACTTCCTGAGGACATCTCCAGCACCTTGCCTCAGTACTCTTCTCAAAATCCCTTAGCCCTAATGCAAGCAGTGAGAGAACTTTTTCAAATATCAAAATGCCTTTAGGGGAAGTCAGTGTGGAGGAATGGGTGTTCCTAGGCAGACTGCAGTGGCGCTGAGTCTCCATGATTGAAAGAACCGAAATTCAATTAATAAAAAGAGCTAGGCCAGGAAATGTAAAGCTTGGAAGGTGAGGACTAGATCCCTGGCACCCAATATACAGCCCACACGCATAGTGCCCTATGCCCTATGAGTGTTCAGCTGCCAGTGTACAGACTTGCTGATTTTGTCTACATGCTGCCTGTCAAAGCTTCCTGCTTCCATCTGTAGGCACAGTCGACCTGCTGCACAGAAATGGTCACATTAGTAGAAGGTGATCATAGGGGCCTGCAGTGCCTGTAAATTCCAACCTACTGACTGAAAACAAGCTGGAGAATGGGAAGTGCTGGAAAAGTAAAAAAAAGTGATATGTTGTAAATGCAAATTTGCACTCTATATGAAATCTCCCTTCAGGACTGATTCACGCCAGCTGCATTGGACAGCATTGTCCAAAGAAGTCCTAAACCAAGAATAAGGCAGTTTGCCTTCTGCCCCGTCCTGTGTTTTCAGTTGACACCAATGCATTGAGTTGACGTGCTCTGAAAAAATGTAGGTTATTTTTGCACAGCTTGTATCGTCATTCTGTAATACATCATAATGCGCTGCAATGCATAAGCATTATATACAAGTTACAAGAAAAGACAGCACTGCAATTTGTCTTAAGAATACATCTGAATGCACAGCGACTCCTACTGACTGACAAGCTACTTTGACCCCACCGAAATGAGGCATTATTAACAATAATAATAATATTTTTACATGGAATTTCAAAAATACTGTAACTTGGTTTGACCTTACAAAGATTACAGATGTACTTGGGATCAACATTTCAATCATTTGAAGTGTTTTTTTCATCACTTTACCTGAAATGTTGGCCTTTGATGCCTTTTCTTCCTAAGTGAATGAAATCAAAGGAGGTGTAAAGAAGCGCCCAATGTACAATAAATGTAAATAAAAATGCTTTATTGAGAGTGCAGATGATAGAAATAAAGCCAATGTGTTTCAGGGGAAAGAGGACTCCCCCTTCCTCTGGGCTGTTGTTAAATGTTATTGGAAAAGATCCTGATGGTTTTTCTGAAATATGAACATTGGATCTGTGATTGTTCGAGGCCAGCTAAAGCTTGAGGGGCAGCATATTTATTTATTTCTATCATCTGCACTCCCAATAAAGCATTTTTATTAACATTTCTTGTACATTGGGCGCTCCTTTACACTCACCTCCTTTGATCACTACAGGAGCGGCCACTAGGCCCCATCCCGTAGTAGCAGCCCAGGCGGATAACAGGGCTCGCCATCTCTTCAAAACCAGCTGGGCACCAATTCTTGGAAGGAAACCTTTGCTATCTGCCCTTTTTATCTCTCATTCACAAACAGTGACCGATCAAGTCAGTCCAGCACGATCACTACCATTTAAAAATAAGTGAATAAAATGGAAAAAACTCTTTCATTGCTATGTTTTTTTTCTTTGATAATACTTAACTCCCTGTGACAGCAAGTCCACACTCCTTTTAGTGCTGTAGTCTCAATCAAAGTTTTCAACATTTGGGAGTGTTAAATGCCTGCATCCTCACTGTGGTTCATCTCGCTGATCCTGTGTCATCCTGATCCTAAGAACGAAGTTCTCTAGTGATGTATGGTTTGGAGGAAGCGGTGGGGGATGCATGCATTCAAAAATTCTAGAGGTGTTGAATGTTAAAGATTTTGCTGTAGGCTACAGGGCTGGAAGACAGACTTGCCACCTGCAGGAGAGGTACTGTAAGTATTTGCAGTATTGTATTGCAGGGATACATCCAACTATCATCCGATCCGACAGATGGATTGGGAATGGATCAGGCTGTTTTTAGCAAAAAGGATCGGATTGGATGTCAGTGGGTGTAAACAGACACATTTCCGTTTACAGCCACTGCTCCATAGAGGGCAATGGATGGTCGTAACGGGTTCGCCTAAAAAGCTGACAGCCAACCTGATCGATCTGCCCATGTGAAAGGGGCCCTAGGCTGAGGTGACATCTCCGCAGTTGTTGCTCAGGTCTCTGTAACTGCAGTAAAGTATACATAAAATCTAGAAGCAGGATCTACAGAGTAGATATATAATTTACCAGTGATAATATGGTGATGGGAACTGTTAAAATGTAGAAACGACATCACTTATTACTGCAATGTAAACTGTTTAATTATAACATATGTTTTTCTCGAAAATATGGTCTTTTCCCTGGAATTTTTTTTCTGTGACATAAACTTTCTCAGGCTTTAGCACTAGAACTCTTCGCACTGCATCTTTTTCAGTGTAAAATATTTTTAAAACCCAGACACTAGTAATAATCATGATTCCTGATACACTGCAGGCTTTAAACCAATACATAGGAGGAATTTCGGCAGACAGCACCACCTGTTAGCTGTCTCTCTAGGATTCTCTGCCCCAAACATGGCTCCTCAGGAAGTCTGCAGAATCTCACTCTTAGAATTGTCTCAGAAGTGTTTTTCTCCGCATAACAAAGCATGATCTAATTATTCATTTCAAGGTTAAATAAGGTTTTGTTTACAAGACTTAAAAATAATACCAGAAGGATTTAAACGTATTTTTACAGAATAATACCTTTTTAAATCCAAAGTTAAATCTAATTATATTTTGCATTTACTGGTTCCTCCTTCACTCCATTCACAACATGGGAATGAAACTTTTCATTACATACTTTTTTTTTACACCCAGTAAGCTAATCACTGGGACTCTATGAGGTTGATTTGCCAATATCTGGGGCAGCTGTGCATGGTAGCCAATCAGTTTCATAACTTCAGTTTGTTCATTTAACATAAAAAAAAGAAACTGGAAGTTGATTGGTTGCTATGCAGAGCTGCACCAGATTTTGCACTTTCCAGTTTTAGTATATTGACCCCTATCCACTTATATACAATCAAATCAGATAATGGCTTGTGGGATGGACTGGCAGTGTGCTTTACAGCTCTTCCTTAAAACATCACAGCACTCTCCCTCAGTACTCCCCTGAAGAACCATCAGCCCTGATGAAAGCAGGGGTCTAGATGCGTATATCAAAATACTTCAAATGGTAGATATTCGCTTGAAGGAGTGGGAGTTCCTAGGAAGACTGCATTTGCATGCAGACCCCCTAAGGTAATGTCCACATAAGATTCTGAGCCATTGTGTTTCAAAGAACTGATATCTAATAAAGTAAAGGAGTTGGCCAGGGACAGTAGGGCTCAACAGGAATACTCAGCTTGGGTAGCTCCTGTTTTTGTTATGGAGAGGACCAGAGGATCCATTGCCAGAATGGTGGGCCAGGGAAAGTAGGCTGGGGGAGAAAAGTACTAGATGGTACTGGTCATCTAGCAAGCAAATGGAACGGGCTCTGATTTACTTAAATTTTAATATGCATTGAAAACATCTTACAGTGTGCAGTGAAATCAGAGTAACCGATTTAAGTACAGTCTGAAGGTATGCTATTTAACAAATAATGATACTTATTGACAATAGAGTTCTGATATACACCATTATCTCTAGGCTATCACATCAACAGGAATACTCTGCTTGGATAAGCACTCCTGTTTATGCTATGGAGAGAACCATTACCAGAAGGATGGGCCGGGGACAGTAGGGTTGGGGAGAGAAGCACTAGATGATACTGGTCACCTAGCAAAAAAATGGGGTAGACTCTATCTGATTTCTAATGTGCATTGAAAGGATCTTACAGTCTGCAGTGAGATCAAAGTAACCGATTTCAGTGCAGGAGAGGAGCCTGTACAATGGTGCAAGACTGAATGTACAGTTGGAGTTCAACTGTAAAAATTTTTTTTTTTAGGATATAGTAACATGGCATGCTATTTAAAAAAATTAGACCTATTGACAATAGTATTCTGATGTATAGGCCTCATCTGACGGCCCATAGACACCACTATTGCTAAGCTGTCACATCAACAGTAATACTCAACTTGGGTAAGCATTCTTCTTTATGCTATGGAGGGGACTAGAGGAACCATTACCAGACAATTCTCTGAGCCAGCATATACAAGTATAGTATTTAAATACAATGTTGTGTCTATAGAGCTCACAATGTCATCAGGACATCTGGTACCATAGAGAATGCATAGCAGTGCTGGCTTATGTTTGCAATATCAGTTCCCAATCTTAACCCGTATGTTTCTTGCATGAAGTTCATTTAAAACGACATATTCATATAATACTACCTTACCCAAGGGGTGACAACACTTCTGTGTGAGTCTGCTCAGTAATTTTTTTTTCCATTTCAGAGGAAATATTTTATAAAACACCTGTAAGAGGAGCCTTCGATACACATTACAATTCTTGAACTAGGCAACAGGAGACTGATGCTGAAATAATAGCAATAGTTTTACTGAGTGCCTACAGTCCCCCAGAACTAGTGCACCATCATAAAAAAATCTAATGATTTTCACAGATGTAGTATTTTCATTTGTTACACATTTTCTTTAAATGTATAAGAGATTACAAAAATATTTTTTGCACTGAAACTGTAAATCAAAGTTGATATTTCAGTTTTGCTAGATGATAGAGAGTTAAACCACTTAATAAGGTTTTATATCTCTAGTGGTCTGCCCCTTCCTGTGGCTGTTATGAAGAAGTTTAATTGTTTTATTTTCAGTGGCCCAGATTCAAGAAGCTATTGCGCCCGCGCAACCATAGGTTGCGCGGCGCAATAGCTGTTTTGCTCCCGCGTAGCGAATGCCCCTGATTCAGGAACATCGCTACGCGGACTGCAGCCTAGGATATGACAGGCATAAGCCTCCTTATGCCTTCATATCTCAGGCTGCATTCTTGCGTTGTCCGCTAGGGGGCGCGGCCATTGTGATCGGCGTATAGTATGCAAATTGCATACTACCACTGATTCACAAAAGTTGCGCGGGCCCTGCGCACGCAAGGTACGGAGTTTCCGTACGGCGACTTAAGCGCAAGGTTGCTCCTGCTATAGCAGGGGCAGCCAATGCTAAAGTATAGCCGCACTTCCCGCTCGTGAAATTTAAATTTCACGTCGTTTACGTAAGTCCAGCGCCATTCACGTTCACTTAGAAGCAAATGACGTCCTTGCGACGTCATTTGCCGCAATGCACGTCGGGAAAGTTTCCCGACGGAGCATGTGCTGTTCGCTCGGCGCGGGAGCGCGCCTAATTTAAATGATTCCCGCCCCCGGCGGGATCATTTACATTAGGCGCCCTTATGCCGGGCTATTTAGCATAGCGCCCGCGCAATTTACGGAGCTACTGCTCCGTGAATCGCGGGCATATCAAAATATTTGCGTGGGCGCAGAGCAAAAATCGTTGCCCTTTGCCCACGCAAATATTGCGCGGATCTACCTGAATCTGGCCCAGTGTCTTTTATGCTATAGTGAGTGCAACATAAGATGCCAGAAAATGCAAAGGAAAGCGGGCACAACCAAAACTTTTAGGTAGACAGAAGCAGTCAGTAATTATAGCAGGGAGATCTTGCTGTTGGAATGTTTAAGATCTAAAGAAGTCACGGTCTATTTAGATCACTAGGCTCCCCTATAAATAAAACATAACTTTTTGGTGAACTGACCATTTAAAGCGTAACTACACTTTTGTTGAGAAAAAAAACATTCCCCTCTGGGTGATCTACGTACATTGGAAGGATTTTAACAAACGTCCTACCTTTTGTTATTCTAAGGAAATCTATGTGTGTTCCTCTGTGCTTCTGTTCTTAGCGGGTCTAATGGGAGTGGTTTTAAAATTATCAATCAGCTGTAGCAGCTGCAGGGCATTAATGAGGATAGCTACTGGGCCTGCATCCCTTTAGATGTGCTCCTATTGGGAGTATCTCACCAAAAATGAAATTTTTGTTGCAGGGGATGCCTGAAATCTGTCTTGTATCTTAGGCAGACTTCTGGGAAAATTGATAAGCCAATCACACAAGCAGGAAATTATGTTTCTGGGGAGTGGTCAGTACACACTCTTGGGTAGATTCACATACAACGGCCTAAAATTAGGACGGCCTAGCCTAGTCTTTTTAGGCTACACCGCCATGAATTATTTAGGCTGTTAGTGATTCTCAAACCACTTACCTTCAAATTTTCGGCGGCGTAGCCTAAAACGAGCGGTCGTAAGCGCGCCTAATTCAAATGACTGGGAGGGGGGCGTGTAGTATGGAAATGAGGCTTGACCTCACGTTTTTTGACGTTTTTTACACTGCGCATTCGCCGGGCGACTACATTTCCCAGTGCGCATTGCGGCTAAGTAGGCCGTACGGGCCTATTGATTTTGACGCGTACGTAAACGACGTAAATCCCGATTCGATGACGACTTGCGCAAACGACGTAAAAAAATCGAACCTTGCGGCGGGAACGGTGGCCATACTTAACATTGTTATTCCACCTCATAGGTGGAACAACTTTAGGCGGCGTAACCCTTACGGAAACGACGTAATGCGACGGTGTAGGCCCGGCGTACGCTCGTGAATCGGCGTATCCCCTCATTTACATAATCTAGGCCGGCCGCAATGTAAGCGCCACCTAGCGGTAAGCCAAAACATTGCAATCTAAGATAGGACGGCGCAAGCCGTCCTATCTTAGATATGTTTAAGTGTATCTCTGTTAGAGAATACACTTAAACATAGGTCGGCTTAGATTCAGAGTTAGGTCGGCTTATCTGTAGATAAACCGGCCTAACTCTTTGTGAATCTACCTATCTGTGTACAGAAAACCTCCAGGTCACCATATTGCTTTGCATTTTCAGAAAATTACAGTGGCTGCAGATTGAAAAGGAAAGGTCATTTTTAATAACATTCAATTACAATATGACTTGTGTCGCAATTGTATACGCTATATAATTTTTACTGCATTTAATATTGGAGTTACCCTTTATTATTTAACCCAAAGGCTTATAATACAAAGGTGATTTTAGCTGCATTTCTGCAGTTAAGAAAGTCAGTGTTGCTGTCCTTTCATTTCTGAAGTGACAGCCAGTCTGGAAAAAGTTGAGCAAAGAATTTTTCCTAAAAAGATAAAAAATAAGAGTAGACCATTAAATATCTGATTTCAGTGGAGCTTGTGAAAAAGACTTAAAATTATCCTTTTTCCTCTATAAAAGGAAAAATAATTATAACATAATATTTTTGAAATCCATAAAGTCCAGGAAGAGTTGGATTTTCCAAAGAGCAGACATGCATGATAAGGCTAATTAAGCAGATAAGTCAGTATTGATTTCTTATATGTATTTCTCAGGATATCATTACGAGGCAATAGGAAAAATAAAGGGTTTCTTTCTGCAGTAAAGTCTGTGATTTTCTTTTTTTGGAGACATTTCATATTGCCTTCTAAAAAAACATAACAGAATTGAAATGGTTTGGGCTTCTGTACCATCAGTATTTTGTATCCTGCTTCTTTGTAATGATTGCTGATGAAAGATTGTGACACGCTAACAATGGGGAAGAAAATTAAGAACAATCTCAGTCAGCAATAAAATCTTCAAAAATGGGAGGGGAGGAGGGGGAATAACATTTTCTTCAGGTGAACTTAAAGTAGTATTAAACCCTTGGGATATGAAGTTCAACATGTTGAGGACAATAACATTTTTTTTTCCAAATAAACAATGTATTACAATTCTTACCCCAGCACCTGTACAACTTTCAGTGTTGATGTGTCCTGTACCCTCAGTTCCCTGCTTCCCTTATTTCTGGTCTTTACTGGTAGAGGAAACAGTAAACAGTGTGGTATCCAGTCAGTATTTTAGCTTGGAGAAGTGAGGCAGAGGTGGAAGGTGCAAGGGATTGCCTTGGCATTCTAGGCTACAGGGCTGTATGTTTCTATTGATGCACACAATGTAGGGAGACACAGCTTTAGTTTACTCCCTGCATGCAAGGGTGACTTCATAGGATGGTGCAAGAGAAAGGAGCCACCCTGAAACAGGAAGGATTAAAAGCAAAGTGCCTAAGGTGTTAGCGCCTCCGCCTAGCAGCACTAGGGTTCTCGGGTCCAATTCCAACCATGGCAGTACCTACATGGAGTTATGTTCTCCCTGTGCCTGAGTAGGCTTCCTCCAGGTATTTTATGGAGTACTTATTTTTTTGTGCTGCTCTTGATCTGATTAGTTGATACAGTATATACATGGCTCTGCATGAAAAATCCTTTTTTTGCGGCTTTTTTTTTAGCACAACAAACTAGGAGCCTGCAGAAAGCACTGCTGGGCGTAAAGCTGGCCATACACATCTCAAACTTCAGCCAATTCTAGGAAAAGTGGTAGAAATTCGAGCCATGGGTGGCCATGCGGACACCATCCAGGCCGACAAACTTCAATCAGCTGACAGGCAGTGTTAAAATATTCTGATAGCCGCAGGTGCCAACTATCAGATTTATAGCCAGCAGCAGGAGATTCAACCATCCACACTGTTTAAGCTGAGGGGAATTGGGAAAACTTCACATATAACTAAAGACAACATTATTTTTTTTTACTTTTGGATATAGTGGAGAGGGATTAGAACACTTATTGGGACATTATTGCTGTCTGGGCCCCCGTTAGGGAGATTCAAACTCTCTATTTGTCCTGTTTACCATTCAAAGTGAAAGTAAAAAATAAAAATAAATGTTATAGAGGGGAAACCTTCCAAAGGGGACACTAGTTTGGTGACCTGGGGGGCCCCAAGAGATTACTCTTTGCAGGGATTTCCTCTCACTTCCTGTTTTGGCTGCGGGACATGAAGTGAGGGTAAATCTTCCCAATGAGTGAGTGAGTGAATAACTTGTATAACGCTACAAATGCGAACTTAATCGCCTCAAGACGCTTGGCATCCATTTTTCTTCTGTTTATCCTTCAGAATAGGTGGGTCTTTCTGAAGGCCTGATGATTATTTTCCATTCAGATGTTAGTCAATAATGCGTTCCACAGTCAAGGTCCTTGGACTGCAAATCGACGTTCTCCTTTGGTCTTGTAACAGGCTTTGGTGATTTGGAGTAGTTTTTGGTTAGTTGGGTTTTGGTATTTTATTTTCTCAACCAAATATTGGGGGGCGCTTCCGTGTACACATTTGTGCATCAGGCATAGGGCCTTAAATGTGACTCGGAGGGATCTCAGGGACGGAGTGATCGGTTCCCAGGGTTTTTTTCCTGTTACCAGTCGTGCCGCCGTGTTCTGGACGACTTGGAGACGGGCACTCTGGTATCCAATGGGACACAGATGGAAAAAAAAAAAAACTGACATGGGTTATAACCCTTCCTTACACTATCTAAAATTAAAAACAAAAAAAAGTTTTGCCTAAAGTTCTAATTTCTGTTTTTAACTAAAGTTATTGAGGGCTACATGGGATTGTGCTGGGTCAGGGCCTCGTAACAGTTCCTGCATCAGTACTTGAGGGTCACATGCAGCTCCTTTTACTCAACAGTCTCATAAACAAAACATGTTCAAGTTAATAAAATCACCTTATTTTAATAAGTTTCAATGACAGAGCTGATGACATCTTGTATGGGTACAAGTACAAGTGACTTATCTAAAGTGCTGCTAAGTATCTGTTTCATCTTTGATTTGTTTACTTCAAAGCAAAAAAAAAAAAGAAACCACAGCCCTATGTGAAATTCTCAGAACTCAAGAAAAGCCAGACGACAGTAGCTGATACAAAACTATGTAAACATAAAATGTCATCATATAATTCCTTGATCTAAGTCAACACTGCAAATATCTAATTATAATTTAGATGCTGCTGTTTAAAATTCCCAGTCATGGGAATGTTAATATTATCCATTTTCTATTGAGCTGTGAGATGTGGTGTGCGTGATTATGTGAACGTGTCATGGTGTAAAACTTCTTCTTTATTAACTTGGATAATATATTTTACCCTAAACAGTAAAGCACTGTTCCCTAAACCACTGAAACCACTAAACACTGATTGCTTTGGCATGGGAATATGTAGGTTTCCGCTAGGACTTTTTAGCATTTAATGTTATGCCCACCTGCAGTTCTCTGTGGTAAAACTGCCTCTTTTTATTGAAAAGAATGACATATTTTGTGGGAGTTTTTTAAGAGGAAACCTAGCCTGAACTACAGCAGACGACAAAGGATGTAGAGCTGGGGTGTGGCCCAGCAGGACAAGTAAAGTAGTGTTTGGCATGATAAGTAACCTATATTCTATCCAGTGCCGAGCACGAGGTGGAGGGTAATTTGCGGTAATATGGAAAATGTCTGTAGGAGAAACACAAGGGTCTTTTCATGTTTATTTCAGCTACTAGTTTTAGATAGTGACCAAACATATGTTGCAATATCAATGTGCTTTTGTTATTTATTATGAAAAAAAAAAAAGGTAAAAATTGCATAGGAATACAGAAAAGCATATAGCAATATTACATAATTTTTCAGTTAAAAAGAATAGTAGAAAAAATAGTTTAAAAACTATTTCTAATTTAGGCCCGATTCACACCTATCCTTTTTAAGTGCTTTTTGCAATTTGCAGATTTGCACTACAGTCTATTTAACATGGTTTGCTATGGAAGATGTTCTGTAGTGCAAATCTGCAAAATGCAAAAAGCATTAAAGCTACTTTCACACTGAGGTGCTTTGCAGGCGCATGCAAAGCGCCCTGAAAGAGCCTCTTCTCTCACTCCAGTGTGAAAACCCGAGGGCTTTCACACTGAAGCGGTGCGCTGGTAGGACACTTAAAAAAGTCCTGCCAGTCACATCTTTAAGGTGCTGTAGGAGCATGTATACACCGCTCCTAAAGCCCCCCTGCCCATTGAAATCAATGGGCAGCGCCGCCGAACTGCCGGAAAAGCGCTGCTGCAGCGGCACTTTGCGGACACTTTTATCCCTTTTTCGCCCGCTAGCAGGGGTTAAAAACGCCCTGCTAGTGGCCGAATAGTGGCACAAAAATGACGGTAAATCACCGCTAGAAATAGCGGCACTTTACCGCTGACAGCGCAACGCCCCAGTGTGAAAGTAGCCTAAAAATATATAGGTATGAATCAGGCCTTTATGGCAATCCCCTATCCTTCTTTTCTTGCAAGGGTAATAACCTGGAATATGCACTCAGCTGGACCCTCCACAGCTGTGGTTTAATTCTTGCACATTGATTTAGGCTTGAGGTTCACACGTATGCAAATTGAATTTCCCCACATCCAATTTGCATGACAGGCAAGTGTGACCGGGTCTCCATGAGGCTGATTCACACATGTCTGGGGCAGCCGCGATCTGGATTGAAAAAAGGGTCCAGTGTGTCTTTGGGTCTGGTTCAGGTGTGAATTCAGGCTAAAATTTGGACCTGAATCGCAACCTGAACTGGTGTAAAGGAACATACCAGTGTACAGGAATGCACCGGACTCCAGGCACGAACCCGCGGCCGCACATGTGTGAACCTGGCCTAAAAGATGAAAATGTATTCCCTTGCAATAATTTCATCTTTTGAATCAAAAGCCATTATTTGAGATCTTCAACAAACCGTACAAAAAGCAAAGAGCTAACTGTTAAGAAGCAAAACATTTATTTTTATTAAAATAAGACAAATGCAACATGGATTCTAATTGGGTGCTATAGTAACATGGGGGTTGATGGGAAGAAACACAGAACTCAGCAGGGAACACACTATCTGATACATCCATAAGTTTTTGATTGTAGCAGTATCCAGAGCTCCTCATGGGAATAAAACATTTTTTTGTATAATCTTTATTTTATATTTTCAAATTTGCAAAGTAACAAATATAGAGAAAAACAAGACAAAAACAATAAGTGCCCAGGGGGCGCAGAGAGAAACAAAGGGATGCATTAGGTTACAAAAGCAAAGGAACCTTTTGATATCGGTATCTAGCTTCATATGACTTCATCAAGTTATACCCCGACAATAGAGGGGCTTGTGTGCGTTTTAACCGTTGTAACAAAACAGAATTGTGTTCTCACACATACAACACCACAAGCGCTGTATCCATTATAACCCAAAGTGGAAGAAAAGAGGGGGGGTGGGAAAAAGGCCAGAGACAAGGGGTGAGCAGGAGGGAAGGCTGCCCTGGGTGTTATGGTTTATTGCAGGGATTTCGGTGCCCTGACCCTAATGCTAAGGGAAGGAAGGGGGCGTAGTTTGGCATCTTTGCCCTGGGCGCTGGATGGTCTCGTCCCAGCACTGGATGGGCATACCTAAAAACAAATGACCATAACAATCAAGCAGCACAACAGTAGTGAGTGTAAATCTGTAACCTTTATAAAGGGCCTAAGAGTACGTAGAACTCAGGTCTCTCCCTCCAGGGACTTATGTACTGTCCACCTCTAATCAGCCTGCCTGGGGGTGGCATTAGATGGGGAATAAAAGTTTACTCACTACATGCTAGAAAAATAGGAATTAAACTTCTTCCCAATGGGAGACAACAAACTTCTTCCCAATGGCAAAAAACACCTGACAAGGGTTATACTCCTTTCTTACTCAAAGCAAAATAAAAAAGGTTTGGCTTTAAACACACTTGAAATCTCTTTGGGTCTAAATACAGTTGAACCTCGGATTACGAGCATAGTCCGTTCCAGGAGTATGCTCGTAATCCAAAGTACTCGCATGTCAAAGCAAGTTTTCCCATTGAAGTCAATGGAAACGAAAATAATTAGTTCCGCATTGACTTCAATGGGATGCAATACCGTATGCGGCCAGAGGTGGGGGGGCCAGAGAGCCCCCCGAAAAAGGCCTGAGGACACTTTGGCTTGTTTCCTGCTTCCCGTACCTCAGGCCAAATGAGGTACTGCAGGCCAATGTTCGGCTTTTCTTGGCTCCTGCACCCCCGGACCTCAGGCCAAATGAGGTACTGCAGTCCTATTTAGCTTGAATTCTGCTCGCAAATCAAAATGCTCTCAAACCAAGTTACTCTTAAACCGAGGTTCCACTGTATAAGAAATCTTTTTGAGTTCTCAACTCTGCACTTTAGATGAAGGTTTTTCACTTTACATAATTCTCCATGATTTAAAAGAAATGAATAATTCACCAGAGAAATTAAGCCCCCCTGTTTTTGCCATAGCAGGGGAGCAGAGCCGTGTACTCAAATGCAAAGGGTTAATCATAGGTGCATCCAAAGTTTACACTGTCATTGTAGGATTCTGGCATATATCCAGGTTTTGATGGAATTAACTAAATGATGACAATATACTTAGTAATTTAGATTTACTACCTGGATGGAATGCCTGTTGTTTTGGTTGATTACAGGGCTGGGATTTTGTGAGTGGTTATACATGAAGATCATTACTTTTGTAAATGGTACTGGCTGGAATTGCAAATTCCCAAATCCTCTTCCTGTGTCTGCTGCTTTATTGTGTCTGTGTTTTCCATTAGATTTGATTATACATTTTTTTGATTAGAGACCTGACTTTGCAATGATAAGCTGGCTTTGAGAATAACCCTTATTTCCACCACATTTGGAAACGGTATAAAAACCACATTCTGAGCCGTCTTCCACATTAAGTATAATCTGGTATTTTAGGGTGTGAAATTTGACCACCAGAGAATAAGACCCAGGCATAAAATTGACTGGTACATCTGGCAGCCTGTCCACATCTGGTCGGACTGGATATAAACACAGCTGCAATCTGTATCTGCAGACCCGTCTGAAAGGTTGTCCTTTCTCTGACACTTGCTGCCTCTGCCAAGACACAGTAAAGCAAATCTCATTAAAGACAATTCCAAGGAAAAAAGCCATCTGTGACGAGGGAGTCAAAAATAGCAAGAAATGACTGCTGTTTGCTATTTGTCTCTTCAAGTGTATATGGGCATACGCCAGAACTTATTTTTAAATCTTTATGTAATCTTCCAAAATATTTTTGATGGCCTGCTGTATATCTCATGGGAATGTTTCGTTTTCTGAAAATTGTTGCCTCGATTATTTGTTTCCTGCTTGTCTATGATTTGGATTAGACATAATCACCCTTAAAGTACCATGGGACAATTTTGCATGTTTAGGATACCAGAGTATTTCTTCACATATTGATCAGGAACATTTATCCATAAACAGAAATTCCTACAGTGCTCTTGGGAGACCATGCATATTGTAATATATAGTTGTTCAGAAAAGGTATGACATGATTTATTATTTTACGCACTATGAAGGTGATCAGCCTTGTAAAACAGATGTTGCCTGCACGGCAGAAGTGTCATCTACTAGAAAAGTAGTATGGAAGAATGTTTTATTTTATGCATGTTTCCACTGGGATTTGCATACAATTTGCCTCTGGGGGATAGGCATTTTATTATTAAGGCAGTCTTTTCCTTTGATGTGGTTAGTTTAGGATTTACGAATACCTATCTTGAATGAGATTTGACAATGCCTGCCCTGAGTTTTGGGTCTAGAATTCTGGAATTGACTTTTAGTCCTTTAGTTTTAGTCTTTGGGAATCACAGTGGCTAAGTGGTTAGCACATCTACCTAGCAGCACTAGGGTTGTTGCTTCAAATTCCAACCACTGTACTACCTGCCTGGAGTTTGCATGTTCTCCCTGTGCCTGCGTGGGTTTCCTTCCACACTTCAATGACACAATGGTAGGTTAATTTGCCCTAGTATATATAGATGTGAGTTAGGGACCTTAGATTGTATACTCCTTGAGGGGCTATGCACAATTGGCAAAGTGCTGTATTAATTGACAGCACTTTTCAAGTACCTGTAATAAATAAAAATAGTCTATCTGTTCATGAAACAATCCTCTCACTGTTACAAACAAAACAATGTCACATGTGTTTGTGGTTACTATCACTGGTGGTAGGCTGTTTTGAGGATATGCAGAAGTCATCTGCACAACCATGGCTGACATTGGATTCAGCTAGTCATGCATAAGTCAATGAATTCATCAATAATACATGTGACAATGGAAAATAGCCCCATAGATTTGGTTCATATTCTCTGTATTGCAGGTACAGAAATTTAAAGTGATTGTAAAGTTTATAAAAAAAAATCTTTAAAAATAACAAACATGTTATAGAAGAAGGAAAATCACCGCTCAAGGTGGGTCTACTATAGGGTCATACACAGGTGTAGGATTCCAAGGGTGCTGGCAGTGCACTAGGCAAGCATTGGCGTAAAATGAAGGATGGATGGCCGCACTCCAAACCAAATAGGTTGTCTTTATTTAAACGAACAGCAAAAACATACCAGATCACAGCAACAGAAACAGGAGGATAACCGACGTTTCGCACTGACTTAGTGCTTATTCATGGCTAAGCACTGGATAAGCACTAAGTCACTGCGAAACGTCGGTTATCCTCCTGTTTCTGTTGCTGTGATCTGGTATGTTTTTGCTGTTCGTTTAAATAAAGACAACCTGTTTGGTTTGGAGTGCGGCCATCCACCAAACAAACATGTTATACTTCTCTTCTCTGTTGCAGTGGATTTGCAGGGAGCAGCCTTGGTTCCTCCTCAGTGATCCTGGTCCCTCCCATCTGTTTTGTGCCCTCACAGCAAGCAGCTTGCTATGGGGGAATCCAAGCCAAGCCACAGCTCTCTGTGTCCATTCAGACACAGAGCTGGGGCCGGCCCAGCCCCCTCTCACTCCTGATTGGCTAGCTGACTTTGATTGACAGCAGCGGGAGCCAATGGCACCACTGCTGTGTCTCAGACAGCCGCTGGACACTTGTGGACAGTAGCAAGAAGAAGGTAGAACCTGTAGCAGCTTGCTGGACAGAGGTGGGGCTCAGGAAAGTATTAGGGGGGCCGAGAGGGGCTGCTGCACACAGAAGGCTTTTTATCTTAATGCTTATTTCAGTACACATATCATTATTATATATTACATTGTACTTTAACATTCTTTGTGGAGTGTTTCTATTGCCCAGGGGACGTTACTTTGCAAACAAATTGGTAACCACTGCCATTGTTCTTATTGTAAAACAAAAAAACAATATAAAACGTGAAGGAGCAAGTGTTACCAAAATAATAAAAAATCAGTGGATAGGTCTAGGTTTCTGCTATTTGTGCTTTGCTTCTTGTGTGATTTATAAAACAAATTCTGTAAGTGTACATAAATATACAATTGTGCTCAAATGTTTGCATACCCTGGCAGAAATCTTTAAATATTTGCATTAATATTGAAAATGACTGTTCATGCAAGAAAAAAAACAATTTTTTTTTTAATTTTTTTAAGGATAGTGATCATATAAAGCCATGTATTATCACATAATTGTTTGGCTCCTTTTTAAATCATAATTATAATAACAAAAATAGCACCGATCAAAAGTTTACATACCCTGGAATGTTTGGCCTTGCTACAGACACATAAGGTTAAAATGACAATTATAGGTTAATTTCCCAGATCGGTGGCTTTTTAAATTGCAATTAGTGTCCGTGTATAAATAGTAATGAGTTTGTTAGCTCTCATGTGGATGCACTGAGCAGTCTGCATGGGGAGCAGAAAAAACTGTCAAAAGACCTGCGTAACAAAGTAAGGGAACTTTATAAAGCTGGAAAAGGATATACCTGTAAGAAGATATCTAAGACCTTGAAAATGCCACTCAGTACTGTTCAATCACTTATTAAGAAGTTTAAAATTTAGGAATCTCTTTATACCAAGCCAAGATCAGATAGACCAAGAAAGATTGCAGCCGCAACTGCCGGAAGAATTGAATTTAGGATACAAAGAGAAACCCAGAGGTACCCTCAGGAGAAATACAGGCTGCTCTGGAAAAATACAGTGTGGTTGATTTTAAGGCGCACAATACGACTATACTTGAACAATAATGAGTTGCATGGACAAGTTGCCAGAAACAAGCCTTTACTGCGCTAATGTCACAAAAAAGCCTGGTGAGGCATGTCAGGGTATTGTCAGGCATATTGCAACTGTGCTTTTTTTGTGGCGTTGGCGCAGTAAAGGCAACATTCTGGCAACTCGACCAGAGAGCCTGGCAGTTATCAGATTTCTGCAGGCTGAGAACTGAGAGCTGAGCGATCAGCGGTTTTTGATCACTCAGTTCTCAGAGGAGGGGTTTGGATTGATGCTGCGGCCATCTAGGTGAAATCTTATTTTTTTCTTGCAAATGCACATTTCTCTTTAAAAAAAAAAATAGTTCAATACATATCAAAACACAATGCTCCCCTTTCTGCTTGACCAGGCTTTATGTTGATTCATGGTTATGTATTTGTCTCCAGATGACCTAAAACTTTCATTCAATGGGCTGCTGTAGTTTACCAGTATATGGATGAATTAATTTAACAACCACACAGTCTGCATGACTGCAGACTGTGTTTACATGCTTATTTGATTTACAGTAGACCTCTAGACACATGGGTTCCTCTCTGTTATGCCTGCATGTGTCTGCATTTACTCACATCACTGCCAACATCTGAATACAATCTATCCAAACAGAACTCTAGACACTGTAATATGACCCATAATATGGCACAGTGCTATATATTACTAATAGCCATCATTCATTAAAATATTCATGTAATAAAGTTTGCCAGTTATAAATATATTGTAATATATATTGTATGTGTTTATTCAAAATTTTGGATTTTTCGAGGAACTGAACACCTTGCACTGTTTCTGGGATATTTGTATCTATGATCGTAATTTGCCTTGCGACCTTGGATTAATTGTTTTGTCTTAAAAGACATGCAGACTTTTAAATGAATATATATGGGAGTTATATAATGTAAGTAATATAAATAATCCACCTTTCAAGTTTTTCTATTGTTGTCGGCTATACTGATTGATAATGAGCACATGAAAGTATGCAAAGATGGTCATGTAATTGGGTTTACTACTCTGAAAAAGAGTTGACATCTTGCTGCTCTGACCAGATGGTAACACGAGCAGAGAAGGCTGTTAGGTGAAACCTATCAGAGGGCAAACCATAGAAGTCAGGACAATTGTTTCAATTGTGGCCAGTTGGTGGTATTGTGTGGAAGTGGGTCAATCTAAAAAAAATGACCAGATTCCCCTATCCACACACAGAGGTGTCCGTTTATGAAGCAGTGAAGAGCGGTGATCCCAGGGATTACCAGTGATCACAGCCCATAAACAGTTTATGAAACAGTGATAATCGGGGGGGAGAAGTGTTTGAACTTGTTCTCCCGCCCATTATCTCTTCACACAGTGAAGTCTCATAGACTGACACAGAAACGGCCAGTTTATGAAGCTGTGATCTGAGCTCTTCACTGGTGATCTGAGTCAGAATTCACACTCCCTGATTCACCATCTCAGAGCTGGTGAAGTGGGGAGTGAAGAGGGAATCCCGGGGGTTCTGAGGAGAAAGGAGGAAGATTTTTAACTTCCTTCTACCTCGTTCAGACCCCCCAACACTGTAACCATGTCCCCCTGTAATTTTTATGTGTATACATATATATACATAAATATATATAATGTATACATGTACATATATAATGTGTGTGTATATACATGTATATACAATGTGTGTGTGTGTGTATACATATATATATATATATTATGCAGGGGGACTCGTTATTTTAATTACATTAACCACGTGTCTTTCAGTGAACTGAGCGGTGATAATTTATCACTGCTCAATAAACTGACATCTCCGTATTTCTGTGAATTTCTGGTCCATTCTCCACTGTTTGAAGCATTGGAAGATCACTTCACTCCTCCAAGGGTGAAGTGATCTTCTCCGCTTCATAAACAGGCACACAGAGGAGAAAAATCTTCACCGTGATAGCCGGAGAAAGAAGCAGTGAATAGATTTCACTGCTTCATAAACGTACACCTCAATGTGGATGAGGTTGTTATATACCTGCTTGGAGGCCAAAGTAATGAGGGTGCTTCCTTGTGGCTAAGCTCCGAGCACCCCTGAAGATGAGAACAGGGAATGCAGAGCTCAAAGAAGCATGGCTTGCCTGCCAGAGACTGCTCGTGGAGACGTCTGGTTGAACGGTTGCAGAACAGAGTGTTCAGATAGTCAGCTGCAGAACTGGAACACCCAAATGGTGAGGCAGGCCGGAACAGTAGCAAGAAGAAGGTAGAACCTGTAGCAGGTAGATGGTGAGGTGGCCAGAGCAGAACTGAAGCAGAGTGGTTATAACCAAAGCCAAGGTCATACACAAAGGATCAAGTAGACAAGGTGGCATGAGATTAGTCAAGGTAGAGCTGAGGTCATGCAAAGGAGCCAGACATGAGGACAAAAGAGTAGTCAGGAGGGCAGACCAGGGTTATTCATGGATGCTTAGAGGAGGCAGAGTTTATAAAAGTAAGTCGAGGTCAGAACCAGGAATCAGGCAACAGACGGGTCCAGAAGCAAGCCAGGTCAGTGATGAAAAGTTCAAGGAGCACAGGAAACACGGAAACAAGAGCATTGGAGAACCGAGGATCAACCAGCTAATTCTGAAGGCTGCTGTCTTCTTTTAAAAGGTATTTGGCGCTGGCCTGGATGAGGTCACGCGCCAATGCACATCCCTGCATCAGTACGTTCTAGCACATTTCTTGTCCTTTCTTTATGCATCTGCACAGATTTCTGCGCAGACGAGAATGGACTTGCAAGGTACTAGCACTGGTGCCAGGTCTTTGCTGTGGTGCACATGTGCCTTTTTTCTGAGTAGTGTGCTGACGGGGGGGGGGGGGGGGGGGGAATCTCTCCTGCTGAACTATTTTGTTCTGACTACAGACTTCCCCACCAATACACTGTTTAGGGACTGCGGCTATAGCCAGCAGCTTTGAACGTGCAGGCAATTTTCCAATAGGGTGATCGACTACCAATCGACTTCTGTAATATCAGCCTGCTCATATACATGGATCAAAATTCAGCCAGGCCCTGCTGAACCAGACAGATTTCATCCATGTATGACTATTGGTTTAAGTTACAGGCTACTTGATTAGTAGTATCACATGTGGAAATCTCAATTTGCTTCCAATTAACAGCATGTGCTTACCACATGGGCTGCCATCACACAAAGCTCAGTTTGTGATGTTGAGCTAGCAGATTTTGTACAATCTGTTGTGGCTTTGTGGCCATCACATTGCTGCACTTTCAGCAAAATACAATTGAAGTATACAATGCATGCAGTCTTTGCAGAAACGTATGAAAAACTTGAATAACAACATATTTATGGTCTACATTCTTTATGGTCTCTCTACAGTATAGAGCAGGGACCTCTGATTCCTCTTGTACCAAATTGTATTGTAACTGTAATGTCTGCCTTCATTTTGCAAAGTGCTGCGCAAACTGTTGGTGGTACATAAATCCTGTATTATAATAATAATAATAATAATAATAATAATAATAATAATAATAATATACACTATATTACCAAAACTATTGGGGTGTCTGCCTTTACACGCACATAAACTTTATTAGCATTTCCGTCTTAGTCCGTAGGATTCAATATTGAGTTGGCCCACCCTTTGCAGCTAAAACACCTTCAACTCTTCTGGGAAGGCTGTCCACAAGGTTTAGGAGTGTATCTATGGGAATGTTTGACCATTCTTCCAGAAGTGCATTTGTGAGGTCAGGCACTGATGTGTATGAGAAGGCCTGGCTCGCAGTCTAATTTATCTCAAAGGTGTTCTATCAGGCTGAGGCCAGGACTCTGTTCAGGGCAGTCAAGTTCCTCCACCCCAAACTCGCTCATCCATGTCTTTTGGTGGATGGGGGTATTATGGTGTGGGCTTGGCCCCTTAGATCCAGAGAAAGGAACACTTAAGGCATCAGCATACCAAAACATTTTGAACAATTTCATGCAATTTCATGCTCCAAACTTTATTGGAACAGTTTGGGGATGACCCCTTCCTGTTCCAACATGACTGCGCACCAGTGCACAAACAAGGTCCATAAAGACATGGATGGTTGAGTTTGGGGCGGAGGAACTTGACTGGCCTGCACATGAATTAGAGTGGAGACTGCAAGCCAGACCTTTTCGTCCTCTTCAATTTGGGTTCCATAGTTTAAGAAACACTGGTCTAGCGTATGAAATAGAAGATATGTCGTAGGCCCTTTAAAAACTGTATATAGAAAGGTAGCTATGTTTATACCACAGATGTATGACTTCAGATTATATACATACATTTTAATTTAAAAAGATGTCTGCCACAAAAGTTTTGTTTTGTGAACTAGGTCAGTGCTAGCAGAAAGGGCCATCCTGGTCCAATAGGTCAACTTTGCATTTTTGATCCCCTAAGCCTCTTTGCAACCTTTTACATGTCATGCCAGTGTACATGTGTTTGCATCAGTGGTGGCTACACATCATAGCTCCAGGAGGACTAACGGTTGGTGACAACAGTGGAAGGTTGTAGTCTGCACTTAGTGTGTGTGACATCATAGTATAGCTTATGTCAAACCAACAAGATGTGCCTGAATAATACCTTTTTATGACAAAATGAGATCTGCAGATTTCAAAAGATTGAAAATGACTTATATGATATTTTAGTATATGGGGTGACATATACTTTGGGTGTTGATTTACAAAAACTGGAGAGTAGTTTCTATGCAGAGCTGCACCAGATTTTGCAATCAGCTTCCAGGTTTTTTTTTATTCTCAAAGCTTTATGGGTAACTCCACTCCCAAAAAAATAGCAAATAAAACAAACAATAATATAGTGTACATAATTGCGAATAAGTCATATTAAAGGCTAAGTTCACCTTTTTTTTTTTTTTCTAAAGTCCAGCCCCCCTACTTACCAATTTAGCGTTCATGTAATTTTTTTGCAAAAATATCAAAGCTTTCCATAAAATCTACAAACAAATATCTTACTGTCCTCCTTCCATGTTTCCAAACGTATCTATTGCTTCTGCCTTACGTCCTTACAGACTATAGGTCATGTCAGTTGACCAGCTGACTCCATTAGCACACACCCTGCATCATCCACCCTTCCACACCCTGACACTCATTTTTTTACATGGCAAAATGTGTGCTCTGTATTCGGTGTGCCGTTAACAAATAATGGCACTGAAAGGGCAATTAGTAATTTTAGGTGTGTAAAGGTGGCCATACACTATACAATCTGATTGTACAATCTCCTTATATTTACCAAATTTATATAATAGGAGGAAACACTTATCTAGCCAATCACTCTATATCCAATCAGGCAGGCCCTTGCACTACATAGTTGATGGAAGATCTTAAGGAGAGTGAACAATCAGATTGTATAGTATATGGCCACCTTTATTCACTTAAAATTACTAGTTGCGCTTTCAGTGGGAAAAAAAAGACGCATGTGGGATTGTGAGTTCCTGCTATGCATAGATGTGAATGGGGCTTGACAGCTGGGTGTTTCTGTCCACTCCCTCTTATGTACTTGTAGAAAGATGGCCATACACTATGCAATCTGATTGTATATTGTGTACTTAGTGAGAAGGGTGATCACTGATTGATTGCCTTTCATTAGAAAAATGTGCACCTGGGAATTGGAGGGTGGATGATGCAGGGTGTGTGCCAATGAGGACAGCTGGTCAACTTCTTCCTGTGTCATGACCTACAGTCTGTAAGAACGTAAGACAGAAGCAATAGATACATTTGGAAACATGGATGGAGGACAGAATGGTACGTGCCTGTAGATTTTATGGAAAACTTTGCTGCTGATTAATTTCAATGAGCAGGGGCGCTTTATGAGCAGTATATTCACCGCTCCTAAAGCGCTGGAAAGAAGCTGCTGGCAGGACTTTTTTTGGACGCCCTGCCAGCGCAGTGCCCCAGTGTGAAAGCACTCAGGCTTTCACACTGGGATTGCAGGGGAGGATTTTCAGGCACGATTTTTAACGCTAAAGCGCCTAATAAACGCCTCCAGTGTGAAAGAGGTCTGACTTTTCAATCTGCAGTGCTGTAATTTTCTGTAAAATGTAATGCAATATGGCTACCTGGAGGTGTTCTGTACACAGATGGTGTAAAGAACACCCTCTGAAAATTGTATTTCCTGCTTGAGTGATTGGCTTACTCTTACACAAGTCTGCACTAAGATGCACGTTTTTGGTGGGATTCTCCCAAAGGGAAATTATGTCTAAAGGGATGCAGAGCTCTTGAATTTCCTCATTAGAGCCCTGCAGATGCAGCCAATTGATAATTATAAAACCACTTCAATACAGATTCACTTTGCACATGGATACAAACAAGCAACTATTTCTTCCGAATAATCCCCAACAAAGTTTGTTAAAATCTTTGCAATGTACATAGATTATCCAGAGGTGAATGTTTTATTTTTTTCTCAACAAAAGTGAAGTTACTTTTTAAATGAACAAGCTGAAGTTAGAAGCTGATTGGGTACCATTCACAGCTGCACCAGATTTTTCATGTGTAGCGCCCTGCTCCTGTTGAGTAGGCGCTATTTGTAAATTTAGTTATTTGAGCTGTAGTTTGACTCAGAATTTTATGCCAAATTATGGGTCTCTGTTCCAGCTCGGCTGCGTTGCACATCTTCCACCTGACTGTGGGTGTCGCTGTCACCTGGGGTCGAGGTTGGAACTGCAAAGGGCTGGGTGTATTGGGTGCCTCTTGCCCAGAAGCAGCTCAGTGACGTGGTCCCCGCCGCTGTGCATTCTGGGGAGGGGTACTTAAGGGACAGCCACCGTTCTGGCGGGGTCTTCCGATCCTGACCTGAGGGCCCTCCTGGCCTCAGGGATGTGTTAGCAACCTTTTGGTCTCGGGGCCTGCTGGCCCGAGGCTCCGTTACTGGGAGTAGGCCCAGGAGTTTCTGGGGGCCTATTGGTCCAGGGGTGGTCCCGTGCTGTCTTGCCTGCGGGAAGAAGCCGAACGATTGGGGATCCAATTAAAGGACGCATCCTGGCCAACTTGGCTGAAAGATCCTGCCATCGTGAGCTGTGTCATTTCTTTGAACTTTGCAAAGTGTGTGTGGTTACCTGGTCCTATGGCAGAGGACCATGTAACGAATCGACGGCACTCATCAAGTCTGTGGAAGAGACTTTTGAACGAGCTTTGCATTGGCTGCTAGGTGAGTGAGAGAGGCCTATCCGGTGTTTGCTGAATCCAGTGTGGAAACGTTCTTTTTGTCCTCTGGATCTAAGATCATATCTGTGATCCGCAAAGCCAGGTACCTGAATCCTTCCTACCCCTTCACTCCCCTAATGGAACTTGTTTAATAAAACCCTTGAAAAAAAAGAAACAAAGTGTTGGTGTGGACATTTGTAACTCTTCAAGAAGGACCCCTAGGACTAGAATGGTGAACAGTTAGGGTGCATTCACACCACGATTTTGTCATCCTTTTTTTACTCACGATTTTAGCTTTAAAATCGTACAAATCTGTATGGCAAAACGGATCCATTCACTGCCATTCATTAATTTAGGTCCCAAAGTGCATCCGATTTGATCCGCATACGATTTGATACGATTTAAAATCGCATCAAAAATCGTGTTTGACCACGATTTTTGGTCCTGATTTGAAATCGTATTAAAATCGTGTCCTTTTTTTTTTATATTGTGGTCAATGTAAATCGTACTAAATCGGATGACTGTGCGATAAATCGTACCCAATTTTTTTATTACTAGGGTTGAGCGAACCCGAACGGAGGTCCCCGCAAATTCAATAACCAGACCCTTTAGGTCTGGTATGGATATTCAGGGGAACCCCGCCGTCAATTTAAAACAAAAATGACGTGCGGTTCCCCCTAAATATCCATAACCAGACCCTTCAGGTCTGGTATGGATATTCAGGGGAACCCCGCCGTCAATTTAAAACAAAAATGACGTGCGGTTCCCCCTAAATATCCATAACCAGACCCATTATCCGAGCACGTTGACCTGGCCGGCCGCAGAAAAGAGGGGGGGACAGAGTGCGGCCCCCCCTCTCTCCTGAACCGCACCAGGCCACATGCCCTCAACATGGGGAGGATGTCCCCATGTTGATGGGGACAAGGGTCTCATCCCCACAACCCTTGCCCGGTGGTTGTGGGGGTATGCGGGCGGGAGGTTTATCAGAATCTGGAAGACCCCTTTAACAAAGGGGACCCCCAGATCCTGACCCCCCCCCCTGTGTGAAATGGTAATGGGGTACACTGTACCTCTACCATTTCACGAAGGAAGTGTAAAGTATTGTAAAAAAACACACTGACACCAAAGAATAAAGTCCTTTATTAAAAAAAAAAAACATCCAGCGGTGACAAATGCACTCGTTCCCGGCTTCCTGCGTTGTCCTGATCCTGCGACGGCTGCGGGTGATCTCCCGCGATGAGAAGATCCAGCGTCGGGTGATCTCCGCTCCGGCGATGTGAAGATCCATCCATCCGGCGCAGCAGCATCCCGGACCTCCTCTCACCGCTGGGCGCAGCCCAGCGAATGAGCGGCTGAAGCTGTGACATTTCTTATATAGAGGAGGCAGAGCCACCCGTCACGTGACCCCGCCCCCTCTGACGTACCCTCTGCTACGTCACTGGGGAAGCCCGAGAAGAGGAAAGGTCTTTCCTCTTCTCGGAGCGGAGATCACCCGACGCTGGATCTTCTCATTGCGGGAGATCACCCGCAGCCGTCGCAGGATCAGGACAACGCAGGAAGCTGGGAACGAGTGTATTTGTCACCGCTGGATGTTTTTTTTTTTTTAATAAAGGACTTTATTCTTTGGTGTCAGTGTGTTTTTTTACAATACTTTACACTTCCTTCGTGAAATGGTAGAGGTACAGTGTACCCCATTACCATTTCACACAAGGGGGGGGGGTCAGGATCTGGGGGTCCCCTTTGTTAAAGGGGTCTTCCAGATTCTGATAAACCTCCCGCCCGCATACCCCCACAACCACCGGGCAAGGGTTGTGGGGATGAGACCCTTGTCCCCATCAACATGGGGACATCCTCCCCATGTTGAGGGCATGTGGCCTGGTGCGGTTCAGGAGAGAGGGGGGGCCGCACTCTGTCCCCCCTCTTTTCTGCAGCCGGCCAGGTCAACGTGCTCGGATAACGGGTCTGGTTATGGATATTTAGGGGGAACCGCACGTCATTTTTGTTTTAAATTGACGGCAGGGTTCCCCTGAATATCCATACCAGACCTGAAGGGTCTGGTTATGGATATTTAGGGGGAACCGCACGTCATTTTTGTTTTAAATTGACGGCGGGGTTCCCCTGAATATCCATAACTTCAAAAATCTTCTTTTTCCCAGACATTATTTAAAATCAGGATCCGATTTTTTAGTGAAAATTTTGACATACGATTACATACGATTTTGTCACATACGATTCCATCCGATTTAACGGTCCGTTTATCGGATGGTAAAATCGTGGTGTGAACCTAGCCTAAGGTAACAGCAGGCCCAAATCTAAACCAGCAGCTCCTTCGGGGGTAGTGCTACACATGTATAACAAGTCATTAATCTTGTATACAAGTATTTAGATGAATAAACAGAATCTGAAATAGTTATACGCTGTAATATATTATTTATTATAAGTTGACTGGACAACTGCAGTATATAGTATGTCAAGAAAGGCAATCAAGAAAAGGGGATTGACAGAGGCCATGTGTGTCATTTGGAAAACCAGCTGGTTATTGATGGCATTTTTATGTATACAGTCTACAGACAGTAATTCCCAAATAATCCTGAGTGCTAAAGTTCCCATTTATTTCACATCATGAACTATGAGAAACTTAAATACAGATGGGATGAGGCCAGGTTTTTTTTTTTTTTGTTTGTTTTTACTTAGCTTTCCTGAAGGAGTTATTCATTGTAAACTTGTGGTTCTCAAGATGCACAATAACTTATATTATTTCAAATCCAATGGTAAAAAATAATAAGCCATAAAGCTATAGTATGCTTCTAAAAAACTTGGATGCAAGCCAAATATGTAATCAGTAACAGCAGGTGGTAGCGTGGCTTTGCTTTAAAACTGTACTACTCGTTGGGTCCCTCTTCCTTATTCTCAGCTGTCAAATCTTTAGAATCCAGGGAATAACCTTTTGCATACCTTTCCCTTTTATGGCATTAGCATTGTTCAACAGGTAGTGTTCTGCTCTTTTTCCAAACTATAACATTCTAGAATATTTCCAGCTTTGTCAGGAACAGAATGTTGTGTCATTATTCTTTTAAGTATGGAATTATTGCACAGTTGTGTGTCTTTAAACCCTAGCAGACACCTCCACTTTTCAGGAACTGTGTTCAGAACTTTATCAAGTGCATGTTCCACTACTTGTTTGCAAAGTAGCATTGTTTTAGATTAATCATTAAAAAAAAAAGTACTTTATACAGTAATACTTCGGATTGCGAGTAACGCGGTTTACGAGCGTTTCGCAATAAAAAAAAAAATCCTGACTCGGTTTGCAAGACAAGCAGGATTCAAGCATCTGGGGTGTACTAGTACCGCCTTTGGCCAGAGTGGGGTGTCGGTGACATTCGGAGCGACTCTGAGAAACTTGGAAACACTGCATTCCCGAGTGTCCCGAGCCTCCCTGAATGTCTCTGAGTGCATCTGAATGGCTCCAAGTGGTCTTGAGTGTTTCAGAGTGTCTCTGGCGCACCCCCACCTCTGGCCACATGCAGTACTGCATACAATAGCAGTCACTGTGGAACGAATTATCTGAGTTTCCATTGACTCCTATTGGGAAACTCGTTTTGATATATATATTGCTATTTTTCAAATTTGTTCACAATAGATGTTGAATAGTGCAAAATGTAGATGTGCATAGTGGAACATGTGTCAAGATATGATGCTAAGGTTGTGGCCAGACTCCCTCAAACCCTGCATCTGTCACCCAGATTGGGGTCCTTAGTAGTGTTCCCTGCTGTTCTCCATCCATGCCCTGGAAGACGTCTGTGGATGACGAAATGCATTGGAGGGAGCTTCCTGTTGATGTCATTGCGTACCAGAAGTGTATGCCATATGCTGGCTCGGTAATTTGTTTTGATTGTGTACTGCTTTTATTGACATGTGAGTGTATTTTGATGCAATATATGTTTAGAAGGTAGTCACTGTATATAATGAGGAGTGGTTGTCTGTTTTGTTCCTCCTTTAGAAGATTGGATAATGTGTGTTGGAGATGCCACTGATGCCCATATAAACTAGATGAGCATTGTATGATCACTCTAAATAAGGGGGTCATGTGGATCTAGTATACCTGCATCCTAATAATGCTTTGGGTGTTGTTGGATGTTGCAGATACATCTGAAGCAACTTTGCTGAGTTAGGAGGATGTGCACTTAGCACATTTAAGGAGATCTTCATGTTTTTTGCACGCCTTGTGGACTTTTGTTTGAATCTCTCTGGACTTGTGGACACTACTTCACACACTTTGGGTCATTTTGTTTAACAATTGAATGTTATTTATTTAATTTGAGCACGAATTTGTGTGTTTTCCAGATTTTTGTATCTTTGTTTTCCTCACCTTAAAACTGCCCAGCTTGGCACCCTGCCTTTCTGTCCGTCATTAAAATATGGGGACACTTGAAACTGTTGTTTAGGTGTTCTTTCTGGACCTAAACTTTGTTGTGAAAACTGCAATTCTTCTAACTATGGTACATGAATCTCTTTGTAGCTGTAAGTTTTACATAGAGCCTTGTAATTTTTGATTGTGATACTAAACACACACTGTTTAACTTGAATTCTCCATTCTATTTCTATTTGTGGATGATGGCACTGTAATTATTTTAATGAAAAAAACATACCTTTTTCCTAATCGATATACAGCTGTCACATGACCCAACTTTTTCCCAGCCTTTCTGCAGGGAAACATAAGCAGAAGGAACTTCTAGTCTTCTGTTGCTGGTCACATGTTCAAAATTAACAGCCTTTGGAATACAGTGTAAAAATAAAAAAAATATTAATAAACTGTTTTAAATGTTTATAAAAATGTATATTTGAAATTAAATCTATTATTTTTTGGAAAAAATATGGTGTGGTTGGATTTCTGCCAGTCTCAGGCTGTGTCACACCCCCTACAGCTTGTGTTTTAGAATAAGATGGAGGTGAAGCCTCCATTAATCTACTTATAATATCCTGCATCTATTGTGTTTAGCTGGTTGGTGGACATGGAGGGAAGAGGGAATGGGCTGTCATTTACCACTGTGTAAACGCCCACATGTGTGACTCTATAGTCACATGAGCTGCTCAGGGGTGATAGGGAGGAAATGCGTAACCGCTTGACGACTGGTTCACGCCGATATACGTCGGCAGAATGGCGCAGCTGGGCAGATCGACATGTGTATATATACGTGGCCTTTAAGATGCAGGTTTGTGGGCACGCGACAACGGCAGTATACCCGCAATTGTGTCACGGTGAGGAAGAACAGAGAAATTCTGATGTAAACAAGTCTTTCCCCAGTCTTCCTAGTGACAGGACAGTTATCACAGCTTCCTGTAATCGGAAGCGGTGATCAGTGTCGTGTCACACACAGCCCATCCCCCTTACAGTTAGAAGCACTCCCTAGGGCACACTTGACCCCTTCGGTGCCACCTAGTGTTTAACCCCTTCACTGCCAGTGTAATTTTTACAGTAATCAGTGCATTTTTATAGCACTGTACGATGTGTACGATAATGTTGCAGTCACGATAAAAAACGCTGATCGCCGCCATTAGATGAAAAGAGGTCCTGGACTGCTGCACTCCTTAAAACGATATCTTTATTCAGCAAGTGAAATCCAAAAAACAGGAAAACAACCAACAATGTTGCAGTCATGCTACGAGTAAGCATCACACGATATGAAACATGTCAGCTATCCTTTTCCTTTTGTTCACTTCTTTTTGACTGCAACATTGTTGGTTGTTTTTTGTTTTTTGGATTTCACTTGCTGAATAAAGATATCGTTTTAAGGAGTGCGGCAGTCCAGGACCTCTTTTCATCCAATGCACCTGTGCATAGCCAGCACCCTTTTGGCTTGGTGGGACGGAAGCAAAGCCAGGGGATCAGCAGTTTTCTGAGCGGTATTATTTCTCACTGATCGCCATAAAACTATCCCCTATTTTGTAGACGCTATAACTTTCGTGCAAACCAATCAATTATTCAATCAATTACGCTTATTGCATACTTTTTGGGGATTTTTTTTATAGCAAAAGGTAATAAAATATTATTATTTTTTTTTTCAAAATTGTCGCCCTATTTTTGTTTATAGCGCAAAAAATAAAAACCGCAGAGGTGATCAAATACCACAAAAAGAAAGCTCTATTTGTGGAAAAAAAAGGACGTCAATTTTGTTTGGGAGACACGTCGCACGACCGCGCAAATGTCAGTTAAAGCGACGCAGTGCCAAATCGCAAAAAGTGCTCTGGTCTTTGGCCAGCGAAATGGTCCGGGGCTTAAGTGGTTAATATAGAAACTCACTGAATACTGAGCATGTGCAGAGTTGCTACCACAACTGAAAAATTAGGGACATTAACAGAAGGTGGAGATAGTGATCAACCAGATTTTTCGCAGAATACAGAAAACAATCTCATAGTGACTAAGTGAGTATGAACAGCATGTAATACACCATTTATTGAGTATTTTTTTATGATGTGGGTTTAGTGACACTGTTTAGGCTTTAGATAAAGAGACAGTAGCATTTAATTCATCTTCTGTTTGACTTTCTACATAATATAGTGAGCAGTGCTTTAAATTCTAGATGCATGTATACTTTTCTCAGACCTTCAAAATAGACATGAATGACCTGATGTAAAATACCATTTTAGCTGGGCAGGAAGTTTCCTAAGTGACATCTGTTGTATGTTTCCATATTGAACTATTTCTGTTATTTTAAAGTATATCAAGCTATATTTCCGTTTCTTTGAGAGAAACAAGTGCAGTTATAGAAACCCCCTGTGAATTAATGTTATAAGATTTCTACATAAACAAGCTCTATGCCAGAAAAAGCTGAACATGTTTGCAATGCTTTCATTTGTTTTGGTTTGGACTAAGTCAGGGCCTTTTATGGACACATTTATTTCTTGGGTAGTGTTAAATAATGTCTCTGTGAATGGCTGAAAATTTTGCCCGTAACTTGAGAGCAATGGCACAAGAATATGAGTCAGTCTTTCCTACTAAAATGCTGGCTCTAGATAAAAGCTTAGGGCCAGATTCAGCAAAGAATTATGCTAGCGTATCCATAGATACGCCGCGTAAATTCAAAGCTGCGCTGGCGTATCTACTTTCTGTATTCAGAAAGCAAGATACGCCGATATTAGCCTAAGACCCGACTGGCGTAATTCTCTTACGCCGTCGTATCTTAGGGTGCATTCTCACGCTGGCCGCTAAGTGGCGCTTCCGTCGTTTTCGGCGTAGAGTATGCAAATTACCTAGATACGCCGATTCACAAACGTACGTGCGCCCGGCGGTAGTTTTTTTACGTCGTTTGCTTACGTAAGGCTTTTTCGGTGTAACGTTGCTCCTGCTTCTATGAGGCGTACGCAATGTTAAGTATGGACGTCGTTCCCGCTTCGATTTTAGATATTTTTTTACGTCGTTTGCATAAGTCATTCGCGAATAGGGCTGGACGTAATTTACGTTCACGTCGAAACCAATAAGTTGTTGCGGCGTACTTGGGAGCAATGCACACTGGGATATGTACACGGACGGCGCATGCGCCTTTCGTACAAAACGTCAATCACGTCAGGTCATCATAGATTTACATAAAACACGCCCCCCCTTCCACATTTGAATTACGCGCGCTTACGCCGGCCCCATTTACGCTACGCCGCCACAACTTACGGAGCAAGTGCTTTGTGAATACTGCACTTGCTCCTGTAAGTTGCGGTGGCGTAGCGTAAATACGATATGCTGCGCCACCGTAACTATGCGCGCCCCTACCTGAATCTAGCCCTTAGTGTGTATGATACCAACCGGGTCAAGTCACTATCTCATGTCCACAGCACCAGCAAAATCCCAGGTTGACCAATCTCAAGGGCAGTGGTTCTCAACCTCTCTAATGCCGTGACCCCTTGATAAAATATCTCAAGGTGTGGGGTCCTCTAACAGTAAAAAAAAAAATTGTAGCGTAGGTTGTCAGCACCCAAGGCAAGACAAGTAATTTGCGCCCCTAACCCACAGACATTTAGCGTTCCCTGAGTCCCTTCCACTTGTACAGTATTAAAACCCCTTATGGTACATTTTAGTATGTACCACTCTTTCTCGTTGTTCTCCTTTCTTTCCCTTTTTTCTCTCTCTATCCTAATTTTTTTTCCCTCATCCCTCTCTCGAGCTGTCTTTCTTGTTCTTTCTCTTATTATTTCTCTCCCTTTTTTCTTTGTTCAACCCCCTCTTTTCCTCTCCCTTCCATGTATTCTCTATTTTTATTTCTTCTCTTACTACGTGGTGGGGGGTGGGATGAGTGGCAATGCTGGGGGGAGTTCTGATCAGCCAAATTAGGTGCTCTTGATCACGGTCATCTTCTGATCTGCAAACTGTAGTTGGGACTTTTAATGGCAACTCCTCCAGCCCCTCCCACTTCACATTCCTCACCAGTCAGCTGACCTCTAGTCTCTGCCCCCCAGCCATGCCATGAACTGAATGGGCGGCTGCGAAGAGACTGAGTGTGCGGCCACAGGCTCCAGGGAGAGCCCTACCAGGTGGCCACAAAATGGCTGGGAGAGTGGTTCGGGCTTCAGGACCAGCCCAGGATTCGGTGACCCCTGGCAAATCATCCATTTGACCCCCGAGAGGGTTCCCGACCCCAGGTTGAGAACCACTGCTTAACGGATGGATGAAAAAGCGGACATACTGGCTGATTACATACTGCCCCCTTTAAAATGCTGTTCTATTCTTATAAAAACAACACCTGTGAGAAAAAGGTTGAAAATATTCCTACCGTACTGGAAAGATTTATTCTCCATTCACACTTGTGTCACTTGTCAGGCAACTTTGGACATCAAAGCCGCATGACAGTTCGCAGCCCTTTTTATTTCAATGACACCCATTCGAATTGGTGCGGCTTAAAGTACCTACCTTGATGCACTACCTTGATGCAACTTTTGATGTGACTTTGATCCAGAGAGTGTAAAATTGGATTAAAGTCGCACTCATGCTAGTGTGAATGGAGCCCTATTGGAGATAGTGACATTACGATTCTTCCAGTAGGATCCCGGGAATTATGAGTATTTCAAAACACCTATGGCCACGTACACGTGATAGGATCGCCAGGGGACAATGGTCTGAAGGACCGTTTTCATCAGTCCAAACCGATCGTGTGTGGGCCCCATAGGTTATTTAACCTTTGGTCAAAAAAATGAGAACTTGCTTTAAAATTTAACCGATGGACGCCTAACCGATAGGTCAAAACTGATCGTTAGTATGCAAAAGCATCGGTTAAAAACCCGCGCATGCTCTGAATCAAGTTGACGCATGCTTGGAAGCATTGAACTTAGTTTTTTTCAGCACGTCGTTGTGTTTTACGTCACCGCATTCTGACACGATCGGTTATTTAACTGATGGTGTGTAGGTGCAACGGACCATCAGTCAGCTTCATCCGTTAACCGATGACAACGGTCCTTCGGACCGTTCTCATCGGATGGACTGATCGTGTGTACGAGGCTTAAGAAGAGCCTCTGACACAGTGCAGGAGCATCTTCTCATGAGAATTGAGATTTCCAGGATTGTTCTGACGTCACCCTAACCAAGGTCCCCGCTGAGCCGGGGGATGACAGGTCTGTCTCTGCTCACTGTGCATGGGCGGACCTGTCATAGCCCCGCTATGGGGGATCGGATGAAAACGGACCGCCTGTCCGTTTTCATCTCATCCAATCCGCTAGACAGATGGAAAATAGGGTTTCCCTCCATCTGAATTTAACGAAAGGGGATCGGATATCAGCGGACCTGTCGCCGCTGGCATCCGTCATTCCATAGAACTGCATGGAGTGTCCGTTCAGGCCCGCCTGAACGGTCCGTATGTGTGAAAGGGGCCTAAAAGCTGAAATCAACTGAAGAAATAAAATTGTCCAAAGTGCAACAATCAAATTAATATCTACTTCCCACAATAACCTAATATATTTCAATAACAATACTTCACTTCATAGCTTCAAACACATAACATCTGGGGCAAAGACACATTTGGAATCTGATGCATTGGTAGGGTCAGCACAGGCAGTTTTATTTCACCTCCAAGAAAGCAGGTTGTAAATCAGACCCTATGTATTGCTCCAGTAGCAGTCTACAGGGAAATCTCTAAAAACCTAAGAAGATCACAGGGCAGGAAAAACCCGCTGTGAGGGCTTTGGGAGCAGCGATTTTTAGTTCAGATTAGTCTCACTCGCCCCAACCTAGAATTGCAGAAAAATTAGACCACTCCAAGCTCACATGATAATCTGCCTTCTCTGGAAAGCCAGGTGCTGACCAAAAAAGAGTCTGGCCATGCTCCATAAACTCAGTAGAAAAAAAGAAGAAAGTCATACATATCTATGTTCAAGCCATTACTGGGTGAAACGATAAACTCAACCTGTTCAAAAACCTGGAATTTTGTATAACACATTACACATGACTTAACTATATTTTTTGTGCCTCCCGCCTAACCTTGGGGCATTGTACATTGTGTTGTTTATTAACCACTTAACCACCGCCCACCACAAATCACGGTGACAGGGTGGTACTTTAACTCTGGGAGGACGATATATAATGTCCTCCTAGAATGGCGCTACCCGTGCTCCCCCTGGGGCGCGCACATGGGAATCTCCGTGACTGCCGGGTCCAGAGGACCCAGCGCATCACGGATCATGGTAAATCGCTGCTGATAGTGGCCGTTTACCACGTGATCGTTCCGTTAAATGACAGAGCGATCACTTGTAAACAAGTAAGGGGTTCCTCTCTCCCCTCTCTGTACCGATCAGTATAGTGTAAGAGGAGAGGGGGAGAGAGTGGATGGCAGCAGCACTGTGGGCTGGATCTGTGACAATTGCAGTCACAGATCCAGCCTTCCGTCCGTCCATGCTCAGCCATCCCAGCCCATACTGTGTAATATTCTGTCAATACTTTGCCCATACTGTGCAATACTCTGCAATACCCTGCCCATACTGTGCAATACTCTGAAATACCCTGCCCATACTCTGCAATACCCTGCCATACTGTGCAATACTCTGCAATACCCTGCCATACTGTGCAATACCCTGCAATACTCTGTAATACTTCGCAATACCCTGCAATACCCTGCAATACTCCGCGATACCCTGCAATACCCTGCAATACTCTGCGATACCCTGCAATACTCTGCGATACCCTGCGATACTCTGCAATACCCTGCAATACTCTGCAATACTCTGCAATAACCACTTCCTGCCCGCCGGCCATCTTATGACATCCTTGACTTTGTGCGGGGATATCTGAATGATGGGTGCAGCTACAGGCATCATTCAGATATCGGCTTTTTCAGCTGGCGATTCCCTACATTATAAGAACAGTCATAGGGGCTGTTCCACCGCTTGATCACTCTTACGGGAGGCGAGAGGGAATGTCCCCCCCCTCCCACCGCCCTCCGGTGCTTCTACCGACTCACCGCTACGATCGAAGCCAGTATTGTTTTTTTTTTATTTCAGGCTTCCCAGCCTAGGGGTGAGATGTGTGGTCTTATTGACCCCATATCTCACTGTAAAGAGGACCTGTCATGCCATATTCCTATTACAAGGGATGTTTGCATTACTTGTAATAGGAATAAAAGTGATCAAACAGTGTTCAAACCACACATGTGAGGTATCTCTGCGAACGTTAGAGTCAGGCCCCGTACACACGGCCGAGGAACTCGACGTGCCAAACACATCGAGTTCCTCGGCGAGTTCAGCCCTGAAGCCGCCGAGGAGCTCGGCAGGCCGAGTTCTCCCATAGAACAATGAGAAAATAGAGAACATGTTCTCTATTTTCTCGACGAGTTCCTCGGCGGCTCCATCGAGCCGAAAGTGTACACACGACAGAGTTTCTCGGCAGAATCCGGCTCTGACCGAGTTTCTCGCTGAATTCTGCCGAGAAACTCTGTCGTGTGTACGGGGCCTAAGAGCAATAATTTTGGCACTAGACCTCCTCTGTAACTCAAAACATGTAACCAGTAAAAATATTTAAAGCGTCGCCTATGGGGATTTTTAGGTAGCAAAGTTTGGCGCCATTCCACGAGTGTGTGCAATTTTGAAGGGTGACATGTTGGGTATCTATTTACTCGCCGTAACTTCATCTTTTACATTATGGAAAAGCATTGGGCTAACTTTACTGTTTTGTTTTTTTAAAGAACAAAACTGTTTTTTATGTAAAAAACGCGTTAGAAAAATTGCTGCACAAATACCGTGCGAGATAAAAAGTTGCAATGACCAACTTTGTATTCTCTAAGGTCTTTGCTAAAAAAACATATAAAATGTTTTGGGGTTCTATGTAAGTTTCTAGCAAATAAATGATGATTTTTACATGTAGGAGAGGAATGTCAGAATTGGCCTGGGTGCTCCAGAACGTCTGATGGTGCTCCCTGCATGTTGGGCCTCTGTATGTGGTCACGCCGTGTAAAAGTCTCACACATGTGGTATCGCCATACTCGGGAGGAATAGCAGAATGTGTTTTGGTGTGTAATTTGTGGTATGCATATGCTGTGTGTGAGAAATAACCTGCTAATATGACAATTTTGTGAAAAAAAAAAGAAAAGAAAAAAAATCTTGATATTGCAAAGAATTGTGGGAAAAAATGATAACTTCAAAAAACTCACAATGCCTCTTTCTAAATACCTTGGAAAGTCTTCTTTCCAAAAAGGGGTCATTTGGGGGGTATTTGTACTTTTCTGGCATGTTAGGGTCTCAAGAAATGATATAGGTCGGCAGTCCTTCAGGTGTGATCAATTTTCAGATATTTGCACCATAGCTTGTGGACTCTATAACTTTCACAAAGACCAAATAATATAGAAAAAATTGTACTTATTAGTACCAAAGATATTTAGCAGTATAAATTTTGGCCAAAATTTATGAAGAAAAATTACTATTTTGCTTAATTTTATAACAGAAACTAAGAAAAATATTTTCTTATTACAGAATTGTTAGTCTTTTTTCTCTTATAGCGCCAAAAAATAAAAAACCCAATGGTGATTAAATACCACCAAATGAAAGCTCTATTTGTATGAAAAAAAGGACGAAAATTCATATGGGTACAGTGTTGTATGACTGAGTAATTGTCATTCAAAATGTGAGAGCACCGAAAGCTGAAAATTGGTCTGGTTATTAAGGGGGGTTTAAGTGCCCAGTTGTCAAGTGGTTAATGATCTGTACTGGGCACATTTTTTAAATTGCATATTTAAAAGAGCAAGGCACAAATTACAGTATCCTTTATATGGTACATTCTGGAAGAAATGTAAACAGTATTTCCTTATAGCTAAACACTAAATAAATGTCCCAGTGCATAGAAGCCTAAAATGAATAAAACCAGGAATAAATTAAGGATTTGAAAATAAATATTTCTTGCTAAAATGATGGTTGATCCTTGCTCTGCTCCAGGGAAATTCACTGAACAAATTCATGTTTTGTGGCTAACCACATATTTTGCAAGTTTCATTTTATACCCTAGAAATCTTTATAAAGGTGTAATATAACATGTCACAAAATAAAGCAATTCGATTTTTAGTGTCACAGTTTCATTATGAGTATAATGAAAAACAATGCATAACCTGCTATGGCTCAGATTCTATAAAGGGCACTATGACCATTCCATTGCATTTGTTGTATTTTTAGTATCTCTGTTGGGTTACTCTTTTTGCATAATTCATTGCTTGTTTTGCACACATTTTCTTTTGTGCACTTTTTTCTCATGTGAATTTGTTATACAAAGTTTTCTTTTGATTCATTACTTCCAAAGTATTCTAAAATGAGCATCCGAGTTTTACCAGATTATGTGAAAGAAAACTGGACTTTTATGCAGAAATTGAACTGCTTCCTGTAACATTATGATATGACAATTAGCTGTAGAAACAGCGTTTTTTACATATATTTTTCTGTAGTGGGATTTAACCAAAACCTCTTTTGATGTTTTCCTTATTTTTAGCAAAAGACATCATATTTTACATTGGTTGTCATTCTCTGACTGAGAAGTAAATATAATAAAATGGGGTGTAAGGCCTCGTACGCACGATCAGAATTTCCGTTGTGAAAAGTCTGACGGACTTTTTCCGTCGGAAATTCCGACTGTGTGTATGCCCCATCGGAGAAATGCCATTGGAAATTCTGATAAATTCCATCAGAGATTACATAGAGAACATTTTCCTCCGATGGAATTCCTTTGGAATTCCAATGTGAGTTTGGCCGGGCTAAAGCCCGATCGTGTGTACAGGGCATAATGGGTTCATTTGGGAGCACTTGAATGGCATTCTTCTTATAAATGAAATGCAACTTCGTCCTATATTTGTCCTAAATAATGAATGTCTTAGGCTCCGTTTACACTGGATGCGGCTTCTAGCGGAGGTCCTGTTCGTCCTGGTTCACCATTTCAGGTCCGATTTCAGCCTGAATCTTGGGTTGAATTTGGACCTAAAACAGACCAAAAGACGCACAGGGCTCTTGTGCAAATTTGCACCGGAGCCTCATCGGAAATATGTGAACTGGCTCCATAGAGAGCCATTCACATTCTCCTTCTATTGCAAATTGGTTGTGGGGATCCCACATCCAATTCACAATAGTGTGAACCCGGCCTTAAAGTCATTTAGGTTTATTTAATAAAAGGGCAGCAAAAAGCTGTGTTGACTTTCACGGTGCACTAGTTTGAATTCAGAGTGCTGGGGGTAACAGAATATGGCAATGTATCATTGTGCTTTGCTCTGCTGAATCATCCCAGTGATTCCAATAGGTTCATAAAAAAAAAAATCTAAATGAGGCATTTTGTAATGTAAAACTGTATAAAACTAACTTACCACAATATTGGAGCAAGGGTGCTTATGTGAAATAACTTTTATAATACAAAGTTTACTTAGATATAAAATATAATTTTTGATTGGTTGTGCAAAATTGTCTAGGAGCTGGCACAGGGGAGGGCAAGAAGTGTAATCTACAAATAATGTTTGTACAATTTACAAACATTATTGATCCCCACTGAGCAAAGCAGAACCCAAAAACGGTCCGCCACGTGTGAAAGAGCCCTAAGTCCGCAGTGTATTTTTCTTAAGCCTTCCTAGATGATACTTAACATGATGCCTTGTATAATTAGGTTATAATTAGGGTTGCTAACTGTCCCATATTAGCAGAGATGTCCCATCATTTTGCCTAACCTGCAATACCTATAGCAAAAAAGGGTCATTTGTGGAGTTTGTGCTGGAAGTTTGGATTATTACTTTTTCCAAAACACAAGTTTACTTGACCACCCTCCTTAGTTCTCTAAACCAGTGTTTCTCAACTCCAGTCCTCAAGGCGCCTCAACAGGTCATGTTCTCAGGATTTCCATTATTTTTTACAGGTTATTTGATCAGTTTCACTGCCTGAGTAATTACCACAGTCGTTTCATCTGAGGGAAATCCTGAAAACATGACCTGTTGGGGCCCTTTGAGGACTGGAGTTGAGAAACACTGCTCTAAACCACATGTGTCAAACGCAAGACCCACAGGCCAAATGCAGCCCGCCATGCTTTTTGCCCCTCTCCTGCAGCTGCGTCACCCCCTTGTCTTAACCCCCCACCTTTTCTCAGCAGTCGGCAGCAGAGAGGACAACAGAACTCTACTGCCAGATTCTGCGTTTCTCTTTGCAGCCGCATAAAGGTTAATTTCTGCTCCCCCACCTCAGCAGTATGTAACAGAGAGCAGGACAGAACTCCTCCTACAGATGGTGCTGCTCTCTGTGCAGTCCCAACACCCAATCATCTCCACCTCCCCTGGGTTTAGCATTTAGCAGACTCCAGGAGCTGACTCCAGTCCTCCTCTGGCCTTCCTCCAGACCCTGCACTGCTTCCCAGGACTGCCCCCTGGCTTCTTCCTGTCAGCAGCACAACGTATGAGGGGTGCACTGTGATGTAAGGGAGGATGGAAGACTCTTGACTTCTGATGGTGGGGGAATGGGGTGCTCAAATCAAATATAGAGACAATTATTTAATAGGATAAAAAGTAGATACATAACATTTGTAGTCTGACAAATACAACTGGCCCTTTGAAGGCAACCATAATGTTGATTTGGCCCACAATGAAATTGAGTTTGACACCCCTGCTCTAAACTAAACTAAATTAACTACCTACCCAGCTGCTTACTTACCACTGCCCCCTCTGCTGATTAACTTCTCCAGGCCAATCCAGTAAACCCTACATAGACTTGCATTGACCTTTACTCTGACAATAAAGACAATAAGAAAAAAGTCTCATGCAACTCTGCAGAGGGCTAGAAGAATAGACTAATGTAGATTTTACCAAAAGTGAACTTGTCCTTTAAGTTATAAGATGATAATCCACCAAATCCCAACCATATCCCTTATTTTGAAGCAGGAAGGTTGTATTTTTCTATGTCCTTTGCATTTTATAAAGGTGTACTGTCACATCTCTCCTAAACGGCCCTCACACATTCCTTATAGCCATGACTCTCAAGATTCCCACTGTTTTGTTTAAGTTGAACCATCTGGCAAAATGGATGTGACTTCTGTATTGCTAATCGTCATCCTGTTTGTTTTCTTCTTTTTTTTCTGGTATTCAGTTGCTGTTTTCTGCATGAGTTCACATCACTGACTACCAGATTATCAGCATGCAGTGTCCCTAGGGGCAATTTAAGAAGTGGTTTTAGTCTGTTTATTTAAATGCATCATGAAAGAATGGCGCAACTTTAAAATAATAGACCCAGTCTTGGATTCGTTAACATTTCTTGATGAATGTTAAAAGAAAAAAAAAAAGTAATTACTATTTTCCATTCATTAATGGGAAGATTAATTGAAAATATTACATTAAGTTTAATGGGCATTTGGTTTTAATGTCTAAAAGACATATAAATGCTTCTTTTCTTTATTTTTCAGCTGTGTCTCTTCTATATTAAAGTGTTTGTAAAGGCTGAAGGCTTTGGCCCGGATTCAAAAAGGACTTACGACGGTGTATCTCCAGATACGCCTTTTGTAAGTCCAAATGTACGCCTGAATTTTGCAAGATACGACCGACGTAAGTCTCCTTACGCCGTCGTATCTTGGGTGCATATTTACACTGGCCGCTAGGGGCGCTTCCGTAGATTTACGCATCTAATATGTAAATGAGCTAGATACGCCGATTCACTAACGTACTTGCGCCCGTTGCAGTAAGCTACGCCGTTTGCGTAAGCCGTAAATCCAGCGTAACCTTACCCCTTATAAAGCAGGGGTAAGTCATGTTAAGGTATGGACGTCGAAAACGTCGGAACAGCCATCGTATTTTACGTTGTTTACGTAAGTCGTACCTAAATGGGGCTGGGCGTAGGTTAGGTTCACGTCGTATGAATGAAGCTGGCGTATCTTAGGGAGTAAATTCGACGTGATTCTGAGCATGCGCGCGCATGCTCCGTTCGTTCGGCCATGCATTTACATGGGGTCACGCTTCATTATAATACAACACGCCCACCTTCCACCTACTTTAAATTAGGCGGGCTTACACCGGCCGATTTACGTTTCGCCGGCGCAACGTTATCGGCGAGTGCTTTGTGAATACAGTACAAGCCTCTCCAAGTTACGTCGGCGTAGCGCATATGGGATTCGCTACGCCAAACTAAAGATGTGCCGATCTCTCTGAATCCCGGCCTTTATGTCTTAATGCATTCTCTTCATTAAGGTAAAAATACCTTCCCCTTATACTTACCTGAGCCTGATCTTGATCCAACGATGTGCTGGAGAGCAGCGGCACTGCTCTCTCTCTCTCCCTGGACTGCTGCTGTCAATCACAGCCAGTAAGGAGGGGGCAGGGTTGAGATGCACTGTGTGTGTCAGAGTACACACAGAGCAAGACTTGGGATCAAGCCACTGATGTGCCACCATAGAAAGCTTCCTATGGTGGCACACAGAGGAGAGGAGGAGCCCAGAGCACCAAGAGGGATCTGAGAAGAGGAGGATCAGGGCTGCTCTGTGCAATACCATTGCACAGAGTAGGTAAGTGTGGCAAGTTTGTTATATGAACAAAATAATTTTTTACAATCACCAAAAAAAAGCAGATTTCTTGTTCATTCCTCTACATTTATTTGGTGCCTGACTCAGATTAATAAAACTGGGTAAAATGCCATATTTTTCAAAGAGGCTACTTTTAAAAGTGAGTTTAATAAAGACACCCTTGGCTGTCCTACTATATTAGCCGGTAAGAAAAAGTGTGTATACATACCTGCTAGTTGATCCATATTTTCTCCAGCTGCCAGGACCCAAACACGGTGACTGAGTCCATGACAGAGTTCAATGTGAGAGAGATGCATAACATTGTGGATGACACCAATACATACACTTTGTTATCAAGTGACCCCAAAGACAAATATAAAAGGGATCTGGAGGTACTTATTGGAAGAGGATTCTATGAAGGAATACTCTCCTCCAAAGAAAAACTTTACCTAATACCTAAGACCCCCCCGAACTCCAACCACATATTACTTACCGAAACTTCATAAAAATCCTGTCTGCCCCACGGGACGTCCCATAGTGAGTGGGATAGACTCTATTACGTCCCGGGTGGGCAGATATAGAGATTTTTACCTTCAACCATTGGTGAAAAAAGTCCCATCATATGTTAAGAACTCCAGACACATTATTAATATTCTCTCTGGATGTTCCCCTACAGCCAACATGTGGATAGTTACAGTGGACGTCACCTCCCTGTATACGATCATCCCCCACGAATTAGGGTTTGAGGCAGTCCAATATTTCCTAACAAGGGACTCTGGGCTCCAGTGGAAACAAGTGGATTTTGTGATGTCCCTGTTACGTTCGCAGCAGCATTGAACTATTTTTGGTTCAATGATAATTTTTACAGACAGGATACGGGGGTAGCCATGGGGGCCAAATATGCCCCTAGTCTGGCGAACTTGTTTATGACCAAGTGGGAGGAGGATGTCATCTATTCGAGGGTTATACCTCAGTTGGCCCTTTGGGCTAGGTACAGTATATTTATGACATCCTCCTCCTATGGGCCGGTGAACATCAGGATTTGGTTGACTTTATGGTATCCCTAAATATTAACCAGAGAGGGATTGAATTAAAATATGAGGCCAGTTAAACTGAAATCCACTACCTGGATTTGAAAATCGAGGTGAGGGATGGTAAATTCGCTACCTCTACGTTCTTCAAGGAAACAGATAGGAACTCCTTTATACCAACGGATAGCTGCCACCATGAACCGTGGCTAAGGGTGGTCCCTAAGAGTCAGTATCTCAGACTGAGGAGGAATTGTTCTGATTGCAATCAGTTTTTGGCCCAGGCTGAGATACTGATTGGTTGTTTCCTGGAAAAGGGATATTCAAAAGAGTACCTACAGGGTTCTTTAAATGGAGTCCTGGCCATTAGGAGAGAGGACCTTCTTCAGGAAAAGGTCGCCACTGAGGGTGACAAGTTAACCGGTGGGGTACCTTTCATAACGACCTATTCTATCTAACAAATTCTAATTCTAATTCTAACACAAAACTATTACCCAACTCGTCAATAAGCACTGGCATATAGCAATGAATGACCCTGTACTGAAGGACATCTTGCCCTCCAAACCTCGGGTTATTTTCAGGGGTGTTCAGTCCGTAAGGAACCAAGTGGCAGTGAATGTTCTAGACCCTCCCATTAGGGGTATAGGTTTTTTTGATCAACTGAAAGGTTTCTACGGGTGTAGACGCTGCAGAGTCTGCTCCTTGAATTCCTGCACACAGAGGTGTGTTACTACCTTTACCTCCACAGCTACAGGACAAGAACATAAAATTAGGCCCTGTATTACCTGTGCCTCTACTGGCATAGTATACTTACTGCAGTGCCCTTGTGGCCTGCAGTATGTGGGCCGGACTAAAAGATCGTTCAGATCCGTGTCAACGAACATATCACTAATATTCTGGCAGGATTTAAAAACCATTCTGTTTCTAACCATTATCGTTTGAAACATAAGAAAGATCCATCTAATTTAAGCCACACTGGAGGGGGAAATTTCAAGGATGGAAATGGGTTGGATCTATCGTTTAAAAACCTACGCCCCCTATGGGTTAAACATAGAAACAGATGTGAATGCGTTTATTAATAATGCGTGATCTGTAAACTCATTGTGACCTGCACCAATAGAGGCGGTTTAAACCCCCCTAGCCCTCTCTGGTTTATATTTGATAATAATTTTTTCCTTTTTTTTCTATTTTTTTGTCTTCTTTTAAAAAAAATCACATTCTTTTCACATGCACTGGAATGTATTAGGAAGGCGGGTTCTTTCTCGTCATTATGTGGGTTAAGTTAATTCGCCCCCATAGAGCACAAATAATAGAGCATAATTAATGGCAGTACTTATCACTGAAAAAATGGTTTGCACTCTTTTATTTTTATTTTTATATTTATTTATTTTTTTTGTTTATATATTTCTATATCTTTATAGCACTTTTTTCAGGGAGGTGAGTCCCTATCTTTTGGAACGCATAATACACGTTGCTTACAGATTAAATAATCACATATTAAGAGGGAGGTGGACAACCTAAGGTTGCTACCTCCAGGTATACAATTTCATTAATTTACACTATTTTCACAGGGAATCAAAATCCTAAAGTTATGTACAAGGAGCTGTTTTTTAGTTAGCTTTGGGAGAGTATGGGAATCTCTTTTTTACCCTTTTTTATTTAGTTTTTAAGTCAAATAATGTTAGCTGCCTAAACTTGTAGTTAGGTTTCATGTGTACATGCAGCCCCTGCTGTTCACTGGCGGCATAACAGGATTATTCTGGGGGGTCTGTATTCAGCATATTAACGCTTGCAGTCCATAATTTACAGAAGGGGACGTTATAATCATTGTTTTTTAGCGCTACATAAGTAGTGATCTAGGTGGGGGAAGGGTGGTACACTCAATAGGGAAATGGTAATTACGCAGCTGGAGTCAGGCCAGTCTTACTACTCTATGGAATTTTCCTATTGTCCAATCGGTACAATGAGGGAATGACGGGTGTTCAGGCACCATTCCCCTCTTTTTGTATTCTTATTTTAAGATTTTATAAGAAAAAATTCTTTCAGTTTGCCCGGAGGTGTTACGCCGCACCGCCGATTACTGGCATTTTTTTACCACAGTTAAGATGGCGCCCACACTGCTATTGTCCTGCATTTCACAACGAGGCTTGGTTGTATATATTTGGTGAATCACTGATACACCCTATCCCATTGAGAACGTCCTATTGATTACGAAACGCGTCTAGGAGGACATGCAGTGACGTCACCACGCAAAGGAGGAAGGGCTCCTAGAGTTTGCCGGCCGGCACTTTAGTTTTACATGCTGTTTTTACATTGATGTTTGTAAGTACGCTTACTTTTTTAATAAATGCCAAACTTTTATACGGAATTATGCTATGGTGCGCCTTCTTTTTCATTCATAACATCGAATGAGCCTGAGATCGTGCTTGGCGTTTTCCCTGGGACCTGTCTCCCCCTGTAATCCTGTGAGTCCTAAAGGCCGCGGCTGGGCTATAGCCGACTGCATAGAAAGCTTGCCGTCTGGTAAGCGGCCTCGCATTTCTGGTGAAGGGATCACTTTATTATCTTAATACCTGTCACTTTGGTGGTGTGAGCTTCCTGGACCCCATATTTGCATGAACTGTATTATCATTGAAGATTTATGCTGAAATATTTGCAATCTATGGACTTGATCTATATTACATCCTGATAATTTCTTCTGTTTAGAATCCTTTGGCGCGGCTTTGTTTTTTATGTATTTTTGCTCTGTGTATCGCACGCCAGCTGCTGCCTGTTTTAGTTTAATTTTTGCCTTTTTATTGCATGTATTAGCGCAGTTTTTTGTGTTTCTTTTTAATATTTAGGCAGGGGCTGCCAGTCAGTGACTCTACCTGAACATAGAAATCATACTTTCAGTGAGGCTTTGTGACTTTTCAGGTGTCAGCAACCAGTAAAAGGTTGAATCTGCTGATGGATTGTTAACTTTTTAAAAGGGGTTCCCCTTTAATGTGCAGTCCCTGTACTTGGGGCATGTATTCTTCTGGTGTACTGCCCCATTATTAAATAAGGCTGTTGAGGGGGAAGGCTATGCTACAAGAATATTAAATGAATAGTGAAGTGCAACCAACAATATTGCACTTGTTACCCAGCACCAAAAAAAATCTGTAACATGAACAAAAAATATAAAAATAATTCTAAAATAGATTGTAAATATATTGTAAAAGTCCAATGTCCCAAATGTGACTCCTAGTACGAGAAAAAGTGCACATATATCTACTTCACAGACCAAGAAAAAGTGCACATATATCTTCTTTACAGAAGAATGTTGTCTTTTTGATCACGTGTCCTTGCAGGCTACACTATGTAGGCCATACTATTGGCAAATTAGAGGGCAGACTCAAGGAGCATTTGGCTAATATCCGCAAAGGTTTTTTTAAATCAAAGCCTGTCAAAACATTATGCATTATGCCAATGTAAAAGCCTGAAGGGTACATCTTTCATGGCTATAGATATATTTAGCCCCCATTGTAGAGGTAGTCACACCAGGAGAGAGATCTCTAAAATGGAAACTTGGTGGATTTGTTGTTTAAAATCTTATAGACCATATGGCCTGAACATAGAATAGGATGTCAATCCCTTCATAAATGATAGTTGAGCTCCTAGGCTGTTTTTATTATTTTGTATTAATATTTTTTTAATTTATCTTTGTATTTTTAATTGTTGTAGTGTTTGTTTCCAACCACATGACAGCACTAGTTATATTCCTGATTGTCCCCTTGAAAAGGCCTCTCATGGATGTTAAATTATTACCAATATTTTCAAGCCCAGTTCTAGAAGTCAGAACAGTGAAGTATTTCTAGTTCCTGATTGTGATTTTCGTTTGTATGGCTGTCGTGAGTGGGCTGGATTTTTTACATTCCTGCAGCTTTTGCTCACTTCCGCTTGTGATGTGACATCACTTCGGTGGATGTGGTTTCACTTCCAGCGGCTGATATTGAGGCTTGAGACACAAAGAGGAAGAGGCGTTTCTATTTCGCCTTCCTGCCTATACATAGAGGAAGTGACTATCTCCTAACGACGCCCCTGATGACGTTCCTTATTGGAAGAAATGCAGCGTAGGGTGGAGCCCGAAGATCTGACGTCATGACACTACATGTGCTGACCAAGGAAATTTTGTTGGTTGGAAACAAATGTTAACCAAGGACTTTTTGTGTTCCTGAAATGCTCGTTTCAATGCACCAAATGTGAGTACCTTGTATGCTTTTTGCTTAACCACTTCCCGCCCGGCCTATGGCCGATTTACGTCCGGGAAGTGGTTATGAAATCCTGACAGGACGTTCTAGAACGTCCTGCAGGATTTCATGCCGCGCGCGCCCGTGGGGGCGCGCATCGCGGTGATGCGGGGTGTCAGTCTGACACCCTGCATCTCCGATCTCGGTAAAGAGCCTCCGGCGGAGACTCTTTACCACGTGATCAGCCGTGTCCAACCACGGCTGATCACGATGTAAACAGGAAGAGCCGTCGATGGCTCTTCCTCACTCGCGTCTGACAGACGCGAGTAGAGGATAGCCGATCGGCGGCTCTCCTGACAGGGGGGGTTAGCGCTGATTGTTTATCAGCACAGCCCCCCCTCGGATCGCCACACTGGACCACCAGGGATGCCCACCCTGGAGCACCAGGGTGGGCACAAAAAAAAAATGCCAGAAAAAAAAAAAAAAGTCTAAAAAATAAATAAAAAAAAAAGCATAAAGAAAAAAGATGCCAGTCAGTGCCCACAAATGGGCACTGACTGGCAACCTGGCAAAAATCAGTGCTGCCACCCCAGTGTCCATCAGCGCCACCCCAGTGTCCATCAGCGCCACCCCAGTGTCCATCAGTGCCACTCCAGTGTCCATCAGTGCCACCCCACAGTGCCCATCCATGCCCAGTGCCCACCTATCAGTGCCCATCTGTGCCACCCATAAGTATCCATCAGTGCCGCCCATGAGTGCCCATCTGTGCCGCCTATGAGTGCCCAGTGCCGCCCATGAGTGCCCATCAGTGCCGCCTATGTGTGCCCATCAGTGCCGCCTATGTGTGCCCATCAGTGCCGCCTATGTGTGCCCATCAGTGCCGCCTATGTGTGCCCATCAGTGCCGCCTATGTGTGCCCATCAGTGTCGCATACCAGCGCCGCCAATCAGTGCCACCTCATCTGTGCCCGTCAGTACTACCTCATCGATGTCCATCAGTGCCATCTCATCGGTGCCCACTAGTGCCACCATATCAGTGCCCGTAATTGAAAGAGAAAACTTATTTACAAAAAAATTAACAGAAAAAAATAAAAACGTAATTTTTTTTCCAAATTGTCAGCCTTTTTTTAGTTGTTGCGCAAAAAAAAAATCGCAGAGGTGATCGAATACCACCAAAAGAAAGCTCTATTTGTGGGGAAAAAAGGACGCCAATTTTGTTTGGGTACAGTGTAGCATGACCGCACAATTGCCATTCAAAGTGCGACAGTGCTGAAAGCTGAAAATTGGCTTGGGCGGGAAGCTGCGTAAGTACCTGGTATGGAAGTGGTTAATAAAATCATCTTGAATTAACATGAGGAACTGCTTATCTTTTATCCTACATATAAACCTGTGGATTCATTCCATGTTATGACCCTATGAGATTCAGCTGTCTGGTACCAGAGTGGAGTCGTGCTATAGTGGATACATCATGCTTATCTGTGTTGGTGTGCGGTGGAGGGTTTCATAGTTCACCTCAGCTTGTCATATTTACACTGTGGGTGATGCCGTTTCTTGGAACATGGACTCTACGCTCAATGACAGTGGATTTTTATTTACACAGTTCTTGTTTGTATTTCTAGTGCTGCATATCTTTATACATTTTTTTTTCAATTGTTACCTATATTTTATGCTAGCCGCTGAATAGACATTAGCGCAGTGATTAATTGTATTCATTGTCTGTTTGTTGATGATGTTAAGCTGTTTAGTCGTGTTGTGACTCCTCGTGACCTCATGGACCATAGCGCACCAGACTTTTCTGTCCTCCACTGCCTCCTGGAGCTTACTTATTTTCATGTTTATTGTTTCGATGATGTTATCTATCCATCTTGTTTTCTCTCGTCCTCTTCTCCTTTTTCTTCCATGTTTCCCAGCATCAGGGTTATTTCCAGTGAGTCCTCTCTTCATATTAGGTGGCCAAATTATTCGAGTTTCAGCTTCAGGATCTGTCCTTTCAGTGAATATTCAGGGTTGACTGGTTTTATCTCCTTGCCATCCAAGGGACTTTCAAGTCTTCTCCAACACCATAGTTCAAAAGCATAAATTCTTTGATGGTCCAACTTTCACAACAATAGGTTACTACTTAGAATACCATAGCTTTGACTATATGGCACTTAGTCGGTAGGGTAATGTCTATGCTTTTCATAATGTTGTCTAGGTTTGCCAATGCTTTCCTCCCAAGAAGAAAGCGTCACCGTCTGCTGTGATCGTGGAGCCTAGGAAGATAAAAATCTGTTTCCATTTCCTCTTCTATTTGCCAAGGAGTGATGGGACCGGTTGCTATGATCTTAGTTTTCCATACCTTAAATTTCAGGCCATTATTTGCGCTCTCCTCTTTCACCTTCATTAAGAGACTCTTTAGTTCTTTTTCACTTTCTGCCATAAGTATAGTATCATCTGCATATATCAGGTTGTTGATATTTTTCCCTGCGATCCTAATTCTGGCTTGTGATTCGTCGATCATGGCATTTCGCATAATGTACTCTGTATAAGTTAAATAAGTAGGGTGACAATATACATCCTTGCCTCACACTCCTTTCTCAATTTTGAACCAGTCAGTTGTTCCATGTCCTGTTCTAACTGTTGCTTCTTGATTTGCATACAGGTTTTTCAGAAGACAGGTGAGGTGGTCTGGTATTCCCATTTCTTTCAGTATTTGCCACATCTTGTTGTGATCTACACAATCGAAGGCTTTACTGTAGTCAATAAAGCAGAAGCAGACATTCTTCTGGAATTTCCTTGCTTTCTCCATGATCCTGCGAATGTTGGCAATTTGATCTCTAGCTCCTCTCCCTCTTTCGAACCTACCTGTGGTAGCTCTTGGTTGACAAGCTGCTCAGGCCTAGCTTGTAAAATGTATAGCATAACCTTGCTAGCATGTGAGATGAGTGCGATCGTATGGTAGTTTGAACATTCTTTGGCGCTGCCTTTCTTTTTATATCGGAATGTAAACAGACCTCTTCCAGTCCTGTGGCCATTGTTAAGTACAGCACTTTAACAGCATCAACATCATGCCTGTTTAGGCAGTGGAGAAAAAACGGGGATCTAGCTTATGTCAAGGGAAATCACTAGCTATTGGACAGAAGTTTCTAACTTGTTTTTTTGCACTTTATCCTCCAAAAATAGTCGTTCAGGACTGTTGGGTATTGACCTATTATGGGTTTGATCATCATCCATATTAGGAATTTATAAAAGTTCTCTTTTGGTTATAATCGATAATCCTTATATTTTTAGCCTAACATGTAGTAAAGTGATTTTTCTATGCAGTAATGAAATCCGCTGCTTCTGTTGTGTCCTATCAAATATAAAATTGTACACGTAAAATTTATTTTGTTACATTGTAGCTATCTAAGTTTTATTTTCTCTTTAAATGGTAATAAATTCACTGTAGACATTATTTTATAGGACTTGGATCACAGGATATGTGTTGGACCGTGTTCAGATAAAGCACTAAGCATTTCTTACTATAAACTGACATTCAGAAAGATACTAAGAGACAGGAAGTCAGACATCATCTTAAGTCATTTCTCACGCCCATTGTAAAGACTATAAATTTAGGTCTGGTGTGGAGCTGTAAGATTATTGTATACTGGGGTAAAATGAAAAAGCCTTTTATCACTTTGAAAGGCTTTGAGGAAATCCAAAAACAATGTTAACTCTATGCTATTTAGAAAAGTTTTAGAAAACATAGTAAAAAATTCATGTGACTGGGGGCACATGTTCAAAAATGACATATTTTGTAGATGCTGTGTGTACACTATTCAATGCAATTTATTACAAGTAAGCACTTTGTAGTTTTCCCTGTACCTTTTTGTGATCTGTACACTTCATTTTAAGGACCCATTTAGCTTACTAATGATATACAATTAAGCCTCGTACACACGGCCGAGGAACTCGACGTGCCAAACACATCGAGTTCCTCGGCCAGTTCAGCCCTGAAGCCGCCGAGGAGCTCGGCGGGGCGAGAGCTCCCATAGAACAACGAGGAAATAGAGAACATGTTCTCTATTTCCTCGTCGAGCTCCTCGTCGGCTTCCTCGGCTGAAAGTGTACACACGACCAGTTTCCTCGGCAGAATTCAGCCAGAAACTCGGTCGGAAGCTGAATTCTGCCGAGGAAACTGGTCGTGTGTACGGGGCCTAACCCTATTTTCAGAGTTAGGCCTCGTACACACAGGCCAGAATCTCATCAGGAAAATAACTTTGTTTTTCCTAAAGAGATTCTTGGCAAGAATCTCTTGCCGCCCGAGTGTACACACAGTCCTTTCAAAAGAACCGCGTTTTTTTTTTAAAGGCAAGAACGCGGTGACGTCATCGCGTACGACAAGCATGCGCTCGTCACATTCGATGCCGCCATCTTGCTTCACCCTACCTATGCCGTGGAAGCTACCGCGAATGCGTCAGTCATTTCGAGCATGCGCAGGTTTCCACAGCGACAGGTAAGTATACACACTCTTGGGTTTCTCGTCGGGAAACAGGCCGGCAAGAATCTCGACGAAAAAATAGAGAGCGGGATCTCTATTTTTCTCGTTGAGATTTTGGACAGATTTCCAGACGAGAAACTTGAAAGCCTCGTACACACACTTGGTCTAATCGGCAAGAAAGCTCTGCCAGCAGTTTTCTTGCTGGTTCTTGCCAAGAAAACTGAGCGTGTGTATGAGGCTTGAGGCCCTATTAACAGCTGAGTGTTTTGTAGCTCAAAGCTATAAAACATTTAATAATCCCATTATTTTAAAAGGTGCCTGAGCACACACAGGTGAAAGCAGGCACCAATCACTAGACTCCTGCTGCAGGAGCTACTTTTCAGGCAGATTTGTATGTTTTTGGTCCCATAGACTTCAATAGGAGCGCCTGAAAAATGCATATAAATGCATGTATCATGTTTTTTACAGGCGTCCCCATAACAGTTTATAGGGCCAAAAATGCACAGCCCTGCCCCAAAGAAGCTATTGTACAGAGCAAAACTCCAAAACACACAAAATGTGCAAAAATTTTAAAAAGCTTGAAAACTGCAGAAAATGTTGGCATTCACGTGTGAATGGAGAATTAGTGCTGACATGTATTCTTGGAATAAAGTGTATGTTTATGATTTATGGTTTATACATTCAGGGTAGATTATTCCCTTTATACAGCATCAGGGGCGGACTGACCATTTTGCACTCGGGCACTGCCCGAGGGCCCCAATGCCGCTGGGGTGCCCCATCAGGGTTGCCAGCCTTAGTAAAACCAGGGACAGTATGTAAAAATCTGTGTTTTTAAAAAAAAGATTATAGCTGCCCCGCCTCTCCAGTACCTTTTCAGTGTGTGTATTCTGTGTGTATGTATACTGTGTGTGTATTGTATTTGTGTGTGTATACTGTGTGGCCCCATAATCTCCTATTGCCCGGGGGCCCCATAATCTCCTATTGCCCGGGGGCCCCATGAGTTGTCAGTCCGCCCCTGTGCAGCATATATTAGATGGTTTTGGGTTGATTTTTTAAAATGTATTAACATTTAAAAATTTTAAGCAGGCTTAAAAGTAAAGGAGCCATCTTGGATGGGAAGTGCAGAGGGTAGCGGGTCATTCTGACTCTTTCATTTTGTCACATATTTTATGTGTATAAATATTAAATATCTTAAAGTGATTGTAAAGGTACATTTAAATACAAAAATAATAAATACAAAACATGTCTATACTTACCTGCTCTGTGGAATTCCTCTTTTCGGGTCCCTCGCCAGCATTCCTGGCCCCTCCTCTCTTTCCAGTGATTCCATGGGAAGCCATCTCCCACAGGGGGAACATGTGCATACTCGCTCCCGAGCCCTGCTGCTGCATTCATTGACACAGACAGTGGGACTCTGACCCACCTCCCCTTTCCCTCAACAATGGCTTTGATTGACAGCACGTGGAGCCACTGGATTTCCAGCAAAGCCAGTAAGACCCAGAAGTGAAGGAAGAAAAGAGCTAAAGACGTGCACGGCAGTGAGGGGGAATGCTGTTACCTTAAAAGAATTTACCTGGATGTAAGCAATGCATTCAGTAAAAAATGTTTAGGCTTTAGAACCACATTAAGCTATTGAGCTGTTACCTGGCTGGGTTTTTTTTTATATTGAGCTGTTACCTGGCTGGGTTTTTTTTTATATTGAGCTGTTACCTGGCTGGGTTTTTTTTTTATACCAAAGCAGATTACCTATAAATTATATGAAAGTGTAGGAGTCTACCTTTACTGTAAGTAGTAAAATTGCAAATAAAACTGAATTTAATAGTGTGCTCCTCTAAAAATGATCATGCATCTAGTAGTATTATTACTTTCTATCGCATGGCAGCATCACCAACTAATTTGGCCTCATCAGCAGAATTGGCACAAGATGGTCCTGTTACTTTTGTTGACATCATAACTGGGAATTTTTTTCATTAAGCTTAATATGCAGCCAATCTGTTACTAATAATCCAAGTGCGCAAAATATGCCACCTTTCCTTATTGCAATAATTGTTACCACATCTTATCTTTAGACGACAAGGCTTGACTTTTTGATAAAGCACATTTTTGTGGTTTTTCTACATGAAAATTCAGATGCCATTCATGCACAGTGTTTATTTTGTCAACGGTTTGGGGATTTTGTTCTGCCGAGAATCGTTCCTGTTTATTATTATATTCTTCAGTTGTTCCAAACGGTTATGCAACTGGGAAAATTGTTTGTGGCTGGGTTTCGTTATTTTGCAGGCAGATTACAAAACTGTTGTTGTTTTACCTTAATGTCAAGCAGAACTTTTTACATTTTATCTCGTGAAAAGTTTGAGACAATAAAGTAGACTGTTTTGCTTTTGTGGAATGGTGTGTTTTGAATAGTTATTGAATTTATTTCTTGGAAAGCGCAGTGCACAAAGAGATATTTTAATTGGAAATGTTTCTGTTAAAACCTATTTTAATAAAGTGTACGTTTATCCAAAACCAGCCAATGAGTTTTGGGTGGGCTCTGATGGATTTCATCACTGGCTTGTTTAAATTTTCCATAGCATTAGTGAGCAGATTTCCCATTAGGCCTCGTACACACGACCGAACATGTCCGCTGAAACTGGTCCGGCGGACCAGTTTCCGCGGACATGTTCGATCCTCTGTACGGCCGACCGGACAATTTTCCGGCGGATCGGACAGGTTTCCAGTGGACAAATATTTCTTAGCATGCTAAGAAACATGTCCACTGGAAGCCTGTCCATCGGACATGTTCAGTCATCTGTACGACTCACCAGACATGTCCGCTCGGCCGAAAGCCCTCGCATGCGTCGAAGTGATTTGACGCATGCGTGGAAGCATTGACCTTCCAGGGTCGCGCACGTCGCCGCATGATCGTCACGGTGACGGCGCAGCCACGTCACCGCGTTCGCTGTCCGCGGGAAATTTGGTCTGATGGTGTGTACAGCCATCAGAGCAAAATCCGCCAGCGGACTGTTTTCATCGGACATGTCCCGTCGTGTGTACAAGGCCTCAAAGATAAACTGAACTCTGGAGCTGTGCCCAAAACAATCAGGCAGAAGGCAGAGGACTAGCCACCAGTATGGTCTGTGGTTTTCCCACTGCAGTTAATCTTACCCCCATTACTGACTTACAAGGTCTTGCTCTGTCTCTGTGTAGATGTGACCATCTTGGTAGAGGCAGAGTTTTGCTTCCTTAAATCACAGCCTCCAGCAAGGAGACCATTGAAGCCCCGTACACACGACCGGTTTTCCCATCGGGAAAAATGCCATGAGAGCTTTTGGCTGGGAAAACCGGCCTTGTGTATGCTCCATTGCAGTTTTCCTGACAGGAAAACTGCCAGGAAAAAAAAGAGAACCAGCTCTCTTTTTTTCCCACCGGTTTTTAACCCGGCAGTTTTCCTATGGGAAACACTGCGATGGAGCATACACACGGCCGGGATTCCTGACCAAAGCTCTCATGGCAGTTTTCCTGTCAGGAACCCCGGTCATGTGTAGGGGGAAAAAGTTAGGAGCAGGTTCTCGGTTTTCCCCTCTGGTTTCCCGGCGGTAAAACGTCCGCCGGGAAACCCGTACGTGTGTACGAGGCTTGACAGTTCAAAACTGCAGTAACTGCAGTACTGCAATGATCTAATTTCAGATATTTAGAGCAGCGTTTCTCAACTCCAGTCCTCAAGGCACCCCAACAGGTCATGTTTTCAGGCTTTCCAATATTTTGCACAGGTGATTTGGTCAGTTTCACTGCCTTAGTAATTACCACAGCCATTTCATCTGAGAGAAATCCTGAAAACATGACCTGTTGGGGTGCCTTGAGGCCTGGAGTTGAGAAACACTGCTTTAGAGAATAGCAGTCACAGGCAGGGGTGCTGTAAATCTCACACTGGAGATATATAGATATGGGACTATAGGAAATAAGAAGGGGGACAGTATCCTCACATGTAGTGAGCATGTGGATACTTGGTAATAAAAGGTGCCAAGTCCTAATAGATATGAAGAGAGAATTAACTAGGGGCTAGTTGTTGGACTTTACAGGCACAGTATACTGGTAGAAATATAGTCGTACAGAGAGATTTTCTCTAAAATTGAATTTATTTAACACAGAAGTACAGTTCACATATTAAAACCTGACGTTCCTTAAGGAACTACCTAGCACTTACATTGCAGAATATCTCCAGAGCAAAACAGGAAATTATAGACTGGTGGTCACACTTAATAGTACAAGAAGTAAAGTAGAACAAAACTTTAAAAAATGATGAAAATTATGAGAATATCCTGTGTTTATGATGGAGATTCAGACATGAAATGTCTGAAGGATGGAATTTGCAATGGATTGACTCGACCGGTTTCGCGCATCTTTCAGCGCTTCTTCATAGAGTCTCTTAGATGTAGTTTGATGGCAATATATTCCAATAGTAGATACACAAACATAGAAAAGAGGGGGGGGGGGAAGCTTCAGGTAGAAGCTTCACAAATAGGTCCGGACTGCTGGACAACTAGATCCATATATAATAACCCTTGAGAGCAGAGGATCTTAGATGGAACTTAGCGCTGCTACAAAAAAGGAGGCCAGAATTGACATCCCTAGAAAGGTATTAAAGGGTAATATTTGTGCCTGGGGTGAAGCCTTGTAAACTTGTCATCCAGAGGGAAGTAGTGGTCCTAGTAGTCAGGGCAACAGCGGATAATGTCCATCAGCCTCCCGGGAGACTGCAGGTGAGGTTAGATCCCACCTGGGGTTTTTATTGTTGTCTAGGTTCTTGCTTTAGGCCCCTTTCACACTGAGGCACTAAAAATAGCGCCTGCAAACCGACCCTAAACAGCAGGTGCTGTTTTTCCAGTGTGAAAGCCCAAGGGTTTTCACACTGGAGTGGTGCGCTAGCAGGACCGCTCCAAAAGTCCTGCTAGTCGCATCTTTGGAGCGGTGAGAGGAGCGGTGTGTTTACCGCTTCTTCCCATTGAAAGCAATGGGAAACTGCGGCTATACAGCCGGCAATCTGCCTCTGCAGAGGCGCATTGCCGTATTGCGGTATTAACTCTTTTTCAGACACTAGCGGGGGTTAAGACCACACCGCTAGCGACCGAATACCGCCGCAATTCCGATGGTATCGCACCTCCCGCCACAGTGTGAAAGGGGCCTTGGAGATTCACCCATTTGAAAACTTCCAATGAAGATACTTTTAAATATAAAAACTGATGTAAAATTTCCAGAAATGTTGAAGCCAAGAAAAAAAAGAATTGGGGTTTGGGATTTGTTTTGCCAGAAATGTGTAGCAGAATACATATTGGCCTAAATTGAAGAAGAAATTGTATTTTTTTTTGATGCCGCGTACACACGATCATTTTTCGGCATGAAAAAAAACTACGTTTTTCGGCTTGTAGAAAAAACAAAGTTTTTCCAACTTCATCATTAAAACGACGTTGCCCACACACCATCGTTTAAAAAAAATGCTCTAGCAAAGCGCGGTGACGTACAACACGGACGACGGCACTATAAAGGGGAAGTTCCATGCGGATGATGCCACCCTTGGGGCTGCTTTAGCTGATTCCGTGTTAGTAAAAGACGATTAACGCTCTTCTGTCTGTTACAGCGTGATGTATGTGCTTACTCCATTATGAACGGTAGTTTTACCAGAACGAGCGATCCCGTCTCATAACTTGCTATTGAGCATGCGCGGGTTTTTAACATCCTTTTAGCCCACACACGATCATTTTTTACAACCCGAAAAAAGACATAGTTTAAAACGTCGTTAAAAAATGCAGCATGCTCGAGAAAAAAAAATTGTCGTTTTGCAGAACCCGAAAAATTATGTGAAGCCCACACACGATCATTTTAAATGATTTTTTAAAAACGATGTTTTTTTCATGCCGAAAAATGATCGTGTGTACGCGGCATGACAGAAAGTAAATATCGTTTTTTTTTTCAAAACTGTCGGTACTTTTTTTTTTTGCACAAAAAATAAAAACCGCAGGGGTGATCAAATACCACCAGAAGAAAGCTCCATTTGTGGGGAACATTTTTATTTGAGTACAGCATTGTGCGACAGCGTAATTGTTAGGTAATTAATTAGTTATTAATGCAGTGCCCTATTGCAAAAATGCCCTGGTATTGAAGGGGGGGGGGGAACCTTTCAGTGCTGAAGTGGTTAAAAGCTTCCTTAACAGTTTGTTTTTCTTGTGAAGTGCAGCCAAAAAACATTTAATACCATCACAATGACCTAATAGGACCCCATAAATTTCAAAGAGATGGTCTTCAACCAGGATAACAACCCATGTTTATAGTAACGATAGCAATGTTTACACCTGGTATAAAGCATATCTGCTAAACACAATGGCAGTGTCTTGAAATGAAACAAAAACACAAAAAATGATATTAAAAACATTAGGCGATCTAGCAACTTGAGACACTTGTAATAAACAGCTTTAGCTCTGGTTTTCACCTGAGCAATTTGATGCATTTTTCTAGAAGAATTTCGGTGCTCTATGAGGCCCCGTACACACGTCTGAGAAACTCGACGAGCAAAACACATCGTTTTGCTCGTCGAGTTCCCCCATTGACTAACGAGGAAATAGAGAACATGTTCTCTATTTGGCTCGACGAGTTCCTCGTCGGTTTCCTCGGCCAAAAGTGTACACACGACCGGTTTCCTCGGCAGAATACGGCTCCCATCGAGTTTCTGGCTGAATTCTGCCGAGAAACTCGTTCGTGTGTACGGGGCCTGATGGTTCCCATTGTATTCCATGGTACAAGTTCACACCTGAGCATCACATTGCTGCAGATTGTAGCTTTGAGCTCAAAAAAGTATAAGTCGCATGCTTTTGGTCCCTACAGACAATCGGAGTACCTGAAAACGCCTAAAAAGTATTTTTCATGTGATTCTGGCATCTTCTTCCAGTAATTACAGTATCTTTCTATTGACTAAAACACAAACTCCCAGCAATGTACACAAAAACACATAAAAAAATAAAATGCTTGAAGCGACTCAAGCATGAACCTAGCCTTTTAAGTACTGTAAAACTATAGATGTGGCACTGCCCCTGAAGGAGCTGCTGGTTTGTTTTGGGTGGCACGTTACCTCGGTATCTCCGCCGTCTAGGGTACTGGATGAGAGCTGCAGTAAAGTCAATGTCCACTGTGCTTTTATTACCCAATGGGGCAAAATAGTGAAAATTAGTGGAAGATGAAGGTATAGCAAAATGGAAGACAGCAAATTCAGGTGTAACTGCATGTGGAAACAGTCCTGCTTCCAACGACAACTTTTCTTCGCCACTTTGGCTGGAGTGGGTATAGTGCATCCAGACAGGCCTCTCTCACCAGCCTGGCAGCCAGTATGTCACTCGAATGAACAGGATTAAGTCTCTGCAACAGACCCTCCTGAAGATTGGAGACAGTTGCGGTCCAAAATCCTTCTTGACTGGATTCAGCACCCGGTTCTCCTTCAAATAGCTTTGGTTAAATCAGCAACTGATAGGCGACCTACGTCCAGCCTCTCAGAACCAAAGTGTCCTCCGATGAATAGACAGGCCTCTCCTGAAACACCAGCCTCATGCTCGGTATCTCCCAGACAGGTTCCTCATCAGTCGGCTTCCTCCAATTGGACGGACAGCCCAGGACCATCTGGCAAATTAGGGACCCAATCGACTCACTGGATCCACCAGATAGATGAATGTGCTCCAGACCAATGTGGTCCCGGAGCCAGGAACACTGCGACACACACATGCACACACCCCGGCCAGGAGGGGGTGGTGGGACGACTGCCCAGCTCAAGGGCGGGAACACAGCGACCCCGAACAAATGGCGTCTGCCGTTTAAATACCCCTTGCACAGCGAGGCGACCAACCCTCCTGATAGGCTGCTGGGAGGAAATATTCAACTGCACTTGACCCTACTGCTGCCATCTGTCGGTCTGGGGCGGGACTCACTCTCCAGACAACGACAGTATCCACAAACAGTACAGCAAAAGCTGGAGCAGAGGCCCTCAATTTAACCAAATAAACATGTTCAGAGCCAACTACCTCTGAACTCCCTCTAAATTTACAATAGCACCGGCTCTGAAAATAGCCAGGTGCTACATAGATATTGGATTGGAATAAATACTTATAGAGCGCCGAATGCGAGTTGTAAAACTCGTGTCTAAGCGCTTACCAACAAGCTGGGGGTATCCAGTTCCCAAGAGCAAAAAAAGAAACTAGGACATCTAAGTAAAAGAGGGGAACAGACAAGAAATAAACAGAAATATAAAAAGAAGGGGGGGGGTCAGGGCACAAAAAGCCTATCCCTACTCCCTGACCATGGACCGCAGCCTGGGATTAAGGCAGCGTCCTGCTAAGGGCTTGGAAGGCCAAGTCTCTATCTGTAGGCTTGTGAAAAAATAAGTGTTTTCAAGCCCTTATGGAAGGCCATCAAGGAGGAGGATGCTCGGAGCTGATGAGGGAGCTGGTTCCAAAGAGAGTTCCCCAGTGTTTGGAGCCGGCGGCCACCTTTGAAGCTGATCGACTAGATTTAATAATTGCTAACAGGGCGTCAGTCGAGCGAAGCTCTCTGGGTGGACAGTAGTGTTGTGTCATATTCGATAAGTACATCGGACCTAGTTGCCAATAGGCCCGAAACACCAGACAGAGTGCCTTGAACTCAACCCGTTTTGCCAGCCAGTGTAGATTCTTAAGCACCGGGGAGATGTGATTCCGCCTTGGGCAGTTTGTGACTAGTCTTGCAGCATGATTCTGTGTAATCTGCAATCGTTTTATCCACTTCTGTGGGAGCCCTAGAAAGAAAACATTAGAACAATCTAACCTAGAGTGGATAAGTCCATGAACTAAGATCATACGGTTGTGCTGAGTGAAGAGATTCTTAATTTTCCGTAATAATTGCAGATGATAGTTGGCTAAGATATAGGACCCCCCTTTAGCACAGACCCCCGGTCCAGCACAGATGGACTACCTCCCCCCATCCCATTCAGTACCTCAGATCAGCCATCAGCACAGCACAGGCACAGCAAGTTCCCTCCCCCTGTGTACACATAAACACTGGAGGGGGAGGCGCCTTCACTTTGCTCGTTGTGCCTGTGTGACATCCGACCCAAGACCGCTCAGACAGCCCGCGGCCGTGAGACTCAACACCTTCTCCATTTTCCAGGGGGGTCAATTGCCCCCCCCCCCTGCCCTATGAAGCGGACGCCCATGCTGATCTATAAGGATATAGATGTTACCTGTCAAATGTCTCCCCTGTCTGTTATAAGAACTGAAAAACTGCAGATTATGTAGGTGGATCTGTTGTCTGAAGCTCGGTGGGTGGAGTCGTGATGTCAGAACACTCCCCGCCCACCTTTACACTCCCCTTGTCAACATGCATTTTGTTTTGTGTATTACTCACACTGAATTCTGCTATGATCACTAACATCCAGTAAAAATCCAGAAAAGTAACCACATGACTTCAGAAAAGGAGTGGGGTTGGGAATGAAAAAATAATGCCTGTCTCCAGGCTTGTGCATGAGATATGTAAATAACCTGTCACTCACAACAAGGGGGCAGAACGGACCAAGGTTTTTCTCTGTTAGTCCGTTTTATCTCACTGAACAATAAAAGAGGATTGCTCAGAGCTGGATTAACTCTGTGTGGCAAGACTGGGCACAGATGATAGGAAATCGTTTACTCTACATTGTAACAGCAAAAAAAAAATGTGGGTTTACATAGACTTTAAAGTTGATCTCCAGATATGATCTGTGTTGCATACTTACATTGATCCATTTTCAACCATGTAAGTATGCATATTTTATATTTGAGGGATCACTGGGAAAGCTGACAATTACTGTAGTAGCAGCTCTATAGCATGGATAGCAGCAGTGCTGATCTTGGCCTCCCTGGGGCCCTAAGCAAATTGACATGTCACATAAAAGTTGAGAAGCGGGGAGGGGGGCTGCCGAAAATGACATGTCACATTAAAGTTGAGAAGGGGGGGTGCTACCAACAGTGACATGTCACATTAATGATTAAAGCAGGGAGAGGGGGTGTTCTGCTGTCAGAAATTACATCTTACATTAAAGTGAGAAGCAAGGGGGGTGCTGACTCCTTACCTCTTCTCCCATGCAGCCAGCGAGTTGAGAAGCGGGGTGAGGGGCCGAAAATGACTTCTCACCAGGCGGGGCCTCTAGTAATTTGGTGGGCCCTCCGCAGCTTTGCGGGGCCCTAAGCGGCTTGCATAGTGTGCCTATAGGGCGGATCGGCCCTGGATAGCAGCCATCATCCGGATTCTATGCCATGTGCCTTTCCCACTGCATACTGACCACATGTGGCTGGCACTGCCACTATTCTGGGAGCGGCTTGTATTTTTTTCAATGAACTGTTCTCTCTACTACCATGATTGTCAGCTTCCCCAGCAATCCCTCAGAAAAGTACAAGGAGCTGAGATGATGGCTAAATCAGCAGGAGAGTTGCAAGGGAAGTGGGGAAGCGATTCCGAGGGCATGGAAAAAGGCATGTACTCCAAGCCAGGAAGGAGAGTACTATGGGAGGCCTGAGATGACATGTAGGTATCCAGGGCAGGGATTTTAGAATTGAATGGGCAGAGGAGTGTACAGGAGGAGTATCATAAGAATGAGTCTGTTTGCTTCTGTGTAGCACATTCTGTAATTGAAAATGTCTGGAATTTTATAGTGACAACATCTGCCATTGACCCTGGCTCATATTTTGGAATTACATATTAAACAGCCAGTAAAAACACAAGGAACAAAATAGTACACACACACACACACGTTTATTATGCAGCACGGCAGCTCTCCTGCCAGGACATTTCCTTTTAGAAGACGATATTTACATCCAACTTACTGCAGTGGAAGGTGGTGCTCAGATGGTGCATTGTGAGTGGCTGTTGGCCCTTGGCGAGTAATTTATTGAGCTTTTAACGTTTTTACTCAAGAGTCTTCAATGATGCATTTTTCAGCAGAATCCTGGAAAAAAAAACTGCTAGAAGAACATTTTAAATTATAGTATTTAATTTATATGTGTAAAATGACTTGACAATAAATCAGTTTCATCATTTCTGCTGCTTGAGCTTGGCTCGTGATTAAGTGCCAGTGACTTGTGTTGTGGACAGCAAAGGCAGATGGAATTTTTCTGAAGGTGGCATTCTGTCAAGGAATGTTCCTACATTTAAACAAAGTGGGAACAAGTATGCTTTGGTTATTTGATGTATGTTTACACGCTGCATAAATTGTTATATCGCAGGTTCCCGCCTCTTACCTTCCTCTGTATTTGCTTTACAACATTCTTTACTACATATTGGCAATTTAATTCTTACATTTTGTTCCTTTATGACTTTTTCACCTAATGTTCAGGCATGAAACAGAGAAAGATGATATTGACATTCTAGTTTATAAACAGCACCACCCATGCAATATTTCTTTTAGTAGGTAGTATTAGTAGGCAGTATTTCTATTAGTAGTTACTACTGTAGGTGTTTGCAAAGCAATGGCAAAAACAGGATTTAGGAATTTACAAATCTCAGAGATTACAGAATACTATGTTTATAAAACCCAATTAGCCCTTTAAAATGTCCCATCTAATTTTTGTTTTCTTGCAATTATTATATATTACAATTAAAGAGAGGCTTTCCCCTATAACAGGGGTGTCCAAACTTTTTTCGAAGAGGGCCAGTTTTGATGAAGTAAACATGCGTGAGGGCCGACCATTTTGCCTGACATTCTTTGAACCATTAAAATTCAGTCTAAGGCCTTGTACACACGGTCGGACCAAACCGATGAGACTGGCCCGTCGGACCGTTTTCATCGGTTCACCTCTGAAGTGGCCGTACGGCCTGATATGTGTACACACCATCAGTCCAAAATCCAATCGGGTCAGAACGCGGTGAAGTCAAACACACAACGTGCTGAATAAAACAAAGTTCAATGCTTCCAAGCATGCGTCGACTTGATTCTGAGCATGCGCGGGTTTTGAACCGATGCTTTTCTGTACTAACCATCGGTTTGGTCCAGAAATTTTGGACCGAAGGAAACCAGACCGATAGCCTATACACACGGTCGGTTTGGTCTGATGAAAATGAACTTCGGTTCATTCTCATCGGACCAAACCGACCATGTGTACGGGGCCTAAGTGTGTTCATTCGAGCTCTAATACACTGCCCAACAAGAATTCTCAGGCGTATTATTTGAATATACCATATTTATCTTGGGGGGGTGCATGTGATCAGCACAGGACCAACGAGCACTGTCCAGACAGAGGGTCAGTGGTCCTGCAGCCTTATATGACAGTCAGGGTACAATAAAAACTCTTACCACAAGCTTTAACCAGACACTGATAGAAGTCACAAGACTGCTATATACTGCTGATGAGAAAAGGTATTTAGCAGCTTATATCCACTAAAATAATTGTATTTCCATGTTCTGTGTACTGTGGGACACTAGATATAGTGGATGCAGGGTCCTGGGTTGAGTTACACTTTAAGCTGGCCAAACATTATACAATTTTCTCATTCCATTTCCTTTAGATTTACCTTCAACTATGTAGTGCAAGGGCCTGCCTGATTGCAAACACATTAAAAGTGTTTAGATTTGGCCTCTTGTTATATGGTTTTGGTAAATCTAAAGGAAAATTGTATAATGTATGGCCAGCCTTAGCCACAGTTGTAAGTAGTCCTTGAGTACTGGTTCAGAAACACTGCTGTAGGGTCCATATGTTAACCAGGCTGTTTATATTTTTGTTATTATTAAATTAGCTTTTTCTTTTTTCTTTTGTTTTTCAGCGCAGAGTAAAAGATGTAATTTCACCTATTGTTTTTGAAGCATCATACAGCCTTGGAGAGCACATCATTGGGAAAGAGGAGAGAGACTTGCCTGCTCTTAAGCCAATACTCCGTTGGAAAAAGGGACAGAAAATTGCCCAAAGAAATCAAGTAAGGACAAATAATTACTATCTAACTTTGTATTATGGCTGCTTGTAGACAGTGATTGTAAGACATATTAGCTATCAGAACGGTTTGGTTCACTAGAGCTTTATAGAATAAAACTTGCTTAGAATTTCTTGGTTATTGGCAGGCACTTGTGGAGTTCATCTACTCAGGTAGCTGGGGTATGCTCACATAGCAATCCAAGCTAATTAGACAAGGTTTTCCCAAAGATTATCCCCATCCTGCAGGTGCCCCTGAGTATCTTCCATTATCCACCCAATGAAGATCCATACAGTTACATAGGTAACGCTTGATATGTGCTACCCAACTATTTGCAGAACTTTTGAGTGTTACCTGTGGTAATCTGATTGGACAATTATATAATGCATGTAGTAGTTGCTGAGTGCTCAGACAACATTTAGAGAATGGTAGTTACATGCATGTGTATGTGTCACTCCAGCAATAACATAGTACAAGTAGACTACCTGCAGTTGATGCTTGACTAATACAGGGAGTGCAGAATTATTAGGCAAATTAGTATTTTGACCACATCATCCTCTTTATGCATGTTGTCTTACTCCAAGCTGTATAGGCTCGAACGCCTACTACCAATTAAGCATATTAGGTGATGTGCATCTCTGTAATGAGAAGGGGTGTGGTCTAATGACATCAACACCCTATATCAGGTGTGCATAATTATTAGGCAACTTCCTTTCCTTTGGCAAAATGGGTCAAAAGAAGGACTTGACAGGCTCTGAAAAGTCAAAAATAGTGAGATATCTTGCAGAGGGATGCAGCACTCTTAAAATTGCAAAGCTTCTGAAGCATGATCATCGAACAATCAAGCGTTTCATTCAAAATAGTCAACAGGGTCGCAAGAAGCGTGTGGAAAAACCAAGGCGCAAAATAACTGCCCATGAACTGAGAAAAGTCAAGCGTGCAGCTGCCAAGATGCCACTTGCCACCAGTTTGGCCATATTTCAGAGCTGCAACATCACTGGAGTGCCCAAAAGCACAAGGTGTGCAATACTCAGAGACATGGCCAAGGTAAGAAAGGCTGAAAGACGACCACCACTGAACAAGACACACAAGCTGAAACGTCAAGACTGGGCCAAGAAATATCTCAAGACTGATTTTTCTAAGGTTTTATGGACTGCTGAAATGAGAGTGAGTCTTGATGGGCCAGATGGATGGGCCCGTGGCTGGATTGGTAAAGGACAGAGAGCTCCAGTCTGACTCAGACGCCAGCAAGGTGGAGGTGTAGTACTGGTTTGGGCTGGTATCATCAAAGATGAGCTTGTGGGGCCTTTTCGGGTTGAGGATGGAGTCAAGCTCAACTCCCAGTCCTACTGCCAGTTTCTGGAAGACACCTTCTTCAAGCAGTGGTACAGGAAGAAGTCTGCATCCTTCAAGAAAAACGTGATTTTCATGCAGGACAATGCTCCATCACACGCGTCCAAGTACTCCACAGCGTGGCTGGCAAGAAAGGGTATAAAAGAAGAAAAACTAATGACATGGCCTCCTTGCTCACCTGATCTGAACCCCATTGAGAACCTGTGGTCCATCATCAAATGTGAGATTTACAAGGAGGGAAAACAGTACACCTCTCTGGACAGTGTCTGGGAGGCTGTGGTTGCTGCTGCACGCAATGTTGATGGTGAACAGATCAAAACACTGACAGAATCCATGGATGGCAGGCTTTTGAGTGTCCTTGCAAAGAAAGGTGGCTATATTGGTCACTGATTTGTTTTTGTTTTGTTTTTGAATGTCAGAAATGTATATTTGTGAATGTTGAGATGTTATATTGGTTTCACTGGTAAAAATAAATAATTGAAATGGGTATATTTTTTTTTTGTTAAGTTGCCTAATAATTATGCACAGTAATAGTCACCCTCACACACAGATATCCCCCTAAAATAGCTAAAACTAAAAACAAACTAAAAACGACTTCCAAAAATATTCAGCTTTGATATTAATGAGTTTTTTGGGTTCATTGAGAACATGGTTGTTGTTCAATAATAAAATTAATCCTCAAAAATACAACTTGCCTAATAATTCTGCACTCCCTGTAGATGTGTTTGCAAGTCAAAATTGTGGGTTAACCAATGACCAGCCCAAAAATGTGCCCTTTACTTGTTCATGCATCTTAGTGATCAGTCACATGCACTTTGAACTGTATCATTCCACCACAAGCAATAGTAATTACTTGATCAAAACAGTGTTCTGACTTTTGCATGTTGTTTACTAGTGTTACGAGGTGCAGACAATAGGAGAGGTGACTATTTACTTTCTTTTTTTTGCAAATAACTATTTTATTGGGGAACATATTTAAATTTACAGCTGAATGCTGGGCATATAGTAAAACACCATTTGATTCAGTTATGCATTCATTTAAAAATTGCTCACATGTGTTTTATATACATCTAGCAGAAGTTCCCTGAATGCGCTGCTATATTATTGCCCAATTATCACATTGCATTCAGGGAGGTGACACCAATGTATGTCCTATCGTTAACAGAGAAAATTGTCTAATTAATAACCAACCTGTCTGGACAGAACTTCAAATCCTTTTGTATATAAGACAGTTCAATTGTGTATTTATCGGTTTGCCTGGAGTTCATATTTAAATTATGCTTGATGTTAATATTTTATGTTTAGACATACTACCATTAAAACCATTAATAGTGTTTAGTTATATTTATTAGCTGGATGAATTTAATTCTGTGATGTCAAACTGTTGCTTCAAGAAGAGTAATCACTTCTAGCACAATTTCTAAAGGGGTCATCCACTGCATATTAGAGCTGGGCCATCCTTTACTGATTTACAACTGCTGGAGACAGAAGCAAGCAATCATTCATATCTGGAGCTTGGAAGCAAACATGAGTAAATGACTTTGGACATATTTAATTTACTTGCTGTGTACGGTGAAAGTAAAGTATTAAGTGGAATTAGGTTCTTTTAACTAATGCTGTCCATTAGGTTAAAACACTAAGTGCAAGTGACCTACTGACCAAGGATCATCAAGCTTAGGGATCAGGGTGCATTAATTTGTTTGTGCAATAGAAATAATTTAAAATAGCTTAGTATTTTATGAGAAAACAATTTACATATTGAAAGATTGTTTTGCAAAGAAGTACATTTCACGAACATTGAATATACATAGAACTAAATGTAATTTTACAGGAAAAAACGGACTCAGTTGGATATTTATAGTAAATATCAGAGAACTTTGTGATAAGAGAATAAAGTGTACCTGTTTTTTCCGACATTTTTATTCATATTTGGAAGTGCACAGAAAGATTATTTTTTAACCAATGCCTAATCTGCTTGATTATCCTAATGTGCATAACCTCCCACTTACTTTCTGAATCAGGCCGCGTACACACGGTCGGTCAAAACCGATGGAAACGGACTGAAGGACTGTTTCATCGGTCCAAACCGATGGTGTGTGGGCCACATTGGTCAGTTATCCTTCGGTCAGAAATTTTAGAACTTGCTTTAAAATTGAACCGATGGACGCCTAACCGATAGGTCAAAACCGACGGTTAGTATGCAAAAGCATCGGTTAAAAACCCGCGCATGCTCAGAATCAAGTGCTTGGAAGCATTGAACTCAATTTTTCTCAGCACGTCGTGTTTACGTCACTGCGTTGGACTCGATAGTTTTTTTAACTGATGGTGTGTAGGCACATCAGACCATCAGTCAGCTTCATCGGTTAACCGATGTGAACGGTCCTTAGGACCGTTCTCATCGGATGGACTGATCGTGTGTACAGGGCTTGATACAATGTATTCAAGGTAAACCACAACAGTTCCTATTAAATTAACTTATTATCTTTGACCGCATGTATACTCTCCCACTAGCCGACAAACCAGTTAATGATAGACTGATTCACACAGTGCTTCGGAAGCAATGAGCTCCCAAGTAATGACATAGGGGTAATGCACTTCCAAATTTAAAACAAGGTGTAATTACTCAATGAAGAGAAGACACAACATGGCCAATATACCAGTTGGATTATACTTTGTAACTGTTTAACTGAAGGGGAGAATAAGGAAGAGGTATTGTGTTTTTATTTGAAAGTTTAAAAACAATTCTGCTCTGGTACTGCACAATAGTAAACTATTAAAGCTCATTTCCATCTCCGGCAAACAATAGATCCCCAGCAGGTCTGAATAATAAAACAAAAAGTTCAGGCTGCTAGATTCACCTCCTCTCTGGTGATGTCTCCTTACCTGCTGACCAATCCAGTGCTGCTCCCCTTCAAATTATGTCCAGCATCATTCAGTCTACTTCCTGTTATTCCAGGGCATCATGGCTGTGCCCTAGACTCAAAAAAGAATAGTGTAGAGAGCCGTGTCAGGTCATTGCATTACTGTACTCTCTTCAGCATTTAGTATTCACCCAGCACTGCAAGTTGAAAAGGATAAAAAGGATCTGTGACATCACTGGACCAGACCAGAGACACCTCAAATTTTTTTTTAGTATGAATATTTTTTATTTTAGGAAGGGTCGGGTGCTAAATGAGGAAAACCCGGGGGCGTGGCCGAGCCAGCAGCAGGGATGGACGCCTAACTGAGAAGCTCCTGCCACCTCAGACAGCCCAAAGGCTTAAGCAGCGATTTTTGGCAGCATTTGTGAGTGGGAAGTATCCCACAAGGTAGCCATACCCACCCTACTTCCACCCCTGGCAACTTTTGGGGCAAAAAACACCACCCGAGACCGCCGGACACAGCGTTACCGAATCCGGGGAGGCGCCATAGGAAAGACCGCGGCTTCGGCCTAGTCACGGAAGTCGCGGCCGTTTTGGCCCCCCGGCGGCGGCTCTCAGCATCACACCAGGCCTCACCGAGTGAGCTAACACTCTAACACCTCCTGGAGAAGGGTCAGCAAGACCGGGGGACATCACTGAGGTACAGCACAGCCTATCCTGCAGACCAGAAAGACCTCAGGTACCTCACGTTCGGCAGCCATATTGATCCCCTCACAGAAGACCTCCCTCACTCACCACTGTCCCTCCTTGTTCCCCATTGCTCCTAAACCCTCAGAGGTGATAACCAGAGGGACAGGGGACTTTGCTTCCATGCATTCGGCCCGGGGTTGAGCTGTTTGAGAGGCCACAATCGTTATATGTACTTTTTATGTACCCTCGGCCTGGCAACCATATTGGCCCACCCTGAAACTGCCTGTTTAACCCCACAGTGGCTCAGTGTCAGTTAGCTATCTGCTCCCACATTGTACACTTCCCAGAGAAATATTATTATAAATCCCCCTCACCTCACAAGGGACTATTGCTACTGAACCGTGATATTATTCTGTCTGACAGAACAGAGAACAATTGACGAGCTGGCTGTTTATAACTGATGACAGATACTTGCTCTTAGTGGGAACTGGATAGCATGGGCACTGCTTCCCGACGTTCTTCGGCATCTCGCTCCCGATCCCCGAGGGAAAATACAGAGCAACAGGGTCAAAACACAGCGGTACAGTTTCGCACCCCCCGTGGAAATATGGCGACAAACCGCCGAGGGTCCCCTCAAATTCAGACCCTTTCGCAATCTAGTCCCCAGTCACAAGCTGATATAGTGCTCATGACGCATGAATTAGACCCATCGCATCCACCGATAAGAGACCAGGTCGGGACCGGCACCAACACTTTACCTCACCTTAGCATCCTGGATCTAAAGTCAGTGGCGGCTGACATAAAAGACACCCTTTCTGCAGCCATCGCAGAACTCCGTATTGACCTACGCTCCTTGTCTGATAGGGTCTCTCGCACCGAACAGACAATAGATGACCATGACATGGTGCTCCAGAAATCTACCAGGAAAATAGACGACCATACCCTTCAGCTGAGAGATGTAAATCGTCATCTAGAGGACCTTGACAACAGAGGTCGCCGCCGGAACCTGCGGGTGAGGGGACTGCCTGAAGTAATTGAGGGAGATCAAGTCCAAAAGGAGATCGTCACCCTATTTAATTCCATTATAGGGAAACCCCCCCAGTCTAATATCGACTTCGAGAGAATACATCGGGCCCTCCGCCCCAAGGGGAGAGATACAGACCCCCCTAGGGATGTGATATGTTGCTTGCCCGACTTCAAGCTGAAAGAAGAGATTCTGAGTCGGGCCAGAGGCCAAAAACTTAAATGCGGAGATGCTCCAGTTCAAATATACCAAGATCTCTCTGGAATTACACTACAACATAGACGTGACCTCAAACCTCTATTGGAAGCCCTGCAATCAAGAGAGATCAGGTATAAGTGGAAGTTTCCTTTTTGCCTTTCTGCCTCACACCAAGGTCGCAATGTGGCACTGAGAGTGCCAGAGGATCTACCCAGATTCTGTGAAACACTCGGACTACCACCAATCTCAGTGCCCAATTGGTACGCACCTTACCGGCGTTCAGTAGGTAGATGGGGTAAACCGCCAGAGGTACCCATGGAAACCCAATCAGTAAGTTATCGCAGAAGAAGATCTTCCTCCAGTTCCAGATTCTCCCAGGGACCCACGGGAGCAGGAAGGGACCAAGATCAGTCAACTCCCCCGGTAACCCGGAGGGCCAGAAGGGACAATTGTGAGTGATCTCCTGAAGTAATCTCATATTTACCCTCTTTGTCAATAACATTATTAATACAGCTTGTTGTTTAATTTGTGCCATCACCTATTAAGAGGAATGTCTCACTTAAACCATTTTATTAGAGGAATATATAGCTATTGCAGGTTGACCCTCTATTTATAACCATATTCTCTTGGTGAGGGAGTGTATAACTGTTAGCTTTGCTGTACTAGGCCCACACAGCAGGGTGGTACTTACTTACCTCCCTCACTCCGAGAAGTGCTATAGGGAAATGCTTTAGGCCCTGACATAAATATAGGGAGATAGCTACTAAATATCCCTCTTTTCATTTTTCATTTGTTTCTGATGTAATATTACATGGGCAATTCTCTATAGTCCCCCCTCCCCCAGGATACATTTGGCCTCACGGAGGCCTTTAAATAGTGATGAGGGCAGAGGCGAGTCTCCCAAAATATCATTATCAGAACCTGTAACCCACACTACTTGTGGGACTAAATAACTCCATAAGTTTAACTTTTGTCGTCTATGGTCTTGGCTATAACAAAATAGTATGCCAGCATTACCCTAGTAAACAGACACACAAAAATTCCAAGAATGGGAATGACATGCAAAAAGGCATCTCAATTCTACACCAGAAATACTCATAGTGATCAATAGATCACAACAGGAATGTAGAAACTCCCGGGCTTGTCTTGTAGGGTTAATACTTCATCTACTTCTCTTTCTTTGGCCCCGGTAGCAGATTGATATGTCCCGGGCTGTTACTCTACTGTATCTTAATGTTGGCTAGCAGGAGGGTATTATTTGAATAATTTACAAAGTGATAAAGAATTAACATATTCTTGTTTAGATTTTGTTTTGATTCCTAAACATAGTGGACATTGTTGCCAATACACACCTCGGGGTTGGATTCACACTGAGAGATTCAGAAAATTGTTTTACACCCTGCCAACACCCGGCTATGTACTAAAGGGTAGGGGTTCTTACATTCTGTTAAACACGCTCCTTAATTTTTGTACTCTCTCAGTTTGACTCAAATCTGGGGTGGCATGGACCCACTACATTGGTTATTTACAGTTCATTTTTGGATCTAAGATTTAAAGTTTACTTAAGGCGTTTCGCTTTTGTTGTTGGTTTTGGTCAACCCCAAAACAGTGGTGCACTGGGGCTTCTGACCCCCTTCGGAGTGGAAGACTTGGTGCACCCTGTATATCTCCGATTGTACTGTGTATATAGTAAGTGTGTGTGGATCTTATTCCTCCACTTAATCGGTACTTAAAAGTAATAGGGCATAGGCCCTCATAGCTAATTTACACCCTGTATAATTAATCTCTTTAGACGCAAGTTTTACCCTTATCTGTCCCAGATCTTCTCCAACCTACGTTTACCCCTTTCTCTTTAGGTTTCCCCCTCTACAAAGATGTGCCCCATCCCGCCCCCACCAACTGCTGCGATAAAGAAGGGACCTTTAGACCACATCAAACTTTATTCTTTAAACACACGAGGTTTAAATACCCCGGAGAAGCGTTCTAGCCTACTCTATACCCTTAAAAAGGAGAAAGTACACATTGCATTGGTCCAAGAAACTCACTTCCGCTCAGACGGAATTCCAAAATTGACGGATAGAAATTTCCCCATGGTCTTCCACGCATCTAATGAGTTTGCGAAATCTAAAGGGGTGTCGATATTAGTTTCCAAACAATGCCCCCTTCAAATCACAGACATCCAAAGGGATCCCCAAGGTAGATTCATCTTTATCCGAGGTTCCCTACATAATTTGACATATACCATAGCCAATATCTATGCCCCAAACACAAAACAAGTATCCTTTTTTCGTACGGTCCTCTACCAGCTAACAGCCTTTCAAAGGGGTACACTTATCCTTGGAGGAGATTTTAATGTCCCTTTAATGCCATCTCTCGATACATCAAATGGCTCTTCTTGCCTTAAATTCAGTGCCTTGAAGGCCATAAAATCAAGCTTGACTACACTATCCCTACACGACGCTTGGCGTACCTCACACCCAAACGAAAAAGACTTTACCTATTACTCACCTCTACACAAGAAATATTCGCGTATAGACTATTTTTTTCTTTCACAAAATGACCTAACCTCATTACTTGACGCTACTATTGAACCCATGTGGCTGTCGGATCACCATCCGATCACCTTATCCCTTAAGACCCCCATTCACCGTCCCAAATCACAAATTTGGAGATTGGATGACTCCATTTTGTTGGATACCCAAAACAATGTGCGCATCTCTGAGGTTCTGTCAAATTACTTCGTCGAGAACTCGACTGCCGATACACCGGCACCATTAGTATGGGCTGCACACAAATGTGTGGTTCGGGGCACGCTCATCTCACTGACGGCCAAAAGGGCCAAATTAAGAAAAGCACATATACAAGAACTCTCAGATAAAGTTAAGGCTTTGGAACACAGACACAAAAACACGCTAGATACAAACATTCATGAAGAATTGTTAAAAGCACGAGAAGAACTTCTGGGAGCAATCCGTAAAAAGCTTATACAGAAATACACCCTTACTAATAAGCTCTTCTCCGAACACAGCAATAAATCAGGTAAACTACTAGCAGCCGCCATCCAAAAGAAGAAAGCTTCTTATACCATTGACAACATTACATCACCCTCCGGGGATCCCATATCGACCACCACTGGTATTTCCGAACAGTTCGTACGTTACTTTTCCGGCCTCTATAACTTACATACAGAAACAGGTTTATCCCCCAAAACTGACAGAAAAACCTTAATCGAAAAATTCCTAAATAAGCATTGCCCATCTTACTCCTCCCATGAGGATATTTCTAACCTCGGTGACCCCATCACCAGGGAGGAAACCATTCAAGCTTTAAACCAACTCAAACCCGGGAAAAGCCCAGGGCCGGATGGTCTGCCAGTCAGTTATTATAAGACCTTCTCTGACATACTGATCCCAAACTTCCTTACAACATATAACGAACTTCCCGACTCCCCTTACCATCCTAAAGACATCTTAGAGGCCCACATATCTTTAATCCCTAAACCGAACAAAGACACCACTTTAGTACGCAATTACCGCCCGATCTCATTATTAAATGTTGACGTTAAACTATACGCAAAAATATTAGCCAATCGTATACTCCCACTAATCACCAGACTTATTTCGACTGATCAAGTGGGGTTTGTCCCGGGAAGAGAAGCCAGGGACAACTCTACTAAAGCCCTCAATGTGCACCATTGGTTAACCTCTTCGAAAAAAGCTGGATTTTTCTTATCCCTGGATGCGGAGAGGGCATTCGATAGAGTGGCCTGGGATTACATGTCGGCAGTTTTATATAAAATGGGTATGCCACTTCGCCTTGTACGAATGATTCTAATGTTGTACTCGGATCCCACAGCTCGAGTTAGGGTTAATGGCCACCTATCGAATGCCTTCCCCATAACCAATGGTGCGCGTCAGGGTTGTCCCCTCTCCCCCTTATTTTTATCCTTTCTATGGAACCCCTTCTCAGAAGGTTAAAAGAAAATTCTGCCATCAGAGGTGTTGAGGTCCGGGGAAAACAGTGCAAGATTGCCGCTTATGCGGATGACATTTTGATGTTTCTCTCTGACCCAATCACCACGATCCCCAACCTTCTTAAAGATTTTAAAATATTTAATAATCTATCTAACCTTCAAATTAATTTCGAGAAATCACTAGCATTGAACGTATCTCTCCCTTCCAAGGTGGTAGAACTATGTAAACTAAATTTTCCCTTTAAATGGGAATCTGAACATATTACATATCTGGGTATTAAAATCCCGAAAGATCTGAAAAACTTATACACCCTAAATTTCCTTCCAGCCATTCAGGCTATTAAAGCAGACCTGGCTGATTGGAACAAGGGAAGATTTTCATGGTTCGGTAGGGCAGCGATCCTCAAAATGAGTATCCTCCCACGGATTTTATCTTCCAAGCAGTGCCGATTTCCTTGCCACAATCCTTTTTCGCAACATTTAAGAAACATTGCAGGTTATTCCTCTGAGCGGGCCAAACACCTAGATTAAATTGGAACAAACTAGTCCAACCAAAATGTAGGGGAGGTTTGGGTATACCAGACATCACCCTATACCATAAAGCCTGTCACCTCACGAGGCTTGTCGATTGGCATCTCCATGGTCAGAATAAGGATTGGATTAGAATAGAAAATGCATTCCTTAGCTATCCCTTATCCCACTTACCATGGATGGAACACCACTCGATTCCTAAGGCTTGCCTAGAACATCCTCTAATTGGCCCCACACTTAAAATATTTAAAACCGCATGCAAAGCCCTCAAACTGGTCCCCTCCCCTGGACCTTTGACGCCTCTGTCCCAAAGTCCAGACTTTAAACCCGGTATCATTTTTAAACACACGACGACGGACCCCGACCTTAAAACGCTCCGAGCCCATCAATTCTTTCGGAATGGTAATCTGCTTACGTACACAGATCTGAATTCAGTGCTCCCACACATTGATCTGACGGTCTTTAGATACCTACAACTTAAACATTTTTTTGGGTCTACCCATATGCGATCACGGTGGTGTAGAGATCTTTCCCCTTTGGAAAAGATTTGTGTGACCAAAGAACCCCAAAGACACTTGATTTCCAAAATGTACTCCCTGCTGATCCCAGATGCGGCCCTTAGCTCTAACATACGCACGGCTTGGGATACTGATCTATCTCTTGCCCTTTCTGACGGTGATTGGGACCGCATCTGGGACTACACTCACAAGGGCTCCATAAACATCTCAGCACAGGAGAACAGATACAAACTTTGTACCAGATGGTACCGGACACCCGAAAAACTCCACAAAATGTATCCAGCGGTTTCTCCAGATTGCTGGAGATGTGACGGGAAGAAAGGCTCTTTATTACACATCTGGTGGGATTGCCCCTCGTTGGCTCAATTTTGGAAGGAGATATATGATAGTATAGTACAGATCACTACCATGCAGATCGCCTTCTCCCCAGCGCAATTCCTATTGCACCACACTCCTATACCAAAATCACAGTACCGGAATTCATTAACGCTCCATCTTGTGAATGCCGCAACCCAATGCATTCCCTTGCACTGGAAATCTAAAATCCCCCCAACGCTAGAGGAATGGCACTCAAGGGTCAACAAAATAGAGGAGATGGAACGGCTGATACACCAAGCTAAGGACATACATGAGAAATATAGAATTACTTGGGACAGTTGGCTACATTACAAAGATTCCCTGAGGTCAGGCACTGCACCTACTTAGTCACCCATCTACTCTTCATTATTCTATCCCAGGCCCTGCACCTCCTTTTCCTCTCTGACCCATGCTTTACCCCCCCCATTTTTCACCGTTTAGGGTAAAAAGTTACTAAAGATATAAGATGAATATAGATTCCCCCGGGTTCTACAAGAGAATCCTTAGGGGGGGGGTTAGATCATAATGGTTCAAAACTCTGGATGACTACCCTGGGCCATGTTATAGACCCAACTTATTTTCTCCCCCCTATCGTCCCTCACAGAATGCTCCCTTTACGGGACGTGTGGGGTGGAGTGTACCCTTTTAGTATCCTTCCCTCCTCCCCCTTTCCCCGCTTTTTTTTATTTTTATTTTTTTATATATATATATACACACTTGAATGTTCTCTCTAAAGAGCTGTATGGATGCTCAATAAATTTAGCTTCAACTTTTTGTCTATGTTTAGACTGTTTAAGATTTGGCTGTTCATAATATAACATGGTCTATGTTGTAATTCACATAATCTTGATTTGCTTTTTCTTCATCGAAAATTTATTGCAATGTACTTGTATTACATTTCTGTATTGCTAAAATATTCAATAAAATATTTTGGAAAAAAAAAAAAAAAAAAAGAAAACCCGAGCCTGGAGTTGGGCTTTAAAGGATCATAAAGACCCCATTTTACAGTGGAGGGGTAATAAAGGTACACACAAATAACTCTTTATGCCAAACTGGGTTACAGTCACACCTAAGTTAGGAACATGTACTCTTAGTTAAGACACCTGAGACCTTAATGACAGGGAAAGAGATCATGTCCACAGATGCCCAATTTTCCAGATTAGAACTAAGCAATTCTGGGCATGTTCACTTCAGGAGGGTATCAGTAAATCGTAGTTCTGCCTACCTAACCTACAATTGTGTCTGTGGTTATTGGCTTAAGGCTGGGTTCACACTTATGCAAATTGGAGGCGTGATTCGCCGCATTTAATTCACATGACAGGAGAGTGTGACCAGCTCTCAATGGAGCCAGTTCACACATCTCCATGGTGGCCATAAAGCGTACTGTAGAAGGGTTCGCTGCGTCTTTGGTTCGTTTTAGATCTGAATTCCAGCAAAAGTCTACAGGGATGCATCGGACCCCTGCTGCGAGCCACTCCGCAAAGAGTGTGAACCCAGCCTTAAACTCAATCAGTTTACAAACATGACATTCATAGATACTTAGGAGATGTACAACCATGACATGCACAGTGGCAAGAAAAAGTATGTAAACCCCTTGGAATTAACTGTTTTTCTGCAGTAATTGGCAATAAAATGTGATCTGATCCTTATATAAGTCACAACACTAGACAAACACAGCGTGCTTATGCTGATAACACAGAAAATTCTAATTTCTCATGTCTTTACTGAAAACACCTATTAAACATTTACAATGATATATGAAAATGTAAACCCATATACTAATTAATTCCATGAAAGCTAATTGGAGTAACTCATTTGCACACCTGGAATCCAATGAATGAAATAAGTTTGGAGGTGTGATTAATAGTTACTTTGATAAAAGACACTCAAACATTTTAAGATTGCTGTTCATAAGAAGCATCAGCTGATGTGAACCATGGCTCACAAAAAGGAGCTCTCTAAAGACATACAGTAGCTGACCTGCATAAGGCTAGAATTAGATACAAAGCAATCTCAAAGTGTTTAGGCACCCATCATTCAACAGTTAGACAAATTGGGCCAGATTCTCAAAAGAGATACGCCGGCGTATCGCCTGATACGCCGTCGTATCTCTGAGTCCGCCCATCATATCTATGCGCCTGATTCATAGAATCAGTTACGCATAGATAACCATTAGGTCCGACAGGCGTAAGGCTCTTACGCTGTCGGATCTTAAATGCATTTTTTTTTTTTTTTCGCCGCTAGGTGTCGCCGACGTCGTTTTCCCGATCGAGTATGCAAATTAGCAAAATACGCGAATTCCTGAACGTACGCCCGACCGACGCAGTGAAGTTATGACGTTTACGTAAGATTTGCGAAGCGTAAAGTTGCCCCTGGGTATATGAGGCGCAGTCAATGTTAAGTATGGCCGCCGTGGGAGCTGTGGTGGCTCAACGCGATTGGCACTGCGCTGACAAGCCATTCACCTCTGCAGCTAGAGGTTCGGATCCCGGTCTCGGCTTCATGTGAATTGAGTTTGGTGGTCTCAGCCCGGCTCCCGGTGGGTGTGCTATGCAAGGTAAGCCTGTGCTTAGTACGCCCACCCCCCTCCCACAAAAACCACCACACCTACACACGCACTCTAAATTGGGTTAACACACTCACATTGACCACGCGGTCTCTAAAAGAGAGGCGAAGGACTAATGGGGCTGGTTGAGCGGGCTAATCCTCTCACTCCCTTATAGGGAGTCCCTCTGCCCCGTTGGGCTTCAAAGCGGAGCAGGTAGGGCGGGCTGTGTGGGAGGACCCCCTCACACACCCGCCATTGCCACCCGGGGCATGGAGAAAGGTGGCAGATTGCCTCTGGGGGAGGCCTGCCTACTCCCAACTCCTGCAGTCCGGCTCCTCTCTCGAGTACACGCACAAAAATACACTTTAAAAAAAAAAAAAAAAAAAAAAAAAGTATGGCCGCCGTTCCCGCATCGAAATTTGAAAATTTACGTCGTTTGCGTAAGTCGTCCATGAATGGCGCTGGACGCCATTTACGTTAACGTCGAAACCAATGACGTCCTTGCGACGTCCTTGCGACGTCATTTAGCGCAATGCACGTCGGGAAATTTTAGGGACGGCGCTGGACGCCATTTACGTTAACGTCGAAACCAATGACGTCCTTGCGACGTCCTTGCGACGTCATTTAGCGCAATGCACGTCGGGAAATTTTAGGGACGGCGCATGCGCAGTACGTTCGGTGCGGGAACACGCCTAATTTAAATGATCCACGCCCCCTACCCGGATCATTTGAATTAGGCGGGCTTGCGCCGGAGGATTTACGTTCCCCCGCCGCAACTTTAAAGGCAAGTGCTTTGTGAATCAAGCACTTGCCCGTAAAACTTGTGGCGGCGTAACGTAAATGACATACGTTACGCCGCCACAAAGATGCGGCGATCTACCAGAAACTGGCCCATTGTCTATAAATGGAGACAGTTTAGTCCTAAATTTGTGTCTGAGCTAAAGCAGTTTTGTAAAAAGGAATGATCTTAATTCTATCTTCCGAAGTCACTTGCTTAAAGGCACTGCAGGTTAGACCAGCTATTAATGTCAGGGGTGAACTTACTTTTTCCTTCAGCAATGTGGATTCTTTGACTGCAAACTGTTTAGCATAACTAAGGCTGGTTGGTGGAATACAAGTCTTTGCCTGGCCAGTCAAAGACATACAAAGCTACTTGGACTACACATTTTGAACACTATCAGTTTTGAGTTCTTGTTCTTGTATTAAGGTGAGACGTCAGTCAAGCATACAAAACATGGCTTCATACTAACAGGGGGAGCATAGAGGCCTCATTTGTAGGGGTAAATCTCTCTGAGATATGATAGACTTCCCTTCAGAGACAATTATGTTCTCACTAACTATTCAAGTGAAGACAAATGCTCTAAACTGAGCTGCATAAACTTTTTATACAATCAATTTGTTCTGAACTCACTCAACTATCAACAATCTTTGTCTCAGTCTCAATGCTCCCCATGAAACTATTTTTGTGCTTAAAAACATACTCAACAACCCAAAACCAATAAACCCAATATGTTTCATCAGGAAATCAAAGGCTTCATCGGGGGGAATATTGTGAAATATAATTAAAACATTGATTATGATAAATGCCACCCTTATCTCTTTTAGAGAGGGATATACAGAAATGACATAACCAAAAGTGTGCTGAGGGATGTTCAAGTGTTTTATGATGCTCCAGCTGACACTCCCTCAATGTCAGTTTTTTAAACTATGCTAATATTTCCAGATGACCATGATTTACAATCCAAAAACCAACATATTTCTGGATGGAATTAAATCAATATTTGATAGAGATCAAATGTGATATTGATCTCATGCATATTTTTCTTAAAATATGTAATATGTCCCATCAGTTTTCTGGACATTATAGCAATAGGTATGTTTGGTACCTACTTAATTTTTATTTCCCCATACATTGTGTTGGACACGCACTATGAATGTAATTTTAACATATCAAGATTTATAGAATATGAATAGATTTTGGTTCTCGCAGTTAAAAAAAATGACAGTCCAGCATTGTACTGCTTTAAAGCACTCCTGGACTATCTTATGAACATTTTACATTATCTATTATGCCGCGTACACACGATCGGTTCGTCTGATGAAAACGGTCCGATGGACCGTTTTCATCAGACGAACCGATTGTGTGTGGGCCCCATCGTTTTTTTTTTCCATCGGTGAAAAAACGTAGAACCTGTTTTAAATTATCTGATGGTTAAAAAAACGATAGAAAAAAATGATCGTCTGTGGGCAAGTCCATCGGTTAAAAATCCACGCATGCTCAGAATCAAGTCGACGCATGCTCGGAAGCATTGAACTTCATTTTTCTCAGCACCTCGTAGTGTTTTACGTCACCGCGTTCTGACAGAACGGATTTTTAACTGATGGTGTGTAGGCAAGACTGATGAAAGTCAGCTTCATCGGATATCTGATGAAAAAATCCATCGGTACGTTTTTATCGGATGAACCGATCGTGTGTACAAGGCATTTGCAAGTTCAGGCTTATTGGAGGTTTATGATCCCCAAATATGACCAGGATACATTAGAGTTTTTTAACTACTTGCCGACCAGCCGCCGTCATTTTACGGCGGCAGGTCGGCTCCCCTGCGCGAGAGCACGTAGCTATACGTCGGCTCTCGCGCAGGCCACTAGGGGCACGACTCCCGTGCGTGTGCCCGGCGGGGAAAGATCGCCACCGGGCACACGAGATCGCTCGTTACAGAGCGGGGACCGGGAGCTGTGTGTGTAAACACAAAGCTGCCGGTCTTGTCAGGGAGAGAAATGCTATGAACAGAAGATCGATCATTTCCCCTAGTGAGGCGAAATGCACGTCGGGAAATTTTAGGGACGGAGCATGCGCAGTACGTTCGACGCAGGAACGCGCCTAATTTAAATGGTCCCCACCCCATTTGAATTAGGCGGGCTTGCGCCGGGCGGATTTACGCTACACCGCCGCAAGTTTACAGGTAAGTGCTTTGTGAATCAAGCACTTACGCTGTAACTTGCGGCGGTGTAACGTAAATGGGATACATTACGCCGCCGCAGCGGAACGCAATTCTCTGTGAATCTGGCCCTGTGTTTCTATCTGTTATTTGGTCTGTAGTAGTAATAAGAAAAGAGAATAAATAGTATGCAATTATAATGCTACATGAAATTTAAATTGTTTTTCCTGGGACAGAAATGTAATAAAATACTTAGTAGGAAAGTCTCATGATAGTTGCTTAAAAAAAACTTCCAAAAAATCCATATTTCTTTCTCACAGATTTGGAAATCCAATTCCAGTAATAGGATATATGCCTCAATCTCTTGCTGGCTGCTCAGGATATTCAATAAAGGTGTTCTGCAGCATGCTAGAATACAAATACGGCACAGCTGGAAACAGCAACAGGTGTTATCAGTTAAGTGTCTTTCTAGCCTTGTGAACAGCATGGGCACTCTAGAGGGATTTTTATACTGGCACTACCTGATTAATAACTAATCCTACTAGTTAAAAAATAATAAAATATTTAAACCCAATCATTAAAATCTATGTTTTAACACATTAATTTCAATATTTTTAAGTCTTTAACTTTCATAAAAATAATATCTAGTAGTTTTGCCATGAAGTTCAATGATTCTGAGCATGCGTATGATTTTTGTGCGTCGGAATTCCATATAGACGATCAGAATTTCCGACAAGAACTTTTCCAGTCGGAAAATTTGAGAACCAACTCTCAAATTTTTGCTGTCGGAAATTCCAACAGAAAATGCCCGATGGGGCCTACACACGGTCAAAATTTCCGACCAAAAGCTGTGTACGCGGCATTAGAAGAAACGCAGGTTTCTAAAAACTTCAGCCTAGGTGGTGGTTTAGAGATATGTTTTCCCAGTCTAATGTGGTGAAATAAGTTGTGTACAAACCCCAAAAATGTAAAGGATCGCAATTTACAAATCAAATTATTTTATTGAAAACTGTTGCCGTGACTATATGTACCATTTGTGTATTTTTTTTTATATAGATGGCACACTTGTGCAATTATTCACATTGGTAATGTTTTGCTCACAGTAGTTTGCTGAGGACAATTTACCGTCATGCTGGAAAATTTGTTTTATCATACAAGTAATCGGTTATTTTATCATTTTTGTAAATTAAATAAACCATTTATGGCACTGCTTTGTAAAATTTTAATCAAGTTAGGCAGAAAATTGTCTTCTTTTTGGGCAGCCTTAGGCTGGCCATAGGCGGTTGGAATCTCAGCTGGTTTAGAAGGGACCAGCCGAGATTCGAACCATGTATGGGCAGGCTAAAAATACCCAAGTTGATTGATCAATCTGGGTACAACCAGCCTGTTGGGCTTTAAATGCAATTATTGCTAGCCACTATTATAGCTGCTAGCAATAATCACTGTGTGCCATTGACAGAGTGATTTTCTTTCCTGCAACCACAGGAATATAGTTTGATTCCCCCATCAACACAGTCAATGTTGATGGGGGAATCCCTTCTATGGAGCCATTGTGTTTTTCTGGTGCATTGCAGGAAAGAAAATCACTCTGGGCCAGATTCTCATAGAATCGGCGTTGGCGTAGTGTAAGCCATTTACACTACGCCGCCGCAAATTATTTGAGCAAGTGCCGTATTCGCAAAGCACTTGCTCCGTAATTTGCGGCAGCGTAGTGTAAATGGCCCGGCGTATGGCCGCGTAATTCAAAGGGGGTGGCTTGTATTCAAATTAAGCGCGCCCCCGCGCCGATTGAACTGTGCATGCGTTGGGCTGAAAAATAGCCCAGTGCGCATGCTCCAGCTCACAACGGAAAACGTCAATGATGCCGACGTGAGCGTCATTGACGTAAAGTCGTATTCGTGAACGACTTAGGAAAACGACGTAACCGACGGAAAAAGCCAAAGCCAAACCCGACGCCATACTTAACATGGCATACGGCGGACTGGCGTAAGGTTACCCCTCATATAGCAGGGGTAACCTTACACTTACGGAAACGACGTACGCGACGACTACGCGATGCAAATTCGTTCGGGAATCGGCGTATCAGGCTCATTTGCATAGTCAAATGAGACCTGAACGTAAATGCCACCTAGCGGTCAGCGTTGTATTGCATTTAGGATCCGACGGTGTAAGTGACTTACACCAGTCGGATCCTAGCCTAATTCCAGCGTATCTTGTTTTGCGAATACAAAACAATGATACGCCGGCGGGAATTTGGAATTACGCCGGTGTATCTGTAGATACACCGGCGTAACTCTTTTGAGAATCTGGCCCTCTGTCTATGGCTGGCTTTAGTTGCATAGGGCAGATTTACTAAAGGCAAATACCCTGTGCACTTCGAAAGTATAGTTGCGCTCATTTTCCCCAAAGCTTAGTGAATATGGTGAAGCTCTGCAGATGTAAAAGTTTTTTTTATTTATTTCTCTTGCACCTGATTGGGTATTTTTTACAAAGCAAAGCTTCGCCACATTCACTAAGCTCTGGGGCAAATGAGTGCAATGGCACCTCCAAACTGCTCAATATATTTGCCTTTAGTAAATCCACCCTTATGCCACATACACACAATCGGTTCATCCGATGAAAACGGACCAATGGATTTTTTCATCGGATATCCGATGGAGCTGACTTTCATCAGTCTTGCCTACACACCATCAGTTAAAAATCCGTTTGTGTCAGAACGCGGTGACGTAAAACACTACGACGTGCTGAGAAAAATGAAGTTCAATGCTTCTGAGCATGCGTCGACTTGATTCTGAGCATGCGTGGATTTTTAACCGATGGACTTGCCCACAGACGTTCGTTTTTTTTTCTATCGTTTTTTTAACCATCAGATAATTTTAAAACAGGTTCTAAGTTTTTTCACCGATGGGGAAAAAAAACGATGGGGGCCACACACGATCGGTTCGTCCGATGAAAACGGTCCATCGGACCGTTTTCATCAGACAAACCGATCGTGTGTACAGGGAATTAGTGTAATGTACATCTCATTAAGAGCATTGTGTCTAAAGTAAAAAACAAACCAAAAAAAAAAACAGATGTTTTATGTAGGAAACACAAGATGTGCCTTTTTCAGATGTTGTTCAGTTTAGCTCTCTATTAATTATCTGACTGTTCCTTTACGAGAATAATGCAAGGAAATGATGACATATATCTAGTGGAGGATTTATTCTGAGTGTCTGCTTCCAGTAAAAGGAAGAAATAGTTCAAAAACACATGTTTAACTGTTGAAAAGATAAAGTATGTTTGGCATAAAATGTCCAAATATTATAAAATTAGAACATTAAATGTAAAACCTAGATATCTTTTTTTTTTTTTTTTTTTTATCTGAAACACTGATGAAATATCGGATAAATTGAATAATTGCAGAAGCCACCATCAGCTGGAAATATAAGCAAAAAAAAACTTCATGATCATACCAATAAGTTGATACATTAAGTAAAAAATGCATGTGATGTAAATAGGAATAACTGTTTTAAAGTCCAAATCCAGGCACAGGGTTATTTTGAAAAATTAAAACGTATTCATATTTTATATGATTTTTTTCTGGAATAGCTGTTACTAAGCTGGTTCCTGAAAGAATTGGGGGGGGGGGGGATGCACATTTCCGGCTCTCTGCTACATTGGAATAAGGTCTGTGATAAACACCAGTTATTGTGTTTCCACCCCCTCTCCCTGCTGTGCCATTCACAAAGTATAGTACAGTGATTATGCTGGGGCTACACGTTTGAATGGAACAGAGGAACAACACCGAAATTGGTGTCTATTGAAGACCCAGTTCCGATATAGTAGGGGGCCAGTGCTGTACTAATTTTACCAGCTCAGTTGGATTTGTAACAGCTATTTCAGTGAGAAATCATTAAAGGGGTTGTAAAGGAATTTATTTTTTCCCCTAAATAGCTTCCTTTACCTTAGTGCAGTCCTTCTTCACTTACCTCATCCTTCCATTTTGCTTTTAAATGTCCTTATTTCTTCAATGCTCACTTCCTGTTCTTCTGTCTGTAACTACACACCGTAATGAGAGGCTTTTTCCCTGGTGTGGAGAAAGCCTCTTGAGGGGGGAGGGGGCGAGCAGGCAAGTCAGGACTTTGCAGATAGAGAAAAGAGCTGTGTGTTAGTGGGTGTCCTGACACTCCTGCTCGCCCCCTCCCCCCTCAAGAGGCTCTCTCCACACCAGGAAGAAAGCTGTGCATTACGGTGTGTAGTTACAGACAGAAGAACATGAAGTGAGGATTTCTCTGACGAAATAAGGACATTTAAAAGCAAAATGGAAGGATGAGGTAAGTGAAGGAGGACTGCACTAAGGTAAAGGAAGCTATTTAGGGGGGGGAAAAAATCCTTTACAACCCCTTTAAGGGAATTATCTAGTCATGAAACATAATTAATATATATACTGTATATACATATATATAAATATATATATATATATATATATATATATATATTTTTTTTTTTTAATATAAAACACTATGCCTGGAGTTGGGTTCTTATCCACTAAAAATTTAAATTTCTCTGTGGCGAGAGAGAGGAGTACCTTCCAGATAAACAACCACCAATCAGGCCTGTGTGGTAGAGTGGCCAGATGGAAGCCACTCCTCAGTAAAAGGCACAAGACAGCCTGCCTGGAGGTTGCCAAAAGTCTGAAGGACTCTCTGACCATGCGAAACAAAAGTCTCTGGTCTGATGAAACAAAGATTGAACTCTTTGGCCTGAATGGCAAGCGTCATGTCTGGAGGAAACCAAGCACTGCTCATCACCTGGCCAATACCATCCCTACAGTGTAGCATGGTTGTGGCAACATCATTCCGTGGGAATTTTTTAAGCGCAATGAACTGGGGGCCAGATTCTCAAAGGAGATACGACGACGTATCTCCAGATGAGCGATCGTATCTATGCGCCTGATTCTTAGAATCAGTTACGCATAGATTTATTTTAGATCCGACCGGCGTAAGTCTCTTACGCCGTCGGATCTTAAAGTGGAGTTCCACCCATAAATATAACATTACATCAGTAGTTTTAAAAAAATGTCATTAGTCCTTTACGAAAATGTTTTTTTTTTTAGATGCCTTCAAAGTGTTGTTGCTAGGCAGAATAGTTAATCTTCCCACTTCCTGCACCTAGGTGCTTAATGCTTCCTAACCTACACCGCACAGACTCCTGGGAATGTAGTGGGTGTAACTTTCCAGGAGTCTGTGCATTCCCCAGTCTCAAAGAATCATGTGACTTGGACAGCACAGGTGCTGAAACCTGATCTGACACTGCTTGTGCAGCACTGAGCATGTGCGAGATTTGCAAGGCTGAAATCCAGGAAGTCATACAGTCTGGCTTCATGATGCACACACTTAAGATGGCCCCAGTAAATTTCTATTTTATAAGTCTAATGCTGTTACATGTCTAAATGCTGTAACAACCTAACAAAACGGACCTTAGTTTACAGACTAACTTTACTAGAATACATTAAGCTTGTGTATTACAGGGGTATTTATATTTAAAAAGTTAAATTGTGTCCGGAACTCCGCTTTAAAATATGTAAATCAGCTAGATACGCGAATTCACGAACGTACGCCCGGCCGACGCAGTACAGATACGCTGTTTACGTTAGGCTTTTCCCCGCGTAAAGTTACCCCTGCTATATGAGGCGTACATGCGGCGTACCAATGTTAAGTATGGACGTCGTTCCCGCGTTGAATTTTGAAAATTTTACGTTGTTTGTGTAAGTCGTCCGTGAATGGGGCTGGATGTCATTTACGTTCACGTCGAAACCAATACGTCCTTGCGGCGTACTTTGGAGCAATGCACACTGGGAAATTTCAACGGATGGCGCATGCGCCGTTCGTGAAAAACGTCAATCACGTCGGGTCACAAGTTATTTACATAAAACACGCCCCCCTGTTCCACATTTGGATTAGGCGGGCTTACGCCGGCCTATTTACGCTACGCCGCCGCAACTTACGGAGCAAGTGCTTTGAGAATACAGCACTTGCCCGTCTAAGTTGCGGAGGCGTAACGTAAATAGGATACGTTACGCCCGCACAAAAATACGCCAATCTACGAGAATCTGGCCCTGGGAGACTAGTCAGAATTGAGGGAAAGATGAACGTAGCAATGTACAGAGACATCCTTGATGGAAACCTGCTCCAGAGTGCTCTGGATCTCAGACTGGGGTGAAGGTTCATCTTCCAACAGGACAATGATCCTAAGCACACAGCCAAGATAACAAAGGAGTGGCTACAGGACAACTCTGTGAATGTCCTTGAGTGGCCCAGCCAGAGCCCAGACTTAAACCCAAGAGGTTCTGCAAAAAATAATGGGGGAAACTGCCCAAATATAGGTGTGCCAAGCTTGTAGCATCATACTCAAAAATACTTGTGGCTGTAATTGGTACCAAAGGTGCTTCATGTGATTTTTTTTTCATTTTTTATTTTTAATAGATTTGCAAAGATTTCAAATAAACATCTTTCATGTTATCATTTTGGTGTATTGTTTGTAGAATGTTAAGCAAAATTATGTATTTAATCCATTTTGGAATAAGGCTGTAACATAACAAAATGTGAAAAAAGTGAAATGCTGTAAATACTTTTTACGGATGCACTGTATACCAGCCTGCTTTATATGGGATACCCTACAGCTCCAGAAATCTGTCTTCATTGTGTTTGTTGGCAAGAGACTCTGGGATAGGAGATGAGATCTTGTGGTAAGGAGTATAAAGACTTTAGGGCCTGTTTGTGTTGAAGATTGTGCCATAATGTTCAAGCATACTTAGCAAATTTGCACATTGTGGAGCATACTTTCTCCAGTGATGCCACAGCCAAGGCCCCCCTCTTCACTGCTGTTTTATTCTCCCCCTTGTCTTCTTCTGGGTAAAGAGTCTTCAGTCATCTTGATTGGCCAGGCTGTGAAGATGCAACTCCCTCATATGTGTGGCTCAGTGAACATTTAGAAAAAAAAATGCTGATAGGCATGTTGAAGCATTTATAACAGAAGAGACCAACAATCTCTTCGGTCATAAAAAGCCTACCTGTCAGCAATTTTGTTTAGTTTACCTCTGCTTTAAGCAAGTTTGAGTTTACATGCCCCTCGCAGTTGCAGACCATTGTTTTCCTCTAGAGTCTAGAGTGCAGGTGTTGAGAAAGTCTGCATGGGTAGTGCACTAGAAGAGTGATGCTCCCCAGAGGGACAGTTAGAGGCCTTTCCAAAAAAGTAATTACCAGTATTACCATTCAGCCAACATTATCAAAAAAGGTATCAAAGGAAGCTAGGGTGTTCACTTTGCACTTCCTGAAATCTGGTCAATGTGGTGAAATATACATTTGCAAAGAATGGCCAATTACGTGCAAAAAAAAAAAATCATTTTTATTTGCATGTAATGGCATGATGGAAGTCAGCAGCACTTGACCTCATTCACCAAGCTCAGGGTAATGGATAGTACCCTTGCAAAGTACAAACTCCCTTCCAAAACTAACAGACTTTTTACCTTTTAGCAAATCACCCCGTTAAATTAAAGTAGTGGTGTCCTGCCCGAGTAAGCATAGCATATGTGGGGAAAAAAAGCAGAAAGATCTACACTGGGCTAGAAATGGAAGACCTTCTGTCCTTATTCTGCTATCAGGAAACAGCTTTATTTTATGATTATTATTGTATTTTATCAATGATATAGCATCAAACCACAGATAAATAGAATAATATCTATGTATACTGTATAACTAAATCAAAATTGTACAGATATTATGTTTAAGGTTTAACATTAATGATTCCAGGCAAAAATCTGGCATAAGGTACAAATTGCAGAACATTCAGCATGGACTAATGCCAATCTGATGAACAATGAGATGGCTTGACAATCTTGTGACTGAGTACAGCAGAATTTTTAAAACCACTAATTAGCTTTACTTTATAATAGATGCCAAGAATTTAGCTAGACAAATCACTTTATTCGATTGCTGCTTGTGGAAAGTAGAAACATTTCAACTTGAGCTGTATAGTGATAAAGTAGTCTAAATGTACTTTTTGGGCAACAGATATTGAGAATTGATGAGGTGTTTGTTAGTTGACCTGACCATCGGTCATTGAGGACCGGGGAAAGAAAAGGAGGCTGGGGGGTAATAGAGTTGAGCTTGCACCTGGAACCCTCATAAATTGGCAGATACCATCTACTGAAATGTAGATAGAGCCAATAATGAAGTCACTGCCAAAAATATTTTTGAGTAAAAGTTGCAGATTAATCAAGAATATGAACAATTCACATTGTGGATATGAAACACTTCCTTCCTTTATCTCAGCTTGGATTGTGCAGAAACAGCTTTGCTTTTCTAAGCAATAGGATAACCACTTAACTTTGGTTTAGTTTAATTTTTCAGTAGCATTTTTTATCATAATTAAATCACACAGTGACTGAAATGTTCGGAGCCAGAACAAAATTACACACAAGACGTTAAAGTACTGCCAGCACATGAAACAGAATATTAGCTGGTGCACATTGCAGTTTCCAGCAGAGGGCAGGTCTGTCAGTGCCTCATAGGGAGGTGGCTGCCTAAACTTAGAATAAGCAGCCTCCCCCAGGTGGCATTATGGAGAAAGATGAAGCAGATCAAAGCAGGAAAATGCAAGATCTGCTGGGTGGGTAAGTATCTGAAATTAACAGGAGCTCCAGTCGGTTTTCTGAAAATTAAAGTCAGCAACTACAAAAACTGTGGCTGCTGGCTTTTTAAAGTGGTTGTAAACCTCAGACATTACATATAAACAAAACATATCCCTCTATAATGTGTGCTTGTCTATCCAGAGCACTAAGTGTAATTTCTGTCCGTTGCCTGGTTCCTCTGCTATTAGCATGAATCACTTCCTAACAAGTATTCCTGATTCCTGACAACGAGAGAAAAATGGTGATGGGAGGGAGCTCCAGCTGATTGCTAGCCTCAGCTCTGTTCCTGTGTGCTGTGTGAAGGGGGTGCATCTTCCCTCCAATCAGCAATCAGAGCTCTCCTCACTGCTATAACTTCAGCTCTTTGCCCCCTGCTATTCAGAGCTTAGAGATACCGTGTAAATGTTGCACTCTGAATGGCTGAAGGGGAAAGATGGTACAACTCATATAAGAGGATTTTAATAAACACTCACTTGTACCAGGATCCAGCACTGTGCAAACCCGGGGGGGGGGGGGGGTTATCGGGGACCGTCTTTGGTCTTCTGCGCCAGCATCTTAACTGTGGGCACTCGGCAATGCAGCTTCACAGCCAGCTGGCCGCTGTGCATTGTGAAAGGTCCCACAGTCTTGTTTGACCTGTGACGTGTCCCAGAGGACTGCAGGGAGAGAGGGGGGAGAAAAACATAGGCGATCCGAGCGGAAGTGGGAGCAGGTACCTGTTAAAACCTGCCCCCCCCCCAAAAAAAATAGTTCTGCTTTTAGGACAACTAAGCATCTTTTTTTTTTCTCTTCAACCTCTTCTTTCCCCCTCCCTCCATATGTCCAATATGGTGGGGGGGGGGGGGGGGGTGGGTAAAATGATGTTCCTTCAATGCAAGAGGCCCGAATTCCCCTTCAAAAAGATCACAAATCTTAAATTTATTTCATAAACAAATTATGTTTTAAGAAACACATTTTCATTCAGATCACATTCCCAAAATAAACAATAGAAATTATGTTACATGGATTCCTGATACATTTCCATATTCTAAATCACGAGGAGTATCTATTGCGATCCATAAGGACATACCCCATAAAATATTGCAATATTGAAATGGTAAAGATGGCAGGTCCTTGATTGTAAAGGTCATGCTATATGGAAAGATCTTTACAATTATTAACCTTACCTACCAAATTACAACCAAATTAAGATGGGAATAAAAGTTTTTGTGGACTCAATAGAAATAGCGGAAGGAACAATAATTATGGGCGGAGATTTTAATTTCATAATGGATGCAAAAATAGATACTACAAGTACCCATTCTTATAGGAAAAATAGTCAGCTAAAAGAGTTTAAATATCTATTGGGAACATACCAAATTATAGATATATGGAGGGCTCAACATCAGACAGAAAATAATTATTCTTATTACTCAAATATACTTAATTCATATCATAGAATAGATAATTGTTTTATTAATCAATCCGGTCTGATGATGACTCGTTCAACAGATATAGGTAATTTTTCATGGTCATATCACCCCCGATATATTTGGAACTCGGGATAATTGAATATAAAAAGCCATTAGGAATGTGGAGATTGAATTATAACTTAATTAAAAATAAAGAATGTGAAAAAGACATACGACAAGCAGTAAGCTAATTTTTGCAAATTCACGAAACAGATGATACCTAAGGGCAAGATCCTCAAAAGGGATACGCCGGCGTATCTACTGATACGCCGTCGTATCCCTGTTTCTATCTTTGGAACTGATCCACAGAATCAGTTTCCAAAAGATAGGCAGAAGATCCGACATGTGTAAGAGACTTACACTGCCGGATCTTAGGATGCAGTAACGCATCCGCCGCTGGGGGCATTTTGAGTCGAAATGCCGCTTCGGGTATGCAAATTAGCACTTACGGAGATCCACGAAGCTTTTACGCTTCGTTTTTTCTCCGTAAGTATTAAGTTGCATGTGTAAAATTAGGGCTGCTTTTACAAAGTGTAAACTGTTTACACCTTGTAAAAGTAGACCCTTCTTCTTACGCTGTTATTTTTTTTTCTTAATTTTTTTTTTCCCGTCGTATCTTTTTTTTTTTTCGACGCAACTTTTTTTACCCAGCGCGATTCACAAAACTCGGCGTAACGTAAAACCACGCTATGCACGTCGGGAAAATGACGTCGTGAGCATGCGCAGTACGTCCGGCGCGGGAGCGCGCCTAATTTAAATGGGACTCGCCCCATGAAAATAGGAACGCCTTGCGCCGGACGGATTTAAGTTACACAGTCGAAAATTTCTAGGTAAGTACTTTGTGGATCGGGCACTTAGGTAGAAATTTTGCGGCAGTGTAACTTAAATCAGAATATTTAAGTTACGGCGGCTCTTTGTGGATCTGGCCCTAAATTCCTATGCAATGGGAAACACTAAAATGTGTGCTGTGAGGACTATTCATCAAACATGGATCAAGATTAAAAAAGGAAAAAGAACAGAAAATATCTAAATTAATGGTGGGAATCACAAAATTAGAAAATAAGCATAAACAGAATCCCAATTCATTGGAAATAACTCTAAAAGACAAACAAATGGAGTTACAGTCTATGTTGGATGAAGAGTCCCTTCAGTTGAGGGATAAAAATAGAGCACAGTGGTATCAATATGGAAATAAAACAGGAAAAATACTAGCTAGAACATTAAAAAACGACAACCCCTGACCTCCATAGTAAAAATCTTAAGAACAATTGGGGACCTGACTTATGATCCCATAGAAATATCTAAATCTTTCCACACATATTACTCTAAATTATATAATATAAACACACAACAAGAAAATAAAGAAAAGGAAAATAGGGGGTAAGAAATTCGTAAATAGATTAAGGAGACAGATTTTTTTTTCTAAAGAAACGTAAGAATTGAAAAAATACATTTCATTAGAGGAAATTCAACAAACCATATCCGAACTGGTCCTGGGCAAATCCCAGGACCAGACAGATATACTCCCAGATTCTATAAGGTATTCCAGGACATAATTACACCTATCCTAAAAAAAAACATATAATTCCATATCTAAAACTCAAATTTTTGCACCACAAAGTATGGAAGCCCATATAACATTAATCCCTAAGCTGGAGATAGATCATACACTGTCTAAAAATTATCGACCAATTTCCCTTACAAATATAGATATAAGATTGTACTCAAAAATTATTTCTAATAGATTAACACCTATTTTACCTAGACACATACATTTAGATCACAGGTTTTACAAAGGGAAGGGAAACTATGAAAAAAATCATAAAAACATGTACATTGGTAGAATACACCCAGAGGGCTGCCATCCCAGCATGTCTTTTATCTATTGATGCCAGTGGCGGCTTGTGCTCAAAATTTTTGGGGGGGGCGCAAACAAATGAAAAAAAAAGACAATTGCAGCCTCACTGTGCCCATCAAAGGCAGCCACTGTGCCCATCAAAGGCAGCCACTGTGCCCATCAAATGCAGCCACTGTGCCATGCCATCAATTGTCGCCACATGTGCCATGCCATCAATTGTCGCCACTGTGCCATGCCATCAATTGTCGCCACTGTGCCATGCCAAACGCAGCCACTGTGCCATCAAACGCAGCCACTGTGCCATCAATTGTCACCACTGTGCCATGCCAAACGCAGCCACTGTGCCATCAAACGCAGCCACTGTGCCATGCCATCAATTGTTACCACTGTGCCCACATCAGTTGTCGCCACTGTGCCCACATCAATTGTCCCCACTGTGCCCACATCAATTGTCCCCACTGTGCCCACATCAATTGTCGCCACTGTGCCCACATCAATTGTCGCCACTGTGCCCACATCAATTGTCCCTACTGTGCCCACATCAATTGTCCCCCACTGTGCCCACATCAATTGTCCCCCACTGTGCCCACATCAATTGTCTCCACATCAATTATCCCCACTGTGCCCTGTAAAATGCTGCCAGTCAGATTGCCCCCCCCCCGCCCGGCACTTACCTTTCTGGGGTTCGCCATCCTCCTTCCACGGTCCCTCGATGTCTTATGACGCTTCAGCCAATCAGGTTACTGATAACCAGAATCAGTGAACCTGATTTGCTGAGACGGCCGTCAGTCTTATCCAAGGGACGTAGCCCACTACGCTCTGAGGATAAGACATCCGGGAGCTGAAGGGCTGTACTGGGAAAGCCGCTGGCTCTGATAGGCACTTCCGCACAGCCAACCAGCTGTCCTTATTCAGATAATTCGCGCCCAATGTCCGGTTATCTGAATAGGCTATGCATGAGTGTATGTTATTTGCGCAGGGCTGCAGAACAAATTTTTAAAAGCCTTAAAGGGCCCGTTTTTTTTTCTTTTTTTTTTCTTTTTTTATGACTACAGGAAGGGGTGGGGCCGCACCTGGGCGACCCCCTATGAACGGCCCGCCACTGATTGACGCTGAGAAAGTGTTTGACAGAGTGGGATGGCAGTTTCTGGAAGAAACATTAATCCAGCTAGGAATTGGCCCTAAAATGCTTGGTAGGATTGTCACATTTGTATTCTAATCCAAGGGCCAAAATAAGAACAAATGAAATGTTATCTCCCTTGTTATATGTAATGTTAATGGAGCATCTCATAACAGCGATAAGGGAAAATAAGGATATTCAAGGGATAAATATTAAAGGTAAATAATATAAAAAAGCGGTATATGCAGATGATTAACTAATATATGTTACTAACTCCAATTCCAAACATAATAAAATTTGCCGGTAAACGATTTGGGGAATTAAATAACTTTTAAATTAATTATGATAAATCAAAGATGTTAAATGTATCATTAACCGATACTTCTGCAAAAAGACTTCCCGTTTAAATTGCAGAAAGAAACAATAAAATATTTGGGAATATATTTCCCAAATAATTTAAATAATTTACAGGATCTGAATTACTCTGCGACAATCCGAAAAGTAATAAAATTACTTTAAAAATATGATAAAATAACACACTTGTGGATGGGAAGAATTAATATAGTGAAAATGGAAATATTGCCAAAACGAATTTATATTTTTCAAGCAATACCTTTAGCTCCCCCCAAAAAAATTAATGACGGAATTAAGAAAAGCAATAAGAGGTTTTATCTGGGCCCAAAGCACTCCCAGAATAAAAAAAGAGATTAAATTAAGAACTAAAATAGATGGAGGTCTCGCATTATCTGACTTTTCCAAATATCAACAAGCCGCACCATTAACTAGAATCATAGACTGGCATCATAATATTGAAAATAAACAATGGGTCAAATTAGAAGAAGATATTATAGGAATACAACTTAAATCTCTTCCATGGATAAAACCTAATTTATGACTTGTAAAAAAAATAATGATTTTTGTAGCAGCCACATTAAAAATATGGGATGTAGTATTAAAAAAAGGGAAACTCTCCACTATGATTGGACCTATGACCCCACTGTTCTCCAATCCAGAATTTACACTAGCATTAGGAGCTACAAATGATTTAAGATGGACTATATTGGAGAACACAAGGTTGGTTCAGATCCTAATGGATGGTAAACTGCCAACATTGCAAGATTTAGTTCCCGAATATAAAAACAAATGGCTACAATGCCATCAATTAAACACACATATTGAAGAAAAAATACAAATATCTTTAATAAGTGGGCCATTTACTAAATTAAAAAAAAAAAGTAACAGAAGAACAAAAACCGACTAAAAAACTATCTAAGATGATTTATTACTCCCCTTTGGATCCCTTAGAGATTTAACAGGAATGAAAAAATGGGAGAAGGAAATAGGAAGTCCAATATCAGAGATAGAATGGGACAAAGCATTTTCAATAATACATAACATTGGTAGTGATTAAGTATCTAAGTATCAAGAGAGAAATTATAAAATTATAATGAGATGGGATTGGAGCCCAGTAGCCTTACATAAAATAAATAAAGGAAATATGGAGACTTGCTGGAGATGTATGGTATGAGTGTCATTTGGTGGGGAATTTCTGAAATAAAATATTTGAGATTTATCAGGAGGTAGCTGGAGTCGAGATGAAGCCAAGTATACATACCTCAATACTATCTATAATGTCAAGATCAATAAAAAATATTAAAAGGACATTCTTCACCACATGACAACTGCAGCTAGAACAATAATAGCTTGTAAATGGAGAAGTGCAAAAAGTCCAAAGGTAACTAAATGGATTTGTGAAATGAACAAAATTCAATATATGGAAAGACAGATAAGGGAAGGAAGGAGGAAATAGAAAAAGGTTTTATTTTTTTTGTTTTTTTGTTTTGTTTGTATGTGTGCATGTAAGTGAATGTGTTTTGGATAAGAGTAGAAGTGGGAGTGTGATGCGACTGTAGAACTCCTGAAGAATAGGGGAAAGAAAGATACGAATAAGGAAGATCTAATGCCGCGTACACACGACTGTTATTCATGTCATAAGTAAAAACAGAGTTTTTCTCAACGTGATTCCTCTCAGGACTGCCTTGCATACACACGATCGTGATAAAAAAAATGTGAGCAAAGCGCGGTGACGTACAACAGGTACGATGGCACTAAAAAAGGGGAAGTTCCATTCGAATGGCGCCACCCTTTGGGCTGACTATGCAAATTTCCCATCTCATAACTTGCTTCTGAGATTGCACATTTTTTCCCCCGTCGTTAAAGCCTACACACAAATGTTTTTCACAATGAGAAAAACGATGACGTGAAAAATGACGATAAAAAATAGAGCAGAGCAGGAACAAAAATTGTCTCCAGACAGCCGCACTCTGAACAAATTGAGCTATGACTAAGCACTAGTTTCAGTGCGAAACGCGTCAGCAGTCAGGTTTTTATTTTGCTGTGACTTGTAGTGCTGTCCTTTTAATAAAGGCTACAATTTGTTCAGAGTGCGGCTGTCCAGAGACAATTTTTGTTCCTGCTTTGCTAAGTGCATTGCCTGCACCTGAGTTATCTGCAACGGAGGATATTCATCTGGGTTCCCACCTGGAGCGGCTACTCCCCTTTTCCCAAAAATAGAGCAGGTTCTAAATTTTTAAAGCCCATTTTTCTCGTTGAGAAAAATGCTCTAGAGCCTACACACGATCGTTTTTAACGAGCAGTTAAAGAAATTGCATTTTTCTCGTCATGAAAAACGGTCGTGTGTACGCGGCATTAGATAACAATTAAGGACCCTAACTGACATACAGGAGAAAAGGTAACTGTATAATATAATGAAAGTTGTATAACTGTGAAATTGTGTATAAGTCAATAAAAAGAAATTGAAAACAAAGTTCCCCTTTATTAATCTATACTATTATCACTGAATGTTGGTCCAAACATCTATTTCATCTAAGGAATCATTTTGGAATATTCTCCTTTCTTACATTTTTACATTGGTAAGGAATTTGCTTTTCAGAAATGGTAAGCTCATTTTGAGCATTCAGCTTTCAATGAATTTGTTCAGTGGACATGACTGTTAGTAGCGCTCGCTACTCGCATTAAGATTAAACTTTTAAAAGTCAATCATACATTGAAGAAAAGTGAGACCTAAATGAGAAAATACAAGAGGCTGCTTGAGGCCAATTGACATCAAGACTCATAGGTCAACAAGGGGGGGTGTTGGTTGGGACTTTCAAGGCACTGATAGGAAAACAGATTGGTATAAAAAACATTATTTATTTACATATGACAAAATACAATATAAAAACATTTAGGGACAGACCCCACAGATCAGATCAGATAACATAACCATCTGTGTCTAATGGGTGGGGCCAATGACCTTGACCGGTTTCGCGGTGATACCGCTTCTTCAGGAGGGTCTAGAAGATATGTATAAAATACACAATAAATAACAAGCAATATATACAATATAATAATCTGTTTTCCTATGAGTGCCTTCAAAGTCCCAACCAATGGGATGCTGGCACATTTGATCTACTTTTATAGTCAGCTTAACAGAGGCAATACTCCCCCTTTTTCGAGTAGTCATACATTGAAGTCATCAGGGCATGTTTTCCACTGACAGTCTGTTCATCACTTACTCTGAATTTTCACTGAAGCTTCAGCACCTCCCGATAAGCACTCACTGAGTCTTATTTATAGTGTTATTTAAACTACGGTTAATAATGTAGTCTGTCTTATTTTTTGTAGACGTTCTTTGAAAGGAATTGTCGCTCCGATGACTGCCCTGCTGATTTACATCTAAAAGGCCAACTACTGCTGTCTAGGTAAGTGCTGCATTATACTGTGATTTATATCTGTTTAAGGATGTCTAAAGCAATGATGGTTAGTAAACCTAGTCATAAGGGTGCTTTGCCTATAGTATGAAATGTATCTTTCATTAATTGTAAGTGTAAACTTTCCATACAAGCAATTTCTTTCCTAACTAAATCATTCATTAATATCATTCATTACTGTATGATCTTTTATGGCAAGATTTATATATTACTAATAAAGTTACTATCTTATGTTAGATGTTTCAGTGAAAAATTTGAAAGCAGAATATTTGCATGAGTCTGAACAGAGTTTAAGGTTAACTGACAGAAAAAGTTAAATATAGGCAAATAGAGGTGCCTTTAATTTTCTTCCCAAGAACCTCAAGAGCCTCAAAACTGTGGATGTTTAAAGTTGTTGTAAAGTCAAAAGGTTTTTTATCGTAATGCTTTTTTTGCATTAAGATAAAAAGCCTTCTGTGTGCAGCAGCCCCCCAATACTTACCTGAGCCCATCTATATCCAGCAATGTTGCAGGAGTATCTCAGCTGCCTGAGACTCTCCCTCCTCATTGGCTGAGACGGTAGTGCAGCGCCATTGGCTCCTATTGCTGCCAATCAAATTTAGTGAATCAATGAGGAGTGAGGGGGCGGTGCCGTGTCACGGCTCTGTGTCTGAATGGACACAGGGAGCTGTGGCTCGGCTCGGGTGCCCCCATAGCAAGCTGTTTGCTGGGAGGGAACTTATCAGGAGGGAGGGGCCAGGAACCGTGCCTTCTGAAAAGTGCTTAAATTATGTCTTCAATTTGTGCTTCACCACTAGTGTATACATAATGGACCAGCAATACATAATGAGTGTGCCTTTGATAACTTGGGGTATCACCTGTTTTCAAATAGCAGGTGAAAAGGTCCACACATGTTGCTTAAAGGAAAAGACCAGCCACTTGCCTCACAGATTATTTTTCTCTCTCCCCAGCAGCCCAGAACCAAAAAAGATGTAAAAGTAAGACGCTACCACATGACCAAATAACGTTTCCAAAATAGTGTAATTCCGTTTTAACTATTAAATAGAACAAATTATAAACAATATTGCACTTAGATTTTATGGTGCTCAGGCCACCACCAACATAGACAGCCTGGTTTGTATTCAATGCCTTTTTTTACCGCCTGATGGGCTTTCACACTGGAGAAACAGCAGCGGCTGTTACAGGTCGGTTTGTTGGCGCTATTTTTAGCATTATAGCGCCTGCAAACCGACCCAGTGTGAAAGGGGTCTAACAAATGCAATCCAAACTCCAGCTCACGCTTTATAATCAATCCTTCTGGGATAAAGGTTTTGCATCAACAAATAAAAGCTGATGATTGTAAGCATCTCTGTCAGTGATAAATGGTTTGTCTCAACCCTATAAACTGGTACATTGGGAAGAGTGCTTGATCTCTTGATAAACAACAGATCACTAGATGAAAATAGAAGAAAGCCTAAAAAGAGAAAATGAATGCAGCTATCACATCTAAGAATTGGTAAGCTGCAATATAATATATGTTTTCTTTTGGGTTTAATACAGCTTTAAAACATGGAATATCATCAATTATCATCTCTAAATATATGTATAATTAGTAATCAATCATGTATTGCATATACCTCAGCACAACCTAACCACAATAATTGTATTCCCATTGGATGCTCAGATCAAAATCTGATTGTATCAAACCTAATGAACAACAAAACATTGCAATAAATAAGTAAGCATATATCAATATCATATATATTATTACTGTACTGTATATACAGAATCTCACAAAACTGAGTACACTCCTCACATTTTTGTAAAAATGTATTATATCTTTTCATGTGACAACACTGAAGAAATTACACTTTACTACAATGTAAAGTAGTGAGTGTACAGCTTGTATAACAGTGTCAATTTGCTGTCCCCTTAAAAAAAAATTGGTCTGCATGGCTGTCGTCCCAGAAGGAAGCCTCATCTAAAGATGATGCACAAGAAAGCCTGCAAACAATTTGCTGAAGACAAAGCAGACTAAGGACATGAATTACTGGAACCATGTTCTGCGGTCTGATGAGACCAAGATAAACTTATTTGGTTCAGATGGTGTCAGGCGTGTGTGGCGGCAACCAGGTGAGGAGTACAAAGACAAGTGTGTCTTGCCTACAGTCATGCATGGTGGTGGAAGTATCATGGTCTGGGGCTGCATGAGTGCTTCCGGCACTGGGGAGCTACAGTTCATTGAGGGAACCATGAATGCCAACATGTACTGTCACATCCTGAAGCAGAGCATGATCCCCTCCCTTCAGAGACTGGGCCCCAGGGCAGTATTCCAACATGATAATGACCGCAAACACACCTTCAAGTTGACCACTGCCTTGCTAAAGAAGCTGAGGGTAAAGGTAATGGACTGGCCAAGCATGTCTCCAGACCTCAACCCTATTGAGCATCTGTGGGGCATCCTAAAATGGAAGGTGGAGGAGCACAAGGTCTCTAACATCCACCAGCTCTGTGATGTCGTCATGGAGAAGTGGAAGAGTGGCAACCTGTGAAGCTCTGGAGAACTCCATGCCCAAGAGGGTTAAGGCAGTGCTGGAAAATAAAGATAGCCACACAAAATATTGACACTCTGTGCCCAATTTGGACATTTTCACTTAGAGGTGTACTCACTTTTGTTGCCAGCGGTTTAGACATTAATGACTGTGTGTTGAGTTATTTTGAGGAGACAGAAAACGTACACTGTTATACAAGCTGTACACTCACTACTTTACATTGTAGCAACGTGTCATATCCTTAGTGTTGTCACATAAAAAAATATAATAAAATATTTACAAAAATGTAAGGGGTGTACTCACTTTTGTGAGATAATTTATGTGTTGGGATTACTGCAATGACATAGAAGGGCTGCAGAAATCAAAGTAGAATGATACGAGGAACAGTATTTTTCACTTTAGTTACGTGAGGAATGCAGTGATGTCATCTGTGATGTCATTGAGTTTTTCTGTGCGCTTTAGCAGCACTGGACTCTGCCTTCCCCTGCAGTTACAGAATGCTGCAATGGTGATCTATTGCTTGCTAATAACAGCAGATGAGTCGGTCCTGATCCAGATTCCCCCAAAAAGATTTTTTTTTAAATAATAGCCTCTTCTTATTAGTCCCAAAGTCCAAACAAACACATTGAACATTATCGATCAGTTGCACAAAGCTTTCACAATGAGATTCAGCATTTCAGGAAGAACAACCTGAAAAAATAGCGTCTCATTATTATTTGCATAAACTTGCATGTGCGGCACTAAAAAACAATGTACGCTTTTGTAATGTAATGTCAATGGGGCATGAATTGAAAGGTAAATTTAGGGTATTTCTATTATGCTGTATTGAATACAAATTGCACCTTTTCTTGAATTCAGCAGATACTGACAATTATATTTTTGGGATCAATACATCCAGGGGTCAAGTCCTGGGGAAAAAAGTGTGGGAACTCCCACCCAAACTCCACTCCCACCAAAAAAAAAATTATACGCTCATATGCATAATTACTAAACCGCATGTTTGTTTTTTTCGATCCACTGTACCTTAGTAATCCTTTATGTTACTGACCGCTTCCTGTATATGGTAGTGTGCGGGTATTCCGTCACTTCCTCGATGCCGCAATGTCTCCTGGGAGCTTTTGTCATTGTTCCCAGGAGACATTGCGGAGGTCTGCCGCGAGTTATCGTGGGAACTTTAAGCAAGTTCTTTCTAAATCCCGCGATAACTGCGGCAGACCTCCGCAATGTCTCCTGGGAACAATGACAAAAGCTCCCAGGAGACATTGCAGGATCGAGGAAGTGACGGAATACCCGCACACTACCCGATGAATCCAAATACAGGAAGCGGCCAGTAACATAAAGGATTACAAAGGTTCGCCTGCCCCTGACAGTGACTCGAGCTGGGCATCGCCACTTAGTGAAGGATTGGCTCGGAGCGGCTCGGCTGCTCTAGTCCTGCAAAGGGAACTGCGTTCCTGCTGTGAAACAAGTGCAGGAACTCCGTTCTCACGCGTTCCCGCAGGACTTGAGCCCTGAATACATCCCATATTTTTGGGATGAATAATGTAGTGTCACCTAATTATGTAAAGGAAGTATTAAAAATCACTGGAAAAAGTCTTGAGTTTATTTATTATGCATTATTGGCAACCTAACGTAATACAAACTTTTGCAACACATTAGGTTGGTCTTTAGGGTAGGCAGGTATGCCTTTTAAACATGCATCACTAATAATCAATAACATTTTACATTTTTCCATTGATCGGTGGCTGACTTCGGGGCTAAACTATACTGAATATAACAGAAGCAAATGCCTAGTTCTAAGTTATAGTTTATGAAATGTGATGATTTATCATAAAATTGCAGTATGCTTTGGCTCATTCACTTACAAGCTATTAGGCTACAAATAAGTGTTTATGTACTTGGTATTATACAGGCTGTGTGCTCAATGAAATCCATTTTAGAAGGGATGTTTTTGCATTCAGCAGAGACCACTTTATGACTTTGCAGTTAGTATGGAAGATTTATAGCAGATGCTGAAGTTGGCTGGCATGCTATGTATTTGTAGCATGAGCTATACATAACTGCAAGCTCAACCTTAGTTATGTAAGAGGAAGAAATATCAGCTTGCTCCCCAGCAGTGTCCTTTCTTTCTCATTGAATGGATGAGTGATTACTTCCATGTGTCCTATTCCAGAATGAACCAAGCAATTCTTTTTAACTTGAAATACTGTATGATTTACCTATAACTAATAATCAACAAGTCACGAAGTCTGCTGTATTACAACATTCACATATCTTTCTATCTATAGATACTGCACTCAGTTTATTTCTCATGCATTATTTTGTGAGTGTTTTGTGATATATTACAACCTCACAGTTCTCATAAATGTCACTGCATACCAATCCATTTTATTCTATCAGTTTCACGTTGTTCCGTACCCTGCAGGAGGTAACACCTGGCCTCTCTGCAGATATCATAATGTAGAAGTAGCTAGAGTACTAGTTGTATGCAAGTCTTTAAGTAAATCTACCAGTAAAAATTGTTGACCTTCTCTTTTATAAATCTGCAAAAAAGTTATATTAACCACTTAAGACCCGGACCAATATGCAGGTTAAAGACCTTGCCCCTTTTTGCGATTCTGCACTGCGTCGCTTTAACTGACAATTGCGCGCGACGTGGCTCCCAAAAAAAATTGGCGTCCTTTTTTTCCCACAAATATAGCTTTCTTTTGGTGGTATTTGATCACCTCTGCGGTTTTTATTTTTTGCGCTATAAACAAAAATAGAGTGACAATTTTGAAAATAATGCAATATTTTTTACTTTTTGCTACCTATTTTTGAAAATATAATATATAATAAATATCCCCAAAAAAGATATAAAAAACATTTTTTTTCCTCAGTTTAGGCCGATACGTATTCTCTTACCTATTTTTGGAACAAAAAAAAACGCAATACGCGTTTATCGATTGGTTTACGCTAAATTTATAGTGTTTACAAAATAGGGGATAGTTTTATGGCATTTTTATTAATATTTATTTTTTTTACTACTAATGGCAGCGATCAGTGATTTTTTTTGTGACTGTGACATTATGGCGGACACATCGGACAATTTTGACACATTTTTGTCATACTGTGAAAATGACAATGCAGTGAAGGAGTTAACCGCTAGGGGGCTCTGTTGGGGTTAAGTGTGACATCATGTGTGTTTCTAACTGTAGGGGGGCGGATCTGGATGTGTGACATCAGTGATCGTCGTTCCCTATATCAGGGAATAGACGATCACTGACATTGCCACAGTGAAGAACGGGGAAGGTGTGTTTACACACACCTCTCCCCGCTCTTCAGCTCCTGTGACCGATCGCGGGACACCGCCAGCGATCGGGTCCTGCGGGTGTGGTCACGGAGCTTCGAACCGGGTCGTGTGCGCGCGACCCACGGCTGGGCACTTAACAGGGGCATATATATACGTCCCTGTGCCCAGCCGTGCCATTCTTCCGACGTATATCGTCGTGCGGCGGTCCTTAAGTGGTTAATATACAGCAGAAATTGTGTTTTGGTAGCCTTACCAATAACAAGTTGACCAATAGTATTCTTCTTCTTTGCCCACATAAAAAAACTGTTCAGAACTGGTAATGGTCCTAAACCACTATGTTCATTAATCAAATAATATAAATGTGAAAACTTTTAAACGTTTTAATTGGTGGCTTTATGTGTAATCTTTATAATATGAACCATCATTGTTTGGCCAGAAAACAGTCCTGTTGTTAAAGCGGAGTTCCAACCACAATTAGCATTTTTTAAATGTATGTCCTTTCATCCTGCGTTTTTATAATATAAATCCAGTCACTTACTATTTTACAATCCGCCACCGATCCGCATAGATATTAAAAAAAGATAGTTTATAAAACTATGTCTACACCGTTGTCATTTTGCTTGTGGGCATTGTAAAGCCTACAAGCACTTACTTCCTGGAAGTCTTGGATGGGGAGTGATAATTGAACAGCGCACTGCATCCTGGGAAATGATGACACACATTTCCCAGGAGCATTAGAGGGAGATGATGTCAGAATCCTAGGTGCTTTCAAAGGCAGATTTTGTGGGACCGCATAGCAACAGGCATTTCCAGATGAGTAAAAAAAAAAAACATTTTTATTTTTTTACTTTTTTAGGTCTAATGAGCACAATAATGAAAAAAAACATTTTTGGCATGGAAACTCCACTTTAAGTTTAAAGACACAGCAGGTTGTGTTATAATAATGCTCGATCCCCATTATCCTGGGCCAGTCACAAAGGTTTTAATTCTGAATAAACATCACTTCCATTTTAACATTGAACAAGACCAAATTCTCAATTAGAATATCTTCACAGTAGGGGACAATAAGCCAAAGCTTGGGACATAGTCTAGCAGATGCAATGTCTGCAGCTACTAAAATGCTGGCTAGACAGGTTTGAGACAGATTTGCCATGCAAGCACCACCCAGCTCGACAAAAGTCAATTTAAAAATTGACTGAGCTAGGTGGAAAATGATTGTCCAGAGAGTGATTCATATTCTACAATTCATTCTGATAGAATGCAGAGAGTCATTGATATCTTGGGTCTCTTTGGGTCTGTACCAGTTATGGTAGTAAGCGTGAGTGTTTGGGTTTAAACACTCCTAGTGTCATATTGAAGGAAAATATGAAGTATATTAAAGCCAAAAGTCTTCTCAAGGATCAATTTCTTCCTAGCGAGGGTGTTCAGATAAAATATATACAAAATACGCAAATCCTTTAAACAACATACTTGGGGAATTCCTTAAAGTTGTACATGGTGTTATAGAAGGTTAAGATTTTCTTGAACAGTCTCGGCAACACTAGCGCACAATTGATTTTTTTCTTATACAATTAGCTTGGCTTGAATACATAATGTGTACTGTACTTATATATTCCCCTAAAGTGTCAAAAGTTCAAAACCAATAAATAGATTTCAAAGAAAATAAATAATTAGTCCCCTGCGCTACTATGTGTAGAAATGTACTGTAAAGGCAATGTTTGAAGGTCTGCTGCTATATACCCAATACGTGTTCCAAGATAGTGTAAAATAGCTCAAGATGGTAAAGCGCTCCCGTCTGCATAACTGGTATAATACTATATAAAAAAAATCATAAACAGTGACACAATATGCAGTATAAAGACAGCAAAATAATGGCAGAAAAAAAACTAATATAAGTGTATATACATGAAAATGTATATAGAAAAAATATGGTGTCACTTTATATCAAATCTGTGGTAATGCATTCCGGTGTATCACCACTAAAACACAAATATCCAGAAACAGGGCACACAGCAGAACATAGGTTACATCATGAAGCACACAGCAGATCATGGGGTGCATCATGAAGCTCACAGCAGGGCATAGGGCACACAACAGGTCATGGGGCACATTACAGGGTATACAGCAGAACATGGGGTACACCATGAGGCACACAGAAGAGCATGGGGCACACAGCAGGGCATGGGGCACATCACATGGCATACAGAAAAACATCAGGAACATCATGGGGCTCACAGCAGGGCATGGGCACATCATAGGGCACACAGCAGTACATGGGGCACACAGCAGGGCAAAGGGCACACAGAAGAACATGGGGCACACAGCAGGGCATAGGGCACATCATGGGGCACACAGCGGAACACGGGGCACATCATGGGGCTCACAGCAGGGCTTGGGGCAAATCATGGGGCACACAGCTGAACACGGGGAACATCATGGGGCACACAGCAGGACATACGGTACACAACAGAACATAGGGCATATCATTGGGGTTCACAGCAGGGCTTGGGGAAAATCATGGGGCACACAGCAGAACATGGAACACAAGGCAAAACATGTGACACATCCTGGGGCTCACAGCAGGGCAAAACACATACAGCAGGGCATGGGGCACATCACATGGCATACACCAGAACATCAGGAACATTTTGGAGCTCACAGCAGGGCATGGGGCACATGGCACACTGCAGAACATGGGGCATATCATGGGGTACACAGCAAAACATGGGGCACACAGCAGAACATGGGGCACATCAAGGGGCTCACGGTAGAGCATGGAGCACACCATGGGGAAAACAGCATAACATGGGGCACACAGCAGGGCATATCAAAAGACATGGAGAAGACAGCAGGATACAGGGCACACTGCATGGTACAGGGCACACAACATTTTAGAGGGCACATAGCAGATCACATATTAGGGGCTATTTGTGCAGAAATTCAGAAAAAACGCTAACTGCTAAATAAAATATTTTCTCACAACTGTACATTGCAGACCAAGGCTGCCAGCACTTTAGGTTTAGTTGTGAACCTATATGACAACATTTGTTGACACATGCTAGTATTTTCTTAATGACTAATGAACCAAATATAGACCTTGCAGTGTTCTATGCATTTAAAATGATGGTTTAAAGATGCCCATGAGCTGTGTACAAGATGCAGTTAATAAACGCACGTTCTGAATAAAAACGAATGAATATATAATCTTAACATGCTCTGGTTAGCTATAAATAGGAAGTTAAAAATAATCTGTTTATTTGTATTATTACAGCTTTGACTCAAAAACCGAGTATTTGGCATTGGGAGCTGTGAAGAACATTTCCCTTAATATCACAATTTCCAACAAAGGAGATGATGCTTATGACACAAATGTCTTCTTCAATTTTTCAAAGGAGCTGTACTTTATTAAAATGTGGCAAGAGGTAAGAAATGATGTGCATGTTGTTAACGGTCTTCTTTATTCATACTGGGCAACTTTCTTTCTAGTAAAGCTGTAAGACCAAGTTTACATGTGTGCCCTTTTGTCTGTTTTTAAACATACTGTGGGGGTAATTTACGAAAGGCAAATCCACTTTGCACTACAAGTCCACTTGGAAGTGCAGTCACTGTAGATCTGAGGGGTAGATCTGAAATGAGGGGAAGCTCTGCTGATTTTATCATCCAATCATGTGAAAGCTAAAATGCTGTTTTTTATTTTCCTTGCATGTCCCCCCCCAGATCTACAGGGACTGCACTTCCAAGTGCGCTTGTAGTGCAAAGTGGATTTGCCGTTCGTAAATAACCCCCTGTATGTTGTAGTGCATTTACACACATTTTCATTATGCTTTTGGGCATCACAGCGCATATAAAATGCAGAGAAAAACTGACATATCTCATTTGTCAAACCGCACTGCATGACTTTGTGTGGGTATGCCAACCCTTGTTTTTCCAAGTATAGTTTCATTCTTATAATAAAGCACCCTCACCAGTCCGTGGAAGTTTTCAAAAGCCTTTTCCATCTTTGTATTCTGGTTTCAATGCTGTATCTATGATTGGCATGTTTTAATGCTCAAATTATTAAATTACTTCTTGCTCCTTGCTTCTCATTGCTACTGTTATTCTTTGTGGATTGTAAGAAGTTTCTGACCTAAATAAAGAATTCCAAAAATAAAAATGCAAAGGTATAAATAGGGTCTAATTGAGCAGAGTGGGTTCTAGTTGTTCAGTGTTATTTGTATGAATATATATACAAGCTACAGTGGTTTTTAAGCAGCCTTTCTCAACCTATTGGAACCCCTGCTTAAACCAATTTTTCAGGCATCAGTGGAAAAAATGGCCATTACATTCGTGGATAGTAAAGATAATGGATCTCATACCAGTGGTGGTCAAACTGCCACCCTTACACACAGCTAAATCATCAAAGATCATTGATATATATATTTTTTTAAAGTGTATTTTGTGCGTGTACTCGAGAGAGGAGCCGGACTGCAGTAGTTGGGAGTAGGCAGGCCTCCCCCAGAGGCAATCTGCCACCTTTCTCCATGCCCCGGGTGGCAATGGCGGGTGTGTGAGGGGGTCCTCCCACACAGCCCGCCCTACCTGCCCGCTTTGAAGCCCAACGGGACAGAGGGACTCCCTATAAGGGAGTGAGAGGATCTAGCCCGCTCAACCAGCCCCGTTAGTCCTTCGCCTCTCTTTTTAGAGACCGCGTGGTCAAAGTGCGTGCATGTTAACCCAATTTCGAGTGCGTGTAAGTGTGGTGGTTTTTGTGGGAGGGGGGTGGGCGTACTAAGCGCAGGCTTACCTCGCATAGCACACCCACCAGGAGCCGGGCTGAGACCACCAAACTCAATTCACATGTAGCCGAGACCAGGATCCGAACCCCTAGCTGCAGAGGTGAATGGCTTGTCAGCGCAGTGCCAATCGCGTTGAGCCACTGCAGCTCCCTCAAAGATCATTGATATAATACAGTTGGATCTTTCAAGTTACGTTGGCCCCAGAACTATAAAGGCACCATCAAATAGGTGGACAATCAGCCATAGCTCGAGAAACCTCTAACCGCTTCTTGAGGAACCCTAGGGTTCCATGGCACCCTAGTTGAGAATGGTTGATTTAAATACATTAAAAGTAGAATTATCTGCAGTTTTATCCAGGAATATTAAACTTTGCTATGTGTAGTACTTTAAACAAGGCTTTCCTAGTATAGAGTAGAGACCATTTATTCAGTGGTGGTATTTTTTTCCCTCGTACATCCATCTAGGAGGGAAATGATATGTTTTAAATTACATATTCCTTTTCAGCAAGAACCCACTATTATTATTATTACTTATATTATAATACAGGATTTATATAGCGCCAGTTTACTATATAGTGCTCGGGCCCTGATAACAGGTATGTCGAACCAGCAAGAGCACAATGGCCTATATTCAGATGAAGGTGTTTCTCTGTAAAAGATTACAGGTTTAGGTATCTTTGTTTTTTTAAATCAGAATAAAGTTTATTAACAACTTTTAACTGTACAATAAACAATGCACATTCCGAAGTATTACATTTATACAATACCTTCACAGAATACAATGTAGAATAATGTTCTTGTACATAGCCATAGCAGGTTTATAAAACAGATTGAACCTGAGATGCCATTAGACGTTATATCTCAGTGTATGCATCCCTAGATGTGGTTTAGGAAGACATTCTCATCATATCTCTTCCCCAGTACTTTAAATTAAACTCACTCCAAGAGTGAGGACACACTGAGTGGTTGAGTTCCCAGGTTAAGTTAATAGCCTGTCAAGAATTAGGTCTAATGGAGCCAAACCAGGGGTAGCTAGTCAGCATCCCCAGATCTTATTGAGCCTCTATGCTGATATATCAAGCACTCATATCTCAAAGCTAATCCCACATTGGCTAGCCACATCTCTAAAGTTGTAGAGGTTTGAGAGATCCAATGTTGCAAGATAAGCTTGCAAGCTTTGAACAGTGCCTTGGACACCGGCTCTCGGCCATATTTGTCTGTTATAACCTCATCCAGTATACCCAATAAGCACGGTTTAGGGTCAAGAGATACAGCTACTTGAAAAGTGTTGTTCCTGTTTCCTATGCCAGTCCAAAAGCGGTGCAACTTTGGGCACGCCAAAGGATATGTATCAGGTCCCCATTAGCGCCCTTGCATCTCGCACACAATAAGTCTGGGCGGAGTTCAAAAGCAAACAATTTAAGTGGGGTACGATGAACCCACAATAATATATATATATATAGTTGGGACAGTCTTTGGCCTCCAACCACTGATCCCCATCTATATCACCCACATCCTCCACCCATTTTTCCATAGCTGTGGTTGGCAGGTACTCTGGTAGCAGCATCACATAGCATCTGGAAATGAACACTTTAGTGCAGGCATGTCCAAAGACCGGCCCACTGGCCAGTTGCGGCCCGTGGTCCGGTTTTATACGGCCCCCACTTGCAATTTGCTTTTATCACTTTTGTGGCCTCCAAGCTCCGCACAGGGTAAGGATAGGCTAGGTTTTCAAAATAAATAATAATACAATATATATATATATATATATATATATATATATATATATAGTCTTTAATCCCTGAGTGTCTCTCACTGATAAGCTGGGCATGTTGCTGAGGTGTGTTCCAAAGCCTGTTGGGAAGCTGACAGCACACAGCGCCAAAAACAGACACTGAGTCATTTCCCGGTCCACAGCTGCAGAGCTCTCAGTGTCTCGGTGCCTGTGATTGGCGGAGTTGCTGCGACCTGTCAGCATCCTAGCGGGCTTGCCCAAGGTCCTCCTTGCAGTGAGAGGCACTTGAGGATTTCTCAGGAGATAAGATAAGTTTACTACTGTAACAGATAAAGCAAATATTTAAATATATATACTTAACGTGATTGTAGCCATATTAGTGCAATTTTCCCTCAGAGATTTTTTTTTCTCTTCTTGTTTTGTTTCAACATTCTGCCCAAAAATGTGTGAATCAGTACTGCTTGGACCTTGAAGAAGGGGACATACCCCGAAAGCTTGTCCTGAAAAATTGTATGTTAGTGCAAATAAAAAAAGTATCACGGGCAATACTAAATATATATAAGAATTTAAAAAAACAAGCTCATCCTTGCCCTGATTGGAAATTGGGTGCCACAGAAGAGATAAGGGCAAATAAGGGCAAATTACAAGTGGGGGGCCACAGAAGAGATAAAGGCCAGATTTTTCAGGGGATAAAGAAGAGAACATATATAGAGCTAGATTCACGTAGCTTTTACGTCGGTGTATCTATTGATACGCCGCGTAAGTCAGAAGATGCGCCGTCGTATCTATGCATGCTATTCATGGAGCTAGATACGCCTGAATTTCAGCTTCCTCCGACCGACGTAAGTGTTAGTACGCCGTCGTATCTAGGGTGCATATTTACGCTGGCCGCTAGGGGCGCTTCCGTAGATTTACGCATAGAATATGTAAATGACCTAGATACGCCGATTCACGAACGTACTTGCGCCCGCTACGCCGTTTACGTAAGGCTTACGTCCGGCGTAACGTTACCCCTGCTATATGAGGCGCAGCCAATGTTAAAGTATGGACGTCGGAACAGCCGTCAAATTTTACGTTGTTTATGTAAGTGGTACGTGAATGGGGCTGTGCGTAGGTTACGTTCACGTCGAAAGCATTTTGCGGAAGTATCTTACTGAGTATATGCGACGTGACTCTGAGCATGCGCGCGCATGTGCCTTTCGTTCAAGAAAACATTTACATGGGGTCACGGCTAATTTGTATAAAACATGCCCACTACCTTCCACTTTTAAATTAGGCGGGCTTACGCCTGCCTAGTTACACTACACCGGCGCAACGTACGGCGCCAGATCTTTGTGAATAATGATCTGGGCGCCCTATTTTACGTCGGCGTAGCGCATATGAGATGCGCTACGCCGGCCAAAATATACGCCAAGCTACGTGAATCTAGCTCATATTTTTTACAACCTGAGCTCATTCTTACCCTGAGCGGAGCTCGGGGATTTGTTGGGGACCAAAGAGGAGATATATATATATATATATATATATATATATATATATATATATATATATATTTCACCACACACAGCCTTAAAGGTAGGAGAATTATTTTTGGTCAGTGTATTAGAGCTCGGACAAAGACACTTACCCCAAATTTTAATGGTTCAAAGAATGTCAGGCAAAATGGCAATTCTGGCCCTCTTTCAAAAAGTTTGGACACCCCTGCTTTAGTGGATGTGGATTGCTGCATCATAATAAAAAGAGGACTGGGAGATGGCACCGAATGCTCTAAGAATGCTTTTGCTTTAATGGCGTGGGGGAAGTACATTTTGTTTGACAAACCATATCTGGGAAAATGGGAGCAACCTGCCACTGCTTAAAGTGTGACTGAGGTTAGTAAAACCATAGACTCGCCACTGGGCTGCACACTGCAGCTTTGCCAGTTCCGGGTGAGTATTGTTGTTCCAGATGGGGCTGTAACTAGTAAATCCTGACACCCCATTTCTAGTTTTTTTGCTGGGGTACCTTTTGTTGGACTTTAAGAAGAGCTGGGCCTCAAGGGTTTCCAGGAGAGTCTGAGCCTCTACACAGTGTAACGCCACAGCTAATGTGGAATCAGTGTGTGTTTTCCCCTCAGGCCAATACATTATTCATGCCATTCAGCAGCTGCTGCAGCTGGGCTGCCAGGTATTACAGCCAGGAGTTTGGGAAATATAGACCCCCCCATTATCCTTGGACCTCTGGAGTTGCTCCAGCCTGACTCTAGCAGGGCCTGATTTCCACGGTAGCAAACGAAATATGGAATTTACCACTCTAAATATTTTAAGGGATATAACCACAGGTGTATTGTTGAAGAAATAGAGCAGCTGGGGCATTAAGATAATTTTTGCTAATTAGCTCTACCCACCAGTGACAGCAGTAGTTTAGACCACAATTTCACCTTATACCTAAAATATGACAGCAGGGGAAATATGTTCAAATGCAATAGTCCACAATTTCAGCCGAGACTATGACCCCAAATATCTGAACTGCTCCAATATAGTCACTGGGCAGAAAGAAGATAGCTGGGGTCAAGAGCTCCATCCAGCGGCAACAGGACTCACTTGGTCCAGTTAATGGTCAAGCCTGAATAAGTGCCATATTTTGTGATTATGCCCATTATTGCCTGCAAAGAGGAGCCTGTATCAAAAGCAGCATGTCATCTGCATACAACATGATCTTTTCATGGAGTGCACCATATTTAAAACCGTCAACCAGAGAGCTAATCCTAATTATATGACTTTTATAGGGGTGCAAGGGCTAATAGTTGGGGGGAGAGAGGACACTCCTGCCTTGCACCCCTACCCTGTGAAAATACCTGTAAGGTCCTGTCACCCTCCCAGATAGCAGCCTGGGTATTCTGATACAATAAACTGACCCATGCAATTAATTTTTCTCTGAAGCCAAAATCTTTTCAGCACTGCTCACAAATAGCACCACTCTACACCATCAAACGCTTTGTTTGCGTCCAGCGACAAAAGCGCTCTCACCCATCCGTTATCAGCTGGTGTTTTCATATTTATATAAAGTTGTCTAAGGGTTGACAGCAATGGATTTGTTAGGCATGAAGCCAGCTGCGGTATCTTTGTTTAATGCTTAACATGAAATCTAAATATGTAGATAATGGGCCGGATTCAGATACATTGGAGTACCTTGTGGCGCGGCGTAACGTATCTCAGATACGGTACGCCGCCGTAACTTAGGGCGCAAGTTCCGTATGCAGAAAGAACTTACGCCCTAAGTTACGGCGGCGTAACGTCTGTGATCTGGCGTAAGCCCGCCTAATTCAAATGGGGATGATGTGGGCGTGGTTTATTTAAATGAACGGTGACCCCGCATATTTTACGTTTTCCCAGTGCGCATGCTCAAAATTACGCCGCAAATCGTCACTGCTTTAGACGTGAACGTAATTTACGTACAGCCCTATTCGCGAACGACTTACCCAAACGACGTAAACTTTTCAAAACTCGAAGCGGGAACGACGTCCATACTTAACATAGGATACCCTTCATATAGCAGAGGTAACTTTACGCTGGAAAACGCCTAACGTAAACGACGTAAAAAAATGCGCCGGGCGGACGTACGTTTCTGAATCGGCATATCTAATTAGCATATTCATTGCGTAAATATACGGAAGAACCACCTAGCGGCCAGCGTAAATATGCAGCCTAAGATACGACGGTGTAAGACACTTACGCCGGTCGGATCTTAGGGAAATTCTGGCGTATTTAGCTTTCTGAATACAGAAAGAAGATACGCCGGCGCTTCGTAGCACTTACGCGGCGTATCAATAGATACGCCGGCGTAAAGGCTATCTGAATCCGGCCCCATGGCTTTACCAGATTATGCTTAAACTTCAATAAATATTGAATTTCTTGCAGGCCTCACTTAAAGGAATGGCCTGCTCTATGATATTGTATTAATCAGAATTTCTTCAACTGTTTTAACAGTTCATCCTTACCTCCAAGGGATTACTTGATTTTATATTGTTTATTGCTATTCTATCCTTGTTATAAAAGCCTTATAATAGCCCCAGGCTTGAAGTCTGTCCTATCTACTACCTGAGCCCAGTTCTGATAACAGAATCTCAGAAAACTGTCATACGGCAAAGGTTCGAAAGAGACTACATGAACCAGAGCTGAATGCATTTTTAATTGGCAGGTTTAACCTTGTTTGGGGGTTTTAACAGAGTGTCAATTATCAGTCGTCTTTTAAGCCAGGGAGGGGGGGGGGGTCAGCCTTCATGGGTCTCCATTACAGATTGTTACCTGGATGACATTTCTGCTCTGACATGTAGAGAATACTAGTAAGTAAATAGCAAAAGAAACTGAAGATTCAGTGATTTTTTTAATATCCAGTCAACTCAAGCAAGGGAAACTGAAGATCCAGTGTTTTTTTTAAATATCCAGTCAAGCCAACCACTTTAACAGATAAGTCAATGTCCACTGTGACCTGGGTGCATAGAGTATGTAAAAAAAAATAATATGTTAAAAGAATCCAGAGTCCAGTGAATTGACACAATGGGAAACCTGGATAAATATGGTCCTAATGCAGCTTCCCACCAATGCAGGTAATCACCTCTTATCACAACTTTTCTTTAACCCCTTAGCTGTGTAATTCACACACACACATTCATGTACGCTTTGCACCTGACATAAGCCTGCAGTGTTCTGTTCCAGACCTTTTTATTTTATATTGTGGAGTATACAACAGGAGGTGATGAAACATGCAAATTTGAGCGGGAACAGAGTTAGGAATTCTGGCAGGGAGATCTTGCTGTTGGAGTATCCAAGACATGTTAGATGCCAGGAGTTCCACCAATAGCTGGATATCTTTTAATGGTGGACTGATCATTTAACCTGTACCTTTGTAGGGAATTACTCAGAACATAGTTACATAGTAAGGTTGAAAAAAGGCACAAGTCCATCAAGTTCAACATAGTCAACTGTATTAATTTGATAGGACAAAAGATAATATGCAAAGGACAGCATTTGTTTGTATCCCATTTAGGCTAGCATTTAATAAGTTGTTCTGGCATATACCATATCACCGCTCATTTCTTTGTTATATAAGTAACCATGAAAAGCTATAGGAAAGCCAGTGATTTTTAAATATTTTTGGAGCGAATAAGCAATTTTGTTGGGGAGTCCATAGTGTGTGGTTAATTATGAATCACAGTTACACTGTTCTATAAAAATGTATTGTATGTGTAAACCAGCATATTTCACTACTATGTCATTATAAAGAGAATTTGCGTGCCTAGTTTTATATGGGTTCCTGATCTCTTACAGTAACACTTTTAAACAAGACTCATGTTTCCTTTTACAAACACAAATAAATGTTCTGATTAAAATGTGTGTCTGTATGCAAAGGTCAACAAGAGCTGCAGACACCATGTTAGTTTTGGACACAACTATCTCGACTTTCCTTATATCACATTTACCCTTTCTTAATATGGGGCCTCCTTGGTATGCTCTGTATAGAAGTATTACAGCTAGCAAAAGGAATGTGTCGTGTTAGTACATTAAATATGTACTTATGTTTTTTTTTTTCAGATTTCACAGATGTACATGTGCAATTTGCCCTTTACCATGTGTGAATATTTATTGTGACAAATACAGTATCTCTCCAGTTTGCATTGAGATCAGTTATTACCTAATCAATGGGACAAGCGAGCTTATAAAACATGCAGCACAAATAAACTTACATTCTTAGATTATTTTTCATTCATATTATTAATAATTAATTCCCCTATTAATGGATTGTTAATATATATTGTAGTTTGTCAAACAGGTTAAAGGATAGTGTACCATATTTTACTGTCACTGTCTGTAATATAATGAATGGGACCTTCTAGAAATGCTTGATAATGTTTCATCACAACTCCTCTTTTAGGAAGATTCCCTGCACAGAATGGGCTAGATTCAGATAGCCTGCCGTGACTTTGTACGGGCGTAGCGTATCTCAGATATGCTACGCCGCCGTAACTTAGTGAGGCAGGTTCTGTATTCACCAAGAACCTGCACCCTAAGTTACGGCGGCGTAGCGTAAATCTGCCGGCGTAAGCGCGCCTAATTCAAATTGTGAAGAGGTGGGCGTGTTTTATGTAAATAAAACATGACCCCACGTAAATTAAGTTTTTGACTAACGGCGCATGCACCGTCCGTGAACGTAACCCAGTGCGCATGCTCCAAATTGACCCGCAAAAAGCCAATGCTTTCGACGTGAACGTAAATTACGCAAAGCCTTATTCGCGAACGACATACGCAAGCGACGTAATCGACGGAAAATATTCGACGCTGGCCCGACATCCATACTTAACATAGGATACGCCTCATATAGCAGGGATAACTTTACGCCGGAAAATGCCTAACGTAAACGATGTAAAAAAAATTGGCGGGCAGACGTACGTTTCTGAATCGGCGTATCTACCTAATTTGCATATTCCTCACAGAAATCGACGGAAGCGCCACCTAGTGCCCAGCGTAAATATGCAACTAAGATACGACGGCGTAAGAGACTTACACCAGTCAAATCTTAGACAAATTCCGGCGTATCTTGTTTTCTGAATACAGAAAAAAGATACGCCGGAGCATCCTAGGTGTATCAATAGATACGCCAGCGTAACTTCTTTCTGAATCTACCCCAGAGTCTCTTAAAAAAAAAACTTTAAACCTTCAATGTGTAGGAAGTCATTGCGGACCTCCTTCCAAAAATGCTAGTTAATTTGGCTCCTGCTAATCCAATGGCCTCAATATTTTAGACTTCCAAGTTAAAGGGGTTGTAAAAATTCTAATCTTTTAAAATAAAAAAATAAAAAACGTATTGTACTTACCTGCTCTGTGCAAGGGTTTTGCACAAAGCAGCCCCAATCCACCATTTCTGGGGTGCCTCCTCTTAATCAGGTGCCCCTACGGAGAGCCGCTTTCCATGGGGGTACGCTCCTGAGCCCTGCTGCTGTGTCCATTGACACAGAAGGCAGGACCGGGCCCTGCTCCCCCTATCCCGGGACACTTGTTTTGAATGCCAATGGCTCCCACTACTATCAATCTATCCAATTAGGACAGAGACAGTGGCTGAAGCCACTGGGCTTATGCTCATTGCTAGAATTGATTGGCTCAGGTAAGAAAAAAGGGGGCGGCTCTGGGAGGAGATGCAGCAAAGAAGGTTTTTCCACCTTGATGCATAGAATGCATTAAGGTGAAAAACCATGAGGCCCCGTACACATGACCGAGTTTCTCGGCAGAATTCAGCCAGAAACTCGGTCGGAGCTGGATTCTGCCGAGAAACTCCGTCATGTGTACACTTTTCAGCGAGGAAAAGTGTACATGTTCCTCGGGCCGAAAAGAGAACATGTTCTCTATTTTCTCGTTAGGCCCCATACACACGTCCGAGGAACTCGACGGGCAAAACATATCGGTTTGCCCGTCGAGTTCCTTGTGAAGCCGCCTAGGATCTCTGCGAGCCGAAATTTCCCATTGAACAACGAGGAAATAGAGAACATGTTCTCTACTTCCTCGCCGAGATCCTCGTCGGCTTCCTCGGCCGAAAGTGTACACAAGGCCGGGTTTCTCGGCAGAATTCAGCTCTGACCGAGTTTCTGGCTGAATTCTTCGTGTGTACGGGGCCTCAGTCAATGGGAAAAGTCGGCCCGCCCGGCGGCTTCCACACTGAACTAGACGAGGAACTCGATGTGTTTGGCACGTCGAGTTCCTCGGTCGTGTGTAGGGGGCCTGAGACTTTGTGCCTGAGCATGGACCATTCAGACGTGAATGTTTAATATAGGAGGTGGAAGGGCTGCTTTTTGTTTCCAGTTCTGCTCAACAAATACTTTTGTGCTTTTTTATTTCTCAGCCTTTGTGGACTACTATATTTGACAGATATGTTGTCTCCCACAGAATTACTACCAGCATATTTTTATATTAAAGTTTTTATATTTAATGTTGTAAAGCAGCTGTGAAAGACAATGAATTAGTTACATAGCATTGGATGCAAGTACTTATTGTTAAATATGATACATATAGCTTGTTTATTGCTATGCTATAAAAGAGGATGATAGGTAGCTGTGGATTTAGCACAGTTTGTGAATTGTTTTAATATAAGTAATCATAGGCACAATTATTTGCCCTAGCATTCTCTTTTTACTGGAAATGTTAACTGTGTCAGAGTCTTTTCCTTTTTAGGCTTTAGCCTGGTATGTTGCCATTCTGTTGTTGATAATATTTTATGTTTCTTAGCAATTAATTGCATGTTACTGTAAGCAAAGAGCACAGTTCATACTCCCCAGAGGAGAGGCTAGAACATAGAAAAATGGTCCCTCTCATACCTGAAAAACAGTTATCCAATTAGCAGCTCACGGTAATATTTACCAGTTGTCCACAGGATGCAAAAATACAGATCAAAAGGATGCTTTTTGGTCAATGCAAAGAATGAGTATGAGAAGCTTTGAGAGATTGTCTGGCAGATTTTGGAGACAATGACGTTAGCTCAGTGGTATTCACTGATGCACATTTTGGCTTAATATTCTAAAGCAGTAAACATATCAAGCAGTTCTCTTATGGTATTTACAAACAGGAAACATTCTCATGTACAGAACAATCCAGATCCAAAAGAACGAGAAATCCCATCCTTATGCCTTGTACACATGATCAGTTTTCCCGGTGGTCAAAAGTCCGAGGGGAAAACCGAGAACCTGCTCGGTTGCTTTTCCCCATGCTTTTCCGACAGGAAAACTGCCTTGACAGCTTTGGTCGGGAAAACTGGCTGTGTGTATGCTTCACTGCAGTTTTTCCCCATAGGAAAACTGCCGAGCAAAAAAACGCAGAGAATCGCGGCGGGGAAAAAAAAAAGAACAAGTTCTCATTTTTTTGCGGGCGGTTTTCCTGTTGGGAAAACTGCTATGGAGCATAAACACGGCCGGTTTTCCCGACCAAAAGAAAACATGGCAGTTTTCCCGTCGGGAAAACCGATCGTGTGTACGAGGCATTAGAATTATAACAGCTCAGTTTTTATCTTACATATGGTTTGCAGAATACAGTAAGTGTGAGTGGTCATTGCTGGCACTCCCTTGTGATGGTGTCTGCTCTGGGTGGTCTTAGTTCACAAACATGTAGTGATAATAATTTCATTTATTTTGGTGATTGTACAGTACTATGAATTGGACTGACGAGTGCTATATCAAGCACTTTATCATTATACAAACATAGCAAACATGAAATAAAGCATATACATAACCTGGGTAAGCATATGCATAGTGAAATACATTTAAAATGTATTAACAAAAAAACATTTAGTATATTTTTTAGTTTTACATTTCTTAGATTCTTTTTTTCTAAAATGGTCTGGGTTTTTGAAATTCCACAATAGACATTTACATTTTTTTTTTTAAATACTGCTAATCTAATGAAAATGTATTCCATAAAAGATGCTTGAGGGCAAGTTCCCAATAAATTGTAATATCTGCTAGTTAGACTAGATTCAATTTGAAACAACTCCAGGCAAAGAGAGACACCAGTCAGTGAACTGCTAAGGGCTCTTTCACACTGGCGGCCCGTTCAGGTCCGCCTGACAGTTTTTTTTGCGGACCTGAACGGCACTCCGTGCTCCTCTATGGAGCCGCGGATGTCAGCGGTGACATGCCCGCTGACATCCAACCCGCTCCGATCCGCCAAAGTGTGACGGAGAAAAAAACCTACTTTTCCATCCGTCTGGCGGATCGGATCGGGTGAACACAGACAGGCGGTCCATGTTCATTCGATCCCCCCATAGGGGAGAGGGGAGAAAAGACAGGGCGGTACCTGCACAGTGTGCGGGGACCGCCCTGTAATCCGCCGGCTCAGCGGGGATCAACGGATCGATCCCCCGCTGAGCAAGCGGAGGTTCACGGGGCGGATCATTACTGATCCGCCCCATGTGAAAGGGGCCTTGCTGTTCAGGAAAAACTACATAGACCCCATGCACATGGGCATAATAAAATACTTCAAACTTTTTGGGTGATTTAGCGTGTAATTATGCATGTTTATGCATTTTTATAAGAACGTGGCGTGGAGCGTAAACTCATTCTACTGGCCATAATACTAATTTATTTTGGTTACTAGAATAAACTTACACTCATATACATGTGTATATGCCACTTTGTAAGTTTATACTCTTAAATTACGCTCAAGCTCTTCTCCGAACGCAAATTTGGTGCGTTCTTTTAAATGCTTCTAAACATGCTCTTAAAATACTAATCAAAACACCCGATGTGCAAGGCCACATAAACTAACATAGAACTGTGTTTAAAGGCATAACAAAAAAAAAATCATGTAAGCCTGTAAAAGCATGATTTTAAAGCCTGTTTGCATTAGAGCATAGTTACAGTATGTTACACTTTTATTTTACCTTAACCATTTGCCGTCCGCCATATAGAAGAATGGCGGTGGCAAAGTGGTTGTGTTATCCTGATCGGACGTCATATGATGTGATCAGGATAACAGAGCCGAGGGCTCGCAGCCCGGCAATCGGAGGTGCTGTGTATCAGTCTGACACCCTGCAACTCTGATTGTGGTATGAAGCCTCTGACAGAGGCTTCTTACCACATGATCAGCTGTGACCAATCACAGTTGATCATTGCGTAAACCAGGAAGTGCCAGTAAACATCTCTCCTCGGTTAACGCTGACAGGGAGAGCTAATTGCCGGCTCTCCCTGTCGGGGGAGGTTTGTGCTGATAACCAGCACATTGATTATCAGCACAGCCCCCATCAAAAGGTGCCCATCAGCTGCCAATCAGTGTCCAACACCTGCCAGCCTGTCCCCATAATGAATGGATGCCAGCACCGATTAGTGCCCACAACAGTACCCACAAAAGTGGCAATCAGTGCCCCATCAGTAATCCCTGTCAGTGCCCCATCAAAGTGCCAATCAGTGCCACTCAGTAATGCCTGTTAGTAGATCTTCATCAGTGTTGCCTATCCAGTGCCACCTATCAGTGCTGCCTACCAGTGCTGTCAGGTCAGAGCTGCCTATCAGTGCCACCTATCAATGCCCACCAGTTTATTTTTTATTTTTAGTATGTTTTTTTTATAGCACAACAATTAAAAACCACAGAGGTGATCAAATACCACCAAAAGAAAGATCTATTTGTGGGAAGGAAATTATAAAAATGTATTTTGGGTACAGTGTTGCATGACTGCACAATTGTCAAAGTGCAACAGCGCTGAAAGCTAAAAATTGTCCTGGGCAGGAAGGAGGGAAAGTGCCTGGTATTGATTTGGTTAGAGAAAACATGTCAGGAATGACATTTAGAAGAATATGAGTTTTATAAATGAACAGGTATGTGTGTGGTGTTGTTCGCTCATATTCTTTATCTGTCAGAGCAGAAATATCATTCTGGTGTCAGATCCCCGCTTACTTCCCACTATATTGCTCCCATGTTGTTCACCATGTGTGACATCTGCTAGTTTCTCCTGCTCTGGTCCCACAGCTCTGCTGATCCTCTGTTTCTCAGTCCCCCGCTCATCTTCCGCTTTAGCATTCCCATGTTGCAAACCTTGTGTGCTGTCTGCTAGTTGCTCTGCTCCTGTCTGGACCGCGCTCACCTTCCTGCCGCTCTGTCCTATCTGGCCCTAATCGCTCCTGTGAATGTTGCTTTTCTCACATACTTTTTGTATGTGAGAAAAAACAAATAGCCTGCATGAGTGTGTTTTCAAATACCTATCCTAATGCAAGTAGGAAAAAAGGGGTCCTCTGATTACCAGATTACTGAAAAATAAGTGGACTAGTGTAGTACAGCTATATCCGGTCTTAAAAACTAAAACTGAACGGAAGATTATTAGTTATTGGTTGCTCTGCTAGTGTGTAATTATTCCTTGCTCAAGATATAATGCCTCTATATAGTTTAGTAGATAATTTTAAGTAGTCTATCTCTCAATGCATTATGACGTAATAATTTCTTTTATATCTGCAGTATTTCTTTAACTATTTAGGAACAATTTTTAAAGTGGGTTTGGTGGTCTAGACAAACATATAGGATATCCTATGTCATGGGCTGACCTACACTTCCTATCGGAACATTTTTTAAAGAGAGGTGTTATGGAAGTGGAAGATCAGACTGCTAACAAGTCTGGTGTAGTTGGTCTGTCTAGAAGGAGAAAGAAGGGATGCATTATTTAAAGCACAGGGTCAGTCTGCTTTGCTTGGAATGAGCTCTTGTACTGTTGAGAGGCTGGTAATAGTACAGCAAACTTAGCTTAAAATACAACTCCCAACTCAGTGCCCAGGTCATTTTACTATGGTATTATTCCACACTAAATAGGTGATGCTGTTCTACAAATTTACTGAATGTTTGTATTTCTCAGTGAGTATGAGATCTTCCTGATCCAGAAATAGACATATTTGTAGTAAAGTGTCATATTCAGCAGTTAAGCAGGAGTGTGCTTCAAGTATCAGTAAGCTCAGTGAAAGCTGGGTGTGTCTGTTATACTTTCTAATGAGATCATGGAATATGACAGGAAAAGGTACGCCTGAAGCCAAAGAAAACGTAATTTCTGTAATTTTCTTTCTTTCAGCTCTGTTGGAGATATTTTAACAAATCTTACAGTAGAAAGAATGAATGTTATAGTTTCTAGAAAAAATGGAACTGGAAGATCATTTGCTTTTAGAAAAAATATTGGATTTTGCTACCATATGTTTTCTGGGTCATTTTACAACGAGGCATAAAAGAGCACCACAAATACTCTTCTGACTTCCCAAAGACCCTTGGTATAATACGGTCAATATTTGTTACGTTCATCTAGCATGGACCGTTACTCTGCAGCTCTTTATAGAGAACAGTGAGTTGTTTGTATTGCTTACTGTCCATGAAGGATCTTACAGTCTTCAGCCTGGTAGACACAGGCCGATTATCGGCTGGTATTGGCCAGTTCAATCGTCCTACATTTAGCATGTGTGTACGGTAGCCTGTCTGGCTTCTGTCGAATGAGCATGCCAAAAAAAGATTGCTGAATGTGATGAGTGCTCTCGGCCAACAGCTGTGACCGCTGACCGGTGTGTTCTAGCGGGAGTGGCAGTCCCCCTGTCAGAACACAATAGCTCAGCCATACACACAGTGGGACTACCATGCAGAATTAATCAGTACTTCAAGGCATAATAACTGAACATTTTCCATCATACAGCCCAAAAATAATGCATATTTCGAAATTACTTATTATATGTTTTTAACTCATCTGCATTGGGGAATGGCCACAACAAAAAACTAAACTACTATCATCTTTGGTTGAGCCTCCCTGGGGAGAAAATTGGGGGCTGTAAACTTGTCTCTTTAGATGAAATGTAAATATCTCGCTGACTCTGGACACCACTTATTTGAATTATTGCCATCCGGCAGACATTTTTGAAATATAAAAGGTGAGAACAAACTGATTTAGGGAGAGGTTTTTCCAAAAGTTATTAAGGCTATAAACGGGGAAATTAAATTAAACTAATTAGCCATATGAACTGCTCAGGAATTTTAACCTCTGGGTCAACTCTTCACAGGATCCCGTTGCCGACACCTGCATCAACCATTTGGAAGGATTAGGGCTGCAACAACTAGTATGTGGGCCCACACATACTTCAGGGCATACGCTTGATCTTATTTTTAGACAAGATCTGGAAATAAACAATCTGAAAAATGAGCCGTTACCATGGACTGACCACCATGTAATTAAATTCATAATTACCAAAAACACCCCCTTAACAAAAAGGCTAAAACCGGTGACAACACACTGGACTAGATCTCTGAAGAAGCTCCATTCGGAGCTCTTCAAAACTACATTAGGGAACAAAATAAAAACAATCCAACTACATCAAACAGCCACAGAAACCCTGGATGCCATCAACACAGCTCTGCTACAGTCAGCCGACTTAGTAGCGCCAAAACGCAAAACCTGCATCCGAAAAAACAACTCCAGCTGGTTTAACGACCAGCTGTCCTTGCTGAAGCAAGAGCGCAGAAGATCGAAAGCCGCTTGGAAAAGAAGCTCTTCAGAGAAAAACCACACCATTTACAAGGCAATAACAAAAAATATCACAAAGAAATCTTCAAAACCAAAAAAATGCATTTTTCCAATGCCATCACCAATGCCCTAAACCGCCCTCGTGAACTCTTCAAGCTGGTCACCCAGACCATGAATCCAGTCTTTCTTGAAGCCCCCAATTCTGATACCCAAGAATTTTGCAAAACAAAATTGAAGAAACCTGTGAAATCATTCAGCAAAACAGTACCCCCTTTAACCCCGCCCTCAATCATTCGCCCAATACCCACATAAACTCACTGCAATCAACAAAGTTCACACTTAAACCCATCCCCATCGAGGCCACTAAAAATATCATCAGTACTCTGCGAAACAGCACAGCGCCTAATAATATCATCCCCACTAAACTGCTGAAGGAATGTGCCGATATCCTGGCACCACCTATCACGCAGCTTATAAACCAGTCCTTCAAGGAAGGCATAGTGCCCTCCCAATTGAAGCAGGGCATAATCAAACCCATCTTAAAGAAACCCACCCTCAACCCCAAAGACCCAAAACACCGTCGTCCCATAACAGGCCTAAACGTCCTCTCCAAGGTAATGGAGAAAGTAGTGGTACAACAGCTGCAACAGCATCTAGATACCCATAATTTGCTTGATCCTTTTCAATCGTGTTTCCGTCACGGGACAGAAACGGCACTGCTCAAAATATGGGATGATGTTCTCGAGGCCGCAGACGAAGAAAAATCTTGTCTTCTGGTACTGTTGGACCTAAGTGCAGCTTTTGACACGGTAGACTACAAACTACTACTGACTCGGCTAGCTGAAGTAGCCAGAGTCGCGGAATGTGATCTATCCTGGTTCTCCTCCTTTTTGCCAAACCGATCACAAATAGTGAAATTGGGACCTTTCACTTCTGAAAAATGCACAGTGTCATGCGGAGTCCCTCAAGGACCCCCCTGTCGCCGGTGCTGTTCAATATCTATCTCCGCCCTCTCTTTGAAATCATCAGTAGCCAAAAGCTACTTTACCACTCTTATGCAGATGACACACAACTGTACTTTCGCATCTGCAACAATAAGGATCATCATTTCGGTCTAGAGAAATCCCTCTCTTTGATAGAAAATTGGATAACAAGAGTTATCTTAAACTCAACGGATCGAAAACAGAACTTCTCCTGTTTCACGCCAATCGAAAGAATCAACTTGCAACAACTTGGACACCCCCGCCCATTCTGGGCCAGATCATCACCCCTAGCACCAAAGTCAAAAGTCTCTGAGTCATCTTCGACACCTACATGACAATGGATGCACAAATAGGGTCAGTAGTCAGCGGATCTCACCATCTGCTGCGCCTACTACGTAGACTTATTCCATTTTTTCCCAAAGAGGACATAGCAGTCGTGGTGGGAACAATTGTTAACTCCAGACTGGACTATGCAAATGCCCTCTACCTTGGACTCCCAAAGTACCAAATCACTCGTCTGCAAGTCGTTCAAAATATGGCTGCTAGACTGGTGACTGGGAAAAACCTATGGGAATCGATCTCACCTTCACTGAGATCCCTTCATTGGTTACCAGTAAAAGACAGAATTACTTTTAAAGCACTCTGTCTGACGCATAAGTGTATTTGGGGAAATGCCCCCCAATATCTATGAGAAAAACTAAAAGTTCACAACTCCAATCGCGTTCTGCGATCCACCAATCAAAATCTACTCCAAATACCCAAAGCCAGATACAAGTCCAAGGGGGAATGAAGATTTGCGCTCCAGGGCCCCAGACTATGGAACGCTTTACCAACCAGCATTCGGTTGGAGAAGAATCACTTGACCTTTAGGAGAAAGATCAAAACCCATCTCTTTTGAGTTCAAAGGAGAAATGGACAAACGAGCGCCCAGAGGCGATTTAGTTCGCATGTGCAGCGCTATATAAGTTTTTCACTCACTCACTCAATGTTGGTTACTGTGCGATATAGTAATATCTCCTTCTTTAAAGCCAGGAATGTTTTTGGTGTTATTTGATTCAACTTTTAGGCTGCACTTTCATGGACGTTTTTACAGCCACTTTTTTTAGCCTTTTTTACAGCTTAAAAACGCCTGTCCATGTTTTTTTTTTGAGCTGGAGCTCAAAAACGCAGCGGTAGCGTTTTTGTGCGTTTTTGAGCGTTTTTTAACATCTGGTGTTTTTACAGCTCTAACGCTGGAGCTTCAGAACGCACTGGTCCTGGTTTTTTTTTGCAGCTTAAAAACGTCTCAGCCATCTACAGCTCAAAAACGTCATGGTGGGCATGAGGCCATAGACTAACATGGAGAGCCGCTTTTAAGCTGCAAAAAACGCTCAGAAAAGTGGCTGTAAAAACGTCCATGGAAATGAAGCCTTATTCATGCACGGTGATCGTATGAGTGATATATTGTTTTACGTTTTTGTGTACAATGTGAGAAGTTTTTAAGAAATTGCAATGTGAATTGATTGCAATGATGATACATCTTATGTTGTTTTATCTTACTTTTCTTCACTCTTCTTTCTTCTTTATCTTAATGACCACTTTAACTGTAACAAAAAAATTGTCCATTGCGTTTGAATTATTTGATTGCCATATTCTTTGTGCTTCAGATGGTGCATGATAAGAATACTGTAAAATTACCATATATCTACTGGTTACCAGGTTTACTCTTTTTAGTATACATTTAGTTAGTCCGATATTTAGTTTATCTTCTTTTGCGATAATGTGACATGAACAATTTGGTCTGCAGTTTGAGTCCATCACATGCTCTACTATATGAATATTTATTTAGTTTACACTGCTTAACAGTGAACTTGTAACCCCTGCACTAAAGGCTGTAACAACATTGTGTGCTAGTTACAGAACCATTAATAGACTATACTAAAAGTATTGGATAAAACAGCTGCTACACTGTAAAAAATTGTGTGCTTAATAATGTTTAGAATATTGATTCTAGTAAACATACATTTCATGGCACTGCATCATATTTGTTAATTAATATTAAATGTACCAAAGGATCACTTATCACTTTACAAAATAAAACTCTGCTATGGGATTGTCTGGTGACTACTCTTTTGAGAGTAGTCACCAGACATACCCAAAACAGAGCTTTATTTTGCAAAGTGATGTGCAAACTGTTGGTGTTATATAAATCCTGTATAATAATAACAGCACACCCTAATAAGCAGTTTATTTACCATTTTAAAAAAAAAGGGTTCTCTGCTTGTTGATTGTGTATTGAAAAAGTATTGGCTGTAAATGCAGGTTGTATTATATATTTTTCTTTTAAATGCTCTAATCAGTAATGGAACAGTAAAAGAACTAGCTAGATACACATGATCACCAAATGGGAGTGCACATTGTGGACAGCATCCCAAGGCTGGGGTAAAGTTCAATATGCATAGGCTTCACAATGTGCCACTGTACTGTCATTCTTACCACCACTTCGGGAGACCTACAAAGTATACAGTTTCATATACAAGCTCAAGGTATGGGCTAGCATCCATGTTGCTTAGTCTGACGCTTAAAGCTACAAAGGCAGTTTTAATAGAACAATCTCACTATTTAGTCTGAAATTAAAAGAGAAGTTCAGGAATGCAGAAAAAATTAAAATCATACTCACATAGACGGCTGCAGCACCGATCCCAGCTCCAGGTGTCCCCCACTGTTTCTAACCCGAGTACTGAGCAATCGAACACCGCTGATCGATTGGTTTTCCCCCTCTGCTCTGAGCAGAGAGTCCTGACTGTCAGTCGCCAGCTCTCTGCTCTGCCCTTCTAGCGTTCAGTGGAGCAAGTGGGAGGGGCTGGCTCAGTCTCCCAGCAGCATGCTTAGAGGTTGAGCCAGCTTGCGGTCCCAATTCTGGGTGGATCCAGACTGTAAAGTCGTCATCTTTCTCAAGCCTGGACTGGTTGAGTGATGTCAGCTGACAGTGAACTTCAGCTGAAAACAGGTCACAGGAGTACAGAACGAACTGGGCTCCTGTGATTCATAGAAGTATAGCCAACAAAGATTTGGCTATACTTCTTTAAGTCTTGAAAGAGCAGTAATCGATTTCTGACTGATGGAACAACATGCTACCCGTGGTGTGAGCTACACAATGGCATGTAACAGCAATTAATTGGGCATGGTCACACAATGTTGCAACTGTGTGATTCATTTTTGTTACATGTCACTGTGCAGTTTACACCATCGAGGCCCAGTGTTCTGTCTGGCAATGATCCATTGTGGATAATCTTTTTATTTTTGTAGCACGTTTAAGATACTAAAAATTGCTGTGTAGCTCGTGCCTTTTTCTACTAGCTGTGGCGATGCTAAGTTGCTTCAAGATTTTTTTATGTCAGTGCTGTGTACATACTTCTATAATAAAGCCTGTGTCTTGGATCTGAAGTATTTTTCCTGGAATTATGTCTTCCCATAAACTTAAGTAAAGGTCTGGCATTGAGAAATCTCTGCAAACTTTGCAGGGGGTGTTTTGTTTAACATTTATTTAGATGTACTCCTAATGGGATACTATGACTAAAGAACATTGCAATAAAATGACATCTTTTACAAGAAAGAAGCACAAAAGAGAGGCAATACCATGATATCATGCATGATTCTCTGTATGCCTTGTGGAATAAATTCCATCTGTTAATGCAGTGCAGAAAGCCAGACTCTACTCTTTTATTATGACATTGTCGTATTGTTTGTCCATTCCACAGGCTGCACAAGTTGATTAACTCTTTCACTTTGATATCCTTTGTTTGCTGATGTGTTTGTTGTTCCATTATATATTGTAAATGGAACAGAATGAATGAAAATTAAAAATGTCTCCTTCCTTCCCTTTAAATTTATTTTGTTAAAAATTACAAACATGTTAAACAGACGCGTGCTCTGTGCAGTGGATTTGAACAGAGCAGCCCCAATTTTCGTCTTCTTGGGTCCCTCTTCGATGCACCTGGCCCCTCCCTCCTGGTAAGTGCCCCCACAGCAAGCTGCTCGCTATGGGGGCACCTAAACTGAGCCACAGCTCCCTGTGTCCATTCAGACACAGAGCTGCAGCCCGGGCCTGCCCTCTTTCTCTCCTCATTGGCTGTCTGACTTTGACAGCAGCGGGAGAAAATGTCGCTGCTGTCTCAGCCAATGAGGAGGGGAGTCCTGGGCAGCCGAGACACTCCTGCAACATTGCTGGATCTAGATGGGTTCGGGTAAGTATTTGGGGGGGGGGGGGGGGGCTTCTGCACACAAAAGGCTTTTTTATCTTAATGCAAAGAATTATGGCAATTTATGGTAGACAAGGTACTGATGCAGCGAAAGTATGTAGTGGAACATTTGTTGCAAAGAAATTGTAAAAAAAGATCATTTATAGTTGTCATAAATGGCTAAAATCCAGTTTAGTGGAGCCTTCTTTCACGTGCAGTGGAGCTTTCTCATCATGTAGTGGAACTTTCTTTTAATGCGTAGTGGAACCTTCTTATTATGTAGTGGAACCATCTTTCACGTGTAGTGGAAGCTTCTCATTGTGTAGTGGAACCTTTTTATCATGTAGTGGAACCTCCTTTCACTTATAGTGGAACTTTCTCATCATGTTGTGGAACCTTCTTTCTATTGTAGTGGAACCTCATCATGTAGTGGAACCTTCTTTCACTTGTAGTGGAACCTTCTCATCATGTATAGTGGAACCATATTTCACATGTAGTGGAAGCTTCTTATTGTGTAGTGGAACCTTCTTATCATGTAGTGGAACCTTGTCATCATGCAGTGGAACCTTCTCTCATGTGTATTGGAACCTTCTCATCATACACTTTAGTGGAACCTTCTTTCACCTACCTTTTGCCAGTTTCTACTTCATAGTCACCTGACAGGAAATAACCACTGTGACGGATTCCAGAAAGAGAATCAGTGGAGATCATAACAGCTGTTCTAAGATGTATGAATATAGAGTAGTGGTTAGTAATCAAAACAAGTCTTTTTGGTTTTTAGAAATGTATGTATTCTATATACTCCTACTCCTCCATCATGTGTCTGCAATAGCCATGGGTTTATATTTAACTGCTTGCCGACCAGCGCACAACTATATATGTCAGCAGAATACACGGACAGGCAGAAGGACGTATATATATGTCCCCTTTAAGATCGCGGCATTGTGGACGCGCCCGCGCCCCCCGCCGCAAGCTCCGTGAGCCCGACCATGGGTCCCGCGGACTCGATCGCCGCGGAGATACCCACGATCATCTCACGGTAAGGAATAACGTGGAGATGCTGATGTAAACAGCATCTCCCCACTCTGCCTAGTGACAATGACAGTGATCACCGCTTCCTGTAATCGGAAGCGGTGATCACTGTCTTGTGAGATGTAGCCCATCCCCCCTACAGTAAGAATCACTCACTAGGACACACTTAACCCCTACAGCGCCACCTAGTGGTTAACCCCTTCACTGCCAGTGTAATTTTCACAGTAATCAATGCATTTTTATAGCACTGATCGCTGTAAAAATTACAATGGTCCCAAAAATGTGTCAAAAGTGTCCGATATAATGTTGCAGTCACGATAAAAGTCACTGATCGCCGCCATTACTAGTAAAAAAATAAATTATTAATAAAAATACCATAAAAATGCTATAACTTTTGCGCAAACCGATCAATAAATGCTTATTGTGTTTTTTTGTTTTTTTTTACCAAACATATGTAGAAGTATACGTATCGGCCTAAACTGAGGAAAACATTTTTATTTTTATTTTTTGGGGATATTTATTATAGCAAAAAGTAAAAAATATTGTTTTGTTTTTTTCAAAATTGTCGCTCTATTTTTGTTTATAGCGCAAAAAATAAAAACCGCAGAGGTGATCAAATACCACCAAAAGAAAGCTCTATTTGTGGAAAAAAAAACATGTAAATTTTGTTTGGGAGCCACATCGCACGACCGTGCAATTGTCAGTTAAAGCGACGCAGTGCCGAATCGCAAAAAGTGGCCCGGTCATTTAACAACAAAATGGTCCGGAGCTTAAGTGGTTAATAACAAATGATCAGGAATCCTATTTGAACAGCACAATCTGCACATATACAACCACCAATTGCAGTTTATTTAGCTCTATAGTATAGTTGAATTAATGCATGTTATAAATGATTGAATGTCTGGTACTAGCATTAATTGGCAATATTTCGTATGTTTTAGCAATTGTTTGGCAGCTTTTATGAAGCATTTATATATACTCACTCATCAGTATGTAGATAAATCATATTTTATGCAAATAAAAAAAAAACAATACAATTTTTGTGCTGTCTTAACATTTATCATATTTACCTTCTGTGAAAATGTACAATTTTTCTATAACTCTAAGCTTGATTAAACATAAATGCACACTGTTGCCAACTTCTGAAAGCCTTTTGTGTAAATAGTGGTTTCAAACAAAAGCAAAATGTTACTGTATTTGCCATACTTTTGAAAGGTTTTTGTATAAATATGTTTTTCAGCATCAACAAAACACCAGATAGGCAGAAAGACTCTGTAGGGTATAGTTATAGGTCCCCCAGGATCTTAGGACTGCTGGGCAAGTGTGATGTTTGATTAGATATTTAGATAAGACTAACCAATGCCAAACACTGTGAGGTTGTATATTTTCATTTTTTTTTTTTTTTACCAGTTGTTTATTTTATGGCCTTGCTCTGTCAAACAGTATTTTCAGGACATAATGTAGCCTGAACCTAGCAATGTACTAAACTCTGCCTATGTTACTAAAGAAATATATTAAGCTAACTAACATCGCTTAGATCAGGGTTTCCTAACAATTTTAATTGGAGTACCCGAAGAAGAAAATTGTTGGTGTAGCGGGACCCAAGAAGAGAATTATTACCCAAATATCAGCAAAGCCATACACAAACATATAACAATCGCCATAGAAGTAATCCTTGATTTTGTTCTTATGCTGTAGGTATTTAAAAAAAAAAAATTAAAAATGTACCCATATAATAAATTAATGGTTATATTTTTTCTAGTAGCCATTTTCAGCTAGCACTAGGAGTCTTTTTACCTCTACACAGCATTGTCTGTGTAATCTCTCATGGCATGGCTCATAAAATGGGTGTGGCTTAGCAACCTAACCTTGTGCAAAATGTGAGCTACAAGCTGTAAGTCAGGAGAAGTGTACCCTTACTTTGTTAGTGAAGAAGTGCCCCTATGTTAGTGGTCATTGTAGTAGTCAGTGGTGTAGTGCTTGCTAACATTGGTTTTGAAGATACCTTTTAATATATATTTATTAAATAAAGAGGTAATATATTCACAAAGCCACCACATAGTCTATTTGATATACTGTAGGTGCTCTGAAAGGCTATTTATTGTGACAGAATTGGAGATGTTTTCGTAGATCAATTATCTGTTACAACCCTGTGTATGAATAAGCATGCATATTATTCCTATCCTACATGACAAGACTCAAATAGCCAGATTCAGAGAAAGTTACGCCGGCGTATCAGTAGATACGCCGTCGTAACTCTGAATCTGCGCCGTCGTAAATTTAAGTGTATTCTCAAATTGAGATACACTTAAATCTAGCTAAGATACGACCGCAGGCGCCGTCGTATCTTAGCTGTCTATTTAGGCTGGCCTTTCAGCGATAAACTCTCATCACCACTCTAGCCAGAGTGGGTATAGGACTGGACAGGCCTCTCTCACCAGCCTAGCAGCCAGGGTGTCACATGGAACTTTAGCAAAGTCTCTGCCACAGATCTTCCCAAAGATGGAGATATTCTCGATCCAGAATCCTTCCCACTCAGGATTAAGCACCCGGATCTCTCTTGAATAAACTTTAGTCAATTCAGTACTGACAGGCGACCATCATCCAGCCTTTCAGTAATGGTGCGTCCTTCAATGAAGTCTAGGCCTCCCCCGAGTGTACCAGCCTCGTGCTCTGTGCTCTCCAGAACAGGAACTTCATTTGGCGGCTTCCTCCCTCATGACGAACAGCGCAGGACCACTCTATTAATGTAGACCCAGTCTGACTACTGGGCCTACCTGGTAAATCACGACTCCGGACGAACGTGGCCCCAGAGCCAGAAACTCTTGAACACACACCCCCGGCCACACTCAGGGGTGGTGGGACAACTGCCCAGGGTGAACAACGACGACCCAGAACTAATGACTTCTGTCCCTTAAGTACTCTCCCCCAGCATGCACAGCGAGGTGATCAAACCCCACTGATTGTCTGCTGAGGAAAACACCCAATGCACCTTATCTGACTGCTGCCACCCTTGGCCTGGGGTGGAACCGACACCCCAGACAACAATAGTGGTCACCTGCAGTACAGCCATGGCTGGAACAGAGGCCCAAATTTGAAAACAAATCAAGACAACTAATCCTCTGACTACCGTATTTTCCGGCGTATAAGATGACTTCTTAACACATGAAATTCTTCTTAAAAGTCGGGGGTCGTCTTATACACCGGTACCTAACACGCAGACTCTCAGTCAGGCCGCGGCCGTCCATTTTTCAAAAGTCGCGCCTCCTCCTCGTGCTGTTCTGTGATAGGCGGAACACTCAGCTTCCCAGCAGAGCGTCTGTTCAGTGTTCCGCCTATCACGGATGCCCTCTCGTCCTCGGTCTCGGCAGGGCCAGCAGAGAAAAACAGCTACCCGCTACACCTGTATACGTGTTTCACATTGATTTCATAGCAAATACAGCATCCTTTGGATCAATGTGACAGCCAAGAAATTAGCATTTTAAGAAAGAGAGATCAGCAATGGCAGGTCTTTTTAAACCTTCCATAAGAATTCTATATTGGGGAAAGAAACCAAAACATCTCAGGAAGCCCACAGACACACACAGAGAAAATCTACACAGTGTATACTGCAGAAAGTGTTCATTGAATTTTTCCATGTTACAATGTAAAATCACTAAACATGTAGCCAATGTACTGTCCCCCATATACACTGTAGCATAATGGGTGGTAGAAACACAGAGCACACTTCATTGCAATATTATTTGGAGCCTTTCTATTCTTTCCAGTGTTGGACATATAACATGTTTAGATAGTGTCATCTGTCTTTACAGTCAAATAATGGAAAATTCATAAATCTGTAAATCACTCTGCTGTGGTAATTATTGCCTAAATAATCGCTCTTGATACACCAGATAAAAGAAAAGGGCATTTTCACTAGAAATTATCTCCTTCCTCCCAGGAGGCTGCCTCTTCCTCTTAGTCATTCTGTGAGATGAAAGCCAATGTAAATCAAGCACACCCTCGTAGACAACTGAAATACACACTTTCATTTAATGCCTTTCATTTAATGCACACTGTTGTAAGATAGTGAAAACCTAGTTATGGGACTGAGCATGGGACGTGTATTTTTACTAATTACATAAAAACAATGCAGGGGTCTACAAACTTTCAGTATGAGGGCCACATCATATATTTTATAAATACTTGCAGGATGTGAAAAAAAATCTGAATAAACGAATGATTAACATTTAAAGGGATGAATATGTTTTAATGTAAGGCTATTTTGCAATTAGCATGATTTGATTTAGCAAACAACAACTTTAGTAAAACAAAGAAACTCCAAATTACCTTGAGACCATTTGAATCTTGCACAATTGTACCTCATTAGAGTCCTCCCCCCCCCCCCCTTATATCAAAGTCCACCCTTACACAGTTACAGGCTATGAACTTTTTCATGTGCAGGAAACGGTGGTATGGGGGTGTTGTGGAAGCTGGCAAAAATTAAACTGGAGACCATTGGCTGACCTGAGGCCACAGACCCTAGCTGTGGGCCACATACAATCTTGCAGCAGAAAACATTTGGTCTGCGGGCCATAGTTTGGAAACCCCTAGACCTTAAAGATGTAAACATGAGAGAACAATTTAACGAGTGATAAGAAAGTGGCATGTGACATAAACTAGATCTGGCCAAATTGATAAAGGGACGTGACTTAACTTAAAGTGGAGTTCCACCCATAAATATAACATTACATCAGTAGTTTTAAAAAAATGTCATTAGTCCTTTACGAATTTTTTTTTTTTTTTTAGATACCTTCAAAGTGTTGTTGCTAGGCAGAATAGTTAATCTTCCCACTTCCTGCACCTAGGTGCTTAATGCTTCCTAACTACACTGCACAGACTCCTGGGAATGTAGTGGGTGTAACTTTCCAGGAGTCTGTGCACTCCCCAGTCTCAAAGAATCATGTGACTTGGACAACACAGGTGCTGAAACCTGATCTGACACTGCTTGTGCAGCACTGAGCATGTGTGAGGTCTGCAAGGCTGAAATCCAGGAAGTCATACAGTCTGGCTTCATGATGCCCACACTTAAGATGGCCCCAGTCAATTTCTATTTTATAAAGTGTCTAAATGTTGTAACAACCTAACAAAACGGACCTTAGTTTACAGACTAACTTTACTAGAATACATTAAACTTGTGTATTACAGGGGTATTTATATTTAAAAAGTGAAATTGTGGCCGGAACTTCGCTTTAACCTGTTAAAAGACTTAAGAATGTGCACAGTAAAAAGCTAGTGGTAGTTAGTCATGTCAGTAAGAATAACTGAATTTGATCTGTTTTATTGAAGATGTTTCAAGTTTATCCAAGCCACTTCTTCAGTTATGAGTGCCAGGCACATAATTAATTTACTGTATATCAACACAGGTTGCACAGTCACCTAAATTCATTCACCACAGACTGTGCCAAGTACGATTTTGATTGTCCAAGTTGTCAAAGTGTCAAAATTGTGGAATCACTCTGTGCTACTTACATAATTCTACCCCCTTGGTGTCAGAAGTTGATATAGGTGTTAATCCTCCCATTTACATGGCTGAAGGTATGAATTGTTGTCAACCTTCTGGGGTAAAGATTGTTAAAATGACATTATACTTACGGTATGTGGAACATAGATATGTAGAAGGCATTTCGACCTTAGGGATGCTTTTTTCCAATTTGACATAGACTACTTCTTTCATGCCATTTGCAAATTAATTGTCCTCTTTGCCCAAAATGTGCAACTTCTTGTCCTTGAAAGAGTGTTCCTTTTTCCTTAAGTTTTTCTGAAGTTTTAACACCTATGTGAGTTATTTGACATCATGAAAATTGGGCTTATATAACTATAATGGAGTGGTTCACAACTTTGACATCTCCTATCTAGTTTTGAGACAATCAGCATCCGCCTTGACACCTTACATCTGTTTGGATAAAGATGACTATTCTACCTGTGTAGATATACCTGCTGGAGTATGTTCCTGTCACTAATTAGGACTTAAAAAGTTACTTGAATAAGCTGCAAAATATTCAGCAGACATGACATTGTGCAGTGCACTTGGCAGATAAGAAAAGGTGCTAAAATTCACTTTCAGCATACAAGTACTGTGCATGCAGCCCACAGAGAGGTAGCCTACAGTGACCAAAAGGGTAAACCCTTTTGCATTTAGCAGGAAAATTGTCATTATGGGCAGAAACTCCAATTCTGAGAAGATGTAATACTCTGCATTTTCTTTTTTAATATATTAAACCTTTTATGTTAATTCTATAAAAATTTTTTTTTAAATTAAAGTAAAGAAATAACGGAATCATGGGGCAACGTTCATTTGTTTCTGTTTGCATGAAGATTAAATCTATTAATTGTCTGCTTCAGTTTAAATATTAGATTGGAAAGAAGATATCTACCTGAGAATGACAGGCAGGTTGATCTGCACATCCTGGAGTGACCAGTTTATGTCTAGTACTTACCATGATCTTTGCCAAATACTTACAGTAGCAAACAAATAGTAAATTAGCTTAACAGCTAATGCTCATGAAATAACAGAAATGCCATTAATTCATTATTAAATAAATACAATTATGCCCTGTACACACGATAGGTTAGTCTGATGAAAACGGTCTGATGAATTTTTCCATCAGTTATCCGATGAAGCTGACTTTCATCAGTCGTGCCTACACACCATCAGTTAAAAAAACGATCGTGTCAGAACGCGGTGACTTAAAACACAACGACGTGCTGAAAAAAATGAAGTTCAATGCTTCCAAGCATGCGTCGACTTGATTCTGAGCATGCGTGTATTTTTAACCGATGGACGTACATACAGACGATCATTTTTTTCTATAGTTTTTTTATCCATCAGATAATTTTAAAACAAGTTCCTATTTTTTTAACCTATGGATAAATAACCGATGGGGCCCACACACGATTGGTTTGGTCTGATGAAAATGGTCCATCAGACTGTTTTCATCAGACTAACCTATCGTGTGTACGGAGCATTGCATAAAAAATTGTGATTTATAAAAATTGATCCATTTATTTTGTTGTGTAAACCAGATCTGAGAAAATAGATTTTGCTTTAGACTTGCTTTTCAAAGTTTCACATACATGTATTTAGGCACATACATGTGATCAAAGATTAGGATCTAGCAACGGGATGTTGCTTCTTATAGCTAGGATGGAGTGACGTCAATCAGACTTCTGTTCTATATATATTTTTTATTGTTTGAAAAGCGTGCATGTGTTGGTGACATGATGTGTTATTTCCTCTACTTGCTTCTGTGATGACAATTTTATAGTGTTTTCCTGGTTGACTTAAATGCTGTTGTTTAAGTGCTTATAAAACTGTGATGCTGTGTAGTTTGTAATCTACCACCTAAACAATGATCATTATGTGCTTGTGAAGCTGAAGATTCTTGGTTTACTCTATGAATTTTGCCAATTTGCATTGATCTTGTATAAGGTGCTACTTGTCAGAGACTCCTCCTATTCGAACACAATGGCTTGGATTGGTTAACCAAACAATCCCTATATATAATATAATATATGAGGCTTGAGGATGTCTGAAGAAATTCAAAAACTTTCGTCCCCCTGGTTTGAATCGCATTCTACAACTCGGACTGACTATTATCTTACTTAGGCCCGTTTCACACTTGTGCAACTTATCCTGCGACTTGGGACTGCAAAGTCGCATGGCAAGTCTTACCCTATGATTTACAATGAGTACCATTCATATCTGTGCGACTTCAAAGTATTCCCTGTAATACTTTGGTCTGACTTTGATGCGAGTTATCCCCTGTACACACGATCGGTCCATCCGATGAAAAACGGTTAACTGATGAAGCTGACTGATGGTCAGTCGTGCCTACACACCATCAGTTAAAAAACGTGTCAGAACGCGGTGTAAAACACGACGTGCTGAAAAGTTCAATGCTTCCAAGCATGCAACGACTTGATTCTGAGCATGCGTAGATTTTTAACCGATGGACGTGTCTACAAACGATCGTTTTTTTTCTATCGGTTAGGTATCCATCGGTTAAATTTAAAACAAGATTGCTTTTTTTTAACCTATGGATAAATAACTGATGGGGCCCACACACGATCGGTTTGGACCGATGAAAACGGTCCATCAGACCGTTCTCATCGGTTTAACCGATCGTGTGTACGTGGCCTAACACAGGCATTCCCTAAAATCGTGGGTGAAATTGCGGTTAAATAGCAGCCGCAAAATTGTGGTAAAATTGCGCATTGTGTGAAAGGGGACTTAGGCTGGGTTCACACTTGTACGTCACAACTTTGTTGTATGACTGCCATTCTACTTAGCCCTGCAACATCGGTCCTACATCGATCTTACTTTGGTCCTATTTCCATCTGACTTGAATGAACAGGATAAGATTTTTCTCCAATTTTGAGTCTGAATTGTCCTTTGACCAATCAAAACAATCCCAGCGGGACACAAATTCCTTCTACTGCTGCTGTAATCATCATGTCAGATGTCACAAGTCAGATGGTTAGGACAATGAACCGACTTTGATCCGACTTCAATGATATTCAATGGGCTGAAGTAGGACCAAAGTTGGACCAAAGTAGTGCAGGAACCTTTTTCAAAGTTGGATCGACTTGTGTCAGACCAATTAAGACGGCTCTCATAGGGAATCATTAATTTAGGCTGGGTTCACACTGATACCACACAACTGTTGTACGACTATCATTCTACTTTGCCCTCCTACATCTGTCCTACATCGGTCCTACTTCCATCCGACTTGAATGAACAAGATAAGATTTTGGTCCCACTTTGAGATAGTACAACTTGTCTTTTGAACAATCAAAACAATCCCAGAGTGACATAAATTCCTTTTACTGCTGCTGTAATCACCATGTTGGATGTCAAAGTAGGATGGTTAAGACAAGGATCCTACTTTGATCCGACTTCAATGATATTCAATGGGCTTAAGTAGGACCAAAGTCGGACCAAAGTAGTGCAGGAACCTTTTTCAAAGTCGGACCTACTTCTGTCGGACCAGTTAAGATGGCTCTCATAGGGAATAAATGATTTTCACAAATCATGCGACTTGTGCTCCCAATGTCGGAGCGTTTGTCGCACCAGTGTGAACCCAGCCTTACACATGTCATGCGACATGTGCTCCCAAATTCAGAGCGTATGTCGTACCAGTGTAAATTTCTATAATTCAATGATATATGATGATATACTGTATATGATTGGCTGGTGCTTTACTGTATTGACATTATATTGTATATTAAGTGGACACATGTCAAATGTTGTACAGTATGTATTTTTTCCCTCTATATCGATACGTTGTACACTTGTTTTTATTTTATTTTTATATTTTTCTGGAATATCAATATATATAATATCTGTTTTACCTGCCAAAAGATTTGTATTTTTGTCCAACCGGTTTTGAGATTTGCACAGCTTTGATGCACAGCACAGTTCTCTCTGGCCAGGGTGCCTAATTTCTCTGTACGGCAAGCAATACAGCATGAAGGAAGGCCAACATTCCATGTAAGATACATCTCTTAGGCCCCGTACACACGACCGAGTTTCTAGGCAGAATTCAGCCAGAAACTCGATCGGAGCTGAATTCTGCCGAGAAACCCGACGTGTGTACACTTTCGGCCGAGGAAGCCGACAAGTTCTTTGTCGAGCCAAATAGAGAACATGTTCTCTATTTCCTCGTTGTTCAATGAGGAAAGTTGGCTCGCCGAGAACCTCGGCGGCTTCACACAGAACTCGACGAGCAAAACGATGTTTTTTGCCCATCGAGTTCCTCAGACGTGTGTACGGGGCCTTACAACAGCAGGAACAGAGCTATGTTTTACATGGAGTGTTGGACTTTCTTCATTCTGAGTCTAGTGGCACCAATGATAACCATGCACATTGGAAGTCTGGAGGTGAGACGTGTTTTTGTGGCATGGATACATGTTTTGTTTGAAGCAGTTAATTGATTAGCAGATTGATTAGCACTTTCCTCTGTTGCTCTCCTGTCTCCTATCAACATGATTCTTGTAAGCAGTTTTGCTTGAATATGAAATTACAGAACAGTTTGACCAAACAAGTCAAAATGTTCAGGATTTGGACAATATCAAATCCAAACCTTTTTGAAGTCATTTGTGAATAAAAATCTGGTGTTTTTTTTAGGCGTAGCACATATTTGAGGAACATGTTGCTTTTTAAAAAAAGATGGGAAGAAGTGTGAACAATGGCAGGGAGGGCCATTTTAAGTGACTTGAAGGGCAACATAGGGGAGACAAAAATTATTCTATAAACAGCTTTGTGTGGACCCTAATGCTGTACATGGTGTTATGGGATCACTAAGGACAATTTATGGGTCTCCCTACATCAACATAGTATGTTGGCAGCCTGCGTGCCCTGCTCTGTGATCAGCGAGTCGATCCCGACCCCTTACCACGTGATCAGCTGTCAGCCAATGACAGCTGATCATGTGATGTAAACTGAGACAGTAATCGGCTATTTTTTCTCCTCACGCTGATAGCGTGAGGAGAAAAAAAATAGCCGATCACTGGCGGCTGTCAGAGGGATATCGGTCCTGATGAAGGAGAAGTGCCACCTGCCAGTGAGTAACAGTGCTGCCTACTAGTGCCCACAGTACCACCCATCAGTGCCCACAGTTCCACCCACAGTGCCACCCATCAGAGCCCACAGTGCCACCTATCAGTGTCATCTACCAGTGCCGCCTATCAGTGTCCACTACCAGTGCTCATCAGTGTCACCTATCAGTGCCTCCCATCAGTGGCCATCAGTGCCGCCTTTTTTGTGCCCATCAGTGCCGCCTTATCTGTTACTATCAGTGCCCACCAGCGCAGTCTATCAGTGCCCGCCAGTGCCCCCTCATCAGTGCATATCAATGATGGAGAAAAATTACCTGTTTGCAAAATTTTATAACAAACTATGAAACATGATTTTTTTCCCCAAAATTTTCTATGTTTTTTGTTTGTTTAGCAGAAAATAAAAACCCCAGCGGTGATTAAATACCACCAAAAGAAAGCTCTATTTGTGTGAAAAAAAGATAAAAAATGTATTTGGGTACATCGCTGTATGACCGCGCAATTGTCATTCAAAGTGCGTAAGCGATGAAAACTGAAAATTGGTCTGGGCAGGAAGGGGGTTTAAGTGCCCAGTAAGGAAGTGGTTAAGATAACATCAGCAGCATTCCAAAAAATAAAAAATTAAGGAATGTTAGTCAAATTCAAAGTCTTTTCTCTGGTAGTGTGAGCCTCAATTGTTAGCGTAGCAAGGTATTAGCTGTGCATTGTTCTTCTCTCTAAAATCCCCTTTTCAATATTGTCAATAGACAAAAAGGTTTTCTTAGCAGCTATAAAAGGATAAGCAAGCTAAAAGCAGAAAAGGACTTCATAATAGACACTTGTCATGGTAACCAAAGATTAATGCTTCAGCTCCTTGGATTTCTGGGTTAAAAAGTAGCACGTGACACCCCATTTTCATGGCATAGCATGTGCAAAGCACAAAAAGCTGTTTTGATAATAACACCTCAGAGCATTAGCCCTTATGTACAATGAATATAGGCAGGGCTTTTTTCAGCGGGAACGCAGGGGAACGCTGTTCCGGCACCTCCTGGACTGACTGTATGTAATGGCAAGCGGTGCTGGGGTGTGCTGCAGGGTATTGATGCTCACTGCTGGGGGATTTATTCTAACTGGAGGGGATCTATTTTTTCAGGGGGGTCTATTGTTGCTGAGGAGGTCTATTGTTGCTGGTGGGGACATATTGTTGTTGGGGGTGGGTCTTATGTTGCTGGGGGGCCAGTTTTTGCTGCAAGAGATCTACTGTTGGAGGAGAGGGCTATTGTTGATGGCTGCCAGAGAGTCTATCAATGCTGGCTGTGCGGAGATCTGTTGATGCTGCCGGGCAGGGCCGGGACAAGGGGTGGGCAGGAGGGACGGCTACCCCTGGCGGAATGGTTCATTGCAGGTATGGGGGGCACCCTGACCCTACCCCTTAGGGAAAGGAGGGGCGCAGTTTGGCATCTTTGCCCTGGGCGCTGGATGACCTTGTCCCAGCACTGCTGCCGGGAGTCGATTGTTGCTGGGGGGTTTGTTGTCGCTGGCCTATTGTTGTTAGAGGGATCTATTGTTGCTGGCTGCAGGGGATCTATTTTACTGATTTTCTTGATATCATTACCACATTCCATACAAATTTCTTAGCACCACAAAATTATACTTGGTTCTGTATTTTCTAAAATGGGCGGTACTGGGAGTTGGGTATAGGATGGGACCAATGGACGGTACTCGGAGGTGGGTAGGGGCAGGGAAAAAGGGGTGACTCAGAAAGGGGAAGTTCCTGCACCTATTGTCTGAGAAAAAAAGCCCTGTATATAGGTGTAAGTTTTTAATCAGTTAGACCATGGTACCACATTTAAATGGCAGCACTGACATCTTATATTTATGCCATTTTCTCTTCTTAGGAGGAGCAAGGCATTGCCTGTGAATTGTTGGATGAAGACTACTTCAAGTGCAGTGTGGGGTTTCCATTCATGAGATCCAGGACTAAGGTAAGGCACCTCAAGCTACAGTTTGGCTATGATTATTGAGTGCTAATTATTTTAGTTAATTTCAAAGCTTTTCCGAAGCTCTCAAAAATACTAATAATATGCCGTTTTATAAGATTAATCATATCAGAATATGGATATTTGGAAAAACCTGGTGCATAACAACCAATCTGATTACAGTGTAAATCAAAATGTCAAAAATAAACACAAGGTGAGCTTGCAAAAAAAGAAAAGCATGGCTACTTACTTGAAGTTGTTCTAAAGTCTAAATTTTTTTCACCGAATACACTCTCTGCATTAAGGTAACATATGCCCCACTACCTGTTCTACACCCTGTCACTAAACACTTACCTGGCTCCATGTCACTGCTCCAGTGCTGTCTCCATCTCCAGCACCGCTCCCCTCACTTCCTGCTTTCACAGGTGAAATTGAGGGCAGCAGAGCCATAGGCTACAGTTGATGTCAGCCAAACTCCTCTGCTAAGGGAGCAGAGATGTGGCTTGGATGCACACAGCCTGGTTTAGGAGTGCACATGCATGGGTGCCTCCTTAGCACCTGGCTTGCTACAGGAGGCACTTGAAAGAGGGAGGAGCAGCACCACCAATGGAGACTGCCAGAAGAGGAGATAAGTGATGTTTTTGTGCAACATCATTTCACAGAGCAGGTAAGTATAACTTTTTTTTTTTTTTTATAAAAAAAAAAGATTTTAAAATCACTTTAATGCAAATAAGAGAGTGAAAGCTGAAACTTGTATTTTCTCTATCCCAGTTTGTTAAAACAAATGTTTTTTTTTTTCTATTATTGACAGATAACGAGTAAAATGAGCTGGGTTGCTCCCATATAGCTATTTAAAATAGAACTCTGGAAAAGTACTTTTTAAATTTAGCTTGGTCCAGAGATGTTACTTGTAGCTTGGGATGCTAAAAATGCTAATTTTATTCTCTTGGATATTACTGTCAGCCATAATCTTATGTAATGGACAAGGGGAGAAAGTTGTGGGTAAAGCACGAGAGTCAACTCCTGGGCTTCAAATTCTGCAATTCTTCATTGGGGCTACATGGGAAATCCCAGTGACATCATCTTTGACATCATAATGATTTTTCTGAGCTCTAGTGACCATCTAGTGACAGAGCAGAAACAGTCCTTTGTATCCACCTATTACAGCAACAAAAAGTAAAAAAAAAAGTCAAATGCTTGCAATGCCTTCAAGAATTTGATAGCAAACCTGCGTGAAAGGAATTACTGTACCAAATCTGTTCCAAAATTTAAAACCTGTCTTTTCTCAACAAAAAAGTATAATATTTTAGAGCAAACTGCACATACAGACATACCTCTTAAGCAAAACACATTCTGCATGGAAAAGGTGTGTGTGTGTGGGGGGGGGGGGGCTCAGGGACTGACATGGATATGAAAAGTCTTTTGTACCATTGTATCAGTCTATAGTTCATATGCTTGCAAACATTGTGACCTCTCAATTTTGCACAGTTGTTAATAACAACTCTGGCCACTTAACATACTGCTTATGATGTGCCTTAGCAGTATATACCCACCCCCAGATCAGCATGAAATATTAAATACCAATTGTATCATAAGAGAATAGTTTACTGCCATTTGTGTTAAAGAGGAATTCCAGGGATGGATTATTTATACATTGTTACATTGGTCCAACCTGAACCAATGTAACTTTATACCACACCTGGCTGATGCCCTTGGAAGCTGAAAAATAGCCAAAGTAGACACAGCTACTTTAGTGATCTCCACTTGCTTCTGGTCCCCGCGCTGAGCAGCTGCCCTGCTGTATTCTGAACACAAGAGGTTGACCACTCGGCACAGATGCCATTCAGAGAATGCTTTGCTTTTTTTAATGAATGCAAAGCGTTCTCTGAATGATGTCCATGCCAAGTGGCCAACCTCCTGTGTTCAGAATTCAGCAGGGAAGCAGCTTGGCACGGGACCCAGAACAAGTGGAGATTACTGGTGTCTACTTTGGTGATATTCAGCTTCCAGGGGCATCAGCTGGACCAATGTAACCACGTATAAAATATCAGTACCTGAAATTCCTCTTTTAGCGCACAAGGCATGTTTGTAAACAAAAAAAAAAATGTAATTGTAGGTTGGATTTAATTTTATTTACCTTAAATAGCATATTTTATTATATATGAATATATAAACATTGTGGAAAGGAAAATGAAATTTTTTAGCAAGTAGTGAAAGTTGCAAAGTTGGATTTTTAAATAAAGGCTAAGTTCACCTACCAAAAAAAATAAAATAAATGCACATCTTATTACAGGAAAAAATGTGCATTCATTTTTATTTTTTTATTTTTTACATGAACCTGCAAAAGCATTGCCCCTGCGATCAGTGGATCCTGGGTGCAATGCCTAGAGCGCTCTTCCCATACCTCTATATCAGTATCTGTAGTAGTGTGAATGAACTATGAGTGTACGAGTGTGCTGATCAACATACTAAGGGGCAGATCCTCAAAGAAATTACACCGGCGTATCTGTTGATACGCCGCGTAATTTTAAATTTTGCGCGTCGTATCTTTGTTTTGGTATCCACCAAACAAGATACGACAGCATCTGTGTTAGATCCGACAGGCGTACGCCTTAGTACGCCGTCGGATCTAAGATGCAATTTTCCGGCGGCCGCTGGGTGGCGTTTCCGTAGTATTCCGTGTCGAGTATGCAAATTAGCTATTTCCGACGATCCACGAACGTACGAGCGGCCGTCGCATTCTTTTACGTCGTTTCCGTTCGGCTTTTTCCGGCGTATAGTTAAAGCTGCTATCTGGTGGCGTACTCAATGTTATGTATGGCCATCGTTCCCGCGTATAATTTTGAAAATTTTACATCGTTTGCGTAAGTCGTCTGTGAATGGGGCTGGACGCCATTTATGTTCACGTCGAAAACAATGACGTCCTTGCAACGTCATTTGGAGCAATGCACCCTGGGAGTTTTGACGGACGGGGCATGCGCAGTTCGTTCGGCGCGCAGACGCGCTTCATTTAAATGAAACACGCCCCCTACTCACCGCATTTGAATTCCGTGCCCTTACGCCGCGAGAGATACACTAGGAGTATTCAGCAAGCTGGGTACATTCCAACTGATGATATTTGATGTTTATGTGTACACGTACAACTGGTATTTTGTATCCATGTTATATTCTTTACACAAAAACAACTATAACTCAGTATAGCCAAATAATTAACAGTGTGTTATATTATGATTATTTTAATTAATGGTGCATGAAAACCCATAGCCGAACCTTACATTACACAGAAAAGGGAGCAATTCATCAAAACACATGGAAATCATAGTTTCTTTTATAATTTGCCTATTATGTGGGAGGAGGATAGAGCAGCTGTAGAATTCATTATTTTTTCCAGTTTCCTACGGGGTTCACAAAAAGGTCTCTGCACTGTGCTTGATGTCTTGAGTTTGTTTTCAAAGTGACATTGGATGAAAGTTTACCATGAATGTTTTCAGTCATCACACAGAAAAGGATTAAAGACCTTAAAGTGGAGGTTCACCCGAAAAACTAAATTTAACATTAGATTGAGGCTCATTTTGTCAAGGGGAATCGGGTAGTTTTTTTAAAATCGAAGCAGTACTTACCGTTTTAGAGAGCGATCTTCTCCGCCGCTTCCGGGTATGGGCTGCGGCACTGGGCGTTCCTATTTGATTGACAGGCTTCCGACAGGCTTCCGACGGTCGCATACATCGCGTCAAGATTTTCCGAAAGTAGCTGAACGTCGGTGCGCAGGTGCCGTATAGAGCCGCACCGGCGTACGGCTTCTTTCGGCTACTCGTGACGCAATGTATGCGACTGTCGGAAGCCTGTCAATCAAATAGGAACGCCCAGTCCCGAAGACCATACCCGGGAGCGGCAGAGAAGATCGCTCTCTAAAACAGTAAGTACTGCTTCGATTTAAAAAAAACACCCGATTCCCCTTGACAAAATGAGCCTCAATCTAATGCTAAAAAAAAAATTTTGGTTGAACTCCCGCTTTAAAGTTGAACTTCATCTTTTAATTTACTCCCTTACTAACATGTGAGGCCACTGGATGTGCGATATAAACTGTATGTAGCTGAGGCTACATACAGCACTGTGTTCCGGGTTCAAGCCGAGACCTTCCTGTCTTATACCCGGAACACCTAAGTCTATCACAGTGGTACTCAGCCATTCAGAGAAAGCAATGCATTTTAGCAATGAATACAAAGCTTCCTCTGAGTGGCTAAATCAGAGGTTGTGACATCATCAGCCCACCTCTGTGACAAAGCCAATCAGAGAAAGCTTGGTATACATTGGTAGAATACATTGCTTTCTCTAAATGGCTGAGCACTGCTGTGATAGACTCTACTGCGTCCCAGGTATGACACAGGAAGTGTCGGCTTGAACCCTGAACACAGAGCAGTATGCTGTATATAGCCTCAGCTACATACAATTTTTTACCACACATTCAGCCGCCTCACATGTTAGTGAGGGACATAGATAGTTTGTGCCAAGCTGACCCAAGCAAACTATGTAAAGTATATTAAAATACAGAGTTCAGCTTTAAAATGGTTGTAACATGAATAAAGCATATCCCTTTATAGGAGGGGAGGGAGCTCCAGCTGATTAACAGCCTCAGCTCTGTTCCTCTGTGCTTTGTGAAGGAGGGTGAGTCCCTTCCCTCCAATCAGCTCTCAGAGCTCTATGTACTGAGCTCTGCAGAGTGTGACTTCAGCTCCCCGCCCCCTTTTTTCTGACAGCTCAGCCAAGCATTATAAATGCAGTGCTTTGAACGAATGTAGAGAAGAGAAGACTGCAGATAAACAGTTACAACATATGTAAGAGGATTTGTTTGATCTCTGTACAGTGAAAGAAAAAAAGTATTTGACCCCTTGCTGATTTTTTATGTTTGCCCACTGACAAAGAAATGATCAGTCTAGAATTTTAATGGTAGGTTTATTTTATCAGTGAGACACAGAATAACAACAAAAAATCCAGAAAAACACATTTCAAAAAAGTTTTTTAAATACATTGATTTGCGTTCTAATGAGTAAAATAAGTATTTGACCCCTTAGTAAAACACGACTTAGTACTTGGTGGCAAAACCTTTGTTGACAATAACAGCGGTCAGATGTTTCTTGTAGTTGGCCACCAGGTTTGCACACATCTCAGGAGGGATTTTGTCCCACTTCTCTTTGCAGATCCTCTCCAAAGCATTAAGGTTTTGAGGCTGACTTTTGGTAACTCGAACCTTCAGCTCCCTCCACATATTTTCTATGGTATTAAGGTTTAAAGACTGGCTAGGCCACTCCAGGACCTTAATGTGCCTCTCCTTTATTGCCTTGGCCATGTGTTTTGGGTCATTGTCATGCTGGATTACCCATCCATGACCCATTTTCATTGCCCTGGCCGAAGGAAGGAGGTTCATACCCAAGATTGTCCCTTTGATGCGGTGAAGTTGTCCTGTGCCCTTAGCAAAAAAACGTCTCCAAAGCATAATATTTCCACCTCCATGTTTGAATGGTGGGGATGGTGTTCTTGGGGTCATAGGTAGTATTCCTCCTCCTCCAAACACGGGGAGTTGATTGATGCCAAAGAGCTTGATTTTGGTCTCATGTGACCACAACACTTTCACCCAGTTCTCTTCTGAATCATTCAGATGTTCATTAGCAAACTTCAGAAGGGACTACACATGTGCTTTCTTGAGCAGGGGGAATTTGTGGGCACTTCAGGATTTCAGTCCTTCATGGTGTAGTGTGTTACCAATTGTTTTCTTGGTGACTATGGTCCCAGCTGCCTTGAGATCATTGACAAGATTCTCCCCTGTAGTTCTGGAGTGATTCCTCACCGTTTTTATGATGCTTGTAAACTCTTAATTTTCCTTGTTCTTAAACATTTTATTGAATGTTTTTTGAAAATAGTACAATAAAAACAAAAGAGAAATGCCACATACATTGTACAGTCATGTAAATAGAGAACGATATATAAGAAAAGACAAGTTATTAGCAATATCTTCCAATGGGTAAGAATAGGGTCTCATACCATGAAGACCCCACAGTAAGAATATGGCAAACATAGACAAATTCTAATAAGCATTTGACCCGTGTTACTAAGTGCAATACCAGAGATAGCCAGGTACGACCACTGCGTATTTATATAAAAAGTAGTTCTCGGGTCTCTCTCAACTATGCTACTCTCGCTCACCAGGGAAACTCTTCATTTTCCATATGAGATTAGCATGCAAAAAAAAAAAAACGAACAATAATTTCTTCCGATAATCTCATTGTGTGTACCAGGCATTAGATTAGACAAGTATAAGCATCTTTCCTTCACAGAGTATTTAGTATAGGGCTTAGAATTAGAGTGGGAGTAGGTTTAACCACTTCAATACCGCACACCGTTATATGACGTCCAAAAAGGGGATCTCTTATCCCGGGTGGATGTCATATGACGTCCTCTACTTTGTACGGTGATATCTGAATGATGCCTGCACCTAGAGGCATCATTCAGATATCATTTTGTTCCGGCAGCGATCCTGCGCACCATAAGAACGATCATAGCAGCGGTTCCACTGCTTCATCATTCTTATAGGCGGCGGGAGGGGACATCCCCCCCCTCCCGCCATCCAGTGCTTCTCGGGGCTCTCCTGTGCCATCGGGGGCCCGGAGAGATGATCGCCGTGCGCCGGATGGGAGGCATAGAGATGACTGGTGACCAGATGGTCACCAGTCATCTCTATGATCGTCGGAGGCCCGTAAGTAAACAAATTGCAATTGCGGCTAGTAAGAATGAGATCTGTGAATTTTTTTCACAATCTCATTCTTTCCAGCCTGGAGGAGAGATGTGGGGTCTTATTGACCCCGCATCTCTTCTTAAAGAGGACCTGTCACACATTATTCATATTACAAGGAATGTTTACATTCCTTGTAATTGGAATAAAAGCGATCGAAAAAAATAAATAAATAAAAAAGTGCAAAAAATAAATAACTAAGTAAAAAAAGAAAAAATTAAAACGCCCCTGTTCCCGGTAGCTCGCACTCAGAAGCGGACGCTCAAAAGCGGACGCTCAGAAGCAGACGCACATGTAAGTCCCGCCCACGTATGTAAACGTCATTCAAACCACACATGTGAGGTGTCGCCGCGTGCGTTAGAGCATGTGCAACAATTCTAGCACTATACCTCCTCTGTAACTCTAAACTGGTAACCTGTAAAAATTGTAAAGCGTCGCATATGGAGATTTTTAAGTAACAAAGTTTGGCGCCATTCCACGAGTGTGCGCAATTTTAATAGATGACATGTTAGGTATCTATTTACTCGGCGTCACATCATCTTTCATATTTTACAAAAAATTGGGCTAACTTTACTGTTTTGTTATTTTTTAATTCATGAAACCATTTTTTTTACAAAAAAAAAGGCGTTTGAAAAATGATTGCGCAAATACCGTGCAAGATAAAAAGTTGCAATGACCGCCATTTTATTCCCTAGGGTGTCTGCTAAAAAAAACATATATAATGTTTGGTGGTTCTGAGTAATTTTCTAGCAAAAGAATGATGATTTGTACATGTAGGAGAGAAGTGCCAAAATAGGCCCGTTATGGAGGTGGGTATTAAAGCCCGGTATTGAAGTGGTTAAGCTTAGTTAGGTTTTGACCTGACTTCCACAGTATCACTTTATTAACATCACTAACTGAATATTCACTACTTTAGTAAATAAACCACCATCAGTTTAGGTTGGAATCAGGGAAAATATTATGCTAGCCATAAGCATAACATGTTCTGGCAATTTCAGGCAACCTACCATGAACAGCTAAAATAGTGGTTGCAGGTTGTTTTAATCACTTTGGACATTTCTAAAATAGAAACCTGCTTCAAAGTGGTTATAATTGGTAGAAAATTACTGTGTATGCCAGCATTAAAGCACTGTCACATTATTTTATTATTTTATGTGTAGTACTGACAACAGATATATATGGTACATTTCACAGTACTTCCATTTAATGATTTATTACTGTAAAGGCCAGAAGCAATTACATATAAGCATTCCTAATTCAGGGCAAGAATGTAAACACACGTTTTTGCCCATAAAAATAAAAGTGGAATGTACCAGCAAAAAGTTTAACATGCTAGAGTTTGCATGTAAGACATACAGTGCCTCCTGTGTCTTAAATATTTTTCTGTGCTGTTTTAACTTCTGCTTAACAGAAGATTCCCTGGCTTGCAGAGATTAAATATGTGAAAGTCCAAAATCTAAATTTTAAGTAAAAAAATATTTAAATTTCACAATTATATGTCATGCAAGCCTCTTCCTATAATTTTAAGGTAAAGTTATATGAATAATATTGCTTGGATATTAGTTAGTATATTTTGGAACGCATAACTACATGTGTAAATGTGGACCTTGCACATTTAGGTGTCAGTCCTGTCCTGTGTGCTTAACCCTCTGAAATGGACTTTGTATTATTGTTTGGCTTTGTCTTTTTTTTCTAGGTTCACATGGTAGCAATCTTCCAATGTTCGGATCTCAGATCCATAATTTGACTTAGCATCTCATGTAACATTCCCTGCAGATTTTGTAAGTTTGCCCACTTACAAAGAAATGAAGGGTCTATAATCTTTATCATAGGTGTATTTTAAATGATAGAGACAGAATATCAATTGAAAATCCAGAAAAAACACATGATACAAATGTTATAAATTGAGTTGCAGTTCAGTGAGTAAAATAAGTATTTTATCCCCTACACACCAACAATAATTCTGTCTGCCACCGACTGGCTACAGTATGTGCTCATGTGGTACACAGATTAGTCTTGTCAATTTAAGAAGGTGTGTCTAGCAACTCGTGTGTATAAAAGACACCTGTCCACAGAATCTTTCTTCCATTTAAACCTCACTATCATGGGCATGACCAAAGAGCTGTCAAAGGACATCAGGGACAAGATTGTAGATCTACACAAGGCTGTAATGGGCTACAAGATCATCAGCAAGAAGCTTGGTGAGAAGGAGACAATTGTTTGAGCGATTATTTGCAAATGGAAGAAATACAAAATAACCATCAATTGCCCTCGGTCTGGAGCTCCGTTCAGGATTTTGACTCATGGGGTAAGGATGATAATGAGAAAAGTGGGGGGATCAGCCCAGAACTACATAGAAGCTTGTGAATGATCTCAAGGCAGTTGGAACCACAGTCACCAAACAAACCATTAGTTACATAATACGCCGCCATAGATTGAAATCCTGCAGCGCCGGCAAGGTTCCCCTCCTCAAGAAGGCACATGTATAGACCAGTTTGAAGTTTGCCAATAAACATCTAAATGATTCAGAGAAAGGATTGAGAGAAAATGCTGTGGTCAGATGAGACCAAAATTAAGCTCTTTGGCATTAACCAACTCACCATGTTAGGGGGAAGAAAAATGCTGACTATAACACTAAGAACACCATCCTTACAGTCAAGCACGGAGGTGGCAACATTATGCTCTGGGGCTGTTTCTCTATTAAATGCACTGGCTGACTTTGCCACATTGAGGGGCCAATGGACAGGGCCATGTATTGTAAAATCTTCCCTTAGCCAGAACATGGATGATGGGTTGTGGATGGATCTTCCTGAATGACCAAAACCATCCTGCTAAGGCAACAAAGAAGTGGCTCAAGAAGAAGCACATTAAGGGCATGCAGTGGCCTAGCCAGACTCCTGACTCCTTAACTCTAGTGAAAATTTATTGAGGGAGCAACTTTGAATTCCCAAGAGACAGCCAAAAAACCTTAAGGATTTAGAGAAGATCTGTAAAGAAGAGTGGATCAAACTTCCTCCTGAGATGTGCGAACACCTGGTAATGAACTACAAGAAACATCTCACCCCTGTGCTTTCCAACAAGGGTTTCGCCACCAAGTACTAAGTCATGTTTTGCTCGGGGATCAAATACTTATAAATTGAGTTGCAGTTCAGTGAGTAAAATAACATTTGTATCATGTGTTTTTTTTTGGGGGGGGGGGGGGGGGTTTGATTGATAATCTGTCTCTATCATTTAAAATACACCTATGATAGATATTACAATTGCTTGAATTAAAGATCAGGATCTGAAAGATAATGCAATTTAACCAAACTGGCCTTTTTTTTATTGTGTTAAATTATAATTTTTTAATCTACTGTTTTCAAGAGATCATTTAAAATGAGAAATATATAATTAATTGTTTATCATTTGGTGTATGGCCAACATAAAACAGAATGCAAGATTACCAAGTATAGTTAGAATACTTATAAACTTGCTCCATGCTAAAAATTATAACTTGAAGTTAAGACTTTAGCTCAGTAATCATCACATATGTAAAATATATGACTTTCTTTAAAGTTATTCACATTATTAATAATAATAACTATAGTGGTACTTATTGAAAAGCTGTTTTGTTTTGCTTGTTCCCAACAGTATAACTTCAGCGTCATCTTTGATACCAGTCACCTGTCCGGAGATGATGATATTCTTCAGTTCCTGGTCACTGCACAAAGGTATATAAATAGCTACCTAAAATCATAATATCCGTTTTACTCCCACTGGTTTAGAGTTATTAAATGACTCAATGCTACCTTTATAATGCTTTATTCTTCTTTCTTTAATGAATGGTCACTACTACTGTTCTTTATTTTAGGAATTCAACTGTAATTTACTTACAAAACACTATTATAAGAAACCAGTTATTTATGCAAGGTCATGTATAATCACAAGAGCTGAAAATAATTGTTCCTTTTTATTTAAAGCGGGGGTTCACCCTAAAAAAAATTTTTTTTTGTCTACCAATGCATCCAGCATACTAGCGTTAGCAACAGTATGCCTTTATTTTTTTATTTTTTTCGCTGTACTGACAGTTTAATCCATTCAGACTCCCGCGGGGAGTAGGCGTTCCTATGCAGAGGGGAACATGATTGATGGCCGGCTATGGCGCGTCACGCTTCCCAAAAATAGCCGAAATAGGACTTGGCTCTATACGGCGCCTGGGCAGTCAGCTCCTAGTCTGTGCGCAGGCGCCGTATAGCGTCGTGAAGAGCCAAGTCCTACTCCAGCTATTTTCGGGAAGCGTGACGCGCCATAGCCGGCCGTCAATCATGTTCCCCTCTGCATAGGAACGCCAATTCCCCGGGGGAGTCAGAAACTAAACTAATGGATTAAACTGTGAGTACAGCACAAAAAATAAAATACAGGCATACTTTAGCTGATGCTAGTATGCTGGATGGCATGGTAGAAAGTTGATTTTTAGGGTGAACCTCCGCTTTAAGATAATTTTTTTGATCTTAGTCTGCATAAATTACACATTACAAATATATTCCCATACGCTCTCTGTCTGATTGTTCGAATCATTCTCATCACCAGTCCTAGTAGATGTAAATGTAACTTCACACAATGTAAATGGCTTGGTTTTACGTTAGCAATGTTAAAGCAAAGGATCCATAAGCCACAGATCATAAAGCAGATGCATGAGCATGAAGTGAGATTAATTGCAGCCTCATCCTGGTCTTCAGCCAGCCCAAACCCCCAATGTGTTTTGCTTCGCCCTTGGGAACTTAAGCATAGGGGTGATCCCCATGCTTAAGCTCCAAGAGGCAGAGTGAAACGTGTTGGAGGCGTGGCCTGGCTGGAGTCTGGGCTGAGGCTGCAATTCATCTCACTTCATGCACATGCATCTGCTTTATGATCTGTGGCTTATGGATCCTTTGCTTTGAGATTGCTGAAGCTTGGCACTAGGATGAACTCCTTATCCTTGCCTGCATTTTTGGCTTAGGTTTACATATGTATAGCTCAAATTGAATATCAGGGATGTTACAACATGTACCGTATTTATCTAAAAATGTCAAATCGCGAATACATAAGTAAACTACAACTAGTGAGATTTTTTAAATTTTTTTGTGCAATCAAAACATGGAATTAAAGTACAGTTACTGTGAAGCCTCGTACACACGGCCGAGGAACTCGACGTGCCAAACACATCGAGTTCCTCGGCCAGTTCAGCACTGAAGCCGCCGAGGAGCTCGGCGGGACGAGAGCTCCCATAGAACAACGAGGAAATAGAGGACATGTTCTCTATTTCCTCGCCGAGGTCCTCGTCGGCTTCCTCGGCCGAAAGTGTACACACGACCAGTTTCCTCGGCAGAATTCAGCCAGAAACTCGGTCGGAAGCTGAATTCTGCCGAGGAAACTGGTCGTGTGTACGAGGCCTGAAGGTTACTCAAATGTCACCTGCCACATCAATGCGATTTTGACACTCTTATTTCAAAATCAATTTGCAGGGAATGCCGTTTCACTTTTTTTTATATTCAGTGATTCAGTCCGATACTGTCATTTGTTACCCATACTCTCAGAAGGTATTGATGCCCCTGGTTAAAAACTGTTGATATGACCATTTACTTATCACACACTCATAAGGTTAAAATCTACTACGTTTAGTAATTACAATAGGCCTATTCAGAATGTTAGTAACTTAAAGGAACAAAAAAGGATAGCTACAGAGCTGTTTGACCAAGTTTGGTTTTGGGGGTCTTATCTACAAGTCTTTTTGTATCAATAGAAGGAAAGAGGCAGACTTGAGTAACTGCATTATTATATTATTGCACGGTGCTTTACAACATGGGGGCAAGCAGTACAGTTACAATATTATTCAATACAGGAGGGATTAGAGGGCCCTGCTCTTTAGAGCTTACAGTCTAGAGGGGAGGGTCAATTGGAGCAAAAGGTAACAGCTGTGAAGGATGATCAGATGGAGAAAATGAAAGTACAGTTGTTAGGTGTGGGTAGGATAGGCTTCTTTGATGAGGAGGGCTTTCAGGGACCGTCTAAAAGCTAATAGAGTAGGAGATAATCGGACAGATTGGGGTAAGGAGTTCCATATTAATTTCTTTGTTTGTCTGTTGCTACTGATTACTGTGATAATAACACCAGCAAGTTATTAACTTGTCAAAATTTACTATGAATCATTTAAGTGCTGAAACAGAAAATTCTTGGAAATTCCAATTTTTTTCCAGTATTGCCCAGAACAGGCATTGCATGGAAATCATTCAATGAAACCCTTGTTCCAAAGACAGCTGTCTCAAGCCTCGTACACACAACCGAGAAACTCGACGGGCGAAACACATCGTTTTGCTCGTTGAGTTCCTTGTTAGGCTGTCGAGAATCTCGGCGAGCCAAATTTCCCCATTCCCGTCGAGAAAAAAGAAGACATGCTCTCTTTTTGGCTCGACGAGGTCCTCGACAGTTTCCTCATCGAAAAGTGTACACACGACCGGTTTCCTCGGCAAAAAAAAAATGGGTTTTTGCCGAGAAACTTGGTCGTGTGTACGAGGCCAAGAGGAGGATTCTCTCACTTTGTAGAGATTCCCTCTCCCATCCTGTTCCATATCCATGAAAGGAAGTAAAGGAAAACCTCAATAGGAAACAGTCAACAAAACCCAGGGTTTTAAACCCTCCCTACTAAAACTGAAAAAAAAAAATGTATAATTTTTCAGCTGATTAATACTTTAATATATAAAAGCATTGATTTCTAATTATACAAAGACCGCCTAGAATTAGATGTTTTTTTTTCTTATTAATAGACAACTATTATAAAAAAGAACACATTATAACTAATTGTAAATGTAGCTGATCCCCCCCCGCAGGCTGTCCAGAGGGGGCGGGGGGGGGGGGAAGGTAGCACTACATAAGCAATGCTGAGAAGATATGAAGTAGTTCTCTAATATACACTACTACTCAGTCCGGTGTATATTTTATTATTTATTCTGCCATGTCTATCTGAGACTCTAAATTGAGGGTGACAGATTGGGTGTAGCCTATGTGCGCGACGCTGTCATATAAGGAATTCCACGCATGCGTTGAATCATTGCGACGCATGCGGGGATCCCTTCGGACGGATGGATTCGGTGAGTCTGTACAGACCAGCGGATCCATCCGTTGGGATGGATTCCAGCAGATGGATTTGTTCTGCATGTCAGCGAATATCCGATCTGCTGGAATCCATCCCAGGGGAGATATATCCGCGGAAAAAGATCCGCTGGCGTGTACACACCATAGGATCTATCCCAGGGGTCAAGTCATGGGGAAAAAAGTGTGGGAACTCCCACCCAAGATCCACTCCCCCACCAAAAAAAAAAAAATGATACGCTCATATGCATATATATTTCACAGAAAATACAGTGCAACATTTATTGTAAAGTGCCAGTTTGAAAAAAAAAATATGGTGTCACCCCCAGCCCCCCCCAACCCTCCCCCCTGGTCACTGAGCATTAGCATAGCTCTCCCCCCTAGCCTGCCGCAATGCTCTGTCCTGCCACTGCGGAGTGATAGCAGGAACATAACAGAGCAGTAGACACTGGGCAGGCTAGTGCATTGGGCTCTCTTCTGTCTAGCCTGCCACAGTGCTCTGCAGGGCGCTGGGCAGGCTAGTTTCAGGGTGGCAGCACACCCCAAACCGGCCCCTGTAAATGTTGTGGTTTATGCCAGTGCACCAATCCATGCACTGTCACGGATTGGGGGTGACACCATCACTGTCGGATATCATTTTTTTCTTAATAGTGTCACCCAGGCCTGGACTGGGACAAAAAATAGACCCATGAGTTTTAGACTGAGCAGTCCAGTGTAAATCCCCCCCCAGTAAATTCCCACAGTTTTATCTCCCATAGTGTAAATTCCCCTCGTTGTAAATCCCTACAGTGTATTCATTCCCTGTGTAAATACCCTCAAATCCCCCGGATGTAACTCCACCTGATGTAACTCCCCCTGATGTAACTCCCCCTGATGTAACTCCCCCTGATGTAACCCCCCCTGATATAATCCCCCTAATGTAACCCCCCCTGATGTAATTCCCCCTGATGTAATCCCCCTAATGTAACCCCCCCCTGATGTAATCCTCCTGATGTAATCCCCCTAATGTAACCCCCCCTGATGTAATCCCCCTAATGTAACCCCCCCTGACGTAACAACCCCTGATGTAATCCCCCTAATGTAACCCCCCCTGATGTAATCCCCCTAATGTAACCCCCCCTGATGTAATCCCCCTAATGTAACCCCCCTGATGTAACCCCCCCTGATGTAATCCCCCTAATGTAACCCCCCCTGATGTAATCCCCCTAATGTAGCCCCCCCTGATGTAATTTCCCCTGTGTAATCCCCCTAATGTAACTCCCCCTGTGTAGTCCCCCTAATGTAACCCCCCCTGATGTAATCCCCCTAATGTACCCCCCCTGTGTAATCCCCCTAATGTAACCCCCCCTGTGTAATGTATATCTGCCCATTGTGACAATATAGTGTATAATATCTCTCTCTCCTCTCCCCACATTTACAGACCTTAGAATAGCGCGGCTTTCTCCACATGGATGTCCCTCCTCCTAGGCTTCTCCTCCTGTTGTGGATGCACTGTCAGTGTAGAGGAGGAGCCTAGACTCTGTCGGCAGTGACGGCTGTGACGAGGGTAATTGTGATAGGCAGCCGGCACCTCTCCCCGCCTGCCTGTCACAATAATAGGGGATTGCAGTTCCCGGAAAACTTGCGGGCGCCGAGCACTGAGCTTTCTCCTCCTCCCTTCAAAGCAAAGTTACTGGAGTGCACAGGGGAAGGAGGAGGAGAAAGCTGCGGCGCCTCGCTCAATCCAGCACTGTGCCGGGTGTCACCCGGGGACGGAGCGCCCCCTCCCCCGCTCCCGCCTTGCAAACACCGCTGCCCAGGAGACAAAGATCGGCACGGGCGGCTCGAGTCCTGCAACGGGAACGACGTTCCCACAGTGAAAAAAGTGGAGGGACGTCGTTCCCATGCATTCCCGCAGGACTTGAGCCCTGATCTATCCGCTGAAACCCATTTGCTGGGATTTATCTGCGGATGGATTCTATGGTGTGTATGGGGCCTTAGAAAGAACCTTAAACTGTATGAGGGAATACCACAAACTAGAAAAAAGTAAACAATGGAAGAATCAAATATGTTATTGTTATGATTAATAAAAATGATCACTCTGCCTTCAATCTGCAGGAAAAGGAAACAGCCATAATATTCCTAGTATAAAATTTAAATTTGTAATCCTACATAGCTTTTGGTAGATGAGAATACCTAAAATATGTATTTCTAATAAATAAGCTGCTAGATTCAGAAGTGATATAGAGCAGACTTTCTCAACCAGGGTTCTGTGGAACTCTACCGTACCTCCAAAGCTTTCTAGGGTTTACTTCAGTGGTGAGCAATGGAAAACTGATATCCTACTCACACTGACTACCAATGCAAGGGGGCACTTTTACAATGACCAATAATATTAGAGGACACCACAATTTTTATTATCTACATTTTTTATTATCTTCAAGAATATTACTGTTGTGCAGAGGATCTACCCAGGGTGTCAAATATGTTAGTTTTTCCACATTATTTATCCTTCTATTTAGGCAGTCCTACAATTTAGTGATCGTGCTAATGTACCATGAACTGTAGGTGTAATTCATTTTAGGTGAGATTCCCTGAGAATTGAAAAATATTTCAAGGGTTCCCCCGATATAAAGGTTGAGAAAGTCTGGAGTAGAATATCAGCTAAGCTAGCTCGCTAAGGATGAGAGATGTCAGTCTGAAAGAGAATAGATTAAAGGGGTTGTAAAGGTACGCGTTTTTTCACCTTAATGCATTCTATGCATTAAGGTGAATAAACATCTCAGTATTAGCGGCCCCCCTGAGCCCCGTTTACTTACCTGACCCTTCGAAAGTCCCGTGCCGTGAACGCCCAGGATTCTCGGTTGGCTTCTCGGCTCATTCATTGGTTGATTAAAAGCAGCGCAGCCATTGGCTCGCGCTCCTGTCAATCATATCCAATGACGGGGGGCGGAGCCGAATGATACAGCGAGCAGTTATAGCCGCCGGCTGTATCACGGGAGCGTGCCCCCAAGGACTTTCCACCATGCAAGAGAGCTCACATGAAGGTGGAAAGTTCTTGCAGGGGGGAGCTGAGACAGCCGCCGAGGGACCCCAGAAGACCAGATTCGGGCCACTCTGTGCAAAACGAGCTGCACAGTGGAGGTAAGTATAACATGTTTGTTATTTTTTTTTTATTGTCTTTAGTGATCCTTTAACTGGCGAAACTGCAGTCTTCCAAATGTAATGCTGCAGGGGTGCTTTTATAAAACACTTTTAGCTATAATATTTCAAGCAGCTACTCACAGGCAAAAAATTAAGAGTAAGCTACTTCTATTTATACACATATTAGATGGGTGTGCGTGATATGGAAAACTGCTTAATGACATTTAATAGTTAGTTTATTATATTTTCCCCACAGCGGAAACATTGAACGGGCAGAGTCCTTGCATGACAACACCCTTATTCTGGCAGTGCCTCTAAAGCACGAAGTGGACTCATCAGTTACAGGGTAAGCAACCAACTGTCATCCTATAGCAATACAAAGGAAGTGTACAATCTTCAGTGGAAAATCACATTCTTTTTATGTTTATATTTCAAACTTTCCGGCACACGCTTTCATCTAGCCATTGGTTCCCAGACTGTAAAAACAGGATATATTGCTGTTATCATTAGTTTTGTATTCACATCTCTTTCCAGTATTAATAAAAGACATTATCAGCTTTCATCTACACATCTGCCAATGTTGACCTCCAATTTGCCATACAGTTATCAAGAGATTAGCAATACTGAAAAAAGAGATATTGACTTCCTTAACCTTTCCCTTGTTAAATTTCTAAAAGTCTGTCAACATTAGAGATGCTGCCACCTTGTTCATTCAGGGTATTGTCACCAGCTGCAAAGGAGGAAGCAACAGAGATGGAGCTCAGGGAGCTCAGGGAGGTTCTTTGCACAGTTCCTTTGCCCTGAATGGTTAAGGTGAAATGTATCGGTAAGTCATTTATCCTGAAACGAATAAAGTGACTGTAAAGTTTTTTTTTTTTTAAATAACAAACATGTTATACTTACCTGCTCGTTGCAAAGGTGTTGCACAGAGCAGCCCAAATCCTCCTCTTCTGGGGTGCCCCGGCGACGCTCATCTTCATCAGGTGCCCCCATGGAGAGCCAACTTCTGTGGTGGCACCCGTGCGGGCGTGGTCACGAGCACTTACGAGTCATTAGGCTCCTGCTGCTATCAATCGATCCAATCAGGACTGAGATAGCGGCTGGTGCACCTTTAGTACAAATAAGCCGAGGGAACATTGTTTTGCACATAAAAAGTAATCATTACAATCATCAATATGGTCATGAATGAAGCTGGAGATATAGATGATGTATGGCTGCTGTTACTACGATTATTTCCAGGTGTTTCTGTATCTATCTATCTCGAATTCTGCTTTAATATTTTGTTTTGCTGTGCGATAATATTATGTCTCTTCTCTATATGTGCTTTTTTGATGTATAACTATAGACGAAAATAACTCTGCACTCCCACTAAAATGTATGCTGCAGCAATAAATTAGAAGTGCATCTGTCTTTTATCCTCCCTGCAAAGTCTCATAACTGCCTGTTGAGCCTGCTAGTAAAATCCACCTAATGCAGCTTCCTGGAATGCTGTAGCAGTGATGGCACCACTCGTAAATTTAGGGTAGAGCTGGCACTCTTATGTAGGCTGGGCCTGCTAGTACTACAGTGGGATTAGAAAATATTACAGAGGTCATGGCGGTCAGCATTGTCATTTGCCTATTTGCAAGCCTGTAGCTTGTCAGTCAGCCCCTAGTCATGCCCACTACTTTCTGCTTTGACAGCACTGCCTGAAACCCCCCACTGTAGGCTGCAGTTTCTGGGAGGGGAAGCGTGGGAGAGACAAAAGGAGGAGGGTAAAGGAAACTTTTTGTTCTGTCCTGGCTTAAATGTTTTTGTTGCCAGGTAAAAATGGGGATATGTGACCCAATGGCGGTTCGTCCATTGAGGGCGCTGGAGCGCCGCCCCCTCTGGCTCTCGCACCGCCACTGAGTCTGATAACATAGATTCATGCATTGCATGAATCGATGTTATTGTCGCCGCTGCCGCTGGTCTATTCAGATAGCCGGACCTTGAGCGCCAGCCACCTGAATAACGGCAGCTGGTTGGCTGTACGGAAGTGCCTATCAGAGCCAGCGGCTCTGATAGGCTTACCGAGTACAGCCCTCAGTATCCGGAAGCTTATGTAGGGAACGTACGGGGGTGCGTTCCTTGGATATGACTGACAGGTGTCTCAGCCAATCAGGTTGACCGGTTCTGGCTACCGGTAACCTGATTGGCTGAAGCGTCATCGAGGGCGGGATAAGACATCGAGGGACGTGGATGGCTGACTCCAGTAAAGGTAAGTGCCGGGTGGGGGGGGGAAAGGGGAATTTTACAGGGCACAGCGGCGACGAAGGGCACAGTGACATCAGTGGGCACAGTGACATCAATGGGCACAGTGACATCAATGGGCACAGTGGGGACAATGGGCACAGTGGGGACAATGGGCACAGTGGGGACAATTGGCACAGCGGAATGAATGGGCACAGTGGCGATATGTCTGTATATACAAATTGAAACTTATTTTATTTAGTATCTCATTCTGCAAAAAATTGTATTTTTTATATTTGCATGACGTGTTATAGCACTCACTATGTAGCTTAGTAAACTGTTATTTGAAAATGTCAGTCATAATCTTGTTACTTTAAAAACGCAGCATGGTTATATAATTTGTAGATTCTGTAGAGAACATAATTTGTTTATTGTTTTTACAGGACTGTGTCTCCTTCCTCTTTTGTGTATGGCGATACAATTGATGCTTCCAACTTCATTAAGCTTCAAGATATGGAATGTGTCTTCCAACCTCTTAACTTCACATTTCAGGTGTGGTCACTTTTATGGTTCACAGATGTGTTTTACAAAACGAAAGAGAATAAAAAGAATAAAAAGATACTTGTATGGAAACTGTTTCCACACCTTCATCCAACAGTTCTTCAGAACATTTTTAGGGCCCGTCAGGAATCGCAAATGAACGAGCTCACTTTCCTGTGTGATTCCCGTGCGATTTGAGCACAGTACGTTTTCAGCCCATTTGTTAGAAAATTTTACTGCAGTGCGCCAAAAGTAGCGCATGCACAACTTTAAATAACAAAGATTTGGGAGAAACTGTCCACACTTTTGACATGTCACTCTAATTTAAAAAAAGGAAAAATATATATACTCGCCCTACCCAACTTTTTCCTATCTCGGTGCTATGGCACAGCAAGTAACATCAATAACAGGATACCTTTTTTTTTATAAAACACATTGGACAAAACTTGTCTGTCAGCGGCAACTTAAAAAGTATAGAATTATAAACAAAATGATGTATAATAAAAACTGTGAATCAGTTAGATATATATAAGAAAAATATAAATTTACCTATTATGGCCACTAGAGTGCAACATGCAGCCACCTTAAAATCCCTCAGCAATCATAGTGATAGTGATTACAAAGAAAACAAACAGAAAACAAATGACACTTGGATCAAAAACCATCAACTGAATATGAATTTTGGCTTTGAATGGGTTAATAAACAGTCCAAAAAATTGACAATAGAAAGTCCATAAACAGCAGATAAGATGTCATACACCCGTGCATCTGTGCCACATTAAAGATTGATTGTAAACGTGTCCAAAAGAAAAAAGTCACATGTCCTCCACCAGGCTTATAGATTGGCTTCTTACCTAATTCCCATGATCCCTTATGATAGAGGATCAAAACCAGCATATAATAGGTCCCAATCTCACAGTTTCAGATATGCAGTCCTGATGGATCTCGTTTCACAAGAAATTCCAGCAGCATCAATGCCCACCCTTAGGCTGCATTCACACCTAAGCGACAGCCGCGTACGCGTGTAGCGGCAGATTTGCCGCGATTACAAATGTTTAATTTTTTTTTTTTTCTAAAGTATTCCCATTGCTGTCTATGGGAAAACGCGCCTGTCGCGTGAAAAAAAGGGTCCGGGACTTTTTTTCAGGCGACAGGCGTTGCGCGTCTATGAGATGTGAACCATCTCCATAGACGGCAATGGGAATTCTCCCCTCTAGCGACAGAAGCGTCCCGCGTCGGGCGTTTTGTCGCTTAGGTGTGAATGGGGTCTAAGTCTGTCACTCGGGAGGATCAGACTGCGATGGACCAGCAACAGGAGGAGACCGATATATGCATCAAAGCGGCGCTATTGATCTGTTAACCAAAACTGACCAATTCATATATGCACATCACCATATATAAAAGAAAACTGTAAAAAGACACAGTGGTTGTTAATAGGATAGAGTGTCTGGTGGAAAATAGATGGTAGACAGAGAAACTTGAAAGTGATGGGTACACCTTTCACAGAGAATTCTTCACACCTGAGATTCACACTCCTGCGACTGCGTGACCAAACTGCTCCGGCACCGGAGACACGGGAGGTCGGTTTTGGAGCGGTTTGGTCACGCAGTCGCCTCAGGAAGGGGACGAGGGGCCGTGTTCGGGCGCTGGAAGGAGCTCAGGAAGATGTTGGGAAGGAACTGGCCCAAGTGATGTAAGGAAGCATTTATTCTCTTTCCTGGCACCAAAGTACCTAAAATATTGTCAAGCTATGCCTGTGGACAAGCAAACTTCTTGCTTTGAATTCCTAACGTATTCTATCAAAGATGTCTCTAAAATGCTGTGATAAGGCAGAACTAGACTATGTGGAGCTTTTTTTCCCTATGACCCTGGATGTCGGATGGCTTCTGTGAGGCATAGATCAAGCTGACGTTAGGATATCCTTGAGGCATTTATTCCTCATCATTGTGGTGAGTTTAACCACTTGCCGCCCGCCAATGACAGATTTTTTGTCGGCAAAGTGGTTGTAGAATCCTGACCGGACGTCATATGACGTCCTCAGGATTCTGAGCCGCTGCGCGCCCCCGGGGGCGCGCATCGCGGCGATCGTGGTTGCGGGGTGTCAGTCTTACACCCCGCAACACCGATCTTGGTAAAGAGTCTCTCACGGAGACTCTTTACCACGTGATCAGCCGTGTCCAACCACGGCTGATCATGATGTAAACAGGAAGAGCCGTCGATGGCTCTTCCTCACTCGCGTCTGACAGACGCGAGTAGAGGAGAGCCGATCGGCGGCTCTCCTGACAGGGGGGGGTTCGCGCTGATTGTTTATCAGCGCAGCCCCCCCTCGGATCGCCACATGGAACACCAGGGATGCCCACCAGGGAAGGGCAAAACAAAAACAAATGAAAAAAAAAAAAAAAGTCTGGAAAAAAAAAATGGGGAAAAAAAAAAGATGCAAGAAAAAAAAGATGCCAATCAGTGCCCACAAATTAGCACTGACTGGCAACAAGTAAATCAGTGCCGCCCCACAGTGTCCATCAGTGCCGCCCCACAGTGTCCATCAGTGCCACCCCACAGTGTCCATCAGTGCCACCCCACAGTGCCCATCAGTGCCACCCCACAGTGCCCATCTGTGCCACCCCACAGTGCCCATCTGTGCCGCCCATGAGTGCCCATCTGTGCCGCCCATGAGTGCCCATCAGTGCCGCCCATGAGTGCCCATCAGTGCCGCCCATGAGTGCCTATCAGTGCCGCCCATGAGTGCCCATCAGTGCCGCCTATGTGTGCCCATGAGTGCCGCCTATGTGTGCCCATCAGTGCCGCATGCCAGCGCCGCCAATCAGTGCCACCTCATCTGTGCCCGTCAGTACTACCTCGTCGATGTCCATCAGTGCCATCTCATCTGTGCCCATCAGTGCCACCATATCAGTGCCCGTAATTGAAAGAGAAAACTTACTTATTTACAAAAAAAATTACAGAAAAAAATAAAAACGTAATTTTTTTAAACATTTTCAGTCTTTTTTTAGTTGTTGCGCAAAAAAAAAATCGCAGAGGTGATCAAATACCACCAAAAGAAAGCTCTATTTGTGGGTAAAAAAGGACGCCAATTTTGTTTGGGTACAGTGTAGCATGACCGCGCAATTGCCATTCAAAGTGCGACAGTGCTGAAAGCTGAAAATTGGCTTGGGCCCTGTATGGAAGTGGTTAAACCCCTAAGGGGAGTGTGGATCACAGGTGTGAAGAATTATCGGTGAAATGTGTACCTATCACTTTCAAGTTTCTCTGTCTACCATCTATTTTCCGCCAGAGATTCTATCTTATTAACAACCACTGATCTTTGTGTCTTTTTACCATTTTCTTTGATATATAGTGATGTGCATATATAAATTTATCAGTTTTGGTTAACAGATCAATAGCGCGGCTTTGATGCATATATATCTAACTGATTTACAGTTTTTATTATACATAGTTTTGTTTATATATCACTCTAATTGTTTTGTATACCCTGGAACAAGGGTGGGCAATTTTTGAGAGGTGGAGATCTACCCGAACATGAAATAGATCAAATATCACTGGGGTTCAGTGATTTTTTTTTTTTTTGGAAATAAACTAGCAAGACCTAACTTAATAGTAAGGAAAACTTAGAAAAATGTAATAAAACAAATGACACTGTAAAAATATAAACTTAGCCCACCTTAAAAGTGAACATTGTCAGTCAGTAGAGGAGTGGGCTGTGTGATTGGGTGTGTGGACACCTGGACGATGTCATTGGTCATGAGGTAATGACTAAGCGCTAACATTTGTGTGAAACGCGTCTACCTCTTTGTCCCCTGCTCCATCTGTTAACCACTTATGAAGCTTCAATAAAAAGGATTTTTGGAAGTGCAGCCACCCGGAGTTATTTTGCCATGTTATACAGCATGCGAGCTGGGCTAGCACCTGACTAGTGTGTGTGAGGATTAAACAGAGACTCACTCACCCGGAGCAGCTCTTCTTGTTTCATGGATGGTGTCATTACTGCACTGGACAGTCCTTTATCTCTATTTCTACAGCCTCTGCTGCACAGAAAGAATGAACAGAAATAACTCCTTCCAGACCTTCCTGTTCATTTACAAACTGAAGCATAGTGAACACAGTTTACTATTCTTCGGTTATGAATGAACAGAATGAACTGACCCCCTTCATTTCCTCCCGCGGTCACTGAATGCCGGTGGAAGGGAGAGGAGGAGAAACTGTCTTTCAGCAGCTTCAGGAGGAAAATGGAGGGGATCGGTTCCTGTATATGCTGCCCCCACCGCCCCTCCTGTCTAGATGTGACAGGGAAACCGCACTGATCACCTGGAGCATCGACGGGGTCGCCATTGCGACCCCTGACGCTACACCAGTGATTATAGTGTACTATTGTAGATGTAACAGCAGTAACAGCTCACCTTCATTTACCCTGGCCAACCACAAATAATAATTGAAATCATCTACTTTCATAATACCAGCAGGACAGATCTGGGAATTGCGGTCATCTGAGGTACTGTGAATTTTTTTTGATCGGAAAGTATTTCCCTTTTAACTTGGCAGCATGTTTATTCCATGCACATTACTATGTACCTAATAGAAATGTTAGTAAGAGCTGAAGGAGTTTATAATAAATTATAATGACTTTGATTTTCTTGCTGTTATTAATACTTGCTTCTCAGTAGCTGCGCAGAGAACATGCAGTGTCTGTCTGTACAGTGAAGCCTCATCTTTATTTAGTTGTCCTTTTAAATAATATTTGTGTAGTCAGTAAATGTGTGGGGGGGGGGGGGGGGATCGGATGTGTTTCATGGAGGCAACAACTTAGGAACAAGAAGTTCTGCTTAAGTGTGGGAGTCATTTTAGCCTGCACCACTGAATCAGTTGTGTTTCCTTGGCACACAGTTGTTTCAGAATTAATGCAGTGAATACTGCAGAGAATATAAACTTTCAGGAGCCTTTATCTGTTCTTTCTATTTCTGTTATCGTAAACTATGACTGCATTCCTCTTATTTAAAAAAAACACATTAATTAAAAAGAGAACTATGACCGAGGCTTTTTTTGGTCATACTTCTATTATGGGTCACAGGAGTGCAAATATTGTTATCCTTCTGTGCCTCCGCTATCAGCTGATGGAGCAGAGATGCTCTAGGCTCAGGAAGCAACCCAACAGTATTGCCTGGATCCACCCCATTGCCTGATTGATAGCTGGCTCCACGTTTCAGCATGAGGTCAGCACTCCCACCCACTCCCCAACCTGGCGCTCCAGTGAGTGCTGGAGGGGCAGAGACTGACAGTCACCACTCTCTGTTCAGAGCTGACACAGAACTGAACAATCAGCGGTCATGTGAACACTCAGAGCTTATGTAGGACATCATAGAGGTCATACCCCTTTAACATAATGCTAAGGTTATTGATGTACAATAACTTACAGAAGCCAATAAGGTTATAGTTTTCACCCATTTGGAGTATACATAACAATTTCAAAGTGATTTGTGTCAATATTGAGCTTTATTCACAGAACGGTATTTAGGTGTTTTCCTAAATACCAGATGCATCCCTGAAAATGTCAATTCACTATGGCTTTATGTGGTATTTACCGCATAAAGCAAAAACGATTGGTAAATTGGAAAAAACAGTGAAAGTCAAGTCACAAAAAATTAAAATAATACATGTACCCCATACTAATTCACATAAGGGGGGTGGGATATGAGGGCCCCCTTGTTAAATGGGGCTTCCAGATTCCGATAAGCCCCCCCGTCCGCAGACCAGACAACCATCAACCAAGCAAAGCGCTCGCTCGTCCCCTCCCTTTCCTGACTTGCCAGCATAAGGGCCTTGTATGGATTTGGGAGGAGACTCCACCCCATCCCCCCCCCCCCCGATTTTTTAATTGATGGCAATTGTTTTTTTTTTACTTTTAGCTGTCAGCGGGGAATCCCACTGACAGCTGATGATTCATCAGTTATTAAGAATGCAACGCCCACCCGTTTCTTAACAACCATGACAGTTACTAGTTGTTAAGGATGCCTTTTCATCTTTTATTTTACTGTACAATAAACTTTATTGTGAAAAAAAAAGCTACCAGCCTGTGGTAAGGACGCTGGCTATGTGACTAAATTACTGCAGGCTTTCACTACTAAAATACAGCATGACTTCATAAAATAAGTCATTGGGTATTTTAGTATAATTTTTTAGTGAAGGCTAAACAACTTTTCGAAATACAATATCTTATCGAAGACTCGGATGCAGTAAGATACTGCTTTGTGAATGGAGCCTGTAGTTCTTTACTGTTTTAAAACTGGCAACATAATAAAATACTTTTTTTTTTCTGTTTTTTTCTGTTGATTAAAAATAAAGCACATTTGAAACTATGTACTTTAACAAATGTTTGTTTTGCACATTTTGGGAAAGGAAACGGTAGCGCACACATGTGAATGAGCCCATAAAGTTTTCCTTTTCCATTTTACACAAAAGTGCAGCACATAGATGTACTTGAAATGCAACAAATTCTATGCGTTTTGCTGCATCAAAACAAATAAGTTTGAATAAGTCTAATGCTGCGTACACACGATCATTTTTCGGGTTGTAAAAAACAACGTTTTTAAGGGTCTAGAAAAACAACGTTTTTTTCAACCCGATCATTAAAACGGCCTTGCCTACACACGATCGTGAGAAAAAAATGCTCTAGCAAAGCGGGGTGACGTACAACACGTATGACGGCACTATAAAGGGGAAGTTCCATGCGGATGATGCCACCCTGTGGGCTGCTTTAGCTGATTTTGTGTTAGTAAAAGACTATTTGCGCTTTTCTGTCTGTTACAGCGTGATGAATGTGCTTACTCCATTACGTACGGTAAAGAGCGCTCCCGTCTCATAACTTGCTTCTGAGCATGCGCTGATTTTTCACGTTGTTAAAGCCCACACACGACCATTTTTTTCAACCTGAAAAACGACAACGTTAAAAATGTAGTGAAAAAATAGAGCATGTTCGAATTTTTTTTGCCTGTTTTTTAGAACCCGAAAAATGCTCTGAAGCCCACACACGATCATTTTTAATGAAATAAAAAAATGTCATTTTTTACCACCCCGAAAAGTGATATATGCGGCATTAGTGTTAGAAAATGGAAATTGGAGCAAGAATGGAAAGTATCCAATGTGTATATCTGATTACTAAACAGTAATGACCACAAAAATTTCCCCCAGCATTGGAAAAAACACGTGGAAAGCTTACCATAAGCTTGCTCTTCATTACTGATGTAAAACCTAAATAGAGAGAAGGTAGAATTAATCTGATGTTTTAAGACTTATTTCAGGTCACTGTTCTGGTAATAAAGGTCTAATAAAAAAGTACCCAGAAGAGATTTATTAGAGGAATAATTTTATATTGCTTGAAATATTTTCAGCTTTTTTAATTATACACATTCCAACTATTATGTGATTTTCATTCCTTATCAGCAAAAAGTTTTGCAGATAATCAATATGCATTTAGAAACATTAGGATAATGAATGGGTGCTCATTTCGGTGAGAAGCTGAAATTGGCAAAAGACTACGTCCATATCTAGAACTTAAACCCTGGCTTTCTGAAGATCCCTTTTGAGAATTAATTTTTTTTTTGTTTTTTTTTTTAAAGTGATTATGTGATGGATTCTACCTGCTTTATTGACTGCATGCAAAAGTATGTTTCACATTGTTCACACAATTACTCATCTTGCTGGAACCAATCTAGGCAAGGGTGTGCCTTATGACATTGCTTCTACTTTGTATACAGTGCTGAGAATTGCTATGAATACGTTTATCATCATAACATTTATGTATACATTTGACATAATCCACACTAAATACTGTACATTGGACAGATGATTTGCTTGCAAATACCTGAATGGTACATTGAGTTAAATTTGAATAAAAAAAGTCTCTTTATATTAGGCTGGCTGAAGACTGAATATGCTTGACAATACATAAAATACATTTGTATATTTGTTTTATTGACACTGGTACCAGTTTGATACATTTTTGTATCAGCTGGTGGCACAGCTGACAGAGAAGAGAGTAGATGTACTTAAAGCGGTATTAAACCCAAAGCAAACATTTATTATATTGCAGTTTACCAATTCTTGGATGTGATGGCTGCATTCGTTTTTTTCAAGCTTTCTTTCTTCTATTTTTTTTTAAACAGAACAAGCCCTCTTGCAAAATATTAGTTACAGGGATTAGACAAACCATGGCAGATGGGCTTACAATGATCAGCTTCTTGTTTAAACGCTTTATCCCTAAAGAAATTAAAAAAAAAAACAGTTTGCTGTAACTGCTTACAAAGTGTGAGCTGGAATTTGGCTTCAAATACTAGTGCATCCAACTGCCCCCCCCAACCCCCCCCCCAGACTGCCAATGCTATTGCCTAAAGCAGGGGTGTCAAACTGGCGGCCCTCCAGCTGTTCCGAAACTACAAGTCCCATCATGCCTCTGCCTGTGAGAGTCATGCTTGTAACTGTTAGCCTTGCAATGCCTCATGGGACTTGTAGTTTTGCAACAACTGGAGGGCCGCCAGTTTGACACCCCTGGCCTAAAGGTTGTAGCTCCCCTATACATTCCCTTGATACTCTATGGCAGGGGTTGGCAACCTATGGCCTGCACCTGATCTGTCGCCACTAAATGTCCGGCCCATCAATGCACATAATAAATTCATGTCTGTGTCTTCCTGTCCCATGGACAACCTCCCTTTTAGTTGGTCTTTAAATAATTGCATGCACTTACAGTATGTAACTACTGGGGAAGAATGCTGTGGAGGGAAATTGCCTAAAAAGTTATTATGTATTTATTAAAATGATATCTGTACTCTTTATTTAGGTTTACAATGCTGGGCCAAGTACACTTCATACATCTTTTGTTGAAATTGATTTTCCGAATCGTTTATCTTCAACCGGAGCGGAAATGTTCTTTATTCAAGATATTGTGGTAAGTTAATCATACTTTAATTTATGTGATGAGCTATCTATGATGTCAATAGATAATTTGAGATTTGTTAAGAATTATCCATGATTTTTTTTTTTTTTTTATCGATTATGATCATGTATAGTGCATTCAGTCTAGTTTTGGATACTGATCTCCACAACTCCTTAATCTGTGACAATGTGCACACTGAATGGGGTAGTGGGGCCACCACACCACATCACAATCCCCTCCCACCTACTGGATTTTAAAAGTTTTGGGCTTGTACCACTGTGCTCAAAAGCCTCGTACACATGATCGGATGTGTGATGACAAGCTGTTGGTGGAAAATCCGACCCTTTGTATGCTCCATCGGACAATTGTTAGATTTTCCGTGGACAAATGTTGGATGGCAGGCTTTAAAATTTTAACGGTCAGATTTTCCGGTCGTGTGTACAAAAGTCCAAAGTACAAACACGAATGCTCGGAAGCAATGCTCACCAAACACAACATTAGCAGAAGGTGCCCAAAGGGTGGCGCTAAAGAGCTGAATAACCATGTGGTTTTGTGTTTGTTGGCCAACAATTGTGTGCCATTTGTATGCAAGACAAAAGTCCAAGGCTTTGTCTGCGGAAAATCCGATCACATGTACAAGGCTTAAGTCTTTTAGCTCACCACACAACCTAGGCGATACCTTCACTATTGGACTATACAAAAGCTCCATTATGTTCCATGAACTAATGAGACATAGGTTTAGCTGGGATCATCAATACGGTTAGAGAAAAAGCACAAAGGAAAGTATTAGCTGACTCATAAAGCATACTGTGTAATCTAAACATGGTTCAAAGCTTCAGGGTAAAAATATACTTCTTAAGCTGGCCATAGATGGTTTGAAACTTCAACTCAAGTGTGATTGTGCCTGTTCAACAGAGCTTGATTGCTTGATAGACTTTTGTCAAATGGGCTGTTTGGAAGATTTTTTTTGATCAGCCAGCTGCAGCCACTGATCCATGCATTCTAATAGCAAACAGTCCCGCTATCAGAATAAATGTCCCAGCAGGGAGGATTCCTCTGTCCATCTTGCTTGTGTGGATGAAGGAATCTGGTCTTTTTTTCATTCAGCCCAATGGCTGACGGGTACCCGGGCGTGACGTCATAACATTGCGGCCGGGCCTCCGATGGCCATAGAGATGACTGGGGACCATCTCCCCAGACATCTCTATGCTTCCCATCCAACGCCGGTGTATCATTTCTCTGGGTGCCCGATGGCACGGGAGAGCCCGGAGAAGCACTGGATGGTGGTGTCCCCTCCCGTCACCTATAAGAATGATCAAGCGGCAGAACTACCGCTATGATCATTCTTATGGTGCACAGAATGGCCGGCAGAAAACAGTGATATCTGAATGACGCCTGTAGCTGCAGGCATCATTCAGATATCCCCACTAATAATCCTGGACGTCATATGACATCCTTGGGCAGGATGTGGTTAAGATACAAAGGGAGCTAGAGGAGGGTCAATGTCTTACAGAGTAAAGTCTGTGCCACGTGGTTATTTTTGAATTACAGAGCAGTCACAATATTATTGGTTAGCTAGAGGAGGCTGTAAACATGTCGCACCAGCTATGCTTTGTGGTGTAAAAACTGTTATCCTTCTTGTGTGTGGCAGGCAGTGTCACTGCCAAACCTATTTAAGTGAAAGGGTAAGCCCATGAAAAAGGCCCATTCGGCTGTCAAAAAAATAAAATAAAAATACAGGCATTCAGGGGGAAGCAGTATCACCATCTGAATGCCTATTAGCGGTGTCTGTACCACTTTGTGAAATCCGATTCACTGTTGAGGAGTAAAAAAAATAATAAAATAGAAAATATTGTTACACCTGATTTTGTGCACTTCACAATAGCAATTCAACAACACACTGTACATTTCTAGTATATTAAATCAGTCTGAAGCTTTTATAGTAATAAATACTGTTTTAGTCATGTTTGTAAAATGTACCTTGGCAATCTTTGCTAAGGTTAAACCTACAGGGGATAATATTTCATTTTATTTGAATAAGAACTGCAACACTTGCCCAGTTTACGATAACTGACGAACACCACGTTGGCTTCTGAATCCAATGTATTTGTTTTATACTTTTCTCAATAGATATCTTTCATTTTGCGTCATATTTACTCTAAATAGTTTCTGCAGACAACATTGATTCCATTGACTATCTTTTACAGGGACAGTTTAAAGCGGAGGTCCATCTGAAAAAAAAAATGAATTAAAAGCCAGCAGCTACAACTACTGCAGCTGCTGACTTTTAATAAATAGACACTTACCTGTCCATGGTGCCCGCGATGTCGGCAGCTGAAGCCGATCAATTCGTCGCTTCTCGGCTGCCCCCGCCGCCATCCTCGGTGAGGGAATCAGGAAGTGAAGTGTTGCGGCTTCACTTCCCTGTTCCCTACTGCGCATGTGCGAATCACGCTGCGCGTCCTAACTGCACCCTCTCCCCCTGAAAGGTGCCAAATGTGACACAGGGGAGGGTTCCAAAAAGGGTTTCAAAAAGTGGAGGTTCCATTATTGTGCGGACCTCCGCTTTAACAATTTCAGTAAACCAAAGAATTTAAAAAGAAACTTCAACCAAAAAGTAAAGTTGCACTCTTCCTTCTCCTCCCTTCCTTCACATTTGGCACGTTATTTATTTTTTTGAGGGGTACATGGTTTGGCAAGGTATATTTGGCAGGTTCTAAGGTATGTAGCCCACTTTCATCCAAAAAATCCCCTTTTTGCACTAAGCTTGCATTATCCCACCATAAGAAATGTCATGGGATAATAGTGTAGTAATATTTACATAGCTCCCAACTGTCCCTGATTTAAGCTGGCCATACATCATACACTTTTTCTATTTAACCACTTAAGACCCGGACCATTATGCAGGTTAAGGACCTTGCCCCTTTTTGCAATTCGGCACTGTGTCGCTTTAACTGACAATTGCGCGGTCGTGCGACGTGGCTCCCAAACAAAATTGGCGTCCTTTTTTTCCCACAAATATAGCTTTCTTTTGGTGGCATTTGATCACCTCTGCGTTTTTTATTTTTTGCGCTATAAACAAAAATAGAGCGACAATTTTAAAAATAAAATCAATATTTTTTACTTTTTTCTATAATGAATATCCCAAAAAAGATATAAAAATTTTTTTTTTTCCTCAGTTTAGGCCGATACGTATTCTTCTACCCATTTTTGGTAAAAAAAATCGCAATAATAGTTTAGCGATTGGTTTGCACTAAATTTATAGCGTTTACAAAATAGGGGATAGTTTTATGGCATTTTTATTAATATTTTTTTTTTTTACTCCTAATGGCAGCGATCAGCGTTTTTTTTTCGTGACTGCGACATTATGGCTGACACATCGGACAATTTTGACACATTTTTGGGACCATTGTCATTTTCACAGCGAAAAGTGCTATAAAAATGCACTGCTAACTGTGAAAATGACAGCTGCAGTTTAGGAGTTAACCACTAGGGGGCGCTGTATGGGTTAAGTGTGACCTCATATGTGTTTCTAACTGTAGGGGGGCGGGGCTGGATGTGTGATGTCAGTGATCATCTTTCCCTATATCAGGGAACAGACGATCACTGACATTGCCACAACGAAGAACTGGGAAGGTGTGTTTACACACACCTCTCCTCGTTCTTCAGCTCCTGTGACCGATCGCGAGGCACCGGTGGCCATCGGGTCTGCGGGTCCCACGGTCACGGAGCTTTGGACCGGGTCGCGGGCGCAAGACCCACGGCTGGGCACTTAAAGAGGACGTACCCATATGTGATTGTGCCCAGCTGTGCCATTCTGCCGACGTATATCGGCGTTAGGCGGTCCTTAAGTGGTTAAATTTCTTTAGATTTACCTTCAACTATGTATTGCAAGGGTTTTCCTGATTGCATACAAATTGAAAGTGTTTAGGATTTACCTTCTATTATATGGTTTTAGTAAATCTAAATGAAAGTTGTACAAGACAATTGTATAATGTATGGACAGCCTGACTGTCTCTGATTTGGAATACAGTGCCTATGTCCCTCTTTGCTCCTCATGTGTTGCTTATTTTGGTCTTATCTAAAAAGTTGTATATAAAATGCACTACTATCCAGATAGCAAGCAATTGTGCGGCAAGTTTAAAAATGACTTACTAAGCTATTGCTAGACTTGCCAGGCTTCACGTTTGTTGCACAATTGCAGCAAGTTTGCATTGCATGGCTCCAGATCAACTTTCTTTGTAAACATTCTGCAAGTCTGCTGCAAGTTCTGGTTCATTAATGTTGTGCAATAGTCATCCCGCCACAGGGGTCACTGTGGCTAAATTTCTATGCTGTAGACTTGCAGAGCTCTTGCTGTAGACTGACCAATGCAACTTTGCTCTTGCTAGACGTTTGCCATGCAAATTAGCTAGAAATTATATAAGCGTCAACTAGAACTTGTGCTTCAAGTGCTCTGTAAGTGAATAAGTTACCAGTAAAAATTTGCAGCAAGTTAACAGACTTACAATTAAATACTGCCACAATTTTGTGACAAGTTATCCTTGCTATCTGGATATTAATCTATTAAAAAGTGTTTCCCAGTGCTAAATCTTTCATCCAATTTCTAAATTGCTGCATTGATGAATTCCAAAAGCCAGATTAAAGCAATAGTAGTTGTAAAAAAGCACTAATCAGTAGATACGCCGTCATAAGTCCGAATGCGTCGTCGTCGTATCTATAAGCGTATTTTCAATCTGAGATACGCTTATCTGTTGCTAAGATACGACCGGTGTAAGTCTCCTACGCCGTCGTATCTTAGCTGCATATTTACGCTGGTCGCGTGTGCGTCGATTTACGCCAAGAATATGCAAAAAAATAAAGATACGCCTATTCACGAACGTACGCACGGCCGTCGCATGTAAGATACGCCGTTTACGTAAGGAGAGATAAAGATAAACCACCAAAAAGATGGCGCAGCCAATGTTAAGTATGGACGTCGGACAGTCGACGAATTTCACGTCGTTTGCGTAAGACGATTCAGAATAGGGCTGGGCGTAGGTTACGTTCATGTCGAAAGCAAGGAGTATTGGCGAAGTGATACTGAGCATGCGCGCGCATGCGCCAGTACTATCGGCGCTTCATTTACATGTATGGTAATGAATCGTGAATTCATTACCATACAACTCGCCCCCTACCTGCCTATTTTGAATTAGGCGGGGTTACGCCGGGCCATTTGCGCTACGCGGACGTAACTTAGGAGGCAAGTTCTTTGTGAATACAGTACTTGCTTCACTATGTTACGTTGGCGTAGTGCAAATGGGATGCGCTATGCCGACCTAAAGATAGGCGGCTGTACCTGAATCTAGCTATATGTATATAATGTAGTAATATATCATTTAGAATGGGAATTAAGGGTGTGTGTGGAGAACAGAGTTTCCCAGATAGCAATCAAGTATGATAAGGTAGAGCATAAAAACAAAAAAATGGGGTGGGAGTGGGACAGTGCACAATTTACTAGGAATTTACATTGAGGTGACAATGGATCCTGGATGGAATGATAAGGCTTCTATAGAGACCTACTGGGGTGAAGGTCACTTTACAGTAGTATACACCAGCTGGGCAATCTGAGCAGCATGGTGATATGCTAAAAGGTTGGGAAGTCCTAGGCCTCCGTAAAGGTTTGGCAAATAAAACATTGACCTATTAAACCTGGATTTTTTTCTGCTCCAATTAAATTGGCATATTTTATAACCTTAATAATTCCCTACTAGGAACCACTATGGGAAGAGTCCTACAAAAATATCAAATATTCTAGGAAGTATGTTCATTTTGACCGAATGGATTCTTCTGAACCAGGAGAGAAATAAACTGGACCACTTGTTCAGGTCTGCTATCGGGTAATGGAAAAGTGATTGTAGTTTTAGAAAGGGGTTGATTTACTAAAACTGGAGAGTGCAAAATCTGGTGCAGCTCTGCATAGAAAGCAATCGGCTTCCATTTTTTTTTTGTCAAAGCTTAATTGAACAAGCTGAAGTTAGAAGCTGATTGGCTACCAAGCACAGCTGCACCAGATTTTGTACTCTCCAGTTTTGGTAAATCAACTCCAAAGTGTCCAAGGATGGGGTCAGGTGGATCCCTAAGTAGGGCATAGACTTGGGTGCCCACTGAAACTTAAAATAGTTTTGGCAGATTAGCCATTGATTGTGGTAAACTGGCGATCAAAGCTGCAGTTGTTATTTTGGTCTAATAACAAACCCAATAGTGTACAAAACCTGTGTAGTAAATGTAACAGGTTAGTAACTGATGTATGTGGAGATGAAATATACATATGGACATCATTGCCAATTAGAGCGTATTTATGCTCTTGTTGACTTCAGACAATCCCTTGTATATTTAGATTGGTGCCTATGATAGCAGATAATGAGTAGCCCTCTCAAGTGCCTCTTTGGATTGTAACCGAAAAGGACTTATGCCTTGTACACACGATCGGAATTTCCGATGGAAAAAGTCAGACAGAATTTTTTCATCAGATATTCCGACCGTGTGTGTGCCCCATCTGAGTTTTTCCATCGGAAATTCCGATGGACTTAGAAAGAGAACATGTTCTTATTTTTTCTGATGAAAAATATTTCTATCGGAAATTCTGTTTGTCTGTATGGAACTCCGACAGGGAAAAAAAACACGCATGCCCAGAATCAAGTCGACGCATTGAACTTCATTTTTCTCGGCTCGTCATAGTGTTGTACGTCACCGCGTTTTGGACGGTCGGAATTTGGGGTGACATTGTGTATCCAATGGAAATTCCGATCACGTGTACATGGCATTAGGTTCTCTTATTAGTTATTTGTGCAGTGGAAGTTTGATATAAGGCACGTAGCATGCTAAGAAAGGGGGCTCAAAACCCAATAGTTTCTAGCACACAGAAAAGAGACTCCCAAGATAAACTGTCAAATGCTTTATGGAGGTCTAATGGTAAGAGCATACCTTCTCTGCATAGAGTCCCAACAAGAGTGAATAGCTGAAACTAAAGCTAAAGCTCTGCAAATTTGACCTGTAGTCTGATGATATTGAATGAAGCCCAAATGGTCATTATGTATGTAGTCCTCTAAAAAGTGTAGCCTCAGTGCAAGAACTTCAGCAAGTATTTTAAGGTCACAATTGATCAAGGAAATCAGTCTATAATTAGTGATATCTATGGTGTCCTTATTGGGACACCATAAAATTAAGAAATGGGCGTGACTGAATTGGAAAATAAATGATATGTAGGTACACAGGATCTATTATTATAACCTCTTGAAAAACGGTATGCATTTGTCTCTTTTGCCTATCTTAAAGAGATGAGCATCATTTTCTTTCTGGTGTACCTCTTCTTTTGACTATGTCACGTAGCAAGTCTAATATACTGTATCTAGTGTTCAGACAATTTTTAAAACCAATGTCATCAAATCTAGTGTAAAACTATGACATGACTTGTTAATATTCTTTATTAAACTTGCATGTGTTCTGTAAGGAAAGTTTTACAACACTTTAATCTGCCAGTGTGCAATGTTCCTGCTGTTCTTTTATAAGGGTTTGTTGCTGCAATTGACAATTAGATTTGAAATGAAGCAAATACAAAACGCATAAAGTTGGTAAAAGTATTCTATTTTTGGAAATGTACAAAATAGTTCTGATGTGCATTGTTGGTCTCTTTTTTTATATAGTGTCTTGAAAAATCTCTTAACAAGGGATTAGTTATGGGAACAATGCCAACGTTTTAAATGGCTGAAAGAAATGTTAGTATATCTTTATTCATTAAAACAGCTTGAAGTCTTTAGAAGCAGACAGTTTAACAGTCCTATCTAGTTTTAACCCAGTAAGTTGATATGTATGCTGTAGAAATGAGAGAACTAGTTAAAACATAGACATGAAATTAAATATACACTATATTACCAAAAGTATTGGGACGCCCGCCCTTATGCCTAGTACACACGCAAAAGTCCGCCGTAAGTCTGTCAGAAGTCCGACGGAATGATAGAGAACAGGTTCTCTATCTAAGGTCAGTCGAACTTCTGACAAAAAAAGTCCGATGGAGGCTACACACGGCCTGACATTCTGAGAAAAAAAGCCCACCCTTTGCAGCTATAACAGCTTCAACTCTTCTGGGAAGGCTGTCCACAAGGTTTAGGAGTGTGTCTATGGGAATGTTTGACCATTCTTCCAGTGAGGTCCTGCACTGATGTTGGATGAGAATGGAGTGAATTAGAGTGGAGGCTGTGAGCCAGGCCTTCTCATCCAACATCAGTGCCTGACCTCACAAATACCCTTCTGGTAAAACATTCCCATCGACACACTCCTAAACCTTGTGGACAGCCTTCCCAGAAGAGTTGAAGCTGTTATAGCTAGACATGTGCGATTCGGTTCGTAACGAATAGATTTTCGTACAAATTTGTTAGTATTCGTACATTTGGATCAATTCGAACATCTGAATAGCTCAAAGTATTAAAATACGAAAATTACGCAATTACGAATAAGCAAAATAACAAACAAGCGAAAATACAAACACGTACGATTGGACAAACTTACTAAAATACGAAACACCTAAACAGCAAAAGAACGAAAATGACATCTATAACAAACGATTTGCATTCCGTATTTTAAATCCTTTGTTCGTAATTTTGTATATTCGTGTGTTTTGTAAATCCGTTTCTTTGTCTGTTAGTAAATTTGTGTAATGTGTTAATCATTCTTTCAAATGGGCACTGGGCAGTGTAGTTAGTGAATGATGTATCTTACTTAATATCTAAGCCAATCAGCTTATCTCTTTTGTGCTGAGTCACATTGGACAGTGTAAAGCCTCGTACACACGATCGGACTTCAAACATACTTTTCCGTGGATTTTTGTCCGAAGGGAGTTGGCCGGACTTTTGTTGCCGAAAAGTTTGTCCGTTTGCAGAGCGAACTTTTGTCCGATGAAAACTGAAAAAGTTTGTCCGATGGAGCGTACACACGGTCTGATTTTTTGGAAAACTTGCTCATTTTGAAGTTTGTTGGCAAAAAGTCCGACCGTGTGTACGGGGCTTAAGAGAAAGTCTATCTTAAAGCGGGAGTTCACCCAAAAATCAACTTTCTGCAGTTAGATCCAGCATACTGCTGACATCTGCAGTATGCTGGTCTTTTTTTTTTTTTTTCTTTGGTACTTATCGTTTTAGCAGTATTTCTTCTATGGCTCAGAGCGGGGAATCCTGCCGGCAATGGGCGTTCCCGAAGGCAAGCAAGTTGATTGACGGCCTTCGATAGCGCGTCACGGCTTACGAGAATAGCCGAGGTGACACTTGGCTGTTTACGGCGCCTGCGCCTGCCGTGTAGAGCTGACTGCGCAGGCGCCGTAAATTGCCGAGTGTCACTCGTGTGTATTTTCGGAAGCCGTGACGCGCTATCGAACGCTGTCAATCAACTTGCTTGTCTTCGGGAACGCCTATACCAGGAAGTAATCCCCGCTCGGAGCCATAGAAGAAATACTGCTAAAACGATAAGTACCAAAAAAAAACCTGCAGAAAGTTGATTTTTGGGTGAACTCCCGCTTTAATATGGTTTAGCCGCGTGTTGAAAATTAAACTAAAATACGAGATTGCGAATGACCGCGCCGCAATGTATTTACGAAAGTACACAATTAGAAATCCATTAAACAAAAATTATTATCTAACAAAATTACGAATTTTGAATCAACGAAACTAAATTAAACAGAATTACGAATCATTCAGTATAAACGAAAATAAAACTGTTTTACGAAATTGCGAATCTTTACGAGCTACGGAACGAGACGAAACAAAACACATGTGCACATGTCTAGTTATAGCTGCAAAGGGTGGGCCAGCTCAATATTGAACCCTACAGATCAAGACTGGGATGTCATTAAAGTTCATGTGCATGTAAAAGTAGGCATCCCAATACTTTTGGCAATCTAGTGTATGTTAAAAAAATGTGTTATTAATCATAAGTCATTGAGAGGTTTTTGTTTTTTCCCTGGCTGGTATACCATGAAAATATACAAGGAAGAGTCAAATAAAATGGCAACACTCATTTTAACTTGGTTTTCAGGTGGGGCCTATAGAACTGAGGGGATAGTTGGATATATAAACATGATCGATCCTCCCTCAAACATTTGTCTTGCCTGCTCTGCTATATTTATAAAGTATTGACTAGACTTCAGATTTATCCCAATGCGAAAAAGTGGGGGAGATGATTATGTCGTGGGAAGCAATTACAATCAGACAAGATTCCATACCTTTTTAATTCTTTATTTTCTGCAAGAGACAGATATGAGGTTGTGTCCCAGTTAGAATGAAAACAACATCTGGCATCCATGTGTACCTATTGCCGTTTTATGTTACATTAAGATTGCCTTATTATGTGTTACGAGTAATGATGTACAGAGTTTGCTGACAATAAACCAAAAAGAAAATAGCTATATAGCTGACCATAATATGAACATTTTCTAGTGATATCTGGAAATACAATGTAGTCCTAGACTGAATACTTCCCTATGCAGACGTGCTTATTTGCTGCACATACAATGAACTTGTGCAAAGTAACAGGTTCACTTTAACCAAGCACTTCCCCAGCAGTATTTATTCACTATTAATTTCCTTTGCTGCCCTGTCACTCTGTTAAGCTGCCATAGGCAAAATAAGACACCCTGTGTAAGATAGAAATCAGTGCTATAGACTCTCCCTATGTGACACACTGGTGGTGGGCCATCTCTGCGACGTTGAGTGAGGCTGGCCATAGATAATACGATTTTCTTTCCTACATCCAAGATAAGAAAATTACATGATATCTCCAGAATCTCTCTCATAGGTCTATTGCATTCTCCCGGCAGGGGGGGCGCAAGGAGCATTCCCTGCTGGGAGAACACAGTGTTTATTGCCGCTGGCTATAATCGCATGCTTGAAATCCGACATGCTGGTTGTACCCAATTTGATGTAATTAAAGTTCACGTGCGTGAAAAAGTAAATGTCCCAATACTTTTGGCAATCTAGTGTATGTTAAAAAAAGGTGTTATTAAAGCGGTAGTTCACCCTCCTTCACCTCATTATTCCATTACTTTCGGCATCGTAGCGCGAGCTACGGTATGCCGGTCTTAAATTTTTAATCCCCGTACTCACTGTGCTATCGATGATTGAAGAATCCGACTCCCGCGGGGAATGGGCGTGCCTATGGAGAGGGAGGATGATTGACGGCCGGCTCTGGCAAGTCACGCTCCCCGAAGACAGCCGGAGTAGGTCTCGGCTATTCACAGCGCCTGCGCACAGGCTATGCGCAGGCGCCGTGAATAGCCAAGCCTATTTCGGCTATTTCCGGAGAAGCGTGACGTGCCAGGGCCGGCCGTCAATCACCTTCTCTCACCATAGGAACGCCCATTCCCCGGATTCTTCAATCATCGATAGCACAGTGAGTACGGGGATTAAAAATTTAGGACCGGCATACCGTAGCTCGCGCTACGATGCCGAAAGTAATGGTCTAATAAAAAAAAACATTTTTTTTTTTTTAACAGGGTGAACCCCCGCTTTAATCGTCATAAGCAATCAGCGTGGGTAAATCAGACCACCCATACATGGATCAAATCTTGGTCGGTCTCTGCTCAACCGGCCAAGATTCGAACCATCTATGCTTGACTTAGGTCAGATGCTACTCCATCATAACTGAAAGTACCAAGGAATTTCTTCACTCCTGCCAGCTAAATGTAACTGCATTGGAAGTTACAAAAGGTAAATATGTGTTTTTGAGAAGGGGGAATTTAAAGCTGTTGTAAACCCGCGATTATTATTATTCATTTTTTTTTCACCTGAAAGGCAAAAGCCATAATGAGCTACTATGCACCGCATATTAGCTCATTATAAAAAAAATACTTACCTCGGAACGAGGTGAGAGGAACTTACCTGGTCCACGCCAAGCGAGATGTCATCTTGACTCGGCGTGTGTTCCGGGTATCGCCGCTCCAGCGCTGTGATTGGCTGCGCACGGGAGACTTCAATTCGGCAAGGTCCGGCGGCTGCCAGTCCTTTAGCCGAGGATCCCCGCTGCGCATGCGCCGCTGCAATCAGTGACGCATTGCGGGGGGAATATCTCCTAAACCGTACAGGTTTAGGAGATATTCTTTATACCTACAGGTAAGCCTTATTATAGACTTACCTGTAGGTAAAAGTCAAAAATGTGGGTTTACAACCACTTTAAGTAGACTTATAGCTTTGCCTTACATAGGATAAGCACAGGTTTACTTTTAAATAATTAGTGTTCCATATGGTAAACTTCAAACTAAACATTTATAGAAACGCAAGGACAGGGTAAAGTTTTATGTGACATTTTTTCTATTAAACACCGGTACTGCGCTTAGCCGCGTTTGGCATCTAAAACGTGAAAATCTCCGGCGTCTGAACTAATTTTTTTGCTTTCAAAGAAACGCTGTTAAAGCAACTGCCTAGAAAAGACTGTAAACGAGACTGTGTACATGGTCACATAAGATAACATTGAATGTTTTCAGGGGCAGTTGAAAAAAGCGTCCAACTGCCTCTAAGCGTCCGTTTAACAGCAGCAGTGTACATGGGGCCTTAGGGTACAAAAGTTGCTTGCGTTGCAGCAGTGGCATAGCCATCTGCACTTGTCAGTTGCCAGGAGGATGCTAGGTGACAATAGCCACCTGCATCCTAGCAATATAGGATGATAGGCAGCAGTAGCAGCCCACATCCTAGCAATGGAGCATGCCAGGTGTAAATTGCTGTCTTTGTCTTAGCAACGTAGTATGCTAGTCAGCAATAGCCTTCTACATTCTAGCAATGAATAATGCTATGAGGCAATAGTTGCCTGCATCCTAACAACCAATAGACTACATTAACACTGTATATCTATATACATGTAGGTGTTTCTCCAAAGTTACATGATTACAGCCTATAGAGCACTTTTAAGGATGTTGGGCCAGATTCACAGAAGACATACGACGGCGTTTCTCTGAAACGCCATCGTATCTCTCAGGGTATCTATGCGACTGATTCATAGAATCATTTACGCATAGATAGCTCTGAGATCCGACAGGTGTAATTGTCTTACACCGTCGGATCTTAGGATGCAGTACCTCGGCCGCCGCTGGGTGGAGTTTGCGTCGTATTCCAGCGTCGGGTATGCAAATGAGGTTTTACGGCGATCCACGACGGTTTTTCGCGTTCGTTACGTCGTTGCTAGTCTAGTATCCCGTCGCAAAGTTAGTCGTCGTTTTACCTGCCCTAACTTTACACAGCCCATGTTAAAGTATGGCCGTCGTTCCCATGTCGAATTTAAAAAAAAAAAATTCTTGCGTAAGACGTCCGGGAATACGAAAGTACGCTACGCACGTCGCCGCTCGAAAAAATGACGTCACTTCGCGCAAAGCACGACGGGAATTTCAAACGGAGCATGCGCAGTAGGTCCGGCGCGGGAGCGCGCCTAATTTAAATGGCACACGCCCCTTTGAATTACGCGGGCTTACGCCGGAGGCCGCTGGCATAAGTTTTCACGCAAGTGCTTGGTGAATCAGGCACTTGCAATGAAAACTTGCGGCGGTGTAACGTATATACAATACGTTAAGCTGCCGCGATTCTACGTGAATCTGGCCCGTTGTTCCTAACTTCTGCCAGCAAAAGCCTACTTTCATATCGCCATGTCAATGTACCTTAACATTTAGGAGACCAGTGTGTAGTATAAGCAACTCAAATGTATAGAAAACATATTTTTTGAATGTTAAAGCACATATTTGTTGGAGACACAACACAAAAGATCTGCAAATAATTTTCCATAAAGCCGAGTCTGTTTGTGCATCTGCTTTTCTTGGCTTGACTCAGCTTTATTCCACTTCAACAAGAACCCTTATTTTTAAATGTAGATGTATTTAAAGAAAGTGCGTGCTGTATGCACTAAGACTCACTAATTTGGCTATATTATATGCTACTATGTGGTGTCGTGTGTCTTTAATTAACCTTTTTTTGCTGTGTAGGACGTGTTTATAGAAAATGGTCACGCACAATTTAACATATCGTTTCTTCAGGATGATATTGAAATATGGATATACTAAGCTGTATAGACACAGACACCATTGATAGCCATAACTGCCAGGTCATCTAACCACAAGCATGTTCTATAATCTACAGAATATTATGTGACATAAAAATCCCCCCCCCCCAAAAAAAAAAAATATATATATATATATAATCCCTGAAAGCTTAAAGTTACAGCTAAAAAAAAAAAAAAAAACAGAATTATAGTTAATCTTTTCTTCACATGGGTTTGTATCCTACAAAAGACTGGTCACATAAATGTGAATTTACAGAAGGTCTCAATTGAATTTTTTTTTTCAGAAATTGAGGCTGAGTTACTAAAGAATTAAAGGCTATTCACCTAGTAATATGAGTAGTAGTAAACAAGATGAGACCATTTTTACTTTAAATACCAAATCATGTGTAAAGGAAAAATAAAACATTTTTATTAGTACAAGATTTGTTGATTGAAGTAATAACAGTAATTAGGATGAGGCTAAGATCAATGAATTTTCATTTTTTTTTTTCAAGTAAAAATTCACCCCCATAGGGAGGCTTGGTGTCTGATATGAGTACCAATTGACCCCCAATCCTTTTCCTGACTTTTTTGTTTACATTAAAAAAAAAAAATTATATTTTGCTCGAAAATTTGTTAGAACCATAGAAGATCTGTGTGCAGAAGTTCTCAAACTCCAGATCTTCTATAGTTGCACTTCTTTAACCACTTGCTTACTGGGCACATATACCCCCTTCCTGCCCAGGCAAAATTTCAGCTTTCAGCACTGTCACGATTTGAATGACAATTGCGCGGTCGTGCGACGTGGCTCCCAAACAAAATTGACGTCCTTTTTTCCCCACAAATAGAGCTTTCTTTTGGTGGTATTTGATCATCTCTGCGGTTTTTATTTTGTGTGCTATAAACAAAGACCGACAATTTTGAAAAAAACACAATATTCTTTACTGTTTGCTATAATAAATATCCCATTTAAAAAAAAAATATATTCTCAGTTTAGGCCGATATGTATTCTTCTACATATTTTTGGTTAAAAAAATCGCAATAAGCGTATAGTGATTGATTTGCGCAAACGTTATAGCGCCTACAAAATAAGGGATAGAATTAAGATTTTTTTTTATTTTATTTTACTAGTAATGGCGGCGATCTGCGATTTTTATCAGGACTGCGATATTACGGTGGACACTTTTGACACATTTTTGGACCATTCGCATTTATACAGCAAACAGTGCTATAAATATGCACTGATTACTGTATAAATGTGACCGGCAGGGAACGGGTTAACACTAAGGGGCGATCAAGGGGTTAAATGTGTTCCCTGCTAGGTGATTCTTACTGTGGGGGGAGGGGACTGACTGGGGGAGGTTACCGATGGTTGTCCCTATGTACAAGGGACACAGCATCGGTCTCCTATTCCTGACAGGATGTGGATCTCTGTGTTTACACAGAGATCCACATCCCTGGCTCTGTGACTGCCGATCACGGGTGCCTGGTCGGACATCGCGGCCATTAGGCACGCACATCAGCACCTGAGTGACGCGGCGGGAGGCCAGAGGTCGTATATTGACAGCCTCCCGGCATTGTAGAGCCACCTTGTGGCCGCCAATAGTCGATGGCCGGATAGGAAGTGGTCAAACACACAACCTCTATGACCAGCCCTTCACAATCACTTCACACACCCGATATTCATTTTTTGGTGGCCGATGATGCATTTAACCTCCCCTATCACCTGGAGACTCCAGCACCATGAGTAAGCTCCGGTGGGCGGAGTGAAATATGTGGTGGGTGTGGCCTGGCAGGAGTCCAGGCTGAGAATGCCATTCACTATCACACAGCAGGCTTTGACTTGTGCGGTTCCCAGAACACCTATCACTCTCTACCATCACATGTATAGTATGTAGCAGTGTAAATAAATTCAGAGTCCCTGTGATGAATGCAAAATTTCAGTTTTGTGTTTCTTATTGTTATTTTGTTTAGATCGGTAAAGAAAAAGCACAGTGCACATTTAAGAAAAATCCAGCACCATGTGTGATCCCACAAGAGAAAGAGAACATTTTCCACACTATATTTGCCTTCTTTACAAAGTCAGGCCGTAAGATGTTGGTAAGTAGTTATTTTTATTTTTATAAGTCTGAAATTGTTATAAGTATGTTTTAATGATCTGAAATGCTACTAATTCTGACCGTTTGTTGCCCAGGGGCATAAAAACATGTAAAATGGTGAGTAAAAGCCCCTAATAATCATAACAGTCAGAGCATAGATATCACAATGTGTAAAAAGCTACAATATAAGAAAATAAGCAAATCTGACATAGCAAGAAGCGTTCATTCATGGATTTTATGCAAACTGATTCAACCTGTATTCACAAATACAAATGTTTGCAGTGTGTAAAAAAGGTGAAACCATGCTTGTGATTTTGGATGATGTTTGTCATGAAGCTCTTTCATTCTTCCTTGTGCTGCCCTACCCTTTCACTACAAGCATTTAGCAGCGGGTTGGTGTTGGGAGGCGAAAAATAAAGGACCGTTTTTTTATTTATAGTTGGTCTTCAAATATAAAGTGGATAGTAAGGGAAGGAGGAAATTGTGAATATTTGTCTGGAACAGTTTGGGGTTGCCACCCTAACATTCAGAGTTCCTCCTTCTCTCCTGAGGTTCACTAACTGAAACGTCATGCCTTGTCAGTAGAGATAACATTTTATATATAGCTGATAAAGAATAAGTTCACGTTTTTAGAAAAAATTATAAATGCATATAGTTTTGCAGATTTTTATTTTTTTTCTGAAAGAGCCTAGAAAGCATTGCACCCCTGATCAGTGGATCAGAGGTGCAATGTCAGGCTTCTGTAGACAAGCCTTGCAGCTTTCAGCCCATACATCCACATGGGCTGTTAATTTGAAAGCTGCAGAGCTTGTAAATAAACTACAAAGGCGCTTATCAGCACACTTGTAGTTTATTTAGAACTTCAAGCCGTCTGCCACAGTGGATCATGATACTTCATTCACTCACAGAAAACTGTGAATGAATGAAGTGGCCGTGTGGGCAGAGCCCTGTTTTTGAATTGTAACAGTGGGTGCGTGGAGAAGATGCCCCATTCGCTGTCTCAGGAAGTGAGGGGGATTGGGGGAAGTGGCAGCAGGAGGTGGAACATTAAATAGAAATGTATGGATACCACCCAAAATGAGGGAACTGGGCACAAATACACATAGTATTACAAGGAACGTTTTTAGAATATGGGACACAATATTTAGACGGGAAAAATGGGAGTATAACTCTCCATTGATCCCTTTAGTAGGCACAAATTTTTTTCCACCAGGTAATGGAACACGTTTTGGAAAGCTACTGGGGGAGAAAAAATTAAAAGACATTGTCACACGGGGGAAAATTAAATTAAGACAAGATATAAAGATAGGAGAAGGGGAACACATGATGAGTGAATGGGAGTACATGCAGTTAAAACACTTTGTGAGCACATTACCACAACCAATTAGGGAAGACAAGACACTACACCCAATAGAGAAAATTTGTAATATGGATAAGCCCCTGACACACGGTATATCAAAGGCATACGGGATATTAACGGAGCTCGAGTCCCGGGAAACTCTCCCCTTTTTAGAAAAATGGGAAAACGATTTGGGTAAAAGGATTGATAAACAACAAATGATAGGTGCAGTATACAATCATGCTTCGGACAACACCACCATCGAAGCAAATTACAAATGTATGGTCCGATGGCACTTGACCCCATCGAGAATGAGTAAGATCCACCCAAATAACTCAGAGCTATGTTGGAGAAATTGTAAGCAAAAAGGAACAACTATGCATATATGGTGGGACTGCCCGAAAGTCCAGGAATACTGGAAAGAAATTTTGGAATATATTGCAGAAATAACGGGGGAGAGGATTCTTTGCAGCCCGCTGACCTGTATGTTTCACGGAACTGAAAAAACAAAAAAACAGTATGGAACAACGTTGGTCCCAGTGCTGCTAAATGCAGCAAAGGCCCTGATCCCAAAGAACTGGCTACACCCAAAGAGGCCATTAATCAAAGAGTGGATAGAAAGGGTGGAATATATAGAAGAGATGGAGTATCTTGCCTGTAGAGAGACAGGCGGCGAAGACAAATACAGGGTGGTCTGGGAAAAATGGAAAGTGTTTAAATCTACAGGAAAGTTTGCCCAGGGAATGGCAGAAGTAGATAGGTGAGAAACCGAAGAGAAGACAATATGGCACACAGATCTAGGGAGAGGGGGGAAAGGGGGGAGGATAAGAGGGGGGGAAGGGGGGGGGGGAAAGGGGGCTAGTCATGTTATAATAGTAAGCAATGCAGCCAGACTGGTTAATCGGTAAAAGGATAATTAATGGTTTAAAAATCCCAAGTTTACAAGTGTACAGAAGAAAAGGAACTTAAACAAATAAATAAATCTCACGAATGATGCAAAGCCACAAGAGAGACGCTATGAGCGGTCGAACCGTGAGCTAGTCTCACTGCTAAAATGTGAGCAGAGTCTGACGTGGAAAAAAAAAAAAAAGAAAAAAAAAAAAAAAAGGAGGTGGAACATGTCAGATGTTCCACCCTAAATCCAGGTGGAACAGGTAACATGTCCCAAAAGGTGAACTCCTTTAAATTGCAGCTGAACCCTCATGTCGCGTACACCAGATCGGAAATTCCAACAAGAAAAGTCCGATGTGAGCTTTTGGTCAGAAATTCCGAATGTGTGTGGGCTCCATCGGAATTTTCCTGTCGGAATTTTCAGCAAGAAAAATTTGAGAGCTGGTTCTCAAATTTTCTGACGGGAAAAGTTCTTGTCGGAAATTCCAATCGTCTGTATGCAATTCCGATGCACAAAAAAACATGCATTCTCGGGATCAATTCTACACATGCTTGGAATCATTGAACTTATTTTTTCTTGGCTCGTTGTAGTGTTGTATGTCACCTCGTTCTTGACGGTTGGAATTTTGTGTGACCGCGTGTATGCAACACAAGTTTGAGCCAACATTCCGTCGGAAAAAAATCCACGGTTTTCTTGTCAGAATTTCCGATCGTGTGTATGCAGCATAAGGGATGACATTTTGAGGTGATCACTTCATGGTTGCCATACAAGGCCTGATTTGAGAATGCGGCAAGGAGCGGATCAGGCAGTACAGGATTATCTTAGAGTGTGGTATTAAAATTATCATTATTGCCTGCAAGAAATTCTCCAAATTGTATATATTGGTTTGAAAATAGAAGGTTGTCCCAACATTCATCCTTCTCAAAGTGATATAAGCCTGTTTTATAGATGGCCTTATCTGTAGGGAGACCAAATAGTGAATGCTTATAAGCTGACTACACCTTTATTACAGATAACCTTAGGCCTCGTACACACAACCGAGAAACTCGACGGGCGAAACACATCGAGTTCCTCGTCGAGTTCCTTGTTAGGCTTGTCGAGGAAGTCGACAAGCTTGCTTTGCATACACACAGTCAAGCCAAAATCTCCTCGTTCTCAAACGCGGTGACATACAACACATACAATGGCAGGGGAAATTCGATTCCACTGGCTAAACCCTTGGGGCTGCTTTTGCTAATTTCATGTGTTTGCGTGTTAAATAAAAGTTTGGTAAGAGACGATTTGCACTTTTCTGTCTGTTATAGCTTTAAAAATGTGTTATCTTCATTACAAATGATACTTTTACTCCCATCTCATACTTTAATCTGAGCAAGCGTGGGTTTCTTAGCATACAGACGTCCGAGTTTCTCGTTGAAAACCAGCCCGTCGAGGATCTCGACGAGCCAAATCAGACTCCCGTCGAGAAAATAGAGAACTTGCTCTCTTTTTGGCTCGTCGAGGTTCTCGACAGTTTCCTCAATGAAAATGTACACACGACCGGTTTCCTCGGCAAAAAAATATCTCCCAGCAAGGTTCTTGCTGGTTTTTGCCGAGAAACTCTGTCGTGTGTACGAGGCCTCAGGCCCCGTACACACGACCGAGTTTCTCGGCAGAATTTAGCCAGAAACTCGATCGGAGCTGAATTCTGCCGAGAAACCCGGCCGTGTGTACACTTTCGGCCGAGGAAGCCGACGAGTTCCTCGTTGAGCCAAATAGAGAACATATTCTCTATTTCCTCGTTGTTCAATGAGGAAAGTTGGCTCGCCAAGATCCTCGGCGGCTTCACACAGAACTCGACGAGCAAAACGATGAGTTTTGCCCGTCGAGTTCCTCGGACGTGTGTACGGGGCCTCAGAGTCTGCTCAGTCTGAGATCACAAAAAACTGCAGTACAGAGATCTGCTGGTTTGAAACATTTGATCTGCTTTCCATTAACACACACATTTTAAAGCTTGGCAAAAAAACAAAACAAGCTATGAACACTGCAGGAATGTATGAAAGCAGTATAAAGTGATTTATGAGCTACGGTGACCAGTGACCAATATCAGTATAAAGATACAGCTTGTTTGTAAAACTCCCTTGCTGTAAGTATAACTCCCAACTGGACCCAAGTTACAGTGTTCCTCTTTTGTTGTTTTATGTTTTGATAGATTATTCCCATTTATGTAGTGGGTGCAGGGTACATCACAATCAGTCTGATTTCTTTATACCACTTATCATAGGTGTGCGCAGCCTATTGCATTAGGGTGTGCACCCTTAAGCTCAAACACACATACATGTGTATGTGTATATATGACCCGACACATTGTTCTCCCTGCCGACATAGCGAAAGGCAAGACTAAGAGCATAAACCCTTCTCTTATGGCAGAGCCGGTAAGAGAGAGATCTTTCCCATGTTCCTGCTGCTACACAGAACGATAACACTAATGCTCATGGGGTGATTAGGGTGTGCCTGGGCACACCCGGCACACCCTGTGCGCACGCCTATGCCACTTATACAAGTACACCCACATGCACACATTCAAGGGCCAGTTTTGGTACATCCTCACCAACCTGCCAAATTGGTTTGTGGCAGTAAACCCACAGAAACTTGCTTAGAACAGATAAAACTTACACTGCGTACAGAAAATGTCCCTAGAGAAATTTGACCTCAGGACCAGGGCTGTATGAAAAGATTGCTTGCTACATAGCCTCCATGCTGCCTTCATATATAGAAAATGAATGCTAAAGAACTGTATATACACACAGTATATGAATATATAATAGTGAACTTGCAACATAGATGTCTTCACTTTTTCCAGGCACTACTACATTTTAGGTGCATGATAATGTATGTTTTGTTCATAAAGTATTTAAGCTTTTTTTTTGCATCTGGAATGGTGGAGGTATTACCAGGGTTATGGCAAGAATGTGGTATTTCACTGCATTCACTGCTCATGTAACTTGTCACAGTGACATCTAAGCCATTATTTATGTAGCAGTTCTGGGCAAGTTGCCAGGCATATAAGCCCTACAAAGGGGGTATTTTAAGACCTTTGAAATCCGTTTATGGATATAAGGACTTAGTGCTTCTTTGTGAGAATTTTTGAAAACTTGTAGAACCTTACTTTAAAACAATGATGGTCAACATGCTTAAAATGGGAACCCTTTAAGTATGGCACTGACATCACAAAGGGGCACATGCAATATTCAGTCAATGTAATGATACAGAAATCCAGAATTATTAAGCATGTATCAAGCCAATTTTAAAGTAACCCAGATTAAAACACACAAATTTACAAATATATATATATTTTTTTTAATACCTTAAAAACCAGAGGCATAACTAGGACCTTCAGGGCCCCAGTGTTAGAAACCATTAAGGGCCCCCCTTCAGTCAAAACAGCATGATAAAATGCGAGCATGACTAAGATTATGAAAGACATGCAGCACCCTGGCAAACGTGCGCTGCGGCTAACGGTGGGCATGGCTAGTGGGAAGGACTTAAAGTGGAATTAAATAGAATCTGCACCTGCAGTATACACTGCACACATATACTACAGGTCTTACTAATGGGCACTTTGCAGGATGTATGGAGGCACCCTGGAGAATGTAAGGGTGCACTCTGGAGGTATGAAATGATTACTTCTAGAGTACCCCTTACATCCTTCTCCAGAGTACCTGACCTTAGTGACTCCAGAGTTCCCCCTTACATCATCCAGAGTGCCCCCTTATTATTACTGTACTATGGGGGCACTCTGGAAGTACTAACTTAGTGCCTCCAGAGTTCTCCTTTACATCCTTCACAGTGTTGCCTTCCACCCTGCTCCTCCAGAGTGCCCCCTTATGACCCCTCCTCTCCTAAAGAGTGCCCTCTAACTTAGTGTCCCCTTTTGTCGTCCTGCTCCTCCAGAGTGCCCCCAAATGTAATGTTTTTTTACACATACCTTCTGGCCTGGTCGCAAGCAGCTGGTGGTAAAACATTTTAGAAAAAAAATGAATTCTCTGCAACTTTTGAACTGCGCATGCACAGTTCCGGAGCCAGCCGATTAGAGAACCGCCATGTGAATATAAGCCACATCCAGCTGCCTGATCTGAGGCCTAGCCTTGCAGCTCTCTAATTGACTAACTCTGGAACTGTGCATACGGCAGTGGAGTCACAGTTGCAGAAAAGTTTTTTATTCTTTCTAAAATGTTTTACCTGTGAGATGTGAGTTGCGGGTGGTCAGGGGCAAGACTTTTTTTTTTTTTTTTTTTTACACGGGCACTGACAGGAGAAAAATGCCTGCTTTGGCAACAACCCCCTTCACCTATGGTGGCGGGACCCCCAGAGAGTTGGTACCCCCCCCCCCCAGTACACTACAATCAAACCATTTAACTCCTTGAAACCAGTCTTCAAAAAATATATTCCTTCACTAGCTTGTAAACATCAAAAGACAGAATGCTGTTTAAAGGCATGATTTATCCAAAGGACTGCATTTCTTAAAGCATTTACTCAACTTTCTGTCCCTCTTCAAGAAATCTGTGAATAAAAGAACAGACCTTGGATACAGATAACAGCTTCTTTTGACTGGTCTGCCCTAGAGGCAAGGGGACTTTACTTGCTGCAGTTGTCCATCTCTCTCCGACCTGCCTCTCGGTTCCTTTCATATGTGCATGGTCCAGCCATAGATTAGAATAATAGTTGTTCTAGGAACGCTAAAGTCACTCATTATTCTTTCATACTGGACCCCATTGTTTCAAGCTGCAAATAGGCCGCAGGGAGATGTGTGGAAACATTAAGTAGAGAGTTGTCAGACTCTGGTTAGGCCAGGTAATCTTAAAAAAGATGTCTGCGTGTCTGTCTGCATATCTATTTACAGTTATCAGGAAGGCAAGTGGTGTTTTTTTGCAGAATTTCAATTCTACTGTAATATATATGATCATTTTCTCTGCGTGATCCTTTCACTTGTTAAATAAGCACTTTTCACTAATAAAGGGAAACGTACATCAGAAATGTTATAAATCAGTCAGCAAAATTCACATCACACGGGAAACAAAGGTAGTAAAATGTGTTATTGTTTGCCTGTTTTAGAAAAAGAGGGGAAATTCTACTTTTACCACGGCACTTTGAGTGTTGAAATAGGAATAATGCTTCAGAATGCCGGCATATTAATAAGCACAAAGTGTGCCAGGGATAACTTTGACTGAATCAATTTAACTCGCCATGAATGAGCGACTAAACTGGAAACTGGAAAATCCTAACTGTAACATAGAGTGTAGAGTAAAATTCTGATCTTGCTGAAGAAAAATGAATCAAGAGTTTAGAATACAAATGTAGTAATTTTGATAATTTTTGGTTTAGCTGGCCACACCGGACCAGAAAAAAAATCCTTCCTATTTGTTACTGTTGCTGTAAAACCTAGTCAGTGAAGGTTTTTTGCTGCAAACTACAAAAAATTAAGGGCCAGATTCACCAAAGAGATACGACGGCGTTTCTCCTGATACGCCGTTGTATCTCTGTTTCTATCTATGCCACTGATTCATAGAATCAGTTACGCATAGGTAGCCAGAAGATCCGACAGGTGTAATTGTTTTACACTGTCGGATCTTAGGATGCAGTACCGCGGCCGCCGCTGGGGGGAGTTTGCGTCGTAAACCAGCGTTGGGTATGCAAATTAGGAGTTACGGCGATCCACAAAGATTTTTCCCGTCGTTACGGCGTCGCAAGTGTTAGATTTCCGTCGCAAAGATAGTGCACCTTTAACATGGTGTAAAAGTACTCCACCATGTTAAAGTATGCCTGTCTTTCCCGCGTCGCTTTCGAATTTTTTTTAAATCTTTTATTTTTCCCGGCGTAAATCTTTTTTCATGTCGTGATTCACAAAACGTCGGCGCGTCGTAATTTCGCGCAAAGCACGTCGGGAAATTTGCGACGGGAGCATGCGCAGTACGTCCGGCGCGGGAGCGCGCCTAATTTAAATGGTACCCGCCCCATTTGAATTGGACCGCCTTGCGCCGGACCTGTTTACGATACACCGCCGCAAATTTCCAGGTAAGTGCTTTGTGGATCGGGCACTGAATCGGAAAAATTGCGGCGGTGTAACGTAAACCAGTTACGTTACGCTGCGCCCGCTCTACGTGAATCTGGCCCCAAGCTTTTATTTTTTTAAGCTTGAGATGGTTGAGGTGATGAGCATTACTGCTTGGACCTTAAAGAAGGGGGTACGTCCCCATGTAAGATTTAGCTCACTGAACTTTCCAGTGCCCAGGCTTGTGCTGCAGCACTCCCCCCGTACTTCCTTTTTGGGTTTTGGGCACCCAATCTTTTCCCCCATGCCTAGCAGTGCCCATGATGCTTATCATGGGCTATGCTAAATGCAGAAGCATGCTAAATTAGAAGAGTCTTCCTTGCTTGCCTGTCACGTGGGCAGATCAATGTGCGCACAGAACGGCTTGATGTTTCGCTGAATAGGGTAACACACATGTTGCAGTGGCTCCAAAGGCACCCCCTAGCCATGTAGCCACCGGAAAATCGAAAGTCAACTTGGGATATATAACAAATGGATCCTTAGAAGAGCAGATAACAGTTGCAACAATACGAAAGACAATACGTTATTGTAGGTAATTCTTGCTATATAATCATTGAGTTTTTGATTTGGGACACGGATACAGCCCACTATACTCTTGGATCACATTGGAGGTAGGACACAAGTCGGTTTACATCTGCCACTGTCACTAAACCGTACATAGTAGTAGAAAGATGGTATACATGGATAAATCTGGGCTGCAGTCTGCTCTTTTAAACTGCTGCCTTGTAAAGGTTGACTAGCATCCTAATAAACTGTCAGCCATTAGCCACACTGCCAACACGCCATGGTGTCTGGCAACACTATGGCTGGAAGAGAATGATTTTGGTTTTGCTTTAATGCCTTTTTTTAGTTACTGCTGTCTACATATTTTAATCTACTTATGTGCCTCTCTTCTTAAATACATTAGCATCTAAGAGAGCTTATCTTATCTCTGTGCAGACCATTCATAGTTTATTTTTCTGAACTTTAAATAGCTTTTTATATCTTTTTGCCTGCCAAGCTGCATCCCAGGAGTAGGAGTTATGTCTGTAGAGCATAATAATATGTCTGTGAAATAATGTATATCCCTAAGTGATAACTATGTGACCAAATCTCTAAATGTAATGTAGATTTGTTTATGCCATGAAATAATCGCATTACATATGGATGTTTTCATCTACATTTTAATAAACACATTAGTAGTAATAAATATGATTGTGATAGGTTGTAGTTCATTTAATGCACTAAAAAAGAGCCCATTGCAATGAGTAAATCCACATTATTATTAGTTATTATGATTAAATGAGTCATGTACACAATAAACTTCAAATTTTAAAAGTCAAAATGATTTAAAATAATTGTAAATGCACAGATTTTTACGTAATTCTTACCTGCTATTTAAAATGGTTTTGCATAGAGCAGCCCCAATCCTCTTGTTCTTGCGTCCCCTGCCGGTACTCCTGGCCTCTACCCCCTGCTGAGGGCCCGCATAGAAAGCCACTTGCTACGGGGGCTCTCATGTGTTCACTGGCTCTGTGTGTCTCTAAGACACACAGTTTGTGGTTTGGCCCCAGCCCCTTCTCACTGGCTGAGATTGACAGCAGCAGGAACCAATGTCTCCCACTGCTGTGTCTGAGCCAATGAGGAGGGAGAGAGCCTCAAGAGCCTTTGCTGCCATGCACATTGCTGTATTAAGATTGGGCTTAGAGAATTTGTAAGTGGGGACGGGGGGTGGAGTGCTATGGGGGTCAAAGGTCAGCTAGGGTTAGGGTTCAGCTTAGGGTAAGGGTTCGGCTCAGGGTTAGGATTTCCCATTGAAGAATATGGCTAGGACTCAGGAATTGGAACAGGGACCTCCCCCAAAGGTCAGAAGGCGGGTCCCCAGAGGTCAAAGGTCACAGGGCGTGGCTGACCCACCACCACCAAAGTGTACCGCCTACCCCAACTAAGTCGGGGAATGAACAAGTCGGGGAATGAACAAGTTGGGAAAAGCGTCTTGGGGGCACCCAAGCCGAGTCACGGCTCCCTGTGTCCATTCATATATAGAGCCCCAATTCTGCCCCACCCCCTCTCTCCCCTAATTGGCTAGCTGACTTTAATTGACAGCCGTGGGAGCCAATGGCGCCGCTGCTGTGTCTTAGCCAATCAGTAAGGAGAATATCGGACGACTGAGACACTCGTGGACATCACTGGACAGATAGGGACCTCAGGTCAGAAGGTTTTTTATCTTAATGCATTCTCTGCATTAAAGGGGCTGTACATAGAATGCCTTAAAAAAAAAAAAAACTTCTACCTGTACAACCACTTTAATGCAGAGAATGCATTAAGGTAAAAAAAAAACTTTCCTTAGTTAGGTTAGTTTACGCTTGTAAAAGATAAACATGTCTTTAAAGACAATTTTAAAATAATGAATACTGATTTACGTATCTTTTCTTTTTTATTTAATTTGATCAAGACCAAAAATTTTAATTATTTGCCTTTGTTTAACCTGTGCAGGCCTTGCAATGGGTTCTGACAAATTGTTTTATTGACTTGTTTTATAAAAATAAAGCACCCTAACTGCTGTGATTTTTCACCATTTTAACTGCTCAGAACCAATAAAAGGTGACATTTGATTGGTCATTGGCATGATACAACTGTTATGCATTGTCTTAGTATATACTGTAAACTTCTTTAGTGTGAGTTTATATTACTGATTGCAAAACAACGGTATAACATCCTTAAGGCTCACAGGAAAAGGTTCAAACATTTACAGTAAAATAGCATGGCATTCTTTTTTATTATTTAAAATGATGTAGAACTATACAAAGACAAAAAAAATGCTTGTTCCCACAGTTATTACAGCGGCTCTATTTGTTAAACTGTGAAATGAGTTGAAATGCTAAGAAGCAGTCCATGTTTACTGTACTTAAAACATCCAGTTAGCTTTATTTTAAAATCAATCTACACATCAGTGGATGTTTGTGTTTACTTTGATATGCTTCATTCCGCTTCATCTCCCTTCACACAAATAAGGGCCATAGTGTCACCATGCTTTGTCAAAGCATTGAGGTACATAAGAAAGCATGCTTAATCAAACATAGCTGTATCATTTGTAGAGTTTTTTGTCCGGCTATGGATGAACACCTAATGTTTAGTACCTCATCCCGAGAAATCGATTATTCAAAAGAGCGGGAGGTTTGGGAAGGGATTGTAACGGTGCTTACAAATAATAATGGAAACCAGACAAATATATTTATAGAAATATAATATAGTTTTTATTAAACATGAATAAAACCAATAGCACAACATGGCAATTCGTTGAGTTTTGTTGAACATCTCCATTATGGTGGTCCAATATAAAGGGTTCCAGTTAAACAGAGATTGAGCAATTGTATATTATCCCAAGGGATTTTTCACACTCTGTGTGTACTAAATCAACCCCACAGTTTGAGTTCTTCAGTCTCTTAGCAGAAAGTACACTTGCATAGTCACAAGATGAATTTAAAATATCATTATAATGACTGAAAATCTGAAACTACATTGAATATGTGTTTGGTATAAAATATTAACAGCTCTTGCTTTATTATATTTCATACCCAGTTTGCCCATAGCAGAAAAGTGTTATTCATATTAATCATTATACTGCATTTTGTCTTTTAGGATTGTCAGAAATCTGCATATCCGTGCTTAAATGTAGAATGTAAACTAATGCCATTAGCTAAAGAAGAGACTCGAAACATTGATATTCTGATGCTGCTAAATACAGAAATATTAAAAAAGGTAAGACTAGCATTAATCATTATAAGACCCACCCTCATCCCTATTAAAACAGCTTGATAAAGATGGAGATGAGCTTTGGCCTGAACTAATAAAAATAATGCCCAGTGTAAACCTTACCTCCTATTTCTTCATCACAGCTCCACTCTGAGTACCAGTACCAGAATATGAGCAGGGAAAGGCACTGCATGTTTTCTATTGCAGTAATTTATACTGTGAAGTTATAGTAATGATAACAGATAAAGAAGACACTACATGTTCCATGCATTGACCACTATGAAACTTAGGTGGGTTTTATTATGGTTGCATGAATCAAATTTGGGGCAAGTATTCTTTTTAGATGTTTTTCCAACTAGACTAACAAAGCTTTTTTGTACAGATAAATACAACCAAAAATCTTGCGCTCATCCCAATTTTAAACTGCTATAAAGCTGCAGTCCTCATGCCGGGTTCACACTGGTACGAAACACCCCCCGACATTAGGAGCTATTGTCGCATGACGTATGAAAATCAATGATTCCCTATGAGAGACATCTTAACTGGTCTAACACAAGTCGGTCCGACTTTGAAAAAAGTCCCTGCACTACTTTGGTCCGACTTTGAGCCTACTTTAGCCCATTAAATATCATTGAAGTCGGATCAAAGTTGGATCCTTGTCCTAACCTTCCGACTTTTGACATCCGACATTGTGATTACAGCAGCAGTAAAAGGAATTTTTCTCACACTGGCATTATTGTTTTAATTGGTCAAAGGACAAGTCAGACTATCACAAAGTTGGATCAAAGTAGTTTCCTGTTCATGAAAGTCGGATGGATGTGGGACCAATGTAGGACTGATGTCGCAGAGCAAAGTAGGATGAAAGTAGTATGACTGTCGTGTCGTATCAGTGTGAACCCAGCCTTAAAGTCCTAATAGACTTTGCTAAGATCACAAGAAAAAAAACTGTACCACGCTAAAAAATATTAATAAATGTGCCAAAACAATGAGACCAGTACTAAACAGTTATAACAAATGTGCGAACAGAAATTGATACACAGCTCTAAATAAAGTGCTTGTCATAATGAATTAATTATAGTGACAATTATTGAATTCATCCAAAGGAGACCTGAGAAAAAAAACACAGGTGAATTAAGTATGTGTAGTCTTCACCATCATGAACTCTAGTGGACAGACTCTCACTTTCTTAGGTGGACCTTAAGATTACAAAAGGTCCAAAAAGCAGGATCCCTTTAAACATCGCAATGGACTATAAAGGAGAATTTCAACTTCCCCCTTCCAAAACAGTCAGCACGAGGAAATATTCAGAATTGTAACTCAGGAAAAGAAAAAAACAACATAGCACTCAGTATATCTTAAAAAATACCAAGGAGAGAGAGCAGTGCCACCTGAGTGCAGTAATTCAAGTCGTTTGAGCTCTGGTTCACATTGGCTGCGTTTTGACATGTCAAATCAGCAGCAATTGCAGTCAATGGCACCGTCCCAATTGATGAAACGCTGCATTTGTGGAGCCACACCGATTTCCGAAAGTAGTTTCTGTGCTACGTTTTGCAATCTCGGGTGCGATTTCCACAGAAACCCACACAGATGTTTTTTGAAATCGGGGCTGACATGCGGGAGTGAAATTGTTCGAGTGGTTTGAGAAATCTAGCTTTGCAGAATCAGAGATTACATATGTTAAAGGCAATCTAAGGACATAGTGTATCAGGGGATACTGCAGATTGTTCTTTTTTTTCTCTCCTTGAAAATGTTATATTATGTGTTCCACAGGATAGTTCATCAGTAATCCAGTTTGTAACGAGAGCCACAGTGAGAGTAGGAGCTGATTCAAGGCTACAGACAATAGAAGTACCACATGGGAACTCCCAACATGCAACAGTAAGTTATCTTGTTAAATATGTCCAATATACTAAATTCTAAAAATATACCTGCCTTCATTTGACTGTTTAAGGGACGATGGGGCCCTTGGGAAAACCTGCTATCGGGACTGTGCTTCTTATGAACTATTGCAGCATTTTGACAACTGGAATGTTAATTCTGAAAAATCACAAAGGTTTTTTATTTGTATGGTCATTAGTAGAAAACAATTATTCCTCTAAAACCTCTAACCTGATCAAATTTCCTTGCTTCCAGTCAATTGACAGCAATAGGCAATATTAGTATAATAGTGCTCCTAAGTATTTGCTCCGCATTTTCTTTTATGACCGATATAGAGTATAGCATATATAATTATTGATGAAGGATTTGCCTGAATTGGGATTCTCACTGGATAAAGCTAATGTTCTGTAAGAAAATTGTAATTGTGAATTAGGGATTGCCTTGTCAAACTTATTAAGGGAACTGGGCTATTGAGGCCCAGTACAGAATTAAAAAGTACCCATTTAATAGTTCACCAAATGCCTTGTACAGAACTGTTTGCCCAGTGAGAAAAATATTGGCGTTTGCTCTGTTGTTTTACTGGTAGATTGGATCCAAATGTCCAGGTATTACAAATGGTATTTAGCTGTTACAATTTGTCAAATAATACTTAATTTACTATTATAATATCTCTACACATGGACATGTAAATTCTTAACTTTAATGGGCTAATGAAATTAACTCTAGTAACAATAATTGGGCCCTATGCTTTAATAGGCAGAGAAAATGGAGGCACTTTGGGCCTGATCCACAAAAACCCGGCGTAACTTAATTATTCCCGTTTAAGTTACACCGCCGCAAAATCTCTACCTAAGTGCCCGATCCACAAAGCACTTACCTAGAAATTTTGAGCGGTGTAACTTAAATCTGTCCGGCGCAAGGCGTTCCTAATCTAATGGGGCGAGTCCCATTTAAATTAGGCGCGCTCGCGCGCCGGACGTACTGCGCATGCTCCCGACGTTATTTTCCCGACGTGCTTTGCGCGGTTTTACGTTTCCTTGGGTTTTGAGAATCGCGAAAATGGGCGTAAAAAAAAAAAGAGTTGCGGCGAAAAAAAAATGACAGCGACGCGGGATAGAAGGGTATACTTTTACAAGGTGTACTAACTTTACACCTTGTAAAAGCAGCGCTAATTTTGCGACGGCAAACTAATACTTACGGAGAAAAAACGAAGCGTAAAAGCTTAGTGGATCTCCGTAAGTGCTAATTTGCATACCCGACGCTGGATTTCGACGAGAAATGCCCCCAGCGGCGGCTGCGGTACTGCATCCTAAGATCCGACAGTGTAAGTCCCTTACACATGTCGGATCTTCTGCCTATCTATGAGAAACTGATTCTGTGGATCAGTTCCATAGATAGAAACAGGGATACGACGGCGTATCAGTAGATACGCCGGCGTATCCCTTTTGTGGATCAGGCCCTTTGTTTTTAACTTTTGCCCTAGCCACACTGTTAAGCCCTGTACACACGGCCAGGATTCCCGGGGGTATAAAGTCTGCCGGGAAAACTGCGGGGAGAGCTTTGGTCGGGAATCCCGACCGTGTATACAGGGCTTATGATTCCTCTGCACTACCTTGCATTGTTTTCCATTGGCAAGTGTAGTAAATCTAGTGGGAAAAAAAAAACACCTTGAATCCCGGTGGGAAAATAGAGAGCAGGTTCTCTATTTTTCCCGCCCAGATTCCTGGCAGTTTTCCCAGCGAGGGAGCATACACACGCCCGGCGGTTTTCATGGCAAAAATCTCTATTAGCTGTTTTCTTGCCAGGAATCTCAGTCGTGTGTGCAAGGCTTTATAACTGATCTATATTACATGACTCCCAGTACACCCTTTAGGCTGGGTTCACACTAAGGCACAGAGCGGCTCACAGCAGGGGGTCCGGTGCGTCTCCATTCACTGTATCAGGTCCGATTTCAGCCCGAATATTTGGCTAAATTCGAAGCTGAAACGGACCAGAAGACACACAGGACTCCTGTGCAAGTCGCACCAAGGCGCTCCTAAGATGTGTGAACCTGCTCCATAGAGAGCTGGTCACAACCTCCTGTCATGCAAATTGGATGCAGGGAAACCCGCATCCAATTTGCACTAGTGTAAACCCAGCCTAAAGGTTTTTTTTTTTTTGCTAGCAGTACCAGGGCAAGTATTACAGTGGTCATAGCTCTGCCATATTACATAAACTTGTTGACAAAAAAACATGATAAGCATTATACAGAAAATCTAAATTTTGAACTGAATAGGTAAGTAAGTTATCCTCATTTTGACATAACACATTGAGGTGTATTCATAAAAAATTACGTAGCTTGTCCTTCAAATTTTCCATTACATTTTTCTTTATGAATGGTCAAAATCGAATGTTCTCAGGCAATACATGCAGTGGTTTGAATGTGTGAATGCAGAAAATATTGTGTTATGGCCTCCAAATGGAGCTAAGGAGCATAATAATTGATAATCAACACCATTTAGTGGCCTTAATGCTGTATTTTCTTCCTTCACACATTCTCAATCTGCAAAGAATATAGCCTAAGAACATACAATTTTGCCCCATTGACACAGAACTAATTTACATACAGTTAGGACGTGCAAACAGCTATTTCGTTTTTTTTTTTTATAAATAAATCACTTCGTAACAAATACATTTTTACTACCATTCACAAAGTTAGCATGTCTAAAGCATAGATTGAAAAAAAGGATATAAAACATAAACATTTTCTCTAGTAGTGATACATTATACAGATAAAAAATAGTTAATTTTGTAATCGCCAACCGAATCCTTTTGCAGCACTCAGTATTAATGCAGGTTATTGACTGCAACCGCAAGAACAAATGCGGCTCTGGATTGACTATTCACTTGGCAATGGATCTAGGAGGTACATTTTTGTAATGGCTCCTTTCTGCTTACTACCCCCTCAGCAATGAGAAACTAAAATATGTTTTTGTAAGAAAAGGTCAACATTATTATACGTTTTCCCTTGACGCTGTGTTTGGCTTGCTGCTCCATGTTTTTGGCACAGGTAGACTGAAGGAGCACACAAAACAGCTACTTTACAGTAAATTGGGTTTTCTTTTCACTCACAATTCAGATCTGTAAAGTTTAGAAAACCTGCAGCTTATTGTTTTAGTAAAAGCACCAGGGGATCGTTTTAACTACTTCAAGCTCTGGAAGGTTTTACCCCCTTCATGACCAGGGCAATTTTGGCTATTCTGCAGTGCGCTATTTTAGGGCATTTTCAACCCCTTTCTGCCCAGGCCAATTTCAGCGCTGTTGCACTTTGAATGACAATTGCGCAGCCATGCAACACTGTATCCAAACCAATTTTTTTTTTTAAAATTCAGACACATAGAGCTTTATTTTGGTGGTATTTAATCACCACTGGGTTTTTTATTTTTTTGCTAAACACATGAAAAATGAAGAATTTGTTGAAGAAAAAAGGTTTTCTTTGTTTCTCTTATAAAATTGTGTAAATGTGTAATTTTTCACCTTTATTGATGTGTGGTGATGAAGCTGCAGTGATGGGCTCTAATAGGTGGCACTGATGGACAGCTGTTATGTGCACTGATAGGTGGCATGGATAGGCAGCAATGATAGTTGGCACTGATAGGTGGCACTAATGGGGCTGCGCCGATCATCAGGGCATGACGTAATGACGCCATGCCCTGAACAAGAGTAGTCTCGCCCGCCAATCATTTCACTATACTGCAGGCGGGAAGCGGTTAAAGAGTAACTATACTTTTGTGGGGAAAAAAATAGCAAATAAAAAATAATAATAGCGTCTACAATTTTGACACAAGTCAAAGTGTAAAGACATGCTTGTAGGTTAATTGGATCCTGTCTAAATTGGCCCTAGTATATGTATGACGGTTTAGGGACCTGAAGCCTCGTACACACGACCGAGTAACTCGACGAGCGAAACACATCGTTTTGCTCGTCAAGTTCCTTGTTAGGCTGTCGAGGATCTCGGCGAGCCAAATTTCCCCATTCCTGTCGAGGAAAAAGAAGACATGCTCTCTTTTTGGCTCGACGAGATCCTTGACAGTTTCCTCGTCGAAAAGTGTGCACACGTCCGGTTTCCTTTGGCAAAAAAAAATACCAGCAACTTTCTTGCTGGTTTTTGCCGAGAAACTTGGTCGTGTGTATGAGGCCTGAAGCCTCGTACACACGACCGAGAAACTCGACGGGCGAAACACATCGTTTTGCTCATCGAGTTCCTTGTTAGGCTGTCGAGGATCTCGGCGAGCCAAATTTCCCCATTCCCGTAGAGAAAAAAAAAGACATGCTCTCTTTTTGGCTCGACGAGATCCTCAACAGTTTCCTCGTCGAAAAGTGTACACACGACCGGTTGTGTGTACAAGGCCTTAGATTGTAAGCTCCTTGAGGTCAGGGACTGATGTGAATGTACAATATTTATGTAAAGCGCTGAGTAAATTGACGGCGCTATAGAAGTACCTGAAATAAGAAAATAAAAATAAAAAATTATTGAATGTTATTAAAAATGTACCTTTCTTCAGAATAACAAAAGGTAGTAATCTCAAGAAAAGTGAAGTTACTCTTTAACTGTCAATTGTGTGGCCATGCAATACTGTACGCAAATCAAAATTTTATAATGTTTTTCACACACATAGAGCTTACTTTTTGTTGTATTTAATCACCACTTTTTTTGCTATTTAACCACTTAAGACCCGGACCTTTAGACAGCTAAAGGACCTGGCCAGTTTTTGCGATTGGGCACTGCGTCGCTTTAACTGACAATTGCGCGGTCGTGCGTTGTGGCTCCCAAACAAAATTGGCATACTTTTTTTCCCACAAATAGAGCTTTCTTTTGGTGGTATTTGATCACCTCTGCGGTTTTTATTTTTTGCGCTATAAACAAAAAAAAATGCGAAAATTTTGAAAAAAATTAATATTTTTTACTATAATAAATATCCCCCAAAAATATATAAAAAATGTTTTCCTCAGTTTAGGCTGATACGTATTCTTCTACCTATTTTTGGTAAAAAAAATCGCAATTAGCGTTTATCGATTGGTTGGCGCAAAATTTATAGCGTTTACAAAATAGGGGATAGTTTTGTTGCATTTTTATTTTTTTTACTACTAATGGCAGCGATAAGCGATTTTTCCTGTGACTGCGACATTATGGCAGACACTTTGGACAATTTTGACACATTTTTGGGACCATTGTCATTTTCACAGCAAAAAATGCATTAAAAATGCATTGTTTACTGTGAAAATGACAATTGCAATTTGGGAGTTAACCACAAGGGGGTGCTGAAGGGGTTAAGTGTGGCCTCATTTGTGTTTCTAACTGTAGGGGGGTGTGGCTGTAGGTGTGACATCATTGATTGTGTTTCCCTATAAAAGGGAACACACGATCAATGACGGCGCCACAGTGAAGAACGGGGAAGCTCTCCCCGTTCTTCAGCTCTGGGGACTGATCACGGGACTCCAGCGGCGATCGGGTCCGCGGGTCCCGCGGTCACGGAGCTTCAGACCACGCGCCCACGACCCATGGCTGGGCACTTAAAGAGGACGTACCTGTACATGCTTGTGCCCAGCCGTGCCATTCTGCCGACGTATATGTGCAGGAGGCGGTCAGTTAAAAGAATAATTTTGGGGTCAACATTTTACTACAATTCTAAATATATAAAGTTTTAAGGGTATGTAAGTAGCCTATTTGGAGTTTTGTGTACCTACAATTTTTGCTTTTTCACAAAAAGCACAATATTAGATTTATATACTTTTGTTTTTAATTAACCTCAGTGCAGTTTTATCTTTAACATTCACATAGATTTTTGGGGGGATTATGTTATGTTTTATTGGTTTGCGCCAACACAATTATATGGGCTTTGTTAAAAAAAAATAAAAAAATGATAAAGATTTATGCAGCTATAATGGAAGCTTTAAAAAAATGTATGGTTGAAGGGCTTTTATAAATGATAAATCTGTAATGTGAAAATTTGTTAGAAAAATAGAATAGTTAGAATAGTATAGTTACCGTAGGTGCATACATTTTTTTTTTTTTTTCTTGCATGTGATTAGGTATTCGTTGAAAAGTGAAGCTTCACCTCATTTACTAAGCTCTGGAGCAACTGCACTTGCAAAAGTGCACAGCCTTTAGTAAATCAACCCCAAGTGTCAGGGTCTGACATCAGAGAAACAAATATGGCATAAAGTTATATAATTAGTTTTGAATCACTTTTCTAATGCCTGTGAGTTATAGAAGTATGAAGTAGATGTTGTTTGCAACTTAAGAAATTGTGGAATATATACTAATGATAGTGGAATATATTTCTATAATATTCAAATATTTCTACAAACACAGAATTTCCATACACTCCAATAATATTCATGGAATGTCAATTAACTATACATTATTTCCCCAAAGGTCGGATTATATGGATGAAAGTGTTTGAACACATTGAAAAATAAAGTTCAGTAGCCTGTTGGAACTATAAAAGACACTGCATATGCTGGCATACATTATGTATAGTACATTTCCAGCTCTAGAAGTATAAAAACTCTGAAACCTTTTATTCCTTGGAATGCAATTCACGGTATTCCTTCCATTTAGTCTTTTTGTATTATGCCTCAACTAGAGCCCCACCTCTTTATCCCTTTACCACCTGTAGTATCTATGGGCCAGATTCACAAAGGGGATACGACGGCGTATCTCCTGATACGCCGTCGTATCTCTGTTTCTATCTATGCGACTGATTCATAGAATCAGTTACACATAGATATCCATAAGATCCGACAGGTGTAATTGTTTTACACTGTCGGATCTTAGGATGCAGTACCGCGGCCGCCGCTGGGGGGAGTTTGCGTCGTAAACCACTGTCGGGTATGCAAATTAGGAGTTACGGCGATCCACAACGGATTTTCGCGTTCGCTACGTCACCGCTAGTCTAGTTTCCCGTCGCAAATTTAGTCGTCGTTTTGGGTGCCCTAACTTTAGTCAGCAATCGTATTGCTGTCTAAAGTATGGCCGTCGTTCCCGCGTCGAAATTTAAAATTTAACATCGTTTGCGTAACGCGTCCGGGAATACAGAAGTACGCTACGCGTGTCGCAGTTCGAAAAAATGACGTTACGGCGCGCAAAGCACGACGGGAATTGCGAAACGGAGCATGCGCAGTAGGTCCGGCGCGGGAGCGCGCCTAATTTAAATGGCACACGCCCATTTGAATTGGCCCGCCTTGCGCCGGAGGCCGCCGGTGTAGTTTTCATCGCAAGTGCTTTGTGAATCACTTGCGATGAAAACTTGCGGCGGTGTAACGTATCTACGATACGTTACGCCGCCGCTCCCCTACGTTAATCTGGCCCTATATCTTTTTATTTTTTCCTTGATGGACGAGTTAAGCATTTCTTTTCAGCTGTTTTTTTTTTTTACCCTAATACATATATTCAAATTATATGGTTAACAACTACCTTGAAGTTAATAATAATTTTTTATAGGAGCTCTATAACATTTTTCTTTTGGAACAGCAGCATCATAATAGCAATAAAAACAATAGTTCTTTTTGGCAATCCAATATAATATTACTTGAAAAATCTCTTTACTGTTGTAAACGCTGACAATCTTTGAAGCTTTTCCTCTGCTATTTACTTTCAATTTCTAAGAACTACATATCCCATGGTACCTTGCTGTCTGCAAGCAGCGATTCCTGTACTGACTCCACTTCCTGAAACTTCTCTTGTCACATCAGCACTTCTGTAATTCAGAAAGCAAGCTCTGTCAAATGTATGACACAGCAGTGCCCACTTACAGAGCACAGTGAATATGTGTCACAGAACTCAAAAAAGTAAATGTGTGGAGATCTTTAAAATGGGAGTTTACTAACATTATTATTATTATTATTATTATTATTATTATTATTATTATTATTATTATGCAGGATTTATATAGTGCCATCAATTTATGCATTGCTTTACAACGTTAGGGTCGACAGTACAAATACAATACACTTTAACCACATCCCACCCGGCCACTGCATACATACAGCTGGGTCGGCGCTCTCTCCTTTTGAGTGGACGTTCAGGAACGTCCCTTAGATGGGGGGAAGCGCGCATGCACGCACAGCGGCGTGATCCCGATGCGCTTGTGTCACCTGGACACGGCGCATCTCTGATCGGCAGGAGGGCTCTGTGATTGGCCCTCCTGATCACAGGACAGCCGTGTCCAATCACAGCCATCATGTGATGTAAATAGAGAGATGGTTGCTAGGTGATCGGCTCTCCTCTCCTCACACAGAAGTTGTCAGTGAGGAGAGCGGATCGCTGCAGCCGGCTGGTGATCAGTTTTTATGACCTGTTTTTTTACAGCTTTTTACACACTGATCACCAGCCTAGTGTGCCCACACAATGTAAAATACATGTCCCAAAACAATGTCCCTAAACAATGTCCCCAAAACACATGTCCCCACACAGTAAAAACACCTGTCCCCCACATATGTAACAGTACAATCATATGTCCCAATGATCATCTGCATACATATGTCCGTGATCACCTGCACACATCTGTACATGATCATTTGCGTACATCTCTCTGTGATCACACAAACCAATTATTATACACTTAATGGGATTTTTTTTACCAAAGACATGTAGCAGACAACATTTTGGCTTAAATTTATGACAACATTTGATTTTATTGGATTTCTTTTAAAATAGAAAGAAAAAAATAATATTGTTTTTTTTTCCCAAATTTCCACTCTTTTTTCACTTATATCGCAAAAAAATAAAAAAAATCGTAAATAAAAACCACCAAAAGAAAGCTCTATTTGTGCGATCAAAATGATGAAAATGTTATTTGGGTACAGGGTAGCATGACCACGCAATTGTCATTGAAAGTGCGAGAGCGCTGAAAGCTGAAAATTAGACTGGGAAGGAAGGGGGTGAAAGTGCCCAGTATTGAAGAGGTTAATACAGTAGGAATTAGAGGGCCCTGCTCCTTAGAGCTTAAAATCTAAGAGGGAAGGTCAAGAGGTAATAACTGTGGGAGATAGCCAGATAGGCTTCTCTTAAGAGATGAGTTTTCAGGGATCGTCTGAAAGTGAACAAAGTAGGAGAAAGTCGGACAGATTGGGGTAGAGCATTCCAGAGGATGGGAGAGGCTCTGGAGAAGTCCCAAGGGCGAGCATGGGATGAGGTGACAAGGGAGTTTGAGAGCAGGAGATCTTGGGAGGAGCGAATTAGGTTAGTATTTTTTTAGACTAGGTAAGTGATGTTGCTGGGGACCAGGTTGTGGATGGCTTTGTAAGTTATAGTTAGTATATTGAATTTAATTAGTTGGCGAGAGATGACCAAACATCAAGCTTATTCAAATAGATAGTTATAGGTGTCAAATAATTGAAATACAATGTAGAACTGAATGCATAATTTTACATTTTGATCACAGATAAGCTGTAATTTAATCAATCTGTATAACATAATGCAATTTCTTTCCAGGTGATTTTTGAAGCCTTACATAATCTCGAGCCACGTGGTTATGTGGTCGGCTGGATCATTGCTATTAGCTTACTGTTTGGAATCCTTATATTTTTGCTATTGGCTGTACTACTATGGAAGGTATGTTATATTTACACTTGCCAGTGGAACATAAAGCCTTGGGATTCTTACTCTGTATTGTATATTAATTCTTATTACTTCTTCTGTAAGTTAAAACTATACTTTAGTCTTTTCGACACAAAGTAAGCTATTAAAGTTTTTATTAAATTGTCTAATCACTTGCTTCAGGTTTTTTTCTCTTTATCCTTTTTTAACATTTATCCAATGTGATAGATCTCTGCCAGGCTTGCTGCCTTTCTTTAAAGATTATTATTTATATGCTATAAACATTTAACTACAATTTAAATTTCATATGATAATACAATGCTTTATTGGTGGAGTTATATTGCATTATTGGTTTGTACTAATTATCTTCATTTATCTATACATTTGTATGTATTCGTTGTCCTTGGTGCACATATTTTTTAATGCAAATGTAAATCCATAAGAATGGTACAGTGAAGTGAATTTACTAATATGAATATAAGTGATTATATTTATCCTACACAGACCAATGTAAATAAGATTATTTTGTTAATGTGAAATAATGATGTCCCACTCTGGACCCTGATAATGAAAATCTATGTGGACTGCATGACTGCATGCATGTAATGAGCTAACCAAAACTATAAATAATTATGTAGGATCCAAAGCAAGAAATTTCTTTACACAAAAGCCACTCTACTATACAATGTTTCTGAATACTTGTAAATATTCTCTAAGTTACATCAATTGACTTAAAGGTTTTTTTTTTTTTTTTTTCTAAATAGGTTCCTTTAAGCTAGTGCATTGTTGGTTCACTTACCTTTTCCTTCAATTTCCCTTCTAAATGTTTTTATTGTCTGAATTTCTCACTTCCTGTTTCTCCTCAGTAAGCTTTCCCCCATCATATGAGCTGTTCTAGCTGGGGGTTAGTCACCCAGAACAGCTTACTGAGGAGGAACAGGAAGTGAGAAATTCAGAAAAAGAAAACAAAGGAAAAAAAACATTTAGAAGGAAAATTGAAGGAAAAAAACAACAATGCACTAGCTTAAAGGAACCAATTTAGAAAATAAAAAACTAACCTTTACAACCCCTTTAAAGACTGTTGCTTTGGTGTCTAAGTTTATCCATGTAGATCTTTTAAGATTTTATATAGAACATGCCATGGTGATTTTTTTCCCTAAATTTGGTCAAATGCTTAGTAAATATGTCACTTCATCAACTATAATTTTATCTCACATCTTACATTTTTCAACTTGCATTCAGACACAGAAACCAGTCCTTGTTTTTATTTTTTTATTAAGGGAATATAACTCATAAAGGGATGAGAGGGTTATGGAATGTCCACAACTGAGTTCAGCACCAACTTGGAGGACAACTTCTCTATGTACAACTTGCAGCAAAAACTGGATCCTGGACTATACTCTCTTTGCAATAATGTCAGTCCTTAATGGATCAGTAGCAAATATCTTCTGGTAGGAGCTCTATGTCCCCTTAGTAGAAATAGCAAGGTGTTAACTGTAGGTAGAAGCTCTGTGTCCCCACAGTAGAAAATACCAGCTCACCTGGCTGTCTTGAGAAATGCTCCCAGAACAATGGATTTAAGTTAGCTGTAACATTGTCCCATGAAAACCTGGTGAATATTGCATCTGGCAGCCTTCTCCCTTATTGTCCTGGGTGTGATCAGGTAGAGGCAATCAGTGTCCCTTGAATCCTGCTTCTTGCATAGACTGCTGTTCAGGCCTCCTTCTGAACAGATCTTTGCTCACTGGGCAGGGTGTCTGCTGGATGAGAAGGTAGGTTAGTGGAGTTTCCTCTGCAACTTCACCTCCTCTCTCCTTAGCTCTAGCCTGGTGGCCCATCCAACCACCCTGCCAGACTTTCTGCCCCAGGATTTGTCAAATTCTCATAAATATGCAGATCATCGCCCCCCACCTCCAGCCATTAGCTTCTAGAACTTTCTGGTTGTTTCTAAAACCAGGGGGAGGCAATAGAAGCCTGACCTGTAGCGCCCTCCCGCCTGACCTATATCTAAACCCACAGCAATTACCAAGACTCACTTAAGCTACAGTGAGTCAGCCAAATTTTCACACCAAGAGGGTACTACAATGGTTATCACTCACCATACACAGCTGTCACTTTTGTCCACTGTTCATAGAAAAATTACATAGTTTAGTAACCACTGGGATACATTGCACCCATGGGGGTTGCTAGGAGTATGCTATTTTTTTTTTTTTTTTTTTACAAAAACCATGCAACATTTCTTGCTTCACCCAAAGCCAGGGATTATAAGCTGAGAGGTTGTGTACCTTCTGCTGTATCCTTCTTTGATGCCATTGAGGAGTTGCAAGTCATATTTGGGGCACATAAGAGACTGAGTTCTTCTCTTTTTTTCTTTGAAGAGCGTTAGGCTGCTTTCACATAGGGGCATGGGTGGTGGCGGTTGTAAAGCACCTCTATTTTTAGCGTCACTTTACCATAGTTTTTGCACAGGTATTTGGGTATTTGGTGTACACACCACTCCTTCACTGCTCCAATGATGCTGCTTGCAGGAGTTTTTTAACGTCCTGCCAGCGCATTGCCTCAGACTTTTACACTGAGACTGCAGGGGAGCTGTTTTCAGGCGCTTTACAGGTGCTATTTTTAGCCCAAGAGCGCCTGAAAAATGCGAAAGTGTGAAAGGGGTCTTAAAGTGGAGGTTCACCCTATAAAACATTTCTAAGACTACATCCAGCCCAGTCCTGCATATAAAATGACACTGACCTTTTTTTTTCTTTGCCGTAGATAGCGTTTAGCCGTGGAATTCACCGCAGCTTCCGGGTAGGGAATCCCGCGGGAGTGGGCGTTCCTATTGTCATGCCAATTGATTTACATGCTAAATGACGGCGCACACAGCGCGTCATGACTTCCCGAAAGAAGCTTGGGTCGGCTCGGCTCTATTCGGCGCCGGTGCACAGGCGCCGAATAGAGCCGAGCCGACCCGAGCTTCCTTTGGGAAGTCATGACGCGCTGTGTGCGCCGTCGTTTAGCATGTCAATCAATTGGCATGACAATAGGAACGCCCACTCCCGCGGGATTCCCTACCCGGAAGCCGCGGTGAATTCCATGGCTAAACGCTATCTACGGCAAAGAAAAAAAAAAGGTCAGTGTCATTTTATATGCAGGACTGGGCTGGATGTAGTCTTAGAAATTTTATATAGGGTGAACCTCCACTTTAAGGATCTGCATTGACTTTGGAGTCTGCTTGCAATATATTTAGGGAAAAAAAAACTTCTGCTACTAAAGAATTTTACTGAGAGCCTAAGGTGTCTCATAGAGTTAAGAGGTGTAATGGGAGCTTTTGCAACTAAAGTAGCACATGAAATTCAATGGCTATGTATACAGCACAGAAAGACCCCAAATATATTTAAATGTGTTTTCTTGTGTCTTTTTTGCATTTCACATTTGTATATCTTACTGCTTATAATGTACAAATATACAGCATTTTTGAAGGTTGTCTATGTCCTTCTGACCTATTCAACCTATTATAAATAAAATAAATTACATTTAAAACAAACGCAATCGAGTCAAATCAAATTAGGAATTGGAGATACAAGGGTTACAAAGCGGTTACTCGTGAGACCTTTATTCTGGCCACACCCAGAGCAATGCTACTAGCAGCTACAACTAGTTTTATACAGATCTAAAAAAAAAAAATACAAAGAAGAACAAAGGATTGTTCTTCTTTGTATACATTTTTCAGAGCTTGCTTCTGCTTTGGGATTGCTGCCGCTAAGCGCCTTGGACTGTATTTACTTGTTTCTGGAATAAGGACTACCATTATTAATTAATTAATTTACTATCATATCATCACCTTACCAAGAATTATCCATTTTGTATTCATGGGCCATTGTTGTCTATACTCTGCTAAATCTTGCGCTATCTGACAATTTTTTCCAAAATAAAATAAATAACTGTACAGATCACTTCAACCTCCCACCAACACTTTGTACATTGGTATATTTATGTCTATATGGCAGGGATGGTGATAGGTTGTGTTCCTCTGTTTGACTACATGACTGAGGCCCCGTACACACGTCCGAGGAACTCGACGAGCAAAACTCATCGTTTTGCTCGTCGAGTTCTGTGTGAAGCCGCCGAGGATCTCGGCAAGCCAACTTTCCTCATTGAACAACGAGGAAATAGAGAACATGTTCTCTATTTGGCTCGACGAGGAACTTGTCGGCTTCCTCGGCCGAAAGTGTACACACGGCCGGGTTTCTCGGCAGAATTCAGCTCCGATCGAGTTTCTGGCTGAATTCTGCCGAGAAACTCGGTCGTGTGTACGGGGCCTGAAAGTGGTGGAATTGACAAGGAAACTGCCATGTTGAATCTTGTTTGGATACAGAACTGTTACCTTGTGCCATTAGTGACAAGTTACTTCGGCCTGTGTGGCAACAAGAACTGTCCTGCTGGGTTAGCATTATCCTCTGGACTGTAGGCTGCTAATCTTTTGCATGTTTGCCCCTGCTTTCTATTATGAAAGGATAAACATTTCATAAAAGTTTCAAGGGTTGTTAGAAAACCCACAGATGCTTTTGGATTAATACCTGTGGTAGGAAATTGCATAAATACCTTGGAATAAAAACACTCAAAGATTAGATGTTAGAAGCCAAAGAGTAATTTCATGAAAATGTGTAGATGAATTCAAGTTTCTTAGCAAAGAAATGTGACTCTTTAATATTACGCTGTGGGGAACATATGTCCTATAGTATACTCTTGAAAATGTACTATTTTCATTAAGTAAGTTATCCAAGTCGATCTGAAAGCCTCGTAATAGAGTTGCTTCTGCTATTTCTTCTGGCATCCCTTTAAATTCCACTGGCTGATTATTTTGTGTGAAAGGACATTCCAAGACGGCATTCCTTGATTCAGCTTTTATGGATATCCTCTTGCTCATGTTATTGTGACACTCGCTTCCCTGTTTGGTTCCTGGAAGTAATTATGAACAATAATGAATAACACCTTGGCCACATTGCTTTAATGAGAGAGCCAAGTCGTTTTATGTATGCCTTGTATACTCCCTCAGAAAAGTAAAACCTAGAGGAAAACGATAATTGTAGCAATAGGGCTTAAGGTCTGTTTTGTTATGAAATTTTGGATGAACTTTCATTGTGTTAGTTCAACATCCAACTAAGCTTAACTTTTGAAGCTGTTTGACTTTTTGGTAGATCTCTCTTTCAAAATGGTGTGTATCCTGTCTTTGTATTTTTCAAATTTCCTCATCTATACTTTAATCTCTTCTCCTCAGGAGCACTGTATATACATTTTAACTTAACAGCAATCCTATAATGTATATATTTCTAGATTATAGGTTTTATATAGGCATTTGTTTATAGTGATAAATGGTAACCAAAAGAAAACCCATGAGTCTTTTTCAGAATTCCATCCCACCACTGTTTTTCCTTCTTGGTAAGCATAGGCCAGGATGTTAGTGAGTTTATTACCATTCCCATGTTCCAAGAGACCTTCAGAGACTGCTGATATGTTACAACTGACTCTGCACAGTACTTACAAAACTGTGAACCATGTTAAAGAATACAAACAGTGGATATTACTTTAAAATCTTTTTTGTGGACATATGGGCAGCTACAAATCATATTCAAACGTGTATTGGAAAAAGGCAGTTTGAGAACAGAAAATGAAGACTGTTAATTGGCTGTACAGAAATATAAAGGGCCACATGTGTGTGGGGGCATAGCACAGACATATACATTTATTCAATCCCTCACTGGCAATACAGGGAGTGCAGAATTATTAGGCAAATGAGTATTTTGACCACATCATCCTCTTTATGCATGTTGTCTTACTCCAAGCTGTATAGGCTCGAAAGCCTACTACCAATTAAGCAAATTAGGTGATGTACATCTCTGTAATGAGAAGGTGTGTGGTCGAATGACATCAACACCCTATATCAGGTGTGCAGAATTATTAATCAACTTCCTTTCCTTTGGCAAAATGGGTCAAAAGAAGGACTTGACAGGCTCAGAAAAGTCAAAAATAGTGAGATATCTTGCAGAGGGATGCAGCACTCTTAAAATTGCAAAGCTTCTGAAGCGTGATCATCGAACAATCAAGCATTTCATTCAAAATAGTCAACAGGGTCGCAAGAACCTTTTATAAAAACAAAGGCGCAAAATAACTGCCCATGAACTGAGAAAAGTCAAGCGTGCAGCTGCCAAGATGCCACTTGCCACCAGTTTGGCCATATTTCAGAGCTGCAGCATCACTGGAGTGCCCAAAAGCACAAGGTGTGCAATACTCAGAGACATGGCCAAGGTAAGAAAGGCTTAAAGACGACGACCACTGAACAAGACACACAAGCTGAAACGTCAAGACTGGGCCAAGAAATATCTCAAGAATGATTTTTCTAAGGTTTTATGGACTGCTGAAATGAGAGTGAGTCTTGATGGGCCAGATGGATGGGCCCGTGGCTGGATTGGTAAAGGGCAGAGAGCTCCAGTCCGACTCAGACGCCAGCAAGGTGGAGGTGGAGTACTGGTTTGGGCTGGTATCATCAAAGATGAGCTTGTGGGGCCTTTTCGGGTTGAGGATGGAGTCAAGCTCAACTCCCAGTCCTACTGCCAGTTTCTGGAAGACACCTTCTTCAATCAGTGGTACTGGAAGAAGTCTGCATCCTTCAAGAAAAACATAATTTTCATGCAGGACAATGCTCCAGCACACGCGTCCAAGTACTCCACAGCGTGGCTGGCAAGAAAGGGTATAAAAGAAGAAAAACTAATGACATGGCCTCCTTGTTCACCTGATCTGAACCCCATTGAGAACCTGTGGTCCATCATCAAATGTGAGATTTACAAGGAGGGAAAACAGTACACCTCTCTGAACAGTGTCTGGGAGGCTGCGGTTGCTACTGCACGAAATGTTGATGGTGAACAGATCAAAACACTGACAGAATCCATGGATGGCAGACTTTTGAGTGTCCATGCAAAGAAAGGTGGCTATATTGGTCACTGATTTGTTTTTGTTTTGTTTTTGAATGTCATAAATGTATATTTGTGAATGTTCAGATGTTATATTGGTTTCACTGGTAAAAATAAATAATTGAAATGGGTATATATTTTTTTTTTGTTAAGTTGCCTAATAATTATGCACAGTAATAGTAGTCACCTGCACACACAGATATCCCCCTACAATAGCTAGAATTAAAAAAAAAAAAACTACTTCCAAAAATATTCAGCTTTGATATTAATGAGTTTTTTGGGTTCATTGAGAACATGTTTGTTGTTCTATAATAAAATGAATCCTCAAAAATACAACTTGCCTAATAATTCTGCACTACCTGTATATACAAATTGGTATTGTCATAGTAATGCGCTGGCACCTACAGTAGTGGTATATGAATGTGTGAATTGGAATTAATAGCTGCTGCCATCACCTGAAAGTATTCACAAAACTGCAATAGGTATAATATATGAAATAAATGGTAACAAAATAAATCCGCCCTTCCTGTGTTCCCACCACTGCGCTTGTGAAAAAATCAAATAGTAAAGTAGCTACTTTAAATGAATTAATCTGTAAATAATATTCTTAAACCCTATAAATAGTGTAGAAAAATATAAGCAGCGCTATAAATAAACTATAAGGAATGTCCGTTTTCACAGACAATCAAAGTGATAATGTCCTTAAAACATCACCCTGTGACATATGTGAGTATGTGCACAAATACAAAAATATTTAAAAATTATTATTATTGAAAATGTCCATAAATCAAATCAGGTTGATAGTGTTCAAATTAACTTCAAATCTTCAGTGATTCCTCTCCCGTCAGATGCAAAACTCACCAACTCAAAATGCCTTAAGCTTCGTACACACGACCGAGAAACTCGACGGGCGAAACACATCCTTTTCCTCGTCGAGTTCCTTGTCAGGCTGTCGAGGAACTCGACAAGCCAATTTTCTCCATTCCCGTCAAGGAAATAGAGAACATGCTCTCTTTTTGGCTCGTCGAGTTTCTTGGCAGTTTCCTCGTCGAAAATGTACACACGACCGGTTTCCTCGGCAAAAGAATATCTCCCAGCAAGTTTCTTGCTGATTTTTGCCGAGAAACTCGGTCGTGTGTACGAGGCCTGACACTCTCGTGCTCGGCGTGTAAACGTATACAAAAACCTCTCGGATAGCAGATGTTCCAGGTTCCAACCAATTAACTGCCAGATTGCTCCGCATGTGAATATATAAAGAATACTCCACTAGCGTGATACCGTAAAAATCCGATTTAATATCACACTGTAAAAGCTTCAAACATTACACTCACATGAATCTCATAGATTTGAGCAATGCACGGCACAGAAAACTCGTTCAAAAGACAAAAACCCAAAGCTGAGTGTATTGGCTGCGGCGGACCCGAGGTAACACACTGATCTCTCACCACCTCCCTGCTATTCCACCCTAGGTCTCTGCTTCCCTGTACACACGGGACAGAATCTCGTCAGGAAAAAAACGTTGTTTTTCCTGACGAGATTCTTGGCAAGAATCTCTTGCCGCCCGAGTGTACAGACACTCCTTTAAAAAGAACCGCGGTTCTTTTGAAAGGCAAGAACGCGGTGACGTCACATTCAATGCCGTCGCCGCCATCTTGCTGCACCCTACCTATGCCTAGGAAGCTACCGCGCATGCGTCAAATTAATTTCGAGCATGCACGGGTTTCCACGGCGACAGGTAAGTATACACACTCTCGGGTTTCTCGGCAGAAAAACACTGCTGAGAATCACAACGAAAAATAGAGAGCAGGTTAAAAATTCCAAGCATAATTGTAGGCTATACTAAAATACATATTGAGCTATGAAAAATATAAGTAGCTCTAATAACAATGCAACCTTAGGTAGAGCTCAGTGTTGTAATTATAAAAATGCATTTGACACTAGGGTATAAGTGCAAAGATCATACCTTTCATAAGTGAGGGTGCGATAAGCTTGTAAAACATATTGGGGGTTCTTTACGAAAGGCAGATCCACTTTGTACTACAAGTGCACTGCAAGTGCCCTGAAAGGCCACTTGGAAGTGCAGTCACTGTAGATCCGTGGGGGACATGCAAGAAGAATAAAAAACAGCATTGTAGCTTGCACATGATTGGATGATAAAATCAGCAGAGCTTCTCCTCATTTCAGATCTTCCCCTCAGATCCACAGCGACTGCACTTCCAAGTGCACTTTTAAGTGTACTTGTAGTGCAAAGTGGATTTGCCTTTCGTAAATAACCCCCATTGGCTCAGTGTACACCTACACACTTCCTTACCCTCAGGTTTGCCAGCGTCCAGGGTAAATGTCCAGAAGCTATAGCAAAAAAACTGTAAAAAAAAAAAAAGAGATAAAAAGTATCTTCCCTGACAGTGGTAGTATGTCTTTGTAAAAACAGCCTTCTCACATGTATGTGACAATGTCCATGTAGTGTAGTTGACATTTACATTTACTTTAATATGTGACTCATGCAAATCATATTTGCAAGAGTAAAAGTCATGGATTATCGACAGATGAGAAGCAATTAAGGTTCAAATATCCAAGCATATTTGTTGACGATACTGCAATATACAGTATATTGATCTAATTAGACTGTCCTTTGATTGCAGATAGCTACAATATCAAGCTGTTATCCGCTACTGCTTAAATGTGCATTAAAAACCACCATGCCTTAAAAAAAAAAAAAAAAAAAATAGAATGATAAAACCTTTTAGTTGAATAGCAAAATTGTTGAACTGAAAAAAAATGATCCTGTGTTTTAAACATAATACTGTTTAAACTCAGCACCACTTTATCATTCTCTCCAACTCTAAAAGCTATGCATTACATTTCACAGGAACTTTGTTTAAAAGGGTTTAAGAACAATTTTCTGAAAATAATCCTGCTTGCCTTCCTGCTTGTTCTCATGGTCATAATAAATGAAAAGGTTTACCATATCCATCATTGCCATTATCTTCTGAGTTATTGTTTTGAAATAATATTATATCCTTACGTACATTAACATGCATTATAAATAAGCGGTGAAACTGAAAGGAAAAATGCAACAATGGCCCAGTGTTAATTTTTTTATTGGCAATAATCCAGCACATAAAACTTACTGCACTAAAAACCATGAAGACAGTCTAAATGCAGGGCAAGTTATATAGTACACTAGAATCTACCCATATTGCATTTCTACTATTGAGTGGAAAAACACTTTTTAGCACCAAATAAATTTATAGCGCTTTTCTTTTTCTTCTCAATATTATTATAATAATACAGGATTTATATAGCACCCACTGTTTTCACAGCGCTTTACAAAATTAGGGGAAACAGCACAGTTACAATACAATATAAAACACAAGGGTTAGTAGGGTCCTGTTTGAGAGTGCCTATGATGTCTTTTATATGCTTTCTTTCTATATTACATTCAGAAAGAAATATATTTTTAATTTAGACAGGTAAATCTATTGAATGTTTGATATTTTCTACTTGCATGGAACAGTGCTCTCGAGGTTACTCTGCACCACTTTCACAGTGTAATTTACTGCTACACTGGGAACAGCCTGTGTTGTAAATAGACTGAAATTGTGCACACTCTGTCTTACATTATCAATGTAGAATTTTAGTTAAAGGCAGTTGCAAAGTGAGCAGACCCCCCCCCCCCCCCGTTCGGTTTGCACCAGAACCTTCGAACGGACCGAACGTTTGCGCGAACATTTAGAACCCTATTGAAGTCCATGGGGCTCGGACGTTCGAATTCAAAAGTGCTCATTTTAAAGCCTAATATGCAAGTTATTGTCGTAAAACGGGGTTGAGAACCTGGATCTTGCCCCAGGGAACATGTATCAATGTAAAAAAAAGTTTTAACAACTGTAGTTTTTTCTGGAGCAGTGATTTTAATGATGCTTAAAGTGAATTTAAATAAAAAATCCTTTAAATATCGTACCTGCTGGGTGTCTATAGTATGCCTGTGAAGTGGCACATGTTTAGAACTGTCCCTGCACAAAATGAGATTACTATAAGAAAAAGGTAATTTAAAACTGCTTGAGGCTTTAATGCAATGTCTGGTCCCTGCAATATGATTGAAAATCATTGAGAAAAATAGCACAGACACAGACAGTACACGCACCACGTAGCTTTAGGTGCACACTGCAGAGGACACAGACAGTACACCACGTGAAAGTACTTGCAGCAATATACCCTGCCTGTAGTAATAATATGAGCAGATCCCTGACTCTAGGAATAAATATGAGAAACACCAGCTTTACGTTAGGTGCACAATGTGCAGAGGACACAGACAGTACACACACCACGTAGCTTTAGGTGCACACTTATGCCTTATCTTATGCCAACACCCTTCACATAAAAGGACATAATTTAGAGAAAGCCTGGCTGAGCCTTTAAGATGCTAGGCACATAGAATATAGCAGATTACAAGAGCTTCTTTTTGTCTGTGTGAAAATGTAAGCATTATATACTACACTATTATATATACGTTTGGACAGCAATAGCTACATCACACATAATTACGTTTACTTCTGTACTGATTTGTCTGTCAAAAAATAATTAGACAAGATACAAATCAAACTTATTTCAGTACTGGCATTTACATTTTATTTTCATTTTAATACGCATGTGCACAAATGTTCTAATATACATTATTTTTATATGAAATTCAAGGTGTAAAGTTTGACTCTTATGCCCTGTACACACGATTGGATTTTCCAATGGAAAAAGTCAGATGGACTTTTTCCATCCGATTTTCCGATCGTGTGTAGCCCCATCTGAGTTTTTTCATCAGAAATTCCGATGAATTCCATTGGACTTTAGATATAGAACATGTTCTATATTTTTACGATGGAGTTCCATCGGAATTCCGATGTGATTTGGTCGGGCAAAAGCCTGATCATGTGTACGCGGCATCAGTTTATGTAGGTTCTTTGGACATATTATATATAGCATCTACTTTCCTGAAAATGCACATATAAGAATTCTTTGCAGAAGTTGCAGTGGTTGTGTTGTAATAAATTAGGTTCTTTCAAAGTGAAAAAGTTGAGTCAAAATCTCCAAGCAGGCATATTGAATTCATTTATTTGTTCATAAGTAAAACAGAATGCTTTTAGGGCTGAACTTTTCATTTGCAGTGCTCTATTCTAAATGTTTTTTTTTCTCTATTGCCCATTGAGGAACACAGCTTGATTGCAATTAAGCAATGTATGGTTTTATTGTCTCCTACAAGAGAAAGGGACACTAGGCACATAGGAAACTGAAGGCCAGTCCCCTTTAGTAATAACCCCTCCCACTTGCCACTTCTGATTAGGTTCCCTAGGAGAATGGGATATTTTTTATTTTATTTTATTTTTGTTGTTGAGTTGGAAGATTTTTCCATCATCAAAAATTGCTGGTTGGCTGAATATTGGAAATCCTTGAAATCTCTCCAGTTAGCCAACAAAGCAATTTTTTCCAGTTCATTAAGTATACTGGTGTTCTCTAAAATGGTCCTGCAGGTGGCAGTTATTACCCATTGTGTGACAGTAAGAACACGATTACCTCCCCTACCACAGTGTCTGGGCTCAGTTTTCAAAGACCCTCAAAATTATGCCAAAATATTATCTCATCATCTCGTATTCAATAATTTTATATATAAAGATGGAATCAATCAGACAAGCAGTTCATTTTAAATGGTTTCTGGTGCTCTATCGTTTTGCTGAGGATCATGTGACAAAATGGGCTACTCCTCCTGCAGTTGACCCACCAGTGTCTCACCTTAACAATTCTCTGGCCATTCATATAGAAGACATACTGTAAAGTAGATTGAAAGGCTTACAAATAAACTAACTTTTAAATATTATTCCAATTTGCCTTTCATGCATTTAGCATAAATTGAAATCCAAATACCTTTTTCCTTTTTTTCCCCATCTAGTCATGTGTCCACAAAATTCTACCTTCTCTGTGTAAATGTGCAGGGGGCTTTAAACAGTAACATTACCTGTTGGCATCCAGCATCAGCCACACATTTACACAGAGGAGCCAGAGCTTTACAGTCCTGTGATCTCATAGAAAAAGGTGAGAAAAGGGTATTTACATTGTTTTTTGTGCTAAAATCTACGAAGGGCAATGAGGAAGCAACATTTTAAACTTGTTTTGTTGTTGAGCCTTTTCTTTTCCTATAGAACCCTACTGACAAGAAGTTGGAAGCTATATCTCAATCCATATACAGTATGCTTTTGTAGGATCTGCCCTTCAACTTTTGCTAGTCTCAGACTTTAACTGACTGATCTAGTAAATATCTAATAGCTGCTGGTGTTAATTCATCAAGTTATATGGTGATGGATGCTAGCTAGGGTATGTCTGTATTGTTTTTTTCCTTTGTCCACATCCACAGAGCCATTTGGTTTATCTGCTAGTCTGCAGAATAACAGTGTAACTAGGCTTTAGCATGACTATCTTAATTTATGCTCTTTGCTGGATAAAATAATTAATAATAAGGTGAGGAAGATAAAAGTACACACCACACCTTCCTATCCTATATCAAACTGTCCTTTTCCCTCCTCCAAGTTAGATTCCAGTTCCTGGACCCACACGTCTCCTTCTAACCCCTTTTAAAATGCCTTTGGCAAAACAGGAAATTTAAACCTGCAGAGAAATGTTTGTCTGCATGAAGATCCACCCCCACCAACTCCAGCATGGGGGGGGGGGTACACAATTGCCTAACTGGAGGTTTGGGAAGCTCATATAACCAACAGATGGTACGGGAGGTAGTATCCAAAGGTTGCAAGATAAAGTTTTGCCTCCACAACACCCTCCTGGCCCAAGTGACAATGCTGTTGCCTGGTGATTGGCCAGTCAGGTCTTAACAACTACATTGTGAGGAGTGAGAGGGGAGCCGCCCCATACTCAAACATACCAGATTTTTTACTAAGAGGCATGGATCAGAGAGGTAGGGGAATGACAATAAATGTGAGTATAGGCATGGTGGAGGCAAAGATTTTATTTTTATTTTTTCCCAACAGGTTTGCTTCAAGCAGCAAGATGTTTTGTTTTTTCAAATGTAAAATGCTTTTTAATATATTTTTATTTAAGAAAGATAATATATTTTAATCACAATTTACATTTTTGCATTTCTCCCTTTCTCCTTCTCAGATGGGATTCTTTCGTAGAAGGTACAAAGAAATTATTGAGGCAGAAAAGAATCGTAAAGATTATGACGAAAGTTGGGACTGGGTCCAAAAAAATCAGTGAGCTGCATATGCCATCCCTGTCACCTGACACCCATTTGCTAGCTGATTGGCTCTGCTCTTGTATCTTCCATATGTGGAAGAAAAAAATCTTCTCCAGATTTTCCGGAGGCTCCTGGATGCTGTTTATTCCTTTATCAAGCTGACTAGCAAAGAAGAGTGTGTCCTGAGGCAACCACTGAAGCTAGATGAAGTGATTGGAGCAATACAATTTTCTCTGCCAAGATAAACTTTTACCATCATGCTGCAGTGAATAGCAATATTTATAAATCCATTATTTGTTATATGGTATATCTTCAGGGGAAGACCTGTTTCCTATAAATGATTTTTTTTTTTTTATAAATGTACAACTTTTATACTGGTTGTGTTTTTATGTGATGACATGTTGTAAGGAATAGCTGTACAGTTTTTTAAATGCACTGATATCTGATGCTACATCCACTGAATCCTCAAACCTGTTAATTCTGGAAACTATAAACACCATGGCTAATTTACTAAAGTAAAAAGTGAAGTGAACATTTTTTGATTTTAAACATTCAATGATATGCAGAAGAAAAATAAGAGTGTCTACTATAACTGAAACATTGGATGTTTAAAGGGAATGCAGGTTCACTTCACCTGATTAGAAAAATAGACCTGGGTTCACATTATTTCAACGTTTAATCATGCTCAACAAAACATTTATTCAGGAAGTTTTAAAGGGCTTTTAGTTTCCAAAATTTACAGTATAAGAGGAACAGTAGCTACATTTTTGCTTGATGATGAATACTTATACAGAGAAAAAAAAGGTTTTAGGCAGGTGTGTAAAAATGCTGTAAATGAAGAATGCTTTCGTAAAAAGAGGTGTTAATAGTTTATATTTATCAGTAAACAAAATAGAAAGTAAGTAAACAGAAAAAAAATCCAAATCAAATCAATATTAGGCATCAACCACCCTTTGCCTTCAAAACGGCATTAATTCTAGGTATACGGAAGAAGGTAGGTTGTTCTAAAACATCTTGGAGAACTAACCATGGATCTTCTACAGATGTAGGCTGCCTCAAATCCTTCTATGTCTTCATCCCAGACTGACTCGATGATGTTGCGATCAGGGCTCTGTGGGGGCCAAACTATCCCTTCCAGGACTCCTTGTTGTTGTTCACGCTAGAGATAGTTCTTAATAACATTGGCTGTATGTTTGGGGATGTTGTCCTGCTACAGAATACATTTGGGGCCAGTTTCATGCATCCCTGATGGTATTGCATAATGGATAAGTATCTGTCTTAACAAGGAGTCCTGGAAGTGATGGTTTGCCACCCACATAGCCTTGATCTCAACATCAAGTCTGTGTGGGATTACATTTAGAGGCAGAAGGATTTGACGCAGCCTACATCCACAGATCTGTGGTTAGTTCTGCAATATGTTTGGAACATCCTAGCTGCCGAGTTCCTTTTAAAAACTGTGTGCAAGTGTACCTAGAAGAATTGATGCTGGTTTGAAGCCAAAGGTAGTCACATGGAATATTGATTTGATTTAGATTTTTCTTCTGCTTGCTTACTTTGCAATTTGTACATTTATAACAAAAATTAAAATATATATATTTGAGAGTATTCCTATTTTCAGCATTTCTTCACACCTGTCTAAAAAACTTTTCCACAGTACATGTACCACACACATACATATACAAGTAAATGCATATGTTTAAGCACCATTTGGAGTTATAAGCTCATCACCTCTATATGTGTATATAGGCATACACACACACACACATACACATATTTGCATTGTCATGTTGTTTCCATATTTTATTGTCTTTTATGTGCACTGCATAGCTTAGTATTGTGTTTATGAAAGCACTATATGAGCGCATATGAGAGAGGAAATATGATGCACTTTTAGAAAGAATTATAAACCTCATACATTTGTAAATTTGTAAATGAAAAAAATCAACATTTTTACCATTAACATGCAAGATATAATTGAGAGAAGAATTATAAAGACATCAATTACTCATGTATTATACTGGCCTTTGTAAACTGCTGTCTGTAATAGAAAAGCTATTCCTTAAAAGGGACACTCATGCAAAACCAAAAAGATTTGAAACATCCTATTTGGGTAGAGCTATAGCTGCTTGCTCGGGTCTTCGTGTATTTTTTTAATAATACTCTGCTTAAATGTCTCTTTATGGTGAAGATCTAGGTTTTTGCAACACAAAGCCCTGTCCTTTACAAATTTAAAGTAGCAAGAGGGGTTGTTCCTGATGATATTTTAAGATAGCTGTAAAAGGGATAAGTTAAATAGTTTACAGACTGGTGGTATGTTTGCCTCTCTTGAAGCTGACCATACCGACTGTGCTACACAGTATTTGTACATTTATATATACATTAACTATTGCCATGCCAGGGACTTCTCTTATACTGTGTGTTTTTAAACTATTTACTGCTGCTGCTGCAGGGGCAGTATTTGTGTTGTAACTTTTTTCCTAAATTGCCTTTCATATATTTACATTTTTAAATTGTGTCAGTCAATATGATTTGTAGAAAGGTAGACACAGACACACATATTTCATAGTGTCAGACACTGGACTGCATAAAAGCTGCTTTTCTATTGCAAAGAATAAAGGTAAAAGTGATTATTGGTTGTATGTTCTGGTTTTGAAAGCTCCTCATTTTCAAACAGTATATCAGCTTGACCAGAGTTCTTCTTTAACATGTCATGCTTTGATGCATAATCAGCATCATCCATCCATATGTGTGAAACCTTTTCACAGACCGAAACTGTAGCCAAGGGAGGGATTCACCAGTATGAATGTATACAGGATTTGTCCAAGGGGCCTTTATAAAGTCACATGCCCAAATAAGGAAAAAAATATAAAGCCCATTACCTTCCACAATGACATATTCAAATGCAAACCTTTGTTACATGAAACGAATGCGGTCATTGTATTGGTGCCACAGTGTGCTGTTTCATTCGAGAATAGATTAAGACAAAATGCTACTAGAAAAAAGAAGACACATTATGGTGTGAAGGATTAAGTTACAATAATTGGAAGATTGACATTTATGGGAACAAAAGTAAGGCCTATTAGTCTAGAACAATGATTCTCAACCAGGCTTCTGTGGAACCCTAGGGTTCCTCCAGAGGTTGCTAGGGACTCCTTGAGTTGTGGCTGGTTGACCTTCAATTTGATGGTCCCTTCATAGTTTCAGGACCTTTAACAATTGGCATACCCAGCAGAATGACTACAATTAGCTGTCTGTATGCGTTTCATTATTCTTACTGACCACCAATGCAAGAGGCCATTGACTCCCTATTTATTGTTTGCTATTTTTTTCCCCACGTAAAGTGGAGTTACCCTTTAAACCAATTAAAAAATAATAATAATATAGTATATACAATTGAAACACAAGTCATATTGTAATTCAATGTTATTAAAAATTACCTTTCCTTTTGAATCTGCAGCACTGTAATTGTTTGTAAAGTGCAATCCAATGTGGCTACCTGGAGGTGTTCTGTACACAGAATGTACAGAACACCTCCAGTTAGTCATATCAGATTGCAACCTAATTTCCTGTATGCTTGAGTGATTGGCTCAGTGATTTTCCCAGACGCCTGCACTAAGATACAAGTCATATTTCAGGCATTCCCTGCAACAAAAATTTAATTTTTGGTGAGAAACTCCCAATGGGAAATCACGACTAAGGGGGTGCAGACCTTGTAATTTTCCTCATTAGAGTCCTGCAGGTGAAGCAGCTAATTGATAATTATAAAACCACTCCCATTAGATTTACTTACCACATGGATACAGACAAACACACAGAGATTTCTTCAGAATACAAAAAGGTAAAAATCTGTTTTGGGGTGATCTATGTACATTGCAATGATTTTGAGAGAGGGGAATGTTTGTTTGTTTTTGCAAAAAAAGTTACTCTTTAAATAAGGGTTCCTTCGAGGCCCAGAAATAAATTTAGGGGTTCCTCTTGGCAAAAAAAATTGAGAATGGCTGGTCTAGGATATAAAGCAACATATCTGGTAATTCAAAGAAAAGACTCTATTTTCAACAGAGATGTGTGTGAATGAATCGTGTCCAACATCCTAATAAATATATGAAAAATAAAAAAGTGTCAGTCATGACCCTTTAAATTAGTTGTAGTTTTAAGTTTCATTAAGCTGTTCATGCACAATATTAGTGATACCAGCAATTTAGAGATATTTGGGATTTTATCTGGCAGACTGCAAAATCAAGGTGCAGCCAAACTCCAGGCAGATATATAACAGACACATTTATTTTAAATCTGTATTCAGTAACACTTCAATTAATGGATTTTTAAATGCATGCAGTATAAGTACATACAAATAAACTGATATCTGCCTCTTGCAAATCCATGTACAGCAGAGTTCAGCTTGGGAGAGGGAGAAGAAACACAAGAAACCAATCAGTTGTTCTGCAGTGCTCATGCTAAGATGAGATTAGCTCATCTTTCTGATTTTTTTCATTCACTATCCATTTACAGGTGGGCAAGACCTAATTGTATTACCTAATTTCAGTGGAGAAAATTCTCCAGCTCCAGCTCCGATATACTATGAATTTGATCAATGTATTTAACTGTTTGCCAGGAGTTTTTAGCTTTCATTCTTGCTACTCTGAGAAAGGTAAATTGTGTAGGCCGGCCAACTACCAGCAGCCTCTTCCATCTTTCCAAATTACAATATATCCTGACTAAGTAGAGAACACTGTCAGGGATGTGGTCCTCCCGAGTCGTTTATCACATAACCTTGATCAGAAAACAGCCAAACTGGATGGGCAAGAGAGATTGGCCTCATTTGGAATGAGTTGACTTGTGGAAGACTCTATCTCAGAGTATTAAGAAATTACTTTGAAGTCAGATGGATGGAATCCTTGGTACCTATAATATAAGCAGATTACTAACACTGAGTTTAAAGGGTGTTTATTCTTGTTTTATGGTGACACTGCTGGACTATTTAGGAAACAATTCAATTTTAAATGTTTTATTCATTAAGGAGAGTAGGTTGAATGTGGGGAAATGGGATTTATTGGTTTGAGAGAAGAAGGGGTAAGAAGAGCAATACAAAGATTGGGTCAGAATCAGAGTAATCTGTCGATAACCTGTGGAGCCACCACACAAAGTATTATTTAATGAAGGACTGATTCCTTGTAATGGCCTTACTGATTGCCAGAAAGTATAGTACAATATGTGGTTTCAGTTATGTGATTTAAAGCTGAACAGTTTCACCTTCCGAAAGATATGTTCAACTAGTTTTAAGATTTTTGCAAACGGACTGTGGAGTACTATGTGTAGTGATAACACTATGAAACTGAGCAAGGTCCACCTACAGTCTGTGATTAGTCAATGAAGGAGCATGTATATATTATCATACACTTAAAATACACTTAAACACTTAAAATCTAATTATATTGAACATTACTCCACAGCTCCCTCCTTAAAGCATATCTATAGTCAAATCTAAAGTTATAATGTGGAAAAAAATATATGATTTTCCAGTTTATTTTAATATTTTTTAACCTACTTCTTCAAGTTTTGTAAATTTACTTTGTGAAGATCCACGCATTTACTTAATTCTGTGACACATATGCATTATGCCCTGTGAGCACGCAATGCTGTGTCACACATTTCAAAGAGCCTTCTGCACAACAGCGGATTTGAGAGGAGGAATTTTTAGGCGACAGAGACGGTACAGGAATCACAGCAGCCAGCAAGGTACACAAAGCATATGTAGCCCTTATAAATTAAAGAGTAAAGAAAACAGCAGAGGATGAGCTGAAAAGCATGCAGGGAATCCAGGAAGGTATGGAATGTGATGGCCAACAAACAGGCAAAACTCACAACACGAAAAGAGACTTTTCAAGTAAACTTATTTTGGATTGTCAGTAGTGAACTCTTGTTTATAATGCTATTACAATGCTGATGTCATACAATATGCTGTGACCATAGCTTTTTCCTTTTATGTAATGTTAAAGAAGTTATAAGTAGGATTTTTAGGCAAGTGAAAAAAAGGTAGGTGGCAATATTTATGTTTTTAGTTATTCTATGGGAACATGTAATAAATATAAAGTAGGTGTCATCCCAATTAAGCTACAATAGTAGAAATTTAATTTAAAATACGTGTCCCTAGAAAGCAGAAAATGTGTATTAAAAATACAGTATTAAAAAAAATTCTTGTGCATTCATGCATGGACTTTCTAATGCCAACTTGTAAAATTAAATGATGATATTGTTTCTTTAAAGAAACATTTTACTTGTTTAAAGGAAGGAGTACCTCAATTTAATTGGGCTTTGCAAGCCTTTTTTCAAAGCCAAATTAGCATAATATGTTTTCTGGATCTCCAAATAGAACACTAGGTGAAATAATTAGTCTGTCCTATGAACTGCTACTATTTAATACACTTATACAGTACCGCTATATGGAATTTGCAAAACTGGCCATTTTAGTCTTTTTTTTTATTTTGTAATGGCCAACTTGGGAAACACCTGGCTATGTTATTTAATATCATAAATGTGAAGTATATGGACCTATTCGGAAAATAACTACTGTTTAAAGAGATAATCTGATCATTTTATTACAAAACTGAGGTGTAAATATGTGGTCTGCAGATATCTACATATATCTGGATCAGCTCTACTTTAAACATATCTATTTCTAATATTTATGTAGCTGAAATTGCTGTAATTGAAATTGCTCCCAATATTGTTTACAGTATTTCACAAAAGACTTTATTCATTGTTGTAGTATTCATTTTAAGTGTTAATTTTAGGTATCCTTGTTGCCAAATACAGTATACAGTATTGATGAGGAGAACGTTGGTTCTGCTTGAACTTCAGGTTACCATTTCAGTTTATAGCAGGGGTGCCCAACCAGTGGCCCGCGACCTCCTGCTCTGGGATTGAGGGTTGGCAATTGTCTGTTTTTACACCAGCCTACCTCCAATTTGATCTGCTAAAAAACAGAATCCATCCCCTTTCCATTTGATCAGATCAGAGGGCCCATAGAGTAGAGTGGGCTGTGTCTGTGTCCGCTTTGAATATGCAGAGTGGACACGGACCTGTCATCTTCCCACTGTGACCCGCGACTGGTTACTAAGTCGCTTATGTGGCCCTCGCTCTTCAAAAGGTTGGGCACCCCTGCTTTATAGGGAACCTGCATAGACAGAATTAGGAGAACTGCTTCCGCCAATATGTTTTAAAGTTGCAGAATTCATGGTTGTTGTTCTCTCTTCTCTCTATAAGTTACTGATATGGGACAAGCATGAGGTTAGAGAAGTCAAACTAAAAAAACAGGTTGATATTTTACAAAGGAAGGAGCCTTTGAAAGCAAAAAGTACAACCAATGAACACTTTTACTTGATTTCCTTTCGGTGGCAGACCAGCTCATATGCAGTCCAGTAAATGCCACTCCAATATGCTTTGTACATGTACCCAGTCTCTCCACATCCTCAAACTAATTGACAGCACAGTTTTCACAGATTCTCCAATTCTTTATTTTAGTTAAGTTGTCTTCTGCCATTCCTGAGGCACTGGGACAACATTGTATTTTTTTTTTTTTTCACAAATTCACAGTAACCTCTATAAAATCATGGTTTATGTGATCTTTTCTATACAATACAAACAATGCTTAGTAGAGTTTTTTTTAATTATATGTATAAGTCTTGGTATGGTGTAAACAAATGCTACATTTACAGGAACAAGTTAAGGCAACACATAAATGAATGTACTGTTAATACTATAGGTATTATACGTCATATCTTATATTTAAGGCAACATAGCAATTAGGTTAGATTAGCCATTAATTCTGCAGACAGATTAAGCAGGTTTTTCATTGGTGCTTCTTTTTGGGACTGTAACTGCTACAAAAACATTAACTGCTCTGCAAGCTTTGTCTTTGAGAAGTATGAAGGTCAATGTTCAGATCCTAGGAACCTGTATTTTTAGGGCTCATGCACACTACAGCTCAAAAAGCACAGGCTTTTAAGGTCTCATTTATTTATTTTTTTGCCTGGAAACTCCTCTCTATGTTAGCCAATGTGTCAATGCACACTATGGGGGTTATTTGCTAAAGGCAAATCCACTTTGCACTGCAAGTTCACCTGAAAATGCACTTGGAAGTGCAGTCGCTGTAGATCTGAGGGGGGCAAGGAAAATAAAAAATCAGCAGAGCTTTCCCTCATTTCAGAGCTTCCCCTCAGATCTACAGCGACTGCACTTTCAAAGTGAACTTTCAGTGCACTTGCAGTGCAATTGCAGGTCAGAGTGGATTTGCCTTTAGTAAATCAACCCGTATGTGTTTTTCAGGAGTTTCCATGCATATGCTTTTACAGGCAGAAAAAAACAGGTATATTTTCTGTTTGAAAGCTCCTCTCAAAAATGCTTGCTTAAGTGCCCAGAAATGTGCGAAAAAGCATAAAGAAGTGAAAAAAAAAATGAAAAAGCAGAAAGAAGCTCGAAAACACACAACAATATAGGAAAAATGAGCAGAAGGGAGGGAAAAAAACCCAGCTAATGTTTAAAAAAGCTTAAAGGAGCTCAAAGAAGCTCAATAAAAATTTGCAGAAGAGAACACAAAGTAGAAGCTCCTTCCAGTTAAAATAAAAGCTCAAATGCCTGTAAAAGTAGCTTTTTTTGAGCTGCAGTGTGCATGAGATCCATACCCATTTAAAAAAAAAAGCTTTTCTGACACTGATTGATATTAAAAAAATGATACCAGCCACTGCAAGTGTTAATTGAGGAATAGGATATTTGACCTAAGTGTACTTTAAAATCTGATTCCAGATAGTTTTTAAATTTCTCATAGGCTACTGAGTGAACATTGACGATACAGAGCTATATATATCAACCTGCAAATGATCGTCTTCTGTATTAGCACAATTGTGCCTTTCTGCCACCATTTGCCAAATATCTGGATTTATCATTTTTGGGGAATAAGGGTCTATCCAACATCTAACATTATTATTCAACTATATCAAGTGTTAGAGCAGCTAGCCCCAATTGTTTTTTTTTTTTTTTATAAAAGTATGCCCAGAAATAGGGGCAGAGTGGACAGACAGTCACCCCTCTCTGCTCACTGAAGACAGAGAACTAAGTGAACATCAATTTGATCGCTCAGTTCTCCGTCTGAGAAGCAGCGGAGGACAAATGCAGCATTGGTCCGAGTTCATGAATGGGCTTTGTGTTTATGGGCATTAAGACAGACATTGTCTGTTCAGGGCCACTCTCCCGCAGTAGCATGCCTGTCAAATTTGGACTAGGGGCTACGGCCATCTACTTACATGGGCTGCTTTCTTGTAGCGCCTGGTGGCTCAACTTGCATAAGCACATGGTCTGCTCACAGACTATGAGCCTCAGTGCCTGTGTGAATGAAGCCTCTCTTTACCCTCTTTTGAAGACATCCTATTGTTTACAAAATTCAATAGCTCAAACAGCTTACTATAAATATATATATAATATATATTTTTTTATTTTTTTATTCAAACTTTTGATAAATATGGCCCATAGCTAAAGCCGATTTCAGCCATCCTTTTTTAATTTTTTAACTTTTGGAAAGAGAGGAGAAGGGCTAGAATTTTTGCCAGGTAGTAACTGCTGTGTGTGGGCCCTTTTGACCGATTGGTCCTTACTTTCTGATCTGAATGACATCTACCACCTGAACAGGAAGAGATGGGGATTCCCCCAATTGTGATGAACACAGATAGATATAAAAGGCTGAATGTCGGTCCATGCATGGGCAAGGAGGTTGTACACAAGTCAATCTTTTAAGGTATCCCCACTGTCAGAACAAAATAGCTCAGCAGAGAGGATTCCCCCATCCACTTCAAGTGTGTGAATGGGTGAATCAAAATAATCAGTGGGTTGTGCGCAAAAAAAAAAAAAAAAACGTTATCATCTATGGGCTGCTTAATGTGGTTCTTAAGTCGGACGTTTTTTTTATCTTAATGCATTCTATGCATTAAGATAAAAAAAACTTCTGTGTGCAGCAGTCCCCCTAATACTTACCTGAGTCCCATCTCGATCCAGTGATGGTGCACGAGAGTCTCGGCTGTCCAGGACTCTTCGTCCTTATTGGCTGAGGCAGCAGCGGGGTACCATTGGCTCCCACTGCTGTCAATCAAAGTTAGTGAGCCAATGAGGAGAGAGAGAGGGTGGCGCTGAGCTGTGGACACAAAGAGCAGTGGCTAGGCTTGGGTGCCCCCATAGCAAGCTACTTGCTGTGGAGGCACTCAGCAGGAGGGAGGGGCCAGGAGCGCTGGCTAGGGACCTAAGAAGAGGAGGATCTGGGATGCTCTGTGCAAAACCCCTACACAGAGCAGGTAAGTATAATTTGTTATTTTAAAATTTTAAAAAAAGAGACTTTAGTATCACTTTTAGGATACATCTTTCAATGGGGGTTACATACAGCATTTTAATTTTGACAACAATTTTTTAACTCTTAACCAAAGCTTAAAAAAGTGACTTAATAAAGAAGTAACGAATAAGGTGAAACAAAGTAAAAATTCACTTTGTAAAGAATACCCAAGCATGTGCAAGGAAAATGAAAAAAAAAAGGTTTTGTTTGCACATGCTTTGATTAATAAAGTCAGCACTGCTTCCCCACATTTACTAAGCTAAGTGAATCTTCAATCTAAAATGACTACAAAGTCATTTTTTTACTTTGCTTCACAACGTGCATGAATGAAAATTTTCTCTGAGAAATGAACATGTGCTACTCAACCCTAAATGTTTGAGCAAGCTTTATAAAAATCAGTTTTTAATTATGTCGCTGTTGACATGACGTGTGGTGCAATATACAGCAATTTGTCAGTGCGCATTTTTTCCATGTTAAACATTCTGTTTGCAACTAGTTTGAACGTTTTATTATGCCCACATTTTTGTTATTACGATAATTGTTTTGCATTGCAGAACTTTCAAAATATGGTTGACTAACTTTACTCCTTCAGCTCTACTGAAATTCAGATGTTATAAGATGTAAGAGAAATGCTGTCAGGACAACGTTTTGCCAATATTTCATTGGTTTCAAAAAGCTGAATGCAGCAGATCAGCAAAGAGGCATATAAATAAATCATGACTTTATTTGGAAAGAACTACATATAAAGTCATTTTCCCAGTGCAGGAATGGTACATATACAGCATAAGTAGTTCTAGTTAAGACCGTTTGGAAGGATTATGTACAGTGCTTTTAAATTGGCTTCATGTAAGGGGCTCACAGTGCAAAAACAACAAGGATATGGACAGCCGCACTCCAGTAACTTAAAAAAGACGTGCCCTTTATTGGGTACAGGAAAAAATACACTACAGGTATCAGCACACAGTGGGATAAACAGCTGACGCGTTTCACATTGAGTGTCAATGCTTATTCATAGCTATGATTAAGCATTGACACTCAATGCGAAACGCGTCAGCTGTTTATCCCACTGTGTGCTGACACCTGTAGTGTATTTTTTCCTGTACCCAATAAAGAGCACGTCTTTTTTAAGTTACTGGAGTGCGGCTGTCCATATCCTTGTTGTTTTTGCACATCCTGTGCATTGCCAGCACCCATCTGCTTCTGAGTGGACATCAATTACCCTAGTGAGCTCACCTGGAGCGGCAGCTCTCTTACCGGTTTAAGGGGCTCACAGTATATTATGTCAAGTACATTGCGTGCAAATGGCTCGAATGAAACACCTAAGGTTTCCCAACAAGACAAAATATTGATGAGATTACTGTTTGGCAGTGGGCTCTGCTAAGCATATAATTAATTTAGCTCTTATTTCAATTGTATTTATGGAGGATCAGCCATCTGATTCATAAGGATGGTCCAAACCTTTACTCACAAAATTATACCCACTACCCTGATCGACTTGTCCACTAAAATGTATGAATGGTGAAATGCACCTTAAATTTCCCATCCTGTAGAACTGGTACTTTGGCTACTGTTTGGGCCTGTCTTGGGACCTGGGGTATTGGTCATGTAACCTCTACTAAAGTGGAGGGTTGGAGTTCAAGCAGAATTGTTGACTGCCCAAAGAAAAAGTTGGCAAACCTGTTTACAACTTCAGATTAGAAAGAAACTGTTATGGCACCTGCAATAAAACAAGTACTGTTTTAAGCACTTGTCAGCTTTACCTGAAAAAAAAAAAAAAGCCTGTCGTTTTTGAATTACTCTAGCTTCCAACTGTCAGATAGAAGTTTCCCACATTTTATTTAAATATGATAAACCACTTTAGGTGGAGACACTCACATTACAAAATGATGCAATTTTTTAAAAATACACTAGCATATATAATGTTTGAACACAATGCTCTAGGCTGTATTTACTGTAACATTTTTATCTATACTGTGTTGAATTAATTTATTTGACCTGATTATATATATATATATATATATAAATATATATATATATATATACACACACACACATATACACACACACACAAACACAAATGGTTAAATATATATATATATATATATATACACATATACACTATATTGGGACACCTGCCATAACACACACGTGAACTTTAATGGCATCCCAGTCTTAGTCCATAGGTTTCAATATTGAGTTGGCCCACCCGTTGCAGCAATAACAGCTTTCTCTCTTCTGGGGAGGTTGTCTACAAGGTTTAGGAGTGTGTCTATAGGAATGTTTGGCCTTTCTTCCAGAAGCACCCCAAACTCGCTCATCCATGTCTTAAAGGGACCTTGCTTTGTGCACTGATCCAAATCATTTGGTTGGGGGGGGGGGGGGGTTATGGTGTGTTTTTTTTTAATTTAGGGGTTTGGCTTGGCCTCTTAGGGCATCAGCATACCAAGATATTTTGGACAATTTTTCACTCCCAACTTTGTGGAAACATTTTAGGGATGGACCCTTCCTGTTGCAACATGGCTGCTCACCAGTGCACAAAGCAAGGTCCATAAAGACCTGGATTAGTTGGAGGAGCTTGACTGGCCTGCACAAAGTCCTGACCTCAACCCGATAGAACACCTTTAGGATAAATAAGATTGGAGACTGCGAGCCAGGCCTTCTGGTCCACAACAGTGACTGACCTCACAAAATGTGCTTTTGGAAGAATGGTCAAACAATCCCATAGACACACTCTTAAACCTTGTGGACAGCCTTCCCAGAAGAGTTGAAGCTGTTATAGCTGCAAGGGGTATATACTCAATGTTAAACCCTACGAACAAAGACTGAGATGTCAATAAAGTTAATGTGCGTGTAAAGGCAGGTGTCCCAATACTTTTGGTAATATAGTGAATACACTTTCTTCAAAAAGTTTCTGCATTTTTTAAAACTCTATTAAATATAAAACAGTGTGGAAACTTATTGAAGACCCTGTGTGTGTGTGTGTATATATATATATATATATATATATATATATATATATATATATATATAACACTAGTTGAATGCTGACTGTTATAATAGGGTCATGTTCATGGTAACTGAGAGCAAGAGTTAATTGTTCATTTATACATTTGAGTTGAGGCATCTTGAATGTCATATTGTATATAGGGGCACGCTGCTATATTGCACAGAGGTAAGAATTTATATTTATATAGATATATAAACGTATATAAACACAGATATGTGGGATGATCTCTTCACAGAATGTAAATGTTTTGTTGTGATTACTTTCTTTGTTTTAGCATGATTTACAAAGCTATTCTCTTTTATTTGATTGTATTTTTTTCAAAAAAGAAACATTCATCCAATAGGACCTGAAAAACAATGTCCACTGACTGTCCTCTTCTACTTTAGGTTAACTGGGTCACATTTCACTGTTTTAAGGTTATCACCTGCTATATTATTCACATGCACTGTTTTGAAATGTCAAACTGTTATCATGGGGTAAGGGGCAATAAAAAAATTATTTAAATAGCTGTGTTTGTGTTGTACTTTTAAGAGAATCTACAGTCTATTTCATTTTGTTAGATACGTTAATGCAATTTTAGAGAAATAACAAAGGTTAAAACATAGGGGTGTATTTATATATTGCATAGATGTTCATCCATTGAAACTGTATGTACAGTAAATTATTTTTTGGCGAATTGGGCAAAATTAAATGTTCTGAGGCCTCGTACACATGACCGAGTTTCTCGGCAAAAACCAGCTGGTATTCTTTTTTTGCCGAGTAAACCGGTCGTGTGTACACCTTTCGACGAGGAAACTGTCGAGGAACTCGTCGAGCCAAAAAGAGAGCATGTCTTCTTTTTCCTCAACGGGAATGGGGAAATTTGGCTCGCCGAGATCCTCGACAGCCTACCAAGAAACTCTTGACGAGCAAAACGATGTGTTTTACCCGTCGAGTTTCTCGGTCGTGTGTACGAGGCTTTAGACTAGATTCTCGGCAAAATCGCACCTCGATTGGAGTAACATTTAAGATGATATGTGTTCAAAAATGCGTTTCACCCATGTGCTGGGTCCTATGTTATTGGGGCCTACCACAGTGTTTCTCATGCTTTTTTCAGTCAAGGTACCCTTTAAAATAATGCAGAATCTCATTGTACCTCCTTCTAAAATGTATAAAACTTAACTAATAATTTTCCAAAATGCAGCAACATCCATAAACCCTGCAATAACAGATGAAAACTGGCATCCCCTGATCCCCTGCATGTGTGAATAATTTTGCCTTTAAAAGATCATGAAAATTAATGTTGTTCTTTTGGCTGAATCTGAAATTCTGCTTTTCTGCATATATTACACCATCTAATGTTTTCAGAAATATTAATGTTCTATCTATCAATCTATCTTTACGCTGGAGGGGGGGCTAGTACTGTGGGGGACTCTACTTATGGCCCCAGCACTCTGCGCAATGCTGTATCCTGGCCTAGGCCAACAAGGCCCAGGCCTAGGCCAGCACTTTGCAGGGGGGCAGCATGGAAAGAGTCCCCACCGGCTTGTGCTACACTGTTAGTGTAACACAAGCTGCTTCTAATTTTGACTGTCCTATCAGCCTGGACCACAAACCTTACTTACTGTGATATATGTTTTCTGCTACACCATTGGCATGCTTATATCTTCTTAATCCTCTCCATAAAATTATCAGAAATTTGTGCTTAAAGTAAAACTATAGGCAACATTTTTTTTTTTTTTCATTTTGGATAAGAGTAAGGCCCCGTACACACGACCGAGTTTCTCGGCAGAATTCAGCCAGAAACTCGGTTCAGAGCTGAATTCTGCCGAGAAACCCGGCCGTGTGTACACTTTCGGCCGAGGAAGCCGACGAGGACCTCGGCGAGGAAATAGAGAACATGTTCTCTATTTCCTCGTTGTTCAATGGCAAAAGTCGGCCCGCCGAGTTCCTCGGCGGCTTCCACACTGAACTCGACGAGGAACTCGATGTGTTTGGCACGTCGAGTTCCTCGGTCGTGTGTACGGGGCCTAAGAGTAAGGGAGGGTTTTAGCCTCCGTCAGTTTATTTTTTTACCATCCCTGACCTATTGCAGAGATTTCCCTTCACTTCCTGCCCCATAGCCAAACAAGAAGTGAGAGGAAAGCTATGCAAATTAAGGTACTCCATTGCCCCCCCCCCCCTTCCAGGCCCTAAGAACTAGTGTCCCAACTCAAAAATTACAGGTTGGGTCTTAAACAGAAAGGGGTGTGGCCTTGGCAGGAAGGAGTGCCTCATATTTAAAAGGGTGCACGAGTTTAGTCAGGCCTAGGGCAGAACAAAACCTAAATACACTACTGACTCTGCACATTACACCCAGCTGACATAATTGTGTGCATTATGTACTCCTGCAGACTGTATGTTATGTAGTCCTAATTTAAGTTATTCAGTGCTCTGGTGAAAATATATACATCCCTACAGATACCTCAGCTACTACAGATCCTTGTCCCCCTGGACAAGTGCACTGAGTCTTAATGTAAATAAGCCAGCATGTAAATAGGGACTTTGCGATTGGCCAGAATTGGCGACAAGAGCACAAGTCCCTGCCCCATTCCTTCCCTTTACTTAAAAACTCTATCCACGAGGCCAAAACTTCCGCCATATTTTGCACACTCCATGCCAGAGGCCTCTACCCGAAGTTCCCAGCCGTTAACCTTTATATCCCAACAAAGGAATGTTCACACATGAATAGCGCTGCTGCACTTTACTGATGGTACTCAGGTAAAGGCATAACAGTCACTTCACATCAACATACATTGCAAAGTCACTCGACCTTACATAGTCAATCACATTTAGAGGATGGTCTTCAGTAGTACATGCATATGCACAGGCCCGGATTTACTCCCTGTGCCGCCCCAAGGCCGGGTCCTTCAATGCCCCCCCCCACACACACACAGACACACCAAGTGATACAGTCGGCGGCTTTAGCCGCAAGAACTAACCCATATGCGAGAGAGCTCGCATGAAGGGGGTTAGTTCTTGCGAGGAGGAGCCAAGACAGCCGCCGAGGGACCCCAGACCAGGTTTCGGGGCCACTCTGTGCAAAACGAGCTGCACAGTGGAGGGAAGTATAACATGTTTGTTATTTAAAAAAAAAAAAAAAATGCCTTTACAACCCCTTTAATGAGCCTGTTGCACAAATCACTTTATTTATGACATCTATGGCTGCTATGCATATTTATATAATCCATATTTAGTACTATAATATTTAACTGGCTGCTTTCTTCTGCTTGGGCCTGGCACACACGCACAATCGCTTAAAGTCATCGTCATGTGCGATTGTGCGTGTGTGCCAAGCAGAAGCAGCCAATCAAATATAGTGCTCAATATGGATTATATAAATATGCATAGCACTAGCAGCCATAGATATAGGAATAAAGTAATTTGTGCATATATAATCCATATTTAGCACTATAACATTTAACTGGCGGCTTGCTTCTGCTTGGGCCTGGCACAGTGGCACACACACATGCACAACATGATGATCAATCATGGTCATCAATCATACCTGCTAGTGTGTAATCCCTGCGAGCTGCTTCTTTTTCTGGTGGTGGTGACGTCACAGTCTCAGGCCCCCGCTCCTGGCCTGGGGGAGATGCCGTCCGCTCAAAGAGGGTCTCTTCTCCTTACGTGTCACTGTCCCCAGCGGATAGTTTCCTTACATCTCAGGTGTCACTGTCCCCAGCGGAGTGCTTCCTTACATCTCAGGTGTCACTGTCCCCAGCCAGCGGAGTGCTTCCTTACATCTCAGGTGTCACTGTCCCCAGCAGAGTGCTTCCTTACATCTCAGGTGTCACTGTCCCCAGCCAGCAGAGTGCTTCCTTACATCTTAGGTGTCAATGTCCCCAGCGGAGTGCTTCCTTACATCTCAGGTGTCACTGTCCCCAGCCAGCAGAGTGCTTCCTTACATCTCAGGTGTCACTGTCCCCAGCAGAGTGCTTCCTTACATCTCAGGTGTCACTGTCCCCAGCGGAGTGCTTCCTTACATCTCAGGTGTCACTGTCCCCAGCAGAGTGCTTCCTTGCATCTCAGGTGTCACTGTCCCAAGCAGAGTGTTTCCTTACATCTCATGTGTCAATGTCCCCAGCGGAGTGCTTCCTTACATCTCAGGTGTCACTGTCCCCAGCGGAGTGCTTCCTTACATCTCAGGTGTCACTGTCCCCAGCGGAGTGCTTCCTTACATCTCAGGTGTCACTGTCCCCAGCCAGCGGAGTGCTTCCTTACATCTCAGGTGTCACTGTCCCCAGCGGAGTGTTTCCTTACATCTCAGGTGTCACTGTCCCCAGCCAGCAGAGTGCTTCCTTTCATCTTAGGTGTCAATGTCCCCAGCGGAGTGCTTCCTTACATCTCAGGTGTCACTGTCCCCAGCCAGCGGAGTGCTTCCTTACATCTCAGGTGTCACTGTCCCCAGCGGAGTGCTTCCTTACATCTCAGGTGTCACTGTTCCCAGCGGAGTGCTTCCTTACATCTCAGGTGTCACTGTCCCCAGCAGAGTGCTTCCTTACATCTCAGGTGTCACTGTCCCCAGCCAGCAGAGTGCTTCCTTACATATCAGGTGTCAATGTCCCCAGCATAGTGTTTCATTACATCTCAGGTGTCACTGTCCACAGCCAACAGAGTGCTTCCTTACATCTCAGGTGTCACTGTCCCCAGCCAGCGGAGTGCTTCCTTACATCTTAGGTGTCCCCCCCCCCCCCATTAGAGCCCTTCTATATCCCAGCAACGCCATTACTGTAGGCTGAGGAGGAACAAATTAGAGGCAACCATTTTCCAGAAGACCACAGACGAGTTATAAACATGAAGGAAGCCTGCCGAGTGGCTAAAATAGAAATTGAGCGGCGGCACTGCCCACCCGGTACCCCTTTCTACAACAGTTCACAGATGACAGACAGACCAGGGGCAGGGGGTGGGCGGTGCCGCAGCTCCATTTCTATTGTAGCCACACGCAGGGGAGGACTGGCAGCTTTAGGCCTGGGGGCCAAGTCCAGTCAAGTGGCCGTGGAAAAAAGAAATGATCCTGGACTGCCGCACTCTGATAGGCGATTTATTGAAACAAAATGAACAAAGGATAAAATCCAAAGCTGTATGACATCCAAAAATTCATGCAACACTGCAATCAATGGTAGACAATGGACATAGGGGACAACAAAGCTAACATGTGTAAAATGTGAAAGTGTCTGCGCTGTAAAAAAACTAAAATGAGGGGGGGCAAATAAAAAAGGTGAGGTGACAAAGAATCCGTGGACAGTGGGCCGTGAGATAGTAAGTATATTGACACGGTGGGAATAACCCACAATGGAAAATAAAATAAGTGTGGTCTAGCCTAAACCGTGTATCAAAACACACATAAAGAATCTTCAAAATATCAATGATATGTGAACAGTTCGAACAAAAAAACCTCCTCAAGTGATAAATAGAAATAAACAAATATCCGATTGGTGAAACTTGAAGAAAAGGTGAAATCTTATGGACAATATTGGAGTGCAGTCCAACAAACAGACAAGTAGAAAGTGACTGGTAGGTAAATGAGTGATTGGGTGTAGAAAATGTCAAACTCAGGTGAATGAAGGTGTGTGCTCAGGTAGGTCCACACAACGTGCACCCTTCACCAATAGTGAATCAGAAGGCTTACCTCTCTGCTCACATACAAACCCTGAATCAATCACTGTACCAGCAGGCTGTTAAATGGATATCTGCTTGTCTCACTCGTGGTACATACATATAAAGACAACGGTGTGAAAGTTGTAACTTTATCTTCTTACAGGCAATAAGGAGACAAAGTGCCCAAAATAAGGAGTGGCTGATTGTCCACTTACACAACTTACAGGAGTGTATGAGGAGCGTGTGCCTATCTCCACGAGCGCCGAGCTCGTATCCCAATCTTCTTCCTGCTGTCAATTTCTCTTTAACATCAAAAGAGCCGTCCGCTCATGGCGAGATATATGAGCGGGGATGGAAGGAGAGAGGGGGGGCACATCGCATAAACCGTGCAGCAAATAAATTTATTAAAACAAAGAAAAATAGGTAAAAGACTCACATGGGGCAGTCTAAGGGCGGTCCCGTAGCCACGAACGCCGCGCTCGTCCACCGTCCGTCAGGTGCTGCTCCTACTGTGTACTCTGTATTCCCGACGCGTATTCGTCACATCACGTGACTTCATCAGGGGATGGTAAGCTAGAGTACTGGGTCCTGTTTAAATAACGTCTCACTAATTGGACATAGCAGCGGCCATTTTATTGAAGTCCACGCCGTGTATTGGCGAATGCCGCGCCGGCGCCATTTTGCCTGAGTCTCCTTACTTGTGTTAATCTCCGCTGGGTAAAACGAACGGGACGGAGGGGGAGCAAACAGGGGGGCTGGGCCGGACTAGGCAGCGGCTGGCCTGTGCTTTGAGCAAGTGTCCACAGGGGAAAATTAAAAAACCATTCGGTTAAAATACAATAAAAAGAAAAAACTTTTATAAAAAAGAAGAAAAAAATATTATTATTCGCTAGGAAAAGTAATTATAGTGTATGCATAATCAGGACATATTGAGCATAAAAGTCCAATAAGACACCCATAGGGGTGGTCGGGTTTGAGGCACACATTTGGGCGAATAGTGAGCTATCACACACTATAATGCAGAGTTCTGCCCTATCGCAGAGCCGATGTGCACCGCATTGACTAGTAGCGCGGTGGCAGGCAGAGAATATTAAAAATTTAAAAAATTTAAAAAACATAGAAACAAAAGTACTTTTAAAATGAAGGAGTGATATATATTGAGAACCATATATAAGGGGTTATCACTTATTATGCATACACTATAATTACTTTTCCTAGCGAATAATAATATTTTTTTCTTCTTTTTTATAAAAGTTTTTTCTTTTTATTGTATTTTAACCGAATGGTTTTTTAATTTTCCCCTGTGGACACTTGCTCAAAGCACAGGCCAGCCGCTGCCTAGTCCGGCCCAGCCCCCCTGTTTGCTCCCCCTCCGTCCCGTTCGTTTTACCCAGCGGAGATTAACACAAGTAAGGAGACTCAGGCAAAATGGCGCCGGCGCGGCATTCGCCAATACATGGCGTGGACTTCAATAAAATGGCCGCTGCTATGTCCAATTAGTGAGACGTTATTTAAACAGGACCCAGTACTCTAGCTTACCATCCCCTGATGAAGTCACGTGATGTGACGAATACGCGTCGGGAATACAGAGTACACAGTAGGAGCAGCACCTGACGGACGGTGGACGAGCGCGGCGTTCGTGGCTACGGGACCGCCCTTAGACTGCACCATGTGAGTCTTTTACCTATTTTTCTTTGTTTTAATAAATTTATTTGCTGCACGGTTTATGCGATGTGCCCCCCCTCTCTCCTTCCATCCCCGCTCATATATCTCGCCATGAGCGGACGGCTCTTTTGATGTTAAAGAGAAATTGACAGCAGGAAGAAGATTGGGATACGAGCTCGGCGCTCGTGGAGATAGGCACACGCTCCTCATACACTCCTGTAAGTTGTGTAAGTGGACAATCAGCCACTCCTTATTTTGGGCACTTTGTCTCCTTATTGCCTGTAAGAAGATAAAGTTACAACTTTCACACCGTTGTCTTTATATGTATGTACCACGAGTGAGACAAGCAGATATCCATTTAACAGCCTGCTGGTACAGTGATTGATTCAGGGTTTGTATGTGAGCAGAGAGGTAAGCCTTCTGATTCACTATTGGTGAAGGGTGCACGTTGTGTGGACCTACCTGAGCACACACCTTCATTCACCTGAGTTTGACATTTTCTACACCCAATCACTCATTTACCTACCAGTCACTTTCTACTTGTCTGTTTGTTGGACTGCACTCCAATATTGTCCATAAGGCCGGGTACACACGGACAAACATGTATGGTGAAAGCGGTCCGTCGGACCGTTTTCACCATACATGTCTGCCAGAGGGCTTCTGTACGATGGTTGTACACACCATCGTACAGAAGTCCGCGCGTAAACAATACGCGGGGCGTGTCCGCGGTGTCGCCGCGTCGATGACGCGGTGTCGCCGCGACAATGACGCGGCGACGTGGGCGGCCCGCCTTTAAAATGCTTCCACGCATGCGTCGAAGTCATTCGACGCATGCGAGGCACGGCGGGCGGCTGGACATGTACGGTAGGTCTGTACTGACGACCGTACATGTCCGAGCGGGCTGAATTCCAGCGGGCTGTTTTAAAACAAGTCCAGGAATATTTGCCCGCTGGAAAAAGGCCCGGCGGGCAAATGTTTGCTGGAATTCGGCCCGCTCGCGCCCACACACGACCAAACATGTCTGCTGAAACTGGCCTGCGGGCCAGTTTCAGCAGACATGTTTGCTCGTGAGTATGGGGCCTTAGATTTCACCTTTTCTTCAAGTTTCACCAATCGGATATTTGTTTATTTCTATTTATCACTTGAGGAGGTTTTTTTGTTCGAACTGTTCACATATCATTGATATTTTGAAGATTCTTTATGTGTGTTTTGATACACGGTTTAGGCTAGACCACACTTATTTTATTTTCCATTGTGGGTTATTCCCACCGTGTCAATATACTTACTATCTCACGGCCCACTGTCCACGGATTCTTTGTCACCTCACCTTTTTTATTTGCCCCCCCTCATTTTAGTTTTTTTACAGCGCAGACACTTTCACATTTTACACATTATCAATTCTTTTGTCTTGAGAGGACAACATTCTTGGTGTTTGCTGCAGTATTCACGCCCACCCACCCCACTGTCCCTTTTCTGGCCCACTCCCCTTCACCTTTATCCCATACAGCGCAGGAGTTCACCTAATACAACAAAGCTAACATGTTTCACATCATGGATAGATGCTTACTCATAGCTAGAGTAAGCATCTATCCATGATGTGAAACATGTTAGCTTTTTTTCCCCTCACCTCAGCTGCCCGTGTCAGTGCCAGCTCAGCAGGTCCTTGCATGGCTCCCTTCAATCCTGGGGTTGTTAAGTGATGCTCCTGTCCTGGGGTGAAGTAAACTTTCAGCCCGAGCTAGCCAAGTGGGTCCTGACTCCCTGGCGCGCCGTGCTGCCCTGGGGTGGACTGATAACACCCAGGGCCCCTCGGATCAAATAAAGCAAGGGCCCCCTGTCAGGCCCTGCCCCTGGCCCAAACATGATCCACCCCTGGCTCGCCACTTTATTTTGCACAAAATACAACTTCTGACTTTTTTTTTTTAAAACACTGATTAACAACAGAGTCCAATGGGACCTGGAGGGGGTCTTTCTCTAACAGTGTCCATTGGACAGTGCTAGAAAGTGTCTCCTCCAGGCCCCATTAGAGACTACAACAGAGTCTAATTGGACCTAAAGGGGGGTCTCTAACAGTGTCCATTAGAAAGCATCTGTTAGAGAGAGACCCCCCTCCAGGACCCATTAGAGACTTTGAATGAGTCTAATAGGACCTGGAAAGGGGTCTCTCTAACAGAGGCCCATTCAGTGTCCATTATAGAATCTGTTAGAGTTCCCCCCAGGGTCCCATTAACCCATTAGAGATTGAAAAGGAGTATAATGGGACCTGGAGGGGGCCTCTTTCTAACAGAGTGTACAGTGAACACCTTCTAATGGGACCCCCTGCTTGTGCCATGACTCTCACCCCTGCCCCAACCTCTCACAAAGTAGAAATAAAATTGATACTGTGTAGTAAGCCTCTTACCTTAACTATGGGTACTGTGGCTGGCTCCCGCATCCTCTGTGGCTGGCTGACTCCTGCATCCTCTGTGGCTGGCTGACTCTGTGGCTGGTTCCTGTGGGTGGCTATTCAGCACTGTGCTGTGGCTGGCTGGCTCCCTGGTGTGGGTGGGTCACCGTGGATGGCTGGCTGGCAGGCACCCTGCTGTGGATGGTCACCGTGGTTGGTTGGCTCCTGGGAGTGGCTGGCTGCCTGGCTCCCGCGTCCTCTGTGGCTGACTCCTGTGGCTGGCTGGCTGACACCCTGCTGTGGCTGGCTCCCTGGTGTGGGTGGCTGGCTGGCATCCTGCTGTGGATGGTCACTGTGGCTGGTTGGCTCCTGTGACTGGCTGGCTGAATCCCTGCTATAGGTGGGTCACCGTGGCTGGCTGGTTTCCTGGTGTGGGTCATATTGGGTGGCTGGTACCCTGGCCCTGCTGTGGGTGGCTCACCGTGGATAGCAAGCTTCCTGCTGTGGGTGGCTGGCCTGGTTCCCTGCTGTGGTTCAGTGGGTGGGTGGCTGGCCTGGCTCCCTGCTGTGGGTCAGTGGGTGTGTGGGTGGCTGGCACGGTGCACCCTGCTGTAGGGTGGTGGGTGGCTGGAACAGTGCACCCTGCTGCAGGTGGCTGGCCTGGCTCCCTGCTGCAGGTGAATGGCCTAGCTCCCTGCTGTAGGTCAGTGGGTGGGTGGCTGGCATGGTGCACTCTGCTGCAGATGGCTGTCATGGTGCACTCTGCTGTGGGTCAGTGGTTGGGTGGGTGGCTGGCACGGTGCACCCTGATAGGGCTGACAGAGAGGGGGTGGGCAGATGGAGAGGGGGTGGGCAGACGGAGAGGGGGTGGGCTGACGGAGAGGCTGGGCTGACAGAGGGGGTGGGCTGACAGAGAGGGGTGTGCTGATGGAGAGGGGGGGACTGATGGAGAGGGGGGGGCTGATGGAGAGGGGTGCGTTGATGGAGGGGGGTGGGCTGACAGAGAGGGGGGGACTGACGGAGAGGGGTGCGTTGATGGAGGGGGGTGCGTTGATGGAGAGGGGTGGGCTGACGGAGGGGGGTGCGTTAAAGGAGAGGGGTGGGCTGACGGAGGGGGGTGCGTTGATGGAGAGGGGGTGGGCTGACGGATAGGGGGGGGCGTTGACGGAGAGGGGTGGGCTGACAGAGAGGGGTCTGATGGAGGGGGGTGCGTTGATGGAGGGGGGTGCGTTGATGGAGGGGGGTGGGCTGACGGAGAAGGGGGGCTGACGGAGAGGGGTGGGCTGACGTGCCGTGTAGCCGCAGACCGGTCAGGGTGTCTATGCTAACCCATGTCCATAGGCAAATGTGCCTGTGTATGTGAGCATCATAACGGGTCTACAAATCAATGGAAGAAGTTGGAGGGTATTACAGATTTTTTTAGGCCCTGCGATAGTTACACAACTATTTATTAAAACTATATTTTAACTGAAATCATTATTGGTGGACACAGACACAGCATAACATACACAATTCATACAAATTTCCCACTAAATCTAAAAGCTACTTCAAATAACATGTGACTAATTCTACATTCTGGTGCAATATAAATATATTAATGTAGAATGTAGCCCTGACAGTCTTAGAAAAATCTTAAATTATCTTAAAAGCTGAATTATGTCTTCCAGCTATGCATGTTACAGAAGATGAAATACATCTTTATATTTATACAGTATACAGTATCATCCTGGTTAAAATGTGATGTATATTTAACCATTTGGTGTTTACAAGTTAAAAAAAAATTTTTTGCTAGAAAATTACTTAGAACCCCCAAACATTATATATATTTTTTCTAACACCCTAGAGAATAAAATGGCGGTCGCTGCAATACTTTTTGGCACACCGTATTTGCACAGCGGTCTTACAAGCGCACTTTAAAAAAAAAAAAATCACCTTTTTGAATAAAAAAATAAGACAACAGTAAATTTTGCCCAATTTTTTTTTATAATGTGAAACGCCAAATAAATTGATACCCAACATGTCATGCTTCAAAGTTGTGCCCACTCGTGGAATGGCGACAAACTTTTACCCTTAAAAATCTTCATAGGCGTTTAAAAAATTCTACAGGTTGCTTATTTTGAGTTACAGAGGTGTTCTTTGGATAGAATTTTTGCTCTCACTCTAACAATTGCGGCGATATCTCACATGTGTGGTTTGAACACCGTTTTCATATGCAGGCACTGCACACTCACTCAGCAGAACAGGGCGCTTTTTTTTTTCTTATTTATTTTTACACTGTTCTTTTGAAAAAAAAAAATGGTGTCACTTTTATTCCTATTACAAGGAATGTAAACATCCCTTGTGATAGAAAAAAGCATGACAGGATCTTATAAATATGAGATCTGGGGTCAAAAAGATCTCAGATCTCATATTTACACAAAAATGCAATAATACATTTTTTTTATGTCCTTAAAAAAAAAATGTCCCTTTAAGAGCATTGGCCAGAAATTATGTTTTGATGTCGCTTCCACCCTGCAATGATTTGGAGACAGGTAGGGGCCATCTTCCCCTCACTCCTCTCCATGTCAGCCCAGGGACAGGACCCATAGCTCGCTGCTACCATAACAACGATATTCCTCTTCACAGTAGCGACGTATAATGACAGCGGGCGGTCCGTAAGTGGTTTAATGTGTTTCTAAATAGCAGCTAAATAAGGAAGTCATGATCATATTACAGTGATTATCAATATTTAAAGTGTCACTAAATCCACATCATAAAAAAAAACTATCAATAAATGGTGTATTACATAATGTTCATACTTTCTCAGTCACAATGAATTTCGTTTTTTGTATCCTCCAAAAAACCTGGTTGATCCTGCAGCTCTCTATGTCCCCCTTCTGTCCAAGTCCCCAATTCAGCTAGGGGTTTTGCAGAACAGTGTTGGCAGCTCTGCACATGCTCAGTTTTCAGTGAGTTTCTAGGCTGAGAATTTCCTCCCTATAACATCTGAGCAGCCCATACACACACACGTGGGTATATACACAGTGGTAAATGACCACTCCCCCCTCCTCCCTCATGCCCACTAAGCAGCTAAACACAATGGGGGTGGGATATTACATATAGATTAATGGAGGCTTCACCTTCCACTTAGTCTAAGACACAGGCTGGAGGGGTATGACACAGCCTGTGACTGTCAGAAATCCATCCACATCATGTAATTGTCAAAAATAATAAATATTTGATTTCAAATAAATAACAATTTAAAACAGTTTATTGATATTAATTATGTAATTTTACTCTTTATCCCAAAGGCAGTTTTTTTTTTTCATTTTGAACATGTGACCAGCAGCAGAGGACTAGAAGCTCCTCTTACTTATATTTCCCTGCAAACAGGCTGGGAAAGGTCTGGGTCATGTGACAAATTAGGAAAAATATATATATTTTTAAATTACAATAATTACAGTGCCATCATCCACATTCAGAAATTGAAGGGACAATGCAAGTTAAACAGTATGTGTATAGTATCACTTTAAATCCAATCCGAAATTGATGATATGATAATCAGAACAATTTTTATTTTCTTCCTGAAGACATGAATATTTTTTCTCTGGACCTTTGATGGCCAAGGGCAATGTTAGAGAGCTAAAATAGTTTCTCTGATCCTTCTTCTTGAACCTGAGATAGTAAAACACATGATGACCAGATTGTAATAATAAAGGATTGAGAGATGTTAGAAAAATAGCACTCTGACATTTTGAAGCATTTGTTTTTGATAAAGTCGTATCTTGAAAAGGTTCTCTTACTAATCCTGAGGATTTTTTGGCTGCGTGCTTTTATTCACACAGGTCATGACTGATTATGATTTGTGGAAAGGCCCCATAGTCCACTCCCTTTTATTAAAAAAATATTTTATAATTTATATATATATATATATATATATATATATATATATATATATATATATATATATATATATATATATATATATATATATATATATATATGTATTCTCCCTCTAGTGTGTAACTTGCATTAATATTTTTAGATCCCAAGTGCATTACCTTACATTTATCAACATTAAACCTAATTTGCCATGCAATTGCTCACCCCTTTATTTTATCTAGGTCTTCTTGAAAGGTTGCCATATCCTGTTGTGAGGTTATTTACCCTGCTTAGCTTTGTATCACGTTCAATAGTTTATTTATTTCAACCTCTATATCATTTGGGTGCACAAGTTTAAAACATTACTGGTCCAAGGACAGAGCCCTGGGGTGTCCTGCTCACAACTCTAGACCATTCAGAGGTTATGCTATTTATCACCACCCTTTGGATGCGCTCATGTAATCCGTTTTCTATCCAGGTACATACACTAGCAACACTACTATGTCAACAGACATCAATTTGTAAATTACGCGTTTATGGGGTACCGTATCAAATGTTTTGACGAAGTTTATATGCAAAAGGGAAAAGTCCAGAAAGTCGCACATCTATGCAAAACCCTGTAAGAAGGTATATGAGTTTTTATTTAGTTGAAGTCCAAATGGACCATGTCTACAGGCCTTCCTCTATCCAGATTACAGCAAACTTCCTCATATAATGTTAAAAGGATGGTCTGACAAGAATGAGCCTTCTTGCTAGTTACTAATAATACAATTTTATCTGAAAATTATTGGATATAAATCCCTTATCATCCTCCAATAGTGAGCATACTATTGATGTTAGGCTGACTGGCCTGTAGTTTCCAGAATATTGGTACCATGTTAGCTTTTTTCCAGTCATCTGGTACAATTCTGATCAGTAACTGTCCTTATAGATTAGGAATAATGGTTTAGCAATAACCTAGCAAAATATTTGGAGGTCTCTAGAGTGTAAGCCATCTGGGAATTTGTGGGATTCTTTTTACTTTCCTGCACTATGTGTTTCTCTCTTTTTCTGCCCTGATCACTCTCTTACATTCTTTACAGTATTGGAATGCTGATGGTTGTTGTAATATTAATATAGATATGTAGGTATTGTAAAATATTGTGGTATATGTAAGGCACAGTATATATGTGTGACATACAGGAATTCAAGGTTACACATCAAAAGGTGTTTGCTGGGTTAGTGGTCAAACACAGATCAAAGGAACAGCTGAGAACCCTTTTGATGTGTTAATCTTATCTAAGACGACCTACAGTAGGTGTTTGTGATATTGTGTTTTTAGCACGACAGCATCGCGCTGATTCTCGGCGACATGGTGCCGAGATCTCGCCGACATCTCGCACTCACTGGAATAGTGACAGCACATTCCAACGTGCGCGTCATAGAAGCGACGGGCGATCCGACTTGGATTCCCGCCAATTCTACACGTGTGCGGCGTTTGTTATGAATTCTGAGGGGGAAGTCCCCGCCGGATTTTAAATAAAAATTCGGCATGGGTTCCCCCCTCAGGAGCATACTGGGCCCTTAGGTCTGTTATGGGTTGTAAGGAGAGCCCCCCTACGCCGAAAAAACGGCGTAGGGGGTCCCCCTACAATCCATAACAGACCTGTATCCAAAGCACGCTACCCGGCCGGTCAGGAAAGGAGTGGGGACGAGCGAGCGCCCCCCCTCCTGAGCCGTACCAGGCTGCATGCCCTCAACATGGGGGGGGTCGGGTGCTCTGGGGCAGGGGGGCGCACTGCGGGGCCCCCCACCCCAGAGCACCCTGTCCCCATGTTGATGAGGACAGGGCCCTTCCCGACAACCCTGGCCGTTGGTTGTCGGGGTATGCTGGCCGGAGGCCCCCAGATACCGGCCCCCCCACCCTAAGTGAATGGATATGGGGTACATCGTACCCCTACCCATTCACCTGGAGGAAAAGTGGTAAAAACACAGATAAAAAACACAGGGTATTAAAATATTTTATTAGTCTGCTCCTGAGGCTCCCCCTGTCTTCTTTAGCTCTTTTACCAGGGGGAGCTTCTTCTTCCGATTTCCGGGGGTCTTCTCCTGCTCTCCAGGGTCTTCATCGCTCTTCTGTGACGTCTTCTCCGCTCCGGGGGGTCTTCTTCTATGTTCGCCGCTCTCCGCTCTTGACTCGGCGCACCCCGGTTCTTCCTCCCGCTGTCCGGTGCCTTCTCCTTCTTCCGCTGTTCTGTGACGACTTCTACTTCTCCCTTCAGGCCGCTGTGCTGTGACGTCTTCTCTTCTTCTCTTCTCCCGATGCTGACACGTCGCCTCTTCTCGCTGCAATGACAGGTGCGTGGCTTGCATCGGATTTATATAGGCCTCACAGTCCCATCATGCTCCGGTAGGTACCACGTGGGTAGGTATTACATGGGTAGGTACCAGAGCATGATGGGACTGTGGGGCCTATATAAATCCGATGCAAGCCACGCACCTGTCATTGCAGCGAGAAGAGGCAACGTGTCAGCATCGGGAGAAGAGAAGAAGAGAAGACGTCACAGCACAGCGGCCTGAAGGGAGAAGAGAAGAATTCACTTAGGGTGGGGGGCCGGTATCTGGGGGCCTTATTAAAGGGGGCTCCCAGATTCCGATAAGCCTCCCGCCCGCATACCCCGACAACCAACGGCCAGGGTTGTCGGGAAGGGGCCCTGTCCTCATCAACATGGGGACAGGGTGCTCTGGGGTGGGGGGGCCTCGCAGTGCGCCCCCCTGCCCCAGAGCACCCGACCCCCCCATGTTGAGGGCATGCAGCCCGGTACAGCTCAGGAGGGGGGGGGGCGCTCGCTCGTCCCCACTCCTTTCCTGACCGGTCGGGTAGCGTGCTTTGGATACGGGTCTGTTATGGATTGTAGGGGGACCCCCTACGCCGTTTTTTCGGCGTAGGGGGGCTCTCCTTACAACCCATAACAGACCTAAGGGCCCGGTATGCTCCTGAGGGGGGAACCCATGCCGAATTTTTATTTAAAATCCGGCGGGGACTTCCCCCTCAGGATTCATAACAAACGCCGCACACGTGTAGAATTGGCGGGAATCCAAGTCGGATCTCCCGTCGCTTCTATGACGGCTCTGTCTCCATCGCGGCAAGCCAGCTCGGCGCTGGCTCCCGCGATGGAGCTCGTAGGTGGTCAATCTCGCCGAGAAAGGGAGCGAGATTGACACAATATTGCGTGCACCTACTGTAGGTGTGTGAGATGGCCTGGTAAGGAAGGAAGTATTTATTGATGGTAATTAGACTTGAGGGGGGTATTCATTCAATGGGAACATTTGGTTGACCCCCCCCCTCCAGTGTGGGACCAATATTTGAAGCAGTCAAGCTGGCATTCAGCTAGTGTAGTCTCGTCACTCTATGATGAATATTGCACAGGTCTAGGAAAAGATGGGATTCTGAAACACTTTGTTGGATCTTTGTATCGTCTGTGGACTTTGGACTTTGTTTGTTATTGGAAGTTAATTAAATTTGCGTTCTCTGGAGAGCCTGGTGTGAGTTGCTGCGAAACAACTTAATTTATGGTCATCATACTAACATCTAAGATATTAATTATCTAACCGGACTACTGGGCACTATACATATACATTATCACTACAATGGTGACCCCTCAGCCTTATATTTTCTAAAGGATAATTTATTTCTCTTTAATATGCCTTTTTACACTTGAATTTAATCACTGAGGTTTGACTTTAGTACTTTAATATTTGTTGCTCATTGCAATACTCTGTCTAATACCATTAATTAATATGTTCTTAAAGCACTACCACTTTTTCTCAGTGGCATTTGTGTCTAGAATATCTTCCCATTTAATTGTATGACGTATGGAATACAGTTTGTTACACCAGACCCATGCACTATGTACATTACATACAACTGACCCTTCTAAAATGTACTTTACATATACCTGGCATCTGAATTATATACAATACATACTTTTGACCCCTACCCTATATACATTACATACACCTGACCCCTGCAATATGTACATTACACACAACTGTCCCTTGCACTCTGTACGTTACCCAGCCCTGACCTCTGCACATTTTTTTCATACTAAAGCAGTATTATAATTTGAATAGATTGTTAAGGGTTGGAATCTTGTTCAAGATTTGGTAAATCTGAATATCATTGGGAGCATATTTTAATGCTGAATTTACGCAATTTTTAGGACTTATAGTCAAACTACTGTAGAATGTGTAGCTAGGCATTGCCATGGGTGGCTTGTGCCAATGCAAACAATTTTATTTTTAAATTATCATACAGCGGGAGATGGTCTTCTCATGCAGCTTAGGGGGGAACATTGAAAAAAGCAAATAGTTAAAATAGCCCAAAATACCAACCTTTGAAAAAAAAAGCCCATGCAAAAAAAGGGGTAGACATTAGAATTAAAGTATAGATTCCCTAACTAATCCTAATCTCTGCCTATGCAGGTTCCTTGCAACAGCTTCCTATACACTGACACTATGGCTGCTCCGTGAACCCCCCCCCCCTTATACACTAATGCCACGTACACATGATCAGTTGGACTGTTTTCATCAGTTAACCGATGAAGCTGACTGATGGTCCGTCGCGCCTACACACCATTGGTTAAAAAAAGATCGTGTCAGAACGTGGTGACGTAAAACACGACGACGTACTGAAAAAAACGAAGTTCAATGCTTCCAAGCATGCGTCGACTTGATTCTGAGCATGCGTGGATTTTTAACCGATGGTCGTGCCTACTAACGATCGGTTTTGTCCTATTGGTTAGGAATCCATCGGTAAATTTTAGAACAAGTTGGCTTTTTTTAACCGATGGTTAACTAACCGATGGCGCCCACACACAATCGGTTTTGACCGATGAATGCGGTCCATCAGACCATTCCCATCGGTTTATCCGATCATGTGTACGTGGCATAAGGAAGCAAGCTTAACCAAAAGCTATTTTATTAACCCTTCTAAGTCTGCTGGCTATTAGAGATGACCTGGTGGTTCGCCCGGCGATCGGTTTGCGCCAAACTTTGCTCGTTCACGGTCCGCCAAACAGGCGGACATCTGGCGATATTCGCCGCGGTCCGCCATTTTACTTTGAGAAGAACTTTGACCCATGACACATCCATCAGGTGGTGCAGGACAGCCAATTGAGACATTTCAGCACATGGACATACCCCCCCTACCTTATAAATAGACCTGATCTGGCGGCCATCTTTCAATGCTTCCAAGCATGCGTCGACTTGATTCTGAGCATGCGTGGATTTTTAACCGATGGATGTGCCTACAAACGATCGTTTTTTTTTCTATCGGTTAGGTATCCATCGGTTAAATTTAAAACAAGATTGCTTTTTTTTAACCTATGGATAAATAACCGATGGGGCCTACACACGATCGGTTTGGTCCGATGAAAACGGTCCATCAGACAGTTCTCATCGGTTTGACCGATTGTGTGTACGCGGCATTACTGTGCAGTATATCGGTGTGTAATACATTCATATACTTTTTGTCAGTGTAGGGACAGGGTGCTGTTTCGAGCAGGGACAGACTGTAGTGACACAAATTGTTACCTAACAGGTCCACAAAAGTCCTTTCAAGCACTGGTATAGGTGTACTACTTGCTGTGCAGTATATAGGTGTGTAATACACTTATAATATACTTTTGAATATAGAAAGCTTATTATAGTGGATTTGTATTGTGCAGCATTGTGACTGGCGGTGTATTTGGTTACTGCTGAATTGTTGCCTCTTTCGCTGCGTTACCTCTGCTACACACATTGACAACATTTCCTGAAAAAAAAACATTTCATAACTGGTGCGAAAAAAAACAGTGCCCCCCCAAAACTACAGATTGAAGCGGGTGTTATTTAAAAATATACTTTCATAATAGTGTATTTGGGTACTGCAGAATTTTTGGCGCTTTCGCTGCTTTACTTCTGCTACACACAGGGACAAATTATCCTGAAAAAAAGTTTAATAACTGGTGCGATAAACCAGTGGCCCCCCAAAACGACAGATTGAAGCAGGGTCTTATATACCTTCTTCCACACATACTGCGCTTCTCTAGAGACTTTTTTCACAGGGTCATTTAAAGAATGACAGGCAGAGGAAGAGGCAGGCCCTTCCGCAGGGCTTGTAGGGGTAGGGTAGGGCAGGAGCACCAGGCTGGAGCCAAAGTGGGAAGTGGCACAATGTTCGTTCGATTACGTCAAAGGACGCACCAGACTTGGTTGAGTGGCTCACCACCAACACCACCACCATATACCCTACGCTTGAGTCACAGGAATTATTTTCCAATCCATCAGAAGACATTTCGGATGCGCAGCCATTCTTGGCATTGGATCAGGAAGAGGAGGTAGCAACAGCCGGAACTCAGCAGTCTGACGACAGTACTCAGATCAGCCCAAGGAGGTTGGTGCCCGCTTTTGTTGCTGCCTACTCCTAGATCTCTATTGTTAGTGATTGGGAAGGTGACGTCGATGATGACGTGTCTACAGACATCACGTGGCTGCCCACAAGAGAGTAAGAGGAGGGGTGTTCAGAGGGAGAAATGGACCAGCAGATAGGGAGGAGAAGCAGGCTGAACTTACATTAGACAGGAAGGACAAACCATGGCACACAGTGTCGGTGCCAAAATACATCTGACCACAAACACGTGGTCTAGCAAACATGGGCAGGGAAGGTATATAACTTTCACGGCCCACTGGGTAAACCTTCTGACGGCTGTCAAGCATGTAACCTGTGGCACCCATGTAGATTTGGTTTTACCACCACGGATTACATGCAGGCCTGCCTCTTCTTCTCCTCCTCCATCCTCCCTCTCCTCCTCGGCTGACTCCTCATTTTCCGATGCTACCACCCAAGATCACCAGAACCTATTCGACATGCCAGGTGAGACGTTGCCATGCTGTGCTGCGTCTGTTGTGCCTGGAAGACAAGAGCCACACTGGTCCTGCACTCCTTTCAGCTTTGCATTCACAGGCAGATCAGTGGCTAACACCGCTCAATTTGGCAGTTGATAAAGTGGGGTGCGACAACAGTGCCAATCTGCTGAGCGCGCTGAAACAGGGCAAAATTACACATGTGCCATGCATGGCACACGTCCTGAACTTGGTGGTGCAGCGATTCTTTGCCAAATACCCTGGGGTCCAGGACGTCTTGCGGCAGTCCAGGAAAATCTCGGCCCATTTCAGAAGATCTTACACAGCCATGCCCGTCAGACGTCTTATTTGTGACTGCCCGACACGATGGAACTCAATATTGTATATGCTTGATAGGCTGCTCCAGCAGAAACGTGCAGTTAACGACTACCTGTACGAACTCTGCGGCAGGACAGATTCTGGGGAGCTTGTTTTTTTTTCACAGCACCAGTGGCTGCTCATGCGCGACTCATGCAGACTTCTGCGGCCATTTGATTAGATCACCAAACTGGTCAGTCGCAGCCAGGGCGCCATCAGTGACATTGTACCTTACGCCTACTTTCTGGAGAGTGCATTGCGTTGTGTCATTGATCAAGCCGTCAAGGAGCAGGAGCAGGAGCAGGAAGATGAGGAGGTCGCAATGCTGGATGAATTACCAGGGGGGGCTACTCCACCTGAGACAAGTCAACAATGGGAGTCTGAAGAGGAGTCAGAGGAGGATGGTGCCGGGGTGGAGGAGGAAAAGCAAGAAGAGCATGCTTTAAACATTTCTGGGATCCCTGGTGTTGTCCGTGGATGGGGGGAGGAGAACGAGGACGACATTATCCTGGATGATGAGCAGGAGCCAGACCAGTACAGCGCTTCCAGTTTAGTGCAAATGGGGGCCTTCATGCTCAAGTGTTTTAAGAGGAACCCCCGTATAAAAAGCATAAAGGGCAAGAACCAGTACTGGGTGGCAACGTACTTCGACCCCCAGTACAAACAAAACATGACGGAAATGTTACCACCATCACAGAGGGCTATCAGAATGCAGCACTTCCAGGTCTTGCTTCGAGAAATGCTGCATTCTGCTTTTAAATCCACTGGCAGAGGAATTTCCACTCACAGAGAATCAGTTTCGGGTACCAATCCAACAGCGCCTGCAAGAAGAGGGCGGTTTGAAGATGTCTTGGTCACTAATGATATGAGATCATTCTTTCAGCTGACCCATCGACAGCTGTCCTCCGGATCCAGCATCAGGGAATGCCTAGAGCGACAGGCCGATGTGGACGCACTAAGAAGTGATGAACTCCTGGACTACTGGGTGGGCAGGCTTGACCTCTGGCCAGAGCTTGCACAATTTGCAATGGAACTGTTGGCTTGCCCCTCGTCCAGTGTTCTGTCCAAAAGGACATTCAGCGCAGCAGGGGGGGTCGTGACCGGTAAGCACACTCACCTAGCTCACAACAGTGTTGACTACCTCACATTTATAAAAATGAATGAGGCATGGAACTCGGAGGAATTCAACACATGTGACCAATAGACCATGTTTCATTCAAATTCAGGTCAATGCCTGTGGGCTAATTTTTGGGGCCTGTACTGTTACTTCTATATCCGGTGAATGCCTAATGTACCACCAGCCATAGAATACAAAGTTGTTTGCTGTCAGGTGAACGCCTGTGGCCGTGGGCTAATTTTTGGGGCCTGTAATGGCCGACACTTACTTCTGTATCCGGTGAACGCCTAATGTACTATCAGCCATAGAATACAAAGTTGTTTGCTGTCAGGTGAACGCCTGTGGCCGTGGGCTAATTTTTGGGGCATGTAATGGGCAGAACTTACTTCTGTATCCGATGAATGCCTATTTTACCACCAGCCACGGAATACAAAGTTGTTTGCTGTCAGGTGCAGAGGCGTATCTAGTGAAAATGGCGCCTATGGCAAGCACTGAAACTGCGCCCCTGTCAAAACATTTGAAACCCATCTTTCAGATAACCTTAACAGAAAAGACAGCTAACAAAACAACATGTCAAGCTCTTTAATCTTTCAATTAACAAATTATGGATTGACACTACATACAAATTACAACTGCACCTTCCTTGCTTTTACTAATGCAAACTGGTCTATGATGCACTCAAAGTCATATTGTTCTGTTTCTACACTTTCTACACTCAACACACACAATGGTCCGCAGGCACACACTGATACAAAAATCACTGATGATGCCAACACTGGCACTCATTAAAATACATTGGTGCACACAGTAACATACAAAAACAATGTAACAAACTCAATGCACACACATAATCGTTAATGTACACTGACATACATACCTGTATGATCTGAGTGTAACTGTATGTCTGTGTGTGTATATATATATATATATATATATATATATATAAAAACAGGAGATGGTCAGACTGCGGGTATGCTACAGGAGATGGTCAGACTGCGGGCATGGTACAGGAGATGATCATGGGCTGCAGGCATGCTACAGGAGATGATCATGGGCTGTGGGCATGTACAGGAGATGGTCAGATTGCTGGCATGGTACAGGAGATGGTCAGACTGCTGGCATGGTACAGGAGATGGTCATGGGCTGTGGGCATGTACAGGAGATGGTCAGACTGCTGGCATGGTACAGGAGATGGTCAGACTGCTGGCATGTACAGGAGATGGTCAGACTGCGGGTATGTACAGGAGATGGTCAGACTGCGGGCATGTACAGGAGATGGTCAGACTGCTGGCATGGTACAGGAGATGGTCAGACTGCTGGCATGTACAGGAGATGGTCAGACTGCGGGCATGTACAGGAGATGGTCAGACTGCTGGCATGTACAGGAGATGGTCAGACTGCGGGCATGTACAGGAGATGGTCAGACTGCGGGCATGTACAGGAGATGGTCAGACTGCTGGCATGTACAGGAGATGGTCAGACTGCTGGCATGTACAGGAGATGGTCAGACTGCTGGCATGGTACAGGAGATGGTAATGGGCTGTGGGCATGTACAGGAGATGGTCAGACCGCTGGCATGGTACAGGAGATGGTCAGACTGCTGGCATGTACAGGAGATGGTCAGACTGCGGGCATGTACAGGAGATGGTCAGACTGCGGGCATGTACAGGAGATGGTCAGACTGCTGGCATGGTACAGGAGATGTAAAACAAAAAGACCAAAATAATTAGGACAATATTGGCTGCTTGAGGCCGAACGTCTGTCACTGATTAGGTCAGGGGAAGGGGGGAAGGGGTTTTGGTGGGGACTTTTCACGGCACTGGTTGGACACGGTATAGTAAAAAATAACAAATGTTTATTGAACATAAAACAGGTATCATAAAACAACATTTAAAGACAATCCCCACATTGCACATCAGAAAGTTATACACAAATTATGTCTGAATGTAAGGAGTCGATCGCCTCGACCGGTTTCGCGGTAGTGTACCGCTTCTTCAGGAGGGGGTTTATCTACAAGATATGCATAAAACATATAAATATACAAGCAGATTTATACAATAATTGTAAACATTGTATGACATAATCCAAGCAGCATGCCTTGTGGTGGAGTAGAAAACTCACCCAGACTGGTCAATTGATCGAGCCCGGAGCCCAGTTGAAGCCCTCTATGGCGCAGGGAGGGGGATATATTTATTTAGGACGGGCTCTATTAAGGGATAAGATTGATGAATTATATGCAGCAAAATGATCAATTAATTGATGGAATGAGGGTCACCGGTGGATGCGTGAGGGTAGTGTATCTCAGTGACAAAAATTAAAAAGAAATAGAAAACAGGGGGGGCGGGGAAAGGGAGGGGGGGGAGGAGGGGAAAGAAAAAGGGAAAATTATTGGAGGTGGGGGGAAAGAAACATAAAGGATGACACTCAAGTATAATGAAGATGAGTGAAAAGAAAGAATGGGGGGGGGGGGGGTTTGAAAAAAAGGGGGGGGGGGGAAAGGGGGAGGGAAGAGGGAACAGAGGGGGGAGGGGGAGACGAGGTGAAGGGAAGGTGAAGGAATGGGAGATGTGAATGGAGAGAGAGGGGGGGGAAAGGCAGGAGGTGAGGAGAAAAAGAGGGGGGGGGGGGGGGGAAACAGGGGAGTGTATGTGGTGAGGTGCTAGTGTGGGTGAATTGTGTTGGTGGTAATGGGATAAAAGTAAATGTGTGAGATGGTAAACAGTTGGTGAAGAAGAGGACGGGAAAAAGCGGGGGGGAGTGGGGAACAGGGGGTAGGAAAGAAAGGAGGGGGAGGGAACGGAGGGGTGAAGTAATCCGTTGGAAGTGGGGGGGGGAGGAGAAGATGGGGGGGAGGGGGAGGGGAAAGGGAATGGGAAGAGTTGTGAGGTAATAAATAATAATTGTGAGTACGTGCAGAGTAACCAAGGTGGGGGTGGGTAGTACAGTGTTGTGAGAAGGTGCAGAAGGTATAAAAGAAAACCAAGGATTAGAGAAACCGATCACCAAGCAAACGGATAATAAATAGACCCTGGTGGGTCCTTACCATTGCTGTACTAAAGATACGCAAATTACTGGGGCACAAGAGGACAGTATCTATCAGCCAAATGTATGGTGTGCTGTATTGCCAAGATATGGGCAGTAAGAAGCACTGAATCCAGCTGAGGAGGTCAGAGAACAAGTTAGCCGGTTAATCATGCAACAGGGCAATGAAGAAAGAGGCCGGGTAAGTGGGTGGCAGTCTGGCTTACCGTGGCTGGTACTCGTCGGCGTTTGTCCCCAGGGAGAGCGTCCGTGCTAACTCACAAAAACGGCTATCACAGCCGCTTTTGTAAGCATCCCTGGACGGCGTGTGACGTCATCGAATTGCGACGCCGCCGCCGTCCAACGTCCCACCAACCCCTGCACGTGAGTGCGTGGGTGTGCAGCCGCAGACCCAATGGCATGACGCCGGGTCATAGGCTGCAAACAACGAGCCGTGATTGGTGCTCCCTGCTGGGGACGACACTCCATGCGCCAGTGACGAAGGAGAGGCCGGGCACCGGGCTGGACCGGCCAATCAGGGAGGCTGAACTCCAAAGGCGTGCTACTTATGGAAAAAAGAAAAAACAATTGTACAAAAGACATTTAAATAAACGATTACAGCGATAAGAGTAAATATTACTCAATACATATAATTGATGGGAGATTTATCCATCATATTGCCTAGAATACTGCATCAGAGCTCAGAATTCTAAAATCAAAACAAGGAACAGCAATTATATAAAACAGGTCTAACATAATGTCCCCATGTATGTCATGGCTCGGAGGCCAGATAGCCCACACATCGGGTCATGGTTACAACCTTTGGATGAGGGGAATACGATTGGGAAATGGAAGGGGGAAAAAACAATACAGGGGAAAAGCAAGAGAGGGGAAGGGAAAAAATATATATATAAAAAAAATTATACATATAGAAAAAAGGGGGGAGAGGAGGGAATTGGGGGAACAATGAGCTGGAGCAGGGCCATTCTCTCAGAAAGTGCATGTATTAATATTCACGTAAAAATGGCTTGTATGAATTAACTTCATTCAATCCTGGGAACCTCATGGCATTTAAATGTTCAATCCACAGGCATTCTTTCTGTAGGATGGCCCTGTTCCAATCTCCCCCCCGTTGAGTTTGGGGGATTACTTCCAAAACAAAGAAACGTATAACAGAAAGATCGTATCGATGGTATAGTCCCACATGGCGTCCTACTGTGGTTAGTTTGCCTACGTCGGAATCATATAGGTAACGATATTTGCTAAAACAATTTCGAACAGGCTCGTTAATTTAATTCCTAACTTGGTACATTTGGATCAGACGGGATTCACAAAAGGTCGCCAAGCATCTGATGCAACCAGAAGGTTGAGAAACATAATCCACAACATTAATATTACCAGAACGCCTTCTCTGCTCCTATCCTTGGATGCAGAGAAGGCGTTTGATAGAATTAATTGGACATATTTACATATGACTCTTCAAAAGTTCGGTTTTGAAGGATTCATTTTAAAATCAATTTTAGCTCTCTATTCTTCTCCAAATGCAAGAGTACTGGCGTCTAACTTTATTTCTCAATCCTTTTCCATATCCAACGGGACTAGACAAGGGTGTCCTTTATCCCCCCTCCTATTTAATCTCCTGATGGAACCATTAGCTGAACATGTCAGATCTAACCAAAATATTTCTGGAATAACTATAGGAGAGCGATCCCATAAGATCAGCCTATTCGCTGACGATGTTATAATGATGATAACCAACCCGTACAATTCCCTAATAGAAATCAGTAACTTGTTAACTTGGTTTAGTAAAATATCATATTATAAAGTGAATACGTCCAAATCCTCGATCCTAGACATGAATATAGATGCAGTAAATAGTGCTATATTACAACACAAATTCCCATACACCTGGGCGGACTCCGAAATCCCTTATTTGGGTATCCAATTAACTAAAACTACCAAAGATTTATTTGCGAAGAACCATTTACCGCTGAGAAAAAAATTGCATTTGGAATTGACCAAATTGGGTGAAAAAGAACTTTCTTGGTGGGGCAGACTGTCTGCTTTTAAAATGATACACCTACCACAAGTACTATACATATTTCGTTGTATTCCAGTTCCAATCCCGGCTAGTTATTTTAAATCCCTACAATCCCTTCTCTCTAAATTCGTATGGCAGGGGAAAAGATCTCGGTGCGCTCACCATAAGCTTATAAAACATAGGTTGTGGGGAGGAGTGGGTTATGTGGATTTTCTGGATTATTATCACAGCTCCATATTAACCCAACTTAAGGAATGGTTTCAGACCTCTCCCACGAATTCTTGGGGATACATAGAATCCTCATATTGTTTGCAAAAACCAACAAAAAATTGGCTATTTGGAGCGCTTATAGGATTGAAAATCCCCTCACACTTGCCACCATCTATGAAAGTATCCATATCTTCTTGGCTGAAATTCATAAAATGCACTGAGAGCTCATTCCCGAAAGTCACAATAGATATTCCATTGAAAACCATACAGGTAATCTCATCCTCGGAGGCAATTGATGTATGGTATTCTCATGGGATAACGCGAATTTAGGACCTCTTCGTCCGAAACGAAATTAAATCTTTCAAGGCGATTAAATCTGAATTTCAATTGCCCCAATCACACCTTGTTCATTACAAAAAGATATTTAAATGCTTAAAAAATTTTAACCCTGCAAATCTCCAAATCTGTAAACATGCCTGGAATTTTTTCAATTCCATGGATATGCAAGTTAAAGGTATCTCTTTTAAAGCTTCGCTTTATCATCAGACTGGGACTGCCCTGCCACTGGAACATCTTCTGGACACACTTACCTGCTACATGCCTGCTACATCTACCATCTTGTAAGTGTTTTTAACCCCTTTAGGGGATATTAAAAGTTTTATATTTCTGCACTTAGAGGCGCCTTGTTTGTTTTTCTGTTCCCATTAGAGATCGCTTGTCTCCCTGAGTGCTGCCTAAAGTGTGTGAAGATCTGCTACCCTCTCCAACACAGACTTTATCTGTCAGGATTCAAATTCTTGGAGCGCCCAGGATATACACATTTCTCTGTTTGCTGTCAGGTGAATGCCTGTGGGATAATTTTTGGGGCCTGTAATGGCCGACACTTACTTCTGTATCCGGTGAATAGCTTAATGTACCTCCAGCCACAGAATACAAAGTTGTTTGCTGTCAGGTGAACGCCTGTCGGCTAATTTTTGGGGCCTGTAATGGCCGGCAATTACTTATGTATCTGTTTTTTCAACTTATAACTTCTGGTAGGTCAGTGTCCATGTTGTGGGATTATTTGTGCACAACAAGTATTTTTTGGCTGCAAATATGACCTGCAGGTTTTTAATATTCGCCGGAAATTAAAGTCAATAGGGCCCGCTGCGAACTTGCGGTTCGCGGACATTTGCGATTCGCGGTTGGCATTCGCGAACTCTCCCATCAGATGTTCATCCATCCCTACTGGCTATGGTCCAAAGGCCATGCAGTTCATTTTAGTTTAAAAAATATTTCTCAGAAGAATCTGCACATAAATTTTCCAGAACCATGAATATCAAACCTGCAGGTTTTTCCTTAAAGCCATAGTGATGGTGAACCCAAACCTAGATTTTCTTAACAATATGTTCTCTTGAATTACTTACTGGTACTCTATTGAAAGTTTAAATATCCTGTGGGAGACATGTTAACTATGCCGCATTCAGTTCTTATTTAGAACTTGCAGGGTAGTATAGTAATCTGAAAATTATTTTATCACACCTGAAAACCAATATTTGTATACCTGAGAAATGAACTTGAACCCTGGCCAAACTCTCAACCTGAACTTATTAATCACCAAAAGTAACCCATTCAACTAAATGTGACTGTCTAAACTTAAACTGCACCTAACCATTATATAAATTATTATCGATTAAAGCGGAGCTCCACCCAAAGATGGAGCTTCCGCTTTTTGGAACCCTCCCCCCCTCCGGTGTCATATTTGGCACCTTTCAGGGGGGAGGGGGGTGCAGATACCTGTCTAAGACAGGTATTTTCACCCACTTCCGGAAATACGGGACTGCGGCAGACATGCCTCTACCCGCAGCCCCCGCTGTCTTCTGGGAAACACACTGTTCTGCAGGAGAGAGCGGGGACCAGTGACGGCGCAGCGCACTATTCACGCATGAGCAGTAGGGAACTGGGCAGTGAAGCCGCAACGCTTCACTTCCTGATTCCCTAACAGAGGATGGCGGCGGGTGCACCTGATTGACGAGCTATTGCTCGTCCTCAGCTGATGTCATCGCGGGCGCACTGGACAGGTAAGTGTCCATTTTTTAAAGGTAAGCAGCTGCAGTATTTGTAGCTACTGGCTTTAAAAAAAAAATTGGGCGGAATCTCCACTTTAAGTTATGATGCCAATGCTTTTTACTGCCTACCAAAAACATAACATGGTACAATAGTCCCTGTCATCTTCCATGTCACTGCATACTTTATGTCTGGATATTCCACCAATTCAGTTGTTATCTTCTTTCCTTAGGCAATCCCATAAATCTCTAAAGTAAAGCATTCCTAGGCCTTATATTCTCACAACTGGGAATAATTATGGTTTAGTCATAGGTAACATGTTTTTCTTAGTATGAAATTCTATCATCTAGTCTTAGCTGTCCTTCACCACTCTTTTTCAGAGTAAACTTAACAGCAGGCAATGTTTAAAACTGCAGAGACAAGAAAGTCGCTGGGGGGAGTCCAAATGTCCAAATGTTAATGTGGGTGTAATATACAGTATATCATCGCTATAATTTCTGGACTCCAGGCATTTACTGGTGGGTGAAATTGATTTGGGGTAAACTGTGTGCAAGTACAAACATGCAGTAGAACTTTTTTGAGGCAGAATGAATCAGACATTCATGTTTGCTGACAGCATTTCTTTAATTATAGCACTCTTATGATTAGCAATAAAGTGTCAAGGATATTATTTGGAAACTTCCATGCTTGGAAAAACATGAAAATACAATTTATACCTGTCATAAACAAAATGTTATACAACATACAGGTCATTCTCAAAAAATTAGCATATTGTGATAAAGTTCATTATTTTCTGTAATGTACTGATAAACATTGGACTTTCATATATTTTAGATTCATTACACACAACTGAATTAGTTCAAGCCTTTTATTGTTTTAATATTGATGATTTTGGCATACAGCTCATGAAAACCCCAAATTCCTATCTCAAAAAATTAGCATATCATGAAAAGGTTCTCTAAACGAGCTCTTAACCTAATCATCTGAATCAACTAATTAACTCTAAACACCTGCAAAAGATTTCTGAGGCTTTTAAAAACTCCCAGCCTGGTTCATTACTCCAAACCGCAATCATGGGTAAGACTGCCGACCTGACTACTGTCTAAAAGGCCATCATTGACACCCTCAAGCAAGAGGGTAAGACACAGAAATAAATTTCTGAACGAATAGGCTGTTCCCAGAGTGCTGTATCAAGGCACCTCAGTGGGAAGTCTGTGGGAAGGAAAAAGTGTGGCAGAAAACGCTGCACAACGAGAAGAGGTGACCGGACCCTGAGGAAGATTGTGGAGAAGGACCGATTCCAGACCTTGGGGGACCTGCAGAAGCAGTGGACTGAGTCTGGAGTAGAAACATCCAGAGCCACAGTGTACAGGCGTGTGCAGGAAATGGGCTACAGGTGCCGCATTCCCCAGGTCAAGCCACTTTTGAACCAGAAACAGCGGCAGAAGCGCCTGACCTGGGCTACAGAGAAGCAACACTGGACTGTTGCTCAGTGGTCCAAAGTACTTTTTTCGGTAATCAAGGTGCCAGAGTCTGGAGGAAGACTAGGGAGAGGGAAATGCCAAAATGCCTGAAGTCCAGTGTCAAGTACCCACAGTCAGTGATGGTCTGGGGTGCCATGTCAGCTGCTGGTGTTGGTCCACTTTGTTTTATGAAGGGCAGGGTGAATGCAGCTAGCTATCAGGAGATTTTGGAGCACTTTATGCTTCCATCTGCTGAAAAGCTTTATGGAGATGAAGATTTCATTTTTCAGCACGACCTGGCACCTGCTCACAGTGCCAAAACCACTGGTAAATGGTTTACTGACCATGGTATTACTGTGCTCAATTGGCCTGCCAACTCTCCTGACCTGAACCCCATAGAGAATCTGTGGGATATTGGGAAGAGAAAGTTGAGAGACGCAAGACCCAACACTCTGGATGAGCTTAAGGCCGCTACCGAAGCATCCTGGGCCTCCATAACACCTCAGCAGTGCCACAGGCTGATTGCCTCCATGCCACGCCGCATTGAAGCAGTCATTTCTGCAAAAGGATTCCAGACCAAGTATTGAGTGCATAACTGAACAGAATTATTTGAAGGTTGACGTTTTTTTATTAAAAACACTTTTCTTTTATTGGTCGGATGAAATATGCTAATTTTTTGAGATAGGAATTTGGGGTTTTCATGAGCTGTATGCCAAAATCATCAATATTAAAACAATAAAAGGCTTGAACTACTTCAGTTGTGTGTAATGAATCTAAAATATATGAAAGTCTAATGTTTATCAGTACATTACAGAAAATAATGAACTTTATCACAATATGCTAATTTTTTGAGAACGACCTGTACAATGAGAAAAATATTAAGTATTTTAGTAGATGGTATCCTGACCAAATAGTTAAGTTCTGTGAAGCTGATTCAAAATTGGTTTGATTCAAGATTAATTTGATTGATTTAAAATGGAAAGTCAAAAAAAGGAGTAGGTGTCCAAAATGATCAATTACTTGATCAATCACTTTCTCAGGGGAAGAAAATAGCAAATAAAGAAAAAATAATATAGCGTATGCAATTGCGACACGAGTCATATTGTAATTGAATGTTATCAAAAAATACCTTTTCTTTTCCATCTGCAGCCACTTTAATTTTCTGAGAACACATTCCGATATGGCTACTTGGAGTTGTTTTGTACACAGAGGGCGCTTCTTTACGTCCGGCGTAGTTTATCTCAGATAAACTACGCCGCCATAACTTACAGCGTATTTCCCGTATCCACAAAGAATTTGCGCTGTAAGTTACGGTGTAACTGTGTCAGCATAAGGGCGCGCAATTCAAATGGATGAGATCGGGGCATGTTTTATGTTAATACGTCTTGACCCGACGTAAATTATGTTTTTTCGGAACGGCGCAAGTGCTGTCCGTGGGGGTATCCCAGTGCGCATGCTCCAAATGAACCCGCAACAAGCCAATGCTTTCGACGTGAACGTCATTCTACGCAAAGCCCTATTCGCGAACGTTTTACGCAAACGACGTACACGACGGAAAATTTGACGCTGGCCCGACGTCCATACCTAACATTGGCTACGCCTCACATAGCAGGGGTAACGTTACGCCGAAAAAAGCCTTACGGAAACGAGGTAAAAAAATGCGCCGGCCGGACGTACGTTTGTGGATTCACGTATCTAGCTAATTTGCATACTCGACGCGGAAATCGATGGAAGCGCCACCTAGCGGCCAGCGTAAATATGCACCTTAGATCTGACGGCGTACTAAGACGTACGCCAGTTGGATTTAGCCCAGCTTCAGGCGTATCTTGTTTTGTGGATACAAAACAAAGATACGCCGGAGCAACCTAGCAGTTACGCGGTGTATCAATAGATGCCAACGTAACTGCTTCGTGGATCTGGCCCAGAGTGTGTACTGACCACTCCCCAGAAACATAATTTCCTGCTTGTGTGATTGGCTCATCAATTTTCCCAGAAGACTACACTAAGATACAAGTTAGATTTCAGGCATCCCCTGCAACAAAAATGTCATTTTTGGTGAGACACTTACAGTAGGAACACATCTAAGGGGATGCAGACCCAGTAGATTTCTTCATAAGTTCCCTGCAGGTGCACACCTGATAGATAATTATGAAACCACTCCTATTAGACTCACTCATCACTGAGGCTCATTGGAACATACAGGGATTACTTCAGAATAACAAAAGGTAGGAATCTGCAACAAAGGTTGTTATAATCCTTGCAATGTACATAGATCACCCAGAGGGGAATGCTTTTCTCTCAAAAAACGTGGAGTTAATCTTTAAACTAGCTTAGTTTTTCAACAAACTAAAAAGGTAGAACACTACTGGTGACTACAAAAATTTGGTTTCTTATTTTCTATACTTCGGTTTTATTGAATTAGCCTCTTTATCTGACAAATGTTGAAGAAAATGTAACAACCAAGTGGAAGTTTAACAGTCAACTACCACTGGTGTCATCTAAAATATCAACCTCTTTATTGGAAACAGAAAATTCCATCATTTTAAGCAGACGCTCAGTAAAACAGTCAAATTCTAACTAAACCTATTCCCACCGCCACCTCCATTCTAAAAATGATTCTATCTGCCCTGAGAAAGAAAAGATGCTTATACTTACCTATTCTGAAGTCACTCCGATCCTGTCACATGGTCTCCTCATCGGCGCCTTCAGAGAAGAGGAGAGATCACCGACAATGGCTGCAATGCCTGAATTGTGATGTCACCAATAGGCTTACTATGGGGCATTCAATGTTGGCTGCCCCTCTTCTACACTGAAGTAAGTGCTGGGACCTGATCATGTGAACAGACGGAAGTGGATTCAGAATAGGTAAGTATAAGCATCTTTTTTTTTGCTCAGGGTAGTTAGAATCATTTCTTTCACGGGGTAGATAGAATAGTCTTAGAATAAGTAGGTCTAGCGTTTGTTCAATTGAGACTGTATTTCCACTTTACAGTTTGACCACATATTCACCTTAGTCAAACCATTTTTTAAAGTCATATATTTATTTCCATACTGTATTTAAATTATTTTTAGCCTATTACCCCCTATAACCATGGGCATCTGCTCCATAGGGCAAGGGGAGTTGTTTCCCCCCCCCTGGAATCGCCAGGGAGAGCCAGGAGCAGGGCCGAACTGGTGACTGCAGCGCTTCCCTCCCCTCTAGTTGTCCCTTATTTAGAGTGCCTGTTCCTCTTCTGGAATCAAATCCATTTGTCCCTCATTCCAAAAGATTCCTCTTTTAGACCTGAAATAAATATACTGTCAATATAGTGTAGTGTTTCAGTCAAAGGAAAGGGGTGCTGTGTAATGTAAAGGGGTCCAGTGGTGCAGGGTGTTGTGTAATGTAAAGGGGTCCAGTGATGCAGGGTTCTGTGTAATGTAAAGGGCTCCAGTGGTGCAGGGTGCTGTGTAATGTAAAAGGGTCCAGTGATGCAGGGTGCTGTGTAATGTAAAGGGGGCCAGTGATGCAGGGTTCTGTGTAATGTAAAGGGGCCCAGAGGTGCAGGGTGCTGTGTAATGTAAAGGGGTCCAGTGATGCAGGGTGCTGTGTATTGTGAAAGGGTCCAGAGCTGTGAGGTGCTGTATAATGTAAAGGGGTCCAGAGGTGCAGTTGTGGAGAGGGGGTACACAGTAGTGACAAAGAGATATTGAAAGATGCAGGGGACACAGTGGGGTGTTTTTCCATTTTAACATGGGGGGGGGGGCGCTTTTAACCCCCGCTAGCGGTCAAAGAAAGGGTAAAATGCAACTGTGTATCGCCGCTGCCAAAGCGCCCCCCTCTGAACAAAATTCAGCGGACGCCCATGCCTATAACGCCCACATACCGTAGATATTCATCACTGGACAGTCGTTGTCTATGTGCTGAGAGCGCACTTACTAGCAGAGCACAAAGACTGAGCTTTTGCAGACAACTCTCAGTCTGGGTTTACAGATCGGTAGCTAAAGGGTCACAAAATATTGAATTTGATTTACTTCACTTTCATTCCTCCATGCATATCAATGTGAATGCATCTATAACTGATCCCAAACTTTTCTGAATCTTATCTTAAATTAACTTCGGATTCATCTTAACCAGTTCCCGTCTGGCCTATAGCAGATTGACAGCCAAGCGGGACTCTCCTCCTTCCGAGTGGATGTCATATAACATCCTTTCGGTTATCTCGCTTGTGCGCGGCAGTTGGTGGTGAACAATGTCCCTCAGACAGAGAGTAAATCACTGTTCAGAGTAATGAGCCAATGACACTGGCACTTTACCATGTGATCAGTTATATTCAATCACAGCTAATCCCATGTAAGCAAATCCTGGTTATCAGTATTTTCTTTTACATAGTTACATGGTTAGTCAGGTTGAAAAAAGTAAATCTAGTTCAACCAAAAAAAAAAAAAAATACAATCCCATATACACAATCCTTCACCCACAGTTGATCCAGAGAAAGGCGAAAAACCCCAGCAAAGCATGATCCAATTTGCCACAACGTGGAAAAAAATTATTCCCTGATCCCCCGAAAGGCAATTGGATTTTCCCTGGATCAACTTTACCTATAAATGTTAGTACCCAGTTATATTATGTAAATTAAGGAAAGTATCCAGGCCTTTCTTAAAGCACTTTACTGAGCTGGCCAGAACCACATCTGGAGAGAGTCTATTCCACATTTTCACAGCTCTTACTTTGAAGAAACCTTTCCGTATTTGGAGATGAAATCTTTTTTTCCTCCAGACGTAAAGAGTGCCCCCTTGTCCTCTGTTATGAACTTAAAGTGAATAACTCAACACCAAGTTCACTGTATTGACCACTTATATATTTGTACATGTTGATCATACATGTTTCTCTGCGCTGTCACTGTGTGGGGAAAGGAAAGCCCATAACTGGCTTTCCTGTGACAGTACACATTTACACTGAGAATAGTTCCCTAATTTTCAGTGCAGCCCCATCAGTGCCAATAAGTGGCCATCAGTGCAGCATATCAGTGCCACCTCATCAGTGCTCATCAGTGCAGCCTCATCAGCACACATCAGTGAAGAACAATTACTTATTTGCAAAATTTTATAACAGAAACAAAGAAAAAAGTTTTTTGTTTCCCAAAAATTTCATTTGTTTAGCAAACAAATAAAAAAACAGTGTTGATTAAATACCACTAAAATAAATCAGTATCTGTCAAATTTTTTTTTATAACAATTGAATTTTGGTACAGTGTTGCATGACTGCGCAATTGTCATTTAACCACTTAAGGACCGCCTCGGCAGAATAGCATGGCTGGGCACATGTAAGTACAGGTACGTCCTGTAGTAGTACCCAGCTGCGGACCCGATCGCCGCTGGAGTCCCGCGATCGGTCCCCGGAGCTGAAGAACGGGGAGAGCCGTGTGTAAACACGGCTTCCCTGTTCTTCACTGTGGTGGCAGCATTGATCATGTCATCCCTTTTATAGGTGGACACAGTCGATGCTGTCACACCTACAGCCACACCCCCCTACAGTTGTAAACACACTTCAGGGAACACATAAACCCATCAGCGCCCCTAGTGGTTATCTCCCAAACTGCAATTGTCATTTTCACAATAAACAATGCATTTTAAATGCATTTTTTACTGTGAAAATGACAATGGTCCAAAAAATGTGTCAAAATTGTCCGAAGTGTCCGCCATAATGTTGCAGTCACGAAAAAAAAACACTGATCGCCGCCATTAGTAGTTAAAACATTTTTTTTATAAAAATGCAATAAAACTATCCCCTATTTTGTAAACGCTATGGGCCAGATTCAGGTACAATAGCGCCGATGTAACGTAAGCCATTTACGTTACACCGCCGCAAGTTTTCAGTTTTAGTGCCCGATCCACAAAGCACTTACCTGGAAACTTGCGGCGGTGTATCGTAAATACGTTCGGCGCAAGGCGGTCCAAATCGAATGGGCGGGTAACATTTAAATTGGGCGCGCTCCCACGCCGGACCTACTGCGCATGCTCCGTTTCCTAACTCCCGCCGCGCTTTGCGCGAAGTGACGTCATTTTTTTGAACGGCGACGCGCGTAGCGTACTTCCGTATTCCCGGACGTGTTACGCAAACGACGTGAAATTTTAAATTTCGACGCGGGAACGACGGCCATACTTTAGACAGCAATACGTTTGCTGACTAAAGTTAAGGCACCCAAAACGACGACTAACTTTGCGACGGGAAACTAGACTAGCGGCGAAAAACCGTTGTGGATCGCCGTAACTCCTAATTTGCATACCCGACGCTGGTTTAGGACGCAAACTCCCCCCAGCGGCGGCCGCGGTACTGCATCCTAAGATCCGACAGTGTAAAACAATTACACATGTCAGATCTTAGGGATATCTATGCGTAACTGATTCTATGAATCAGTCGCATAGATACTCTGAGAGATACGACGGAGTATCAGTCAGGAGGTTGATCTGCCCTAACGTAGACATGTGACCGACTCCAGTTTAGTCCCACCTCCATTCCGGGTCATAGTGAAATTTGTTCACACCCATATTGTAGTGTGATTAGTTTGTTTTATCTACAGTAAGCTATGGGTACACACGGCCTACGCTAGACAAAACAAACTAATTACACTACAATCTGTATTGGGGGCAGGGCTAAACAGGAGCTGGTCACATGTCCTGTTATGTCCCTCAGCTTTTTCAGGCCCTACCTCCAGCCTGTGAAAAGTGGACTGGATCTGGGATCTGATCCGCCTCAAGGTGTTGGTGTGCAGATCAGATCCTTGACTGCACTCTCATTGTACGACCAGGGGAGGGCCTGAAAAGGCTAAGTTGAGGTCAGAGGACATGTGACCCGCTCTGGCTTAGCCCCACCCCTAGCCCGGCTGTGCTGAAGAACTAAAGTAAAAGAAAGTCACATTACAAGAAAATGTATTTCCCATGTGGTTCAATGCCTGCTGGAGTGCCCCATTATTTTGGAGCACTACTACCAGGGTTTAGAATAACATTAAGCATAAAAAAAAGTGTAAATCCATTGTCAACCACGTTGTCCAGCAACATAGGACAACCCACCAAAACAAACAAGACAGCCTGCACATGAGGATCCAACTCCCAACAGACTCTCACCACAACTGGTTGATGTCATTGTCCAAAGAACCTTTCTGTCGACCTGAACCTGAAGCTCATCCTTTCATACAATAAACTACAAAACAGGCGCCTTGTGGTAGGCACAATGGGCTAGATTCAGGTAGCCCTGCGTAATGTTGTGCGGGCGTAATGTATCTCCGATACGTTACGCCGCCGTAAATTAGGGCCCAAGTTCCATATTCAGCAAGAACTTGCGCCCTAAGTTACGGCGGCGTAACGTATGTGCTCCGGCGTAAGCCCGCCTAATTCAAATTTGGATGATGTGGGCGTGTTTTATTTAAATTTAGTGTGACCCCACGTATTTGACGTTTTTTACGAACGGTGCATGCGCCGTTCATGAAAGAATCCCAGTGCGCATGCTCGAAATTGCGCCGCAAATCGTCAATACTTTAGACGTGAACGTAACTTACGTACAGCCCTATTCGCGAACGACTTACGCAAACGACGTAAAAAATTCAAAATTCAAAGCGGGAACGACATCCATACTTATATGGCAGGGGTAACTTTACGCCGGAAAAAGCCTAACGTAAAAAACGACGTAAAAAATAGCGCCGGGCGGACGTACATTTCTGAATCGGCGTAACTACCTAATTTGCATATTCCTTGCGGAAATATACGGAAGCGCCACCTAGCGGCCAGCGGAAATATGCAGCCTAAGATACGACGGTGTAAGACACTTACGTCAGTTGGATCTTAGGGAAATCTATGCGTAACTGATTCTATGAATCAGGCGCATAGATATGACGCCGCAACTCAGAGATACGACGGCGTATCAGGAGATACGCTGTCGTATCTCGTACCCGAATCTAGCCCAATCTATTTTACAGGACAAACTCCGCAATTGGCTTATAATGCACCCCTTATTAAATCATCCTTGTAAAATAAGGTGTTTGTATAAATATACAAATAAAATTTGCTCAAAAGCATATAAACTTAAAAAAAAATATTATTATGAAAAACACATTATAGATTCCCTTCTTTAAGAAAACACAGACTGTTTGAACCTAAACTGGCAACATAACAACCTTGATGCAAATCCAGAAAATAAAAAAATAAAAAAAGGTCCCCATGTCTTATAAAAAAGCTTGTGATGATCCATATCCCTATCTTTCCGTGGTAGGGGAAAGAATATATTGTACAGTACATAGTGTGCCTCCTGATCCAAGTGACCTGAGAGTAGAGATATGGGAGTTGCCATTGCGGATTTGTTTTTTAAAGATTCTGGCGAATGCTAAACGAATCATGGCTTCACTAGTTAGTGAGTCACTTCGGCAAATGAAGTCTGAAAAGGCTAAACTCCCACCCGGCATGCTTGTTCCAGGACATTGACTTACAAGGGAGAACAGCCAGGACCAAGTTACCAGAGCCAAGCCAGCAGTCATGGTAACTATATTCCTATCCTCATCAATTTATTTTAAAACAGACTAGGCAAATAAAACAAATTATTCTTGGTGTATAATATAGGACCTAAAGCACCATTAGTTTTCTTCTTTTTAATTTTTTTTTTTTTACTTTTTTCTCTGTTTTTGTCTGGCGATCTGTCCAGTAGCACACCTCCTGTATTAGAGTGTCCACACTCTGGATGAATGAACACATAAAACATTTCCAAAAAAATAAATAAAAAAAATGTATTCATCAGTTTAGGCTGATATGTATTCTGCTACATATTTAAGGTAAAAAATCCCAATAAGCATATATTGGTTTGTGCAAAAGTTATTGCGTCTACAAAATAGGGAATATATTTATGGCATTTTTATTATTTATAATTTTTTTACTAGTAATGGTGGCGATCAGCTATTTTTAGCGGGACTGCAACATTGCGGCAGACAGATCGGACACCTAACTGACATTTTTGACACTTTATTGGGAACCAGTGACATTATTATAGTAATCAGTGCTAAAAATGTGCACTGTTACTGTACTAGTGACACGGGCAGGGAAGGGGTTAACATCCGGGGGCGATCAAGGGGTTAAATATGTTCCCTGCGGGTGTTTTCTAACTGTATGGGGCCTGGGTGACAGGGGAAACACACAGATCCATCTTCCTGCTTAGCAGAAAGACAGGATCTGTGTGATCTCCCCTGTCAGAACGGACATCTGCCTTGTTTACACAGGCAGATCCCAGTTCTGTCACTGCAAGGGACAATCGTGAGTGGCCAGCGGACATCAAGTCCACGGACTCGCCGATTGGCTCCCCCGCGCGCCCAAAAGAGCGGCTTCCTGCTAAGGCGATTTATGGGATCGTGCCACCTTGCTGTAGTATAATGACTGCATCTGGTCGACAAGCAGTTAATATCACTTTAAGCTAATTTGTTTTATGAACTGACCTACTATGTTTACAAAAGTAGACAAAAGTATTAAAAGGTATTTTTAGATATCATAGGGCTCATTCACAGCTGGTGTGTTAAAATGCATTGATCAACATTTATTGAGAATCAATCTACCTTATTCTTTTAAATAATCCATCATTATTTATGACTTCAAATTCCCTTCTTTAACCACTTAAGCCCCGGACCATTTGGCTGGCCAAAGACTAGAGCACTTTTTGCAATTCGGCACTGCTTTGCTTTAACTGACAATTGTGCGGTCGTGGGATGTATCTCCCAAACAAAATTGACAATTTTTTTCCCCACAAATAGAGCTTTCTTTTGGTGGTATTTGATCATCTCCCCAATTTTGATTAAAAAAGGCAATTTTTTTTCTCAGTTTAGGCCGATATGTATTCTTCTACATATTTTTGGTAAAAAAAACACAATAAGCGTATATTGATTGGTTTGTGCAAAAGTTGTAGTGTCTACAAAATAGGGGATAGTTTTATGGCATTTTTATTAATATATTTTTTTTTTACTAGTAATGGCAGCGATCTGCGATTTTTATCATGACTGTGACTTTATGGCGGACACATCGGACACTTTTGACAAATTTTTGGGACCATTGTCATTTTTACAGCAATCAGTGCTATAAAAATGCATTGATTACTGTGAAAATTACACTGGCAGTGAAGGGGTTAACCACTAGGTGGTGCTGAAGGGGTTAAGTGTGTCCTAGGGAGTGATTCCTAATGTTAGGGGGAGGAGCTACCAGTGACACGTCACTGATCACTGTTCCCGATCACAGGGAACAGTAGATCATTGACATGTCACTAGGCAGAACAGGGGAATGTCACTAGGCAGAACAGGGGAATGCCGACGTAAATGTGCGTGCAGCAGTCGCTATGTGGTTATGACATATCTACCTATTCCCTTTTCCCTGTAGAGACTTGATTTCTTGTCTTCTTTGTGAGCAACAACAGCTAAAATTATTTGCTATATCAATAAGGTAAATGGGGTATAACATTATGGTTGAGTGGGTCTTTTTACCTGCCAAATGATATATATATATGGACACAACACTGTGTGTGTGGGGGGGGGGCAGAATTTTGTGGTTTGCAGGCACCTGTATGTGTGTGGGGTCCCCCTGGGGTCCTATATTGGGTTTACCTCTCCTCCATTGTCACCTTCTTTATCTTCTCAGGCCTTCTCACCCAATTTGAGGGGAGTTTTTGGTTATGTAGATGTAACAGGTGGTGGTTTAACCACCAACTTACTGTTTTGCAATGTGATTGCTGATAATTTATATACAGTAAAAATGCAATCAAGGTAGGATAACAAAGTCTATATTGGTGGCTCCTGATGGAAACGTTTATTTCCAAGAAACACGGTGAGCCATTAAGACTATAATACAGTGGGTGACCGCGATATTGTGTTTCTAGCACGACAGCATCGCGCTGATTCTCGGCGACATGGTGCCGACATCTCGCACTCGCTGGAATAGACAAAGCACATTCCAGCGAGCGCGTCATAGAAGCGACGGGCATCGACTTGGATTCCTGCCAATTCAAGGTGCGGCATTTGGTATGCATTCCTGAGAGGGCGAACTCCACGCCAATTTTTAAATAAAAAACTGACATGGGTTCCCCCCCCAGTAGCATACCAGGCCCTTAGGTCTGGTATGAGTTGTAAGGAGACCCCCCTACACCGAAAAACCGACGTAGGGGGTCCACCTACAATCCATACCAGACCCGTATCCAAAGCATGCTACCCGGCCGGTCAGGAAAGGAGTGGGGACGAGCGAGCGCCCCCCCTCCTGAGCCGTACCAGGCCGCATGCCCTCAACATGGGGGGGTTGGGTGCTCTGGGGCAGGGGGGCGCACTGCGAGGCCCCCCCACCCCAGAGCACCCTGTCCCCATGTTGATAAGGACAGGGCCTCTTCCCGACAACCCTGGCCGTTGGTTGTCGGGGTCTGCGGGCGGGGGGCTTATCGGAATCTGGGAGCCCCCTCAAATATGGGGGACCCCAGATACCGGCCCCCCACCCTAAGTGAATGGATATGGGGTACATCGTACCCCTACCCATTCACCTGGAGGCAAAGTGTTAAAGTTAATAAACACACGACACAGGGTTTTTAAAATAATTTATTAGTCTGCTCCGGAGGCCCCCCTGTCTTCTTTAGCTCTTTTAGCAGGGGGGGCTTCTTCTTCCGCTCTCCGGGGGGTCTTCTGCTCTCCGGGGGGTCTTCTCCGCTCTCAGGGGGGGTCTTCTCCGCTCTCCGGGGTCTTCTTCTATCTTCGCCACTCTCCGCTGTTGACTCAGCGCACCCCGGTTCTTCTCCCGATGTCCGGTGCCTTCTCCTTCAGGGCTGGCCGCCGCTATGTTCGTGTGTTAGCTCAGTTACTAGCAGGCGGCTAGCCCTAGATTCTTTCTAGGGCTAGAAAGAATCTTAAAACCAGCCAGAGGTGGAGATAAATTTAACATACTGTGCAGGCAAGAAGTCCGATGGATTTTTATTCTCAATTCCAGACGCCCCTCGGGGCTCAACTTTGAGTGGGATGTGTCCCACTTTTATTAGTTGGGTCTGGCTGGTCCACATCATTTTATACCCCATTATACCCCATTATATATGATACATATAATTTTCTGTGTTGTTTCAGATATTCTCATTGTATATACTCTTTTCCTTTGGCCAAATTTTTCTGATCACTTTATCTTAAAATGAGCAGGCGCTTTTTCTTCATACAGTACTTGGTGACGTATTAAATATGTCAGGTCACCATCCATGTATTTATTTATCCTCTATTATCTCTCCTTCTAAATAGGCACAAATTCTGTGCCTCAATTTAAATGATAAAAAATAGAAGATAAATGTTAGTGGAGCTTTTTAAGAGGTTCTGCCCTTGACATATACCACTGGGTCATTGCAGGTTTGGTTTTTTGTTCATTATGTCATTTTTTGAAGAACGTTTTTTCGGAGCATATATATTGCTCCCTTTTTTCTTCTTCTTCTTTTTATGTAAACATTACAATGATTATACACGTTCAAAAATGACATGCAAGCCTGAAATGCCCAGTGATATAGTGCATGGTATCATAACCACACATATACCATTTTAATAAAAACATCGTATTTTTACATATATACAGTGATGAAAATAAGTATTTGAACACCCTGCTATTTTAGTTCTCCCACTTGGAAATCATGGAGGGGTCTGAAATTGTTATCGTAGGTGCATGTCCACTGTGAGAGACATAATAAAAAAAAAATCCAGAAATCACAATGTATGATTTTTTTAACTATTTATTTGTATGATACAGCTGCAAATAAGTATTTGAACACCTGAGAAAATCAATGTTAATATTTGGTGCAGTAGCCTTTGTTTGCAATTACAGAGGTCAAACGTTTCTTGTAGTTTTTCACCAGGTTTGCACACACTGGAGGAGGGATTTTGGCCCACTCCTCCACACAGATCTTCTCTAGATCAGTCAGGTTTCTGGGCTGTCGCTGAGAAACACGAAGTTTGAGCTCCCTCCAAAGATTCTCTATTGGGTTTAGGTCAGGAGACTGGCTAGGCCACGCCAGAACCTTGATATGCTTCTTACAGAGCCACTCCTTGGTTATCCTGGCTGTGTGCTTCGGGTCATTGTCATGTTGGAAGACCCAGCCTCGACCCATCTTCAAAGCTCTAACTGAGGGAAGGAGGTTGTTGCCCAAAATCTCGCAATACATGGCCCCGGTCATCCTCTCCTTAATACAGTGCAGTCGCCCTGTCCCATGTGCAGAAAAACACCCCCAAAGCATGATGCTACCACCCCCATGCTTCACAGTAGGGATGGTGTTCTTGGGATGGTACTCATCATTCTTCTTCCTCCAAACACGGTTAGTGGAATTATGACCAAAAAGTTATATTTTGGTCTCATCTGACCACATGACTTTCTCCCATGACTCCTCTGGATCATCCAAATGGTCATTGGCAAACTTAAGACGGGCCTTGACATGTGCTGGTTTAAGCAGGGGAACCTTCCGTGCCATGCATGATTTCAAATCATGACGTCTAAGGCCTGGTACACACGAGCAAACATGTACGATGAAAGCGGTCCGTCGGACCGTTTTCACCGTACATGCCTGCCAGAGGGCTTCTGTACGATGGTTGTACTAACCATCGTACAGAAGTCCGCGCGTAAACACTACGCGGGGCGTGTCCGCGTCGTCGCCGCGACGATGACGCGGCGACGTGGGCGGGCCTGCCATTTAAAGGCTTCCACGCATGCGTCAAAGTCATTCGACGCATGCGAGGGACGGCGGGCGCTCGGACATGTACGGTAGGTCTGTACTGACGACCGTACATGTCCGAGCGGGCAGGATTCCAGCGGACGGTTTTAAAACACGTCCAGGAATATTTGTCTGCTGGGAAAAGGCCCGGCGGGCAAATGTTTGCTGGAATTCGGCCTGCTCGCACCTACACACGACCGAACATGTATGCTGAAACTGGCCCGCGGACCAGTTTCAGCATACATGTTTGGTCGTGTGTACGGGGCCTTAGTGTATTACCAACAGTAACCTTGGAAACGGTGGTCCCAGCTCTTTTCAGGTCATTGACCAGCTCCTCCTGTGTAGTCCTGGGCTGATTTCTCACCTTTCTTAGGATCATTGAGACCCCACGAGGTGAGATTTTGCATGGAGCCCCAGTCCGAGGGAGATTGACAGTCATGTTTAGCTTCTTCCATTTTCTAATGATTGCTCCAACAGTGGACCTTTTTTCACCAAGCTGCTTGGCAATTTCCCTGTAGCCCTTTCCAGCCTTGTGGAGGTGTACAATTTTGTCTCTAGTGTCTTTGGACAGCTCTTTGGTCTTGGCCATGTTAGTAGTTGGATTCTTACTGATTGTATGGGGTGGACAGGTGTCTTTATGCAGCTAATGACCTCAAACAGGTGCATCTAATTTAGGATAATAAATGGAGTGGAGGTGGACATTTTAAAGGCAGACTAACAGGTCTTTGAGGGTCAGAATTCTAGCTGATAGACAGGTGTTCAAATACTTCTTTGCAGCTGTATCATACAAATAAATAGTTAAAAAATCATAAATTGTGATTTCTGGAAAAAAACATTTTGATTATGTCTGTGAGCAGTGGACATGCACCTACGATGACAATTTCAGACCCCTCCATGATTTCCAAGTGGGAGAACTTGCAAAATAGCAGGGTGTTCAAATACTTATTTTCCTCACTGTAAATGTTGTTTGTTTTTAGACATACAAAAGGCTGCAGTCTTCAGAATTTCCACTTTCTTTATTTATTGCCCATTTTACCCTATAGCCACAGATGTCTACTTCACAATCTTTTTACAACGTCACATAAAATGTATTACTATTTGTTTCATTTGTTGTTTTTCATTAATTTTTTACACTGGTTATGACATATATGTGCCTCACACATGGGGTCTCTCCTTTTTTCCTTTCTCTTGTTTGGTCTCATCAACAAGAGATTGAGAAATGAGATATTTTTTATTTGTATTTTTTATTCACAAATCTTTTCAATCTCATACACAGGAGCACCTCATGTGTGATACATCAAGAATAATAGTGTTCCTTTGACTAATGATCACCTGGGAGTGTCTGGTGAAACGCCCCATTCACCTCCTTCCCTCCTCTATTTAAGCAAACTTTGTCAGCTCTTTTTTCCTAGTCCACTTCTTGTTTGACTGCATGAATTTTGGCTGTTTTTTCTATTTGCATTTTTTTATTTTTTTTTATGTTTTGAATAAAGACATCGTTTTTTGAGGAGTGCGGCGATCCAGGATTTTTCTTTCATCCCAAAAACATGGCTGAGCCATTAAATTTCGGGTGTCGTGCCAGTAAATTTCAATCTGGTAGGTTGGCACTGGTGTAAACTCCGCCTTAAAGAAAAAAGTAAATAGTGTGAACAGCATATCGCACTGGTCTACACAACACACAGGGCGCACGTTGTACTGGAACCCTCGTTTTTTATGTAGAAGCTGCCATTTAGAGCGGAGTTCTTCCTGATTTGTGGTTAATATGGTCTGACAAGTCACTTAAAGGTTCGTTTTTTATAAGATCAATTGATTGCTGTAAGCTAGAGCATTTAAATATCACTTACCTCGTTTTTCCTTTTGACCTCCAAAATACAGTAATCCAGGTTTGAAAATGCCATTTCCTGTCTCTCCTCTTCTTGCTTTCCACCAGCATCTGAGCCATTTTGCATGGTGGAAAGCAGAATGTGCTCACCCCCTCCCTATGACTACAGCCCTCCGTGAAGATGCTCTCTTATCCCTCACAGGCATGGAGGCTAAACCTAATGGGAACTGAAGTTCCCATTAGGCCGTGATGTAGCAAGAATGAATGCGCACCGCAAACCAGGAAGTCAGTGAGAATAACGATTCAGGAGTGCTGGAGGTGAATAAAACAGCTCGATTTCAACAGGTAACAAACTAGTTATAATGCAAAACATTACTTTTTACTTTATCAGCTACTGTCAGACTTTAATTTAAACGGAAGATATTTTTGTCTTTACAACCCCCTTTAACAGAATTTGAATTCCTAATTATTTTTTTATTTTTTATTCCTTAATAAGGTAGGTCCAAAATAATTTATATCTGCAGAAAAGTCACCCTCTATGTAGAAGCAGGACCTTTTGTGACTTAGATAAGTGCAATGTCCTCTTGACTGGCATTTACTAAGCAAATAGAAAAATACTAATGCTAGCACTATAACAACATTTTAGTGTGACCTAACAGCAATAGTAGCATGTTTTATTATAGCAATCCAACATCGCCATCTAGGTGCAAAGAAGTGTAATAGAAAATAACAATTAACAGATTAGTTTCCTTCTGTGAAAATAAACAATGAAGAAATATGGTATATGCATTGAAAGATTAAAGTCACACTTGCTTTCAATACTGTTAGTTAGTTCAGGCCCTGACCTCCCACCTCCCCTATTCCCCACTTTGCAACTGCTCAACCAGCCCTGGCAGTGTTATAGCCCCTGCAACTGTTACTTTGCTGGACAGCTTGGTCTGCTTGTAAATATGGAGAAAAATAAATAACAGCGCGTGAAAAATAGGAATGAATATGCTAAATACTATCATTATATTTGTTTAAAGGCCCACTATCATGGAATATAAAGTATTTAGAGTAAGGTGACCAGATTTTTTAAATAAAAATCTGGGGACATTTTTTTTATACTACTAATGGAGTCAATCAGCACCAGAGAGGTCGCCCGTCTCACAGCTTGTCAAGTCTTACTCTCCGGGCCCCGGCTACTACTGGGTGAGGAGCAGAGGAAGATCACTCCACCAGAGAAGGCAAGGAGATAAGCAGGCAGGCGGTTGGCCGGGACTTGAGCCAAGGCAGAAGAAAATACGAGTGGAAGTGAATGGACATGCACCCGAAACTGAAGAAATATTCCCTCCGCTCCGACCACCACATGATCATCAGAAAGGGGCACAGATAATGGAAAAAAAATACACCCCTCTAAGCTACTTGGAGCAGCACAGCGGGGGTCTGTAATTCAGATTTTTCCTGCGCTGACTGTCTTTGAAATTGCGGCAGCCCCTGTTTGAATCCAATCCGGGGACAAAACCGGGGACAGACTTGGTCCGGGGACAGTGTCCTCAATCCGGGAACTGTCCACGGAAACCGGGGATGTCTGGTCACCGTACTTTAGAGACTTGTGCACTGGGAGAATTTTGGAAACTACTGTTGCTGACCTTCAAAGAATAATAGTTACCTTCAGACCTCACTTCCATTCATGGAAACCCTCACTCTGCAATTCCAAACAAATCCCCAGGACACCGTTCACATACTACTCTGCTATAGACCACCAGGACCAAAAACGCACCTCCTCACGTTATTGACAGAATTAATCTCCACCTATACCTTAAACATCAAACATTTCCTGCTACTTGGGGATTTCAACCTCTGGGCCAACTCCTCACAGGACCCTGTCGCTGAAGCCTGCATTGACCATTTGGAAGGATTAGGTCTGCAGCAACTGGTATGTGGACCCACACGTATTTCAGGCCACACGCTCGATCTTATCTTCAGACAAAATTTGGAAATTAACATATTGGGAAATCAGCCCTTACCATGGACAGATCATAAAATAAATAATAAAATAAAATTCAAAGTCACTACAAACGCCCCCTTAAAAAAAAAAAAAAAACACTGACAAATGACAAGATCCAAGAAGAAACTCCATTCGGAACTCTTCAAAACTACATTGCACAACAAAATAAAAACAATTGATCAACATCAAACAGCGACAGAAACACTCAACTCCATCAACAAGGCTCTACTACAGACAGCAGACATAGTAGCGTCGAAACGCAGAACGTGCATCTGGAAAAACAATTCCAGCTGGTTTAACGACCTTATTAATTTAGTCGCTCAGTCCATGATCCCAGCCTGCCTAGAGGCTCAGAATTTTGAATCAAGAATTTTGCAACGAATTATCGGATTACTTAATTAACAAAATTGAAAAAAATCTGTGAAATTATTCAGCAAAATAGATCCCCCATCGACTCCCCTTTAAACCAAGAAGCTAATATCCACACAAATATGCCGCAATCAACTAAATTCACTCTTAACCCCAACTCCATCAACACCACTAAAAAAATAATTAGTACTCTGAGAGACAGCACAGCGCCTAATGATATTATCCCCACCAAACTGCTGAAAGAATGTGCCGATATTGTGGCACCGGCGATCACGTACCACATAAACCAGTCATTCAAGGAAGGCATGGTGCCAACCTTGCTGAAACAAGGCATAATTAAACCAATTCTAAAAAAAAACACCCTTGACCCCAAAGACCCAAACAATCGTTGACCCATAACAGGCCTAAATGTCTTCTCCAAGGTTATAGAGAAATAAGTTGTACAACAGCTACAACAGCATTTAGACACCCACAAATTACTCTATCCATTTCAATCGAGTTTCCGTCCTGGTCACGGAACTGAAACAGCACTTCTCAAAATATGGGATGACGCTCTCGAAGCAGCAGACGAAGGAGAATCTTGTCTTCTGATACTGTTGGACCTAAGCGCAGCATTTGATACTGTAGACCACAAATTATTGCTGATTCTCCTAGCTGAAGTAGCTAGAGTCGCTGTCTCGGATTTACCCTGGTTCTCCTTCTTGGAAAACCGATCTCAAATAGTGAAACTGGGTACTTCCACTTGTGAAAAACGCATGGTGTCATGCGGAGTCCCTCAGGGATCCCCCTTGTCGCCCGTACTTTTCAATATCTATCTCCGCCCTCTTTTTTAAATCATCAGTAACCAGAAGTTACTCTACCACTCCTACGTGGATGACACGCAACTATATTTTCGCATCTGCAACAATAAGGATCATTATCTCTGACTAGAGAAATGCCTTACTTTGATAGAAAATTGGATGACGGAGAGTTACCTTTAACTAAACGGCTCAGAAACAGAACTTCTCCTGTTTCACGCCAACCGAAAGAGACTTCCCACACCAATATGGACACCGCCGCCCATTCTGGGACAAACCATCACCCCTAGCACCAAAGTCAAAAGTCTCTGAGTCATTTTTGAGACCCACATGACAATGGATGCACAAATAGGGTCAGTAGTCAGAGGATCCCACCATCTGCTGCGCCTGCTACGTAGACTCATTCCCTTTATCCCAAAAGAAGACATAGCAGTCGTGGTGGGTACAATTATCAACTCCAGACTCGACTATGCAAATGCCCTCTACCTCGGACTCCCAAAATACCAAATCACTCGTCTGCAAGTCGTTCAAAATACGGCCGCTCGACTCGTGACTGGGAAAAAAACATGGGAATCAATCTCACCTTCACTGAGATCCCTTCACTGGTTGCCAGTAAAAGACAGAATAACTTTTAAGGCACTCTGTCTGACACATAAGTGCATTCAATGCAACGCCCCCCAATATCTATGCGAAAAATTAAAATGTCACAACCCCAATCGCGTTCTGCGATTCACCAACCAAAATCTACTCCAGATACCCAAAGCCAGATACAAGTCCAAAGGAGAAGGAAGATTTGGAATCCAAGGACCTAGACTATTGAACGCTCTACCTACCAGCGTCTGGTTGGAGGTGAATCACCTGGCCTTCAGAAAAAAACTCAAAACCCATCTTTTCTGAGGGCAAAAGTACAGTAGGGAAAGGATACTAAGCGCCCAGAGGCGATTCTGTTCGCATGTGTTGCGCTATATAAGTTTCTCACTCACTCACTCACTCACTTACCTGGCTGTTTGAGAAGCTCCCAGGGTGCAATAAAGGAGGCCTAAGCATGTTCAGCAGTGGCGGCCAGTCCATACGTGGCGCCCCTCCCTAATCCATGCGTCCGGCCCCTAATCTACATGCAGGGTGCCAGGCGCATGGAATCCATTGGCTCTAATCACGTGCTTCTAAAAAAAAAAAAACAGAGGCTATAGCCGCTAGCTATGATCACTGTGTGCTGGCTGGGAGAACACAATAGCTCTGTGGGAGAGATTCTTCCATCAACACTAACTGTGTTGATGGGGAATCAAGCATTTTCCTTTCCTGTGGTTGCTCACACCATCGAAGGCAGGCTTAGGAGGCGAGACAAGCTATAATGTGAAGGTCACTGAATCATCACACAAACATGCGATTCACACCTCGGCTGGAAGAATATGTTACTGACTGGACCTCTGTGAATTTTAATTCAATATCCTTGCTCTAAATGCAAACATATGCAAGTTGGACAGTGTCAAGAACTTAAGCCCGTACACATGGACTGAATATTGGGCGGTATCAGCCAGTTCAAAAGAAACCAGCCGAAACTCGGTCGAACACCCGACTTCTGTCAAAGGGCTATAGCCTAAAAAGGTTGGTCGATCGGCATCTGAATTTACTGTCCGAAGTTCTGGCGGGGGGTGCCCCCTGTCAGAACACATTAGCTTAGCAGGGGAGATTGATGTACTAACATTGGATAGTTAGTACATGATATCCTCCAGAGCTTTTTCTTTTTTTTTTCTGTTTAGGCTGCTGGGTTGAATGAAAAAAACCTGATAGCGTGTACCAGGCTTTACTGTATGAAGAGTCTTAACATCTTACATGGTTAAATATAAGTGCCTGCTATAGATTGTATAGAAGTGATACACAGGTGCATCTCAAAAGTTCCTTTTTTTTTTTTTTTTAAGACCCGGGGCGTGGCCTGGATCCTCCCTCAGCCACACTACGGACCGGCAACGGATATATGCTGACCCCCGCTGATCCCGGGACCTCGGGGGAACCTCCGCCAGCTCTCTGCACGAGGGGAATGGTCAGAAAAGTACTTTCTGAGCCGGGTCCCGAATTCCAAGATGGCGCAGCCACGCTCTCTGTGAAGGGGACTCCCCGTGGCGCTGAGAAAATGAAGGAGCACGGACCCAAGCAGCAGAGGCAACCAAAGTCTCAGGGTAAGGAAGGACCTAGAGACATGTTATACTTCACTCAGAAGTTAAACGGACTGGCTGGGGCTGATAGTGGTGGACGTCCCAAGCACAGTGACTCTGACATGCATGAAACACAGGCCCTGGTGGCCATCTTTGCTGAGCACAGTGGAGGAGAGGAGAATGATCTGCCTGACTCAGGGGCCCAGGGCTCAGGGGATGCTGATACACCTACAGCTACCCAGCCCACACTGGCTGACATATTAAGGGCTGTTAATCTGGGCAATGCCTCTGTAAATACTGTGAGGGAAGAATTGTCATTGATGCGACAGGACTTTCAAAAAATGAGGGAGCGCACCACGGCTGTGGAGAGCAGGGTGAGCGAGATAGAAGACCGCTTGACCCCCATAGAACGAGAGGCCAAAGCCGCATATCAACTGGCGAGGGAGGCCACTGACAGGGCGGAAGATTTTGAAAACCGCCTCAGAAGGAATAACGTGCGCATTGTCGGTCTCCCTGAGAAGGTAGAGGGTAGAGACCCCACGGCCTATGTGGAAGGCTGGTTGTTGGACATATTTGGGAAGAATACTTTCTCTCCCCTCTTTGCAGTGGAGCGTGCTCACCGAGTTCCGGCTCGCCCTCCCCAGCCGGGGGGGCCGCCCAGGCCGATGCTGGCGAAATTACTGCATTACAGAGATAGAGAAACAGTGCTGCGCCAGGCAAGAGAAAGAGCTAACATTCAACATAATGGGACCAGGGTGTCCTTCTATCCTGACTTCTCGGCGGAGGTGCAGAGACGCAGAGCCAAGTTCTTTGATGTGAAACGCAGACTTCGGCAGCTGCAGCTATCATATGCCATGTTGTACCCGGCTAAGCTGCGGGTGATTGTGGAGGGGCAGGCGCAGTTCTTTGAGTCCGCTAATGACGCAGCTAACTGGCTAGATCGGAACGAGCAACCCCTGAGACGACGATTAAGAGAGGGAGCAGAGGAGGGATAGTGATGCCCAGGCCCATAGCGGGACACCGAGACACCTATGGAAAGTGGGACACCACGTTTTGGTGAAGACATCTTGTGGTATGTTTACCTAGTTAACCTCTGGCTGAGGGACAATATATTGCTACAGATCAAGACGAGAGCTTCAGAAATCTTTAACGGCGAATCTACTACACATGACTTGTTCTGGCCTTCGAAGTTTGAATGGGAGGCCTTATGCCGGTCTTGCCCTGTTGGCAGGATCCAGAGCAGCAGAGTTGATGTGGGCAGCGGTTTGCGCCCTTTGCTTTTTTTTTCTTTTACTTATTTTTTTTCAACTTTTGAAAGGTGGTTCTTCAGAACGAATATTGCAACAATCAACATGAGCAGCACGAAGCCCTGGTGGTTATTTCTGCAGTTTTTGCCATCGGGCGCATGGTTTGATGGAATCTTGGAACTAACTTTTCTTTTTATACATGGCAGAGGTACCTATAGTGTCGTGGAATGTGAGAGGACTTCACTCCCCGCTTAAAAGAACAAATGATACGCATGTGCCTTAAACAATTTCTACCAGGGATTTTTTGTTTCCAGGAAACGCATCTCACGGTGGACACTATCTGCTGCTTACGGTATAACTGGGTGACTAAAGCGTACCATTCCACTCACACCTCCTACTCTAGGGGGGTGAGTGTTCTGGTGCATGGCTCCCTAGACTATCAGGAACTGGACAATAGCATTGACACTGAGGGGCGATATGTATTTCTTTATTGCAGGTTGGGGGATTTGACGTGTATTCTTGCATGTGTGTATGTACTCCCCCCTTTCGCGGCGACGGTGCTGCGGGCGCTGATTGCCTACTTGGATGGCAAGCCTGAGGTACCGCTGCTGGTGATTGGGGACTTTAATTGCTGCCTGGACCCTGCAGTGGATAGACACCCGGCCGTAGGAACCTCTGCCCTCTCCAGGGGTACCCCCCTGGCGCGGTTGTTGCAAGAGGTGGGCTGGGTGGATGTCTGGCGGCAGCGGAATCTGGGAGTTAAGCAATACTCATGTTTCTCTAAATCGCATGGTAGCTTGTCTAGGATTGACCTGGGGGTGGGAAACGCACACATGCTTCCGTATGTCTCTAAAATGGAGTATAGACCTTGCAGCGTATATGACCATTCCCCATTGATAGTGCATTTGGTGGTTTCTCAACCCACTGAGCTCCCTAAGGATCCCTGGAAATTTAATGCCTTTTGGCTAAAATTATTTGACTCTCCTGAGACTATAGAAGAAAGTGTGCGTGGGCTCTTTACTGCTCAGGATCCGCAGGGCCCTTGTGTACAACAATGGGAGGCTTTTAAACTGTTCCTGAAAAGGGTCATGGTAACAGAAATCAACAAGGTCAAGAAGGCCTCATCTGCTTTTGTGTTGGAGCTGGAGGAGAGGGTTGAGGCCCTAGAGGGGCAGTTTGTCCTGGACCCCTCTGATTCGGCCAGGGAGGAGTGGCAGGCCGCTCAATCTGCTTATGAGCGGGTGCTCTCCTCTAGGGCCGAAAAAAAGAGATTCTTCTCTAAGCAGGCGTTCATTGAAGAGGGGGAGAAAACGGGACGCATGCTAGCGCGAATAGCGAATTCACAGCAGAGGTCTCCGGCTATAGGGGCCATAAAATCCAAAGTTGGGCCCATTGTTAGTGCACCCAAACTTATCATGAAGGAATTAACAGGGTTTTATGAAGAACTGTACCGCCCTGGCACTGCCTATGTGGCGGCTGATCTGGAGCAGTACTTGGGTGGCTTGACGTTCCCTCGGTTGACGGTAGAGCAGAAAGCGGGGTTAGAGGCGCCCCTTACTGTGGAGGAACTTCAGGAGGCGGTGGGACTATTTCCTAATTGTAAGGCACCGGGGGAGGATGGGATCCCCATCGAGGTTTACAAACAACACGCGGAAGTTTTGTTGCCAAGGCTGCTCCGGGTGTTTAATGCTGCCCTGGGGGAAGGAGTACTTCCGCCCTCCATGGCAAAAGCAAATATTGTTTTGCTTCTTAAACCGGGCAAAGATCAGGTTGAACCGGGGTCCTACAGGCCAATTTCATTGCTGCAATGTGACATAAAGATCCTGGCAAAGGTCTTGGCGATGAGATTGAACACTGTCATAACGTCCCTGGTGCACAGAGATCAGACGGGGTTTATGCCAAATAAGTCCACTGCCATTAACTTGCGGAGGTTGTTTCTAAACATGCAGTCTGACGCGGATAATGTAGGCAACAGGGCTTTGCTGTCTTTAGATGCGGCTAAGGCATTTGACAGCATTGACTGGAACTACATGTGGGAGGTGTTGGCACAATTCGGGTTTGGTGAGAGGTACATAGCATGGGTCTGTCTACTTTACAGTCGTCCGGAAGCAGCTATCAGGGCCTTCGGGTGCCTGTCCCATGGCTTTGCGTTGGGGAGGGGGACGAGGCAAGGATGCCCGCTGTCCCCTCTCCTCTTCGCGTTAGCCATTGAACCCCTGGCCATGGAGATTAGGGCCAATCCGGGTATAGTAGGGTTTTGTTATGGCCCCCTGCAGGAGAAGGTGATGCTATATGCAGATGACACCTTGCTTATGTTGGGAGACACTGATGCGTCTCTGAGGGAGGCCATGGCAACCATTACACGATTCGGGGGGTACTCTGGCCTACAGATTAACTGGTCAAAGTCGGCCCTGCTATTGTTAGATGGGGAGGCCACACAAACGGTGACATCGTCCTGCCCTATACCAGTCACAACTTCCTTCAAATATCTTGGGATTTATGTAACAGCCAACCCCAGGGATTTTAGCCATTTGAACATGACCCTTTCCCGGAACCTCTGGAGCAGGGGGGATAAGTCATGGAACAATCTCCGTATCTCTGTGGCGGGTAAAATAAACCAAGTGAAGATGATATTAATGCCGCAGCTGCTTTACTGCCTCCACAACGCCCCAGTGGTGATCCCTCTAAAAATCTTTAGAATAGTGAACTCTATCTTCCGCTCCTTGATCTGGAAGAATAAGACGCCCAGAATTAAACTTGAACATCTTCAGAGACCCAAGGACAATGGCGTGCTGGCGTTGCCCAACCCGTGGATGTACTACCTTGCGGCGCAATTGCAACACCTGGTGGGGTGCTTCGGGAGGGAGCCGGCTGGTTCCTCCGGAGCACTGATGCTACACACGGTGGGGGATGGGCCTATCCCCATGGCACTTGAAGCCCTGGCTTTCGCCAAACCTAATAAGAAATATCCCACATATAATCTCATACAAAAGGTATGGAACAAATGCAAATATGTTCAGCAAGCTGATGGATACACTGACTACAGCCCCCTATGGCATAATGATACTTATACAGAACTGGCTAAATTACAGATTGGGGTTGGGTGGAAAAGTCATGGGGTCACACACATTAAACATGTATTTCGACATGGGAGGCTCAGGCCATTCGCAGATTTGCAGGTGGAGTATGGGCTCCCATCCTCGATGCTTTTTCAATATATGCAGCTTCAGCACGCAGTGAGGGCTCAGAGTAGGTCATCTGAGTGGCATCTGTCGCCGACTCCGGTGTTTGGTCTCCTGGGTGATGCTGTGTCCTCGAAGGGATTTATCTCTCAGTGCTACGCCATCCTACTACAATACTTCTTGGGGCAGCATCCAGTCATGGTAAGGGAAAAGTGTGAGAGGGACGTGGGACAATTGGATGGAGAACAATGGGAGGAGATATTTCAGGGGGTGAGCTCCTGCTCACTGAATTTCGCTCAGCGACTCACTCAGCTATACATTATCTTCAGGGTGTATTATACGCCGCGCAGGTTACAATTGATGGGAATGCAGACAGATGATGTGTGTACTAGATGCAAACGTGATCATGGGGACCTCATACACCTCCTGTGGAGATGTCCCAAACTGCACAAGTATTGGTCTGAGGTGATGAGTACTGTTATTTCTGTATTTGGGGTATCCATGCCTGTGGACCCCAGAGTATGTTAACTGGGGGTGTTGGAGGAACATGTTGAGGAGGTGTACACAAGGGAGGCGGTGCAAAGGGCGTTGTTCCAGGCCAGAAAATTGATTATGATACACTGGAAATCTGAGACCCCTCCGACTTTAAGGGAGTGGATTGATAGGATGGGTGAAATGATACGTATGGAGAAACTCATTTACCAACACAGGGGAAGCAACCGTAAATATGAAAACCTTTGGGCTCCGTGGCTGGATACACCGGGGCTTTCACCGGTGGATCTGGTTATGGATAGATTGCTGGGAGTGCATGTGGGATAAATGTTATAATTTGGGGAAATGTATACTAGGGGGGGTGGGAGGAATGCCTAGTGACTGCAGTGCCCGGCTGGGATTGGTCGATGAGAAATGTACTCTTGGTTTTGCTGTGAAATGTTGAATGCCATAAGCTGTATACCACCTTTTCATCAATAAAAACTTTTTTGTTGGATTTAAAAAAAAAAGTTCCTTTTTTTAGTAATTCAATTCAAGTGTAACTCATATATTGTTTTGATTTATTACACACAGAGTGATATATTTCACAGGTATTGCCACTCACTGTATCACTCGGCCACGCCCCCGGCATGCCGCATCATTGGATGTGATTGACAGCAGCGCGAGCCTATGGCTGCGCTGCTTTCAATCCATCCAGTGTAGCCAATCAACGGCCAGGCTGAGCAGCGAAGAGGATGACGGGGACGAGCACGGGACTTTTGAGGGGTCAGGTAAGTAAAACGGGGGCTGGTATTGTCGGATGTTTTTTCACCTTAATGCATAGGCTGCATTAAGGTGAAAAAAACATTTACCTTTACAACCCCTAAGCTTTCCTAGCTAATGGACAATGAAAGGCTCTCGGCAGTCTTAAATGTCAACATTTTCAAAAGAGTCTGGGGTCCATGGATCAGCTATTTGACTGGAGACCCCTATGTGGCTCCAGTCTGAGGGGCCCTTGGGTGGAGTGGACCAGAGCTTGGGGTCTCCGCCCCCCCCCTCTTTTCTCTCTTTTCTTCCCCTTGGCTAAATGATGTGCTCAACAGGTTTATCCATGCACTACTAGTGGCAGAGGATAGAGGCGGGGAACACCCTTCCTTTCACAGTCGAGGAGCAACTCTTGGGCCCCACGGCTCCATGTTAAATATTATGTGACTACTATGGTGTTGCGGGTTGAGAGAGCGCTTAAAGTCTCCTTGCTAGATATTGTTACTGCCTTAGCGGAGCTTGGGAGCACGCTCACAAGATTGCAATTACATATCTAAGAGATGCCTGAAAGTGGCGATTTTGGGAGCTATCACTGATGTAGGGCCCGGAGACCTTATGCCTTATACCTCCCCTCTCATGGATAAAAATGTACACAGTGCGATTGATTTACTAAAATTGGAGAGTGCAAAATCTGGCGCAGCTCTGCATAGAAACCAATCAGCTTCCAGGTTTTATTGTGAAAGCTTAAATAAACAAATTTAAGTTAGAAGCCGATTGGCTTCCATGCACAGCTGCACCAGATTCTGAGTGCTCCAGTTTTAGTAAATCCCCCACCCCCATTGTCTTTTTATCGTCAGACAAACATTCTGTATCGTGCAAATTATATTTTGATTGAATATCTTTGTTTTTTTGTTTTTTTTTTAACTAATGTGAAAACGTTAATAAAAATACAAAACAACCAAGTTCTGAATATTATGCCGCGTATACACGATCGGACATTCCGACAACAAAACCGTGATTTCTTTTCTGACGGTATGTTGGCTCAAACTTGTGTTGCATACACACGGTCACACAAATGTTGTCGGAAATTCCAAACGTCGAGAACGCGGTCACGTACAACACTACGACGAGCCTAGAAATATGAAGCTCGATGATTCCGAGCATGCGTCAACTTTTTGTGTGTCGGAATTGCATACAGACGATCGGAACTTTTGTTATCGGAAAAATTGAGGACCAGCTCTCAAACATTTGTGGTCGGAAATTCCGATAGCAAATGTCCGATGGAGCCTACACACAGTCGGAATATCTGAACAAAAGCTCACATCGAACATTTGTTGTTGGAAATTCCGATCGTGTGTACGCGGCATAAGTGTCCATAATAATACTATTATTGGGGTTTAGGGTATATATACTATTATGTTTAGAACACTAGTGCCCCCTTAATATTTTTATTTTTACTCTAATAGGAGAGGTGTGTTATTGGCCAGATCACCAGTTGAAAATAGAGAGGAAAAAGTCAAAAAAATAAAAAAGGAGAAAACGAATGCAGCCACCACATTTAATGATTGGTAAGCTGCATTATATTACATTTTTGGTTTTCAGTTTAATACCCCTGTAAAAAGTATGTTTGAAGCTATTATCTGTTCATGCTCCTGACCAACATTAAAACATTATGCCATGCCTGCATCACAGAGCTTTCTTCTGTCCTGAAAATCATAATTGATGAATTCTGCACCTTTAACAGATATCTCCAGAACTGTTTCTATATGTTTAGTTGAATTTAGGTTACATTCACAAAACTAACATGCCAGGATAAAGATCTGTACGGTGACAGTTATTTTCAGCTCAAGCCAATGGGTTTTGAAACTATGATCTCAATGTGATTAACAATAATCGCTGAATCGTTGTATGTTAGTCCCATAGGTCTGAATGATGTTCACGGAGTTACTGCCATTTCATTTGTGACCAGGGGGTGTCACTGTAACACAACATTGTAACATACAGTAGAGTACATGAACAGCTTTTTCTACTGACGCTGCCTATGAAAGAGCTTTAGTGGAATTCTAGACAAACACTGTATAAAAAGCATCCTCTAAACATGCATTCATTTAGAAAATAATCAAAAACACCAACTTTTTTTTTTTTTTTACATTTTGGAGGGTTACATTTTTTGCTCCATATACCCCATCACAGACATTTCCACTTATTTCTGTCTTGGAGACATAACAGAAGGTGAGATGAATTATCCCTTAGACAGTTAGACAGTCATCAGAACAAGTGTTCTCATTGGGAAGATTTACCCTCACCTATTTTTCTGGTGACAGTTGTGAGTTTTTTGATTGCTTCAGTACCTTCTCACTATAACATGTATTTTCATTTTTTTAGTAAAGTTTCTTAAAAAGTAATAAATCCAAAACCAAAAATGTAATGCTGTATATTGCAGCTTACCAATCATTAGATGTGGTGGCTACATCAGTTTGCTTTTCTCTGTATTCACCTGGTGATCTGGCCAGTAACACACCTCCTGTATTAGTGAGACACAACTCTGGAGAAATTAGAACAGGAGGCACACCAGACAGAAGCATTGTCTGTCTGGGGGGAGGGTAGTGTTAAATGTATAAGGCCAGCTTCACACTGGTACGACATGACAGTCGTACCATTTATACATTTAACACTACCCTCCCCCCAGACTGACAATACTTCTTCACACTGGTACAACATGACAGTCGGACCACTTTGAATCCGACTTTGCCCTGCGAATTGCGTCCGACATGCATCCAAATTCAATGAACAAGGATCCGACTTTAATCCCCGACAATACCAGGCACTGTGTCTGGTATGCAGAGCTTTTTTTCTCAAAAAACAGGTGCAGGAACTCAACCGCAACCCGTTCAGATTTCACAAACAGTAGAAGGGTCTTAACCTGCCTGGCGGTATTCCCGAGTCTGACTCGGGGTTAGATTTTCATGCTGCGAGCTGTAACCCCGAGTCAGACTCGGCCTCGCCTCGCTGGATCCACAGGGAGTGTTTACTTACCTTGTCCCTGGATCCAGCAATGCCACCGCGCTGTGTGAGCGAGCGGGACCTCGCTCGATTCACACAGCATCCTCCTGTGCCGCCGATCTCCGTTCCCTGCGACGTTACGACGCACAGGAGCGGAGAACGGCGCCCAATTCAAAAACGTAAACAAACACATTACATACAGTATACTGTAATCTTATAGATTACCGTACTGTATGTAAAAAATACACACCCCCCTTGTCCCTAGTGGTCTGCCCAGTGTCCTGCATGTACTTTTATATAATAAAAACCTTTCTCCCTGCAAACTGTAGATTGTCCATAGCAACCAAAAGTGTCCCTTTATGTCAAAAATAGTTTTAGAGCAGCTAAAAAACAGCGATAATAAATTATAATCACTTGCAGAATTGTGCGATAGCGATTTGTGGGGAAATTCGTCATAAAAAAAAAAAAAAAAAATGACAGCAACAATTCTGCAACTGAGCAAATTTCAGTGATTTTGATTTGATTACATTATTGAATAGTTTTTATTATAATTATATTATTATTATTTGTTATAATTATTTATAATTATTAATTATATTATAATTTATAATTTTGTTTTTAAAAAAATGTCATACCCGGGATGCCTATTAGAATCTTGTTTGGTCAGATTTAAGTGAGTTATTTCTAAAAATTACAGGCCTACAATATAAAACGCCAAATTTCCTTGCAAATAATGGTACCGCTTTCAGCACCTTTTTTCTGAAAGAATCATACCGCCAGGGAGGTTAAAGGGGCATTAAATACCAGAATTGCATTACATACAGAGTGCAGAGTTCAGGGGGTTACAAAGCTGTCACTTGTAAACACAGAAACCAGACTTCTGTGTTTACAAGTGATTGTGGTGAGCAGGCACCAAAGGGTCTGAGCCAAAGGTGGTGGAACTAAGTTCCCCCAAGTTCCCCCTGAAAAAAAGCCCTGCTGGTATGAATCTTTAGGGGGAACTCCACGCAAAATGTTGAAAAAAAAACGTCATGGGTTCCCCCTCCAAGAGCATACCAGGCCCTTCGGTCTGGTATGGATTTTAAGGGGAACCCCTACGCTAAAAACACGGTGTGGGGGTCCACCCAAAATCTATACCAGACCCTTATCCGAGTACGCAGCACAGCAGGACGGGAAAGGGGGTGGGGACGAGCGAGCGCCCCCTTCTGAACTGTACCAGGCTGCATGCCCTCAACATGTAGGGTGGGTGCTTTGGGGCAGGCTCCCACCCCAAAGCACCTTGTCCCCATGTTGATGAGGTTTGTTGTACCAGTGTGAACCCGGCCTTACCAGATTTTGAACCACCAACGGTTTGGGGAATATCTCCTAAACCGTAAAGTTTAAGGAGATATTTTTTTGTAAAACATGGACGATTACCCAAAGGGGTAACCAATGGTTGGACTTTAAAGGCAAGGAAACAAAAGAAATAACAAAAAAGTATATATTTATTAACCACTTGCTTACTGGGCACATATACCCCCCTCCTGCCCAGGTGAAATTTCAACTTTCGGCACTGCGTCGCTTTAACTGACAATTGCACGGTTGTGCGACGTAGCACCCAAACAAAATTGACGTCCTTTTTTCCCCACAAGTAGAACTTTCTTTTGGTGGTATTTGATCACCTCTGCGGTTTTTATTTTTTGCGCTATAAACAAAAAAAAACGACAATTTTGAAAAAAAATACAATATTTTTTACTTGTTGCTATAATAAATAGCCCAATTTTTTTTACAAAAACATTTTTTCTTTCTCAGTTTAGGCCGATACGTATTTTTCTACATATTTTTTGTAAAAAGAAAAAAAAAAAAACGCAATAAGCGTCTGGTTTGCGCAAAAGTTATAGTGCCTACAAAATAGGGGACAGAATTATTATTTTTTTTTTACTAGTAATGGCGGCGATCTGCGATTTTTATTGGGACTGCGACATTATGGCGGACACATCGGACACTTTTGACACATTTTTGGCACCATTCACATTTATACTGCAATCAGTGCTATAAATATGCACTAATTACTGTATAAATGTGACTGGCATTGAAGAGGTTAACACTAGGGGGTGAGGAAGGGGTTAAATGTATTCCCTATATAGTGTTACTAACTGTGGGGGAAGGGGGGTGACTGGGGAAGTGACCGATCTGTGTCCCTATGTACAAGAGACACAGATCGGTCTCCTCTCTCCCTGACAGGATGCTGTCATTGTGAGAGCCGGCAATGAGAAATGATCTCATATGTAAACATATGAGATAATCTCTCATTGGCCACACAGATCGCCTACCAAACAGCCACTCCGATTGGCCGTTCACGGCGATCTGTGATTGGCTGTGTCCAAGGGACACAGCCAGCACAGAGTTTCCCCGCTGCGCTCTCGGGAGTCCAGTTGGATTTTCAGGTCCGCGCTGTAGCCGTCATTCGGCTATAGCGCGGGCCTCAGGTGGTTAAAGGAACACTAAAGGTTCGTTTTTTATTAGATCAATTGATTGCTGTAAGCTAGAGCATTTAAATATCACTTACCTCGTTTTTCCTTTTGACCTCCAAAATCCAGTAATCCAGGTTTGAAAATGCCATTTCCTGTCTCTCCTCTTCTTGCTTTCCACCAGCATCTGAGCCGTTTTGCATGGTGGAAAGCAGAATGTGCTCACGCCCTCCCTATGACTACAGCCCTGCGTGAAGATGCTCTCTTATCCCTCACAGGCATGGAGGCTAAGCCTAATGGGAAGTGTAGTTCTCATTAGGCCGTGATGTAGCAAGAATGAATGCGCACCGCAAACCAGGAAGTCAGTGAGAATAACGATTCAGGAGTGACGGAGGTGAATAAAACAGCTCGATTTCAACAGGTATCAAACTAGTTATAATGCTTACTTTTTACTTTATCAGCTACTGCCAGACTTTAATTTAAGAGGAAAATATTTTTGTCTTTACAACCCCTTCAACCTTCTTATGTTGTTTTAACACAACCCAAAATAATGATTTTTCTCCTGCTCAAAGTAAAGGCACACATTTACTATAACACCAAAAATTGGCTTTGCATTCATAGAAATACATAAGCAGGCTTAAAATTCATTTTACTAATTATACATGTTAACAGTTTATAATGACATTTCACGATCAGTGATTTTTTACAGCTTTGCATAAAATAAAATCTAGTTACTCTAATTTATTATTCTAGTTTAGTTTAAAGTGTATCTAAGACCATTTTTATTTTTAGATAGTGTAAGGAAGGTTTGTCTGTGATGCCCTTTACACACGATCGGTTCATCCGATGAAATCGGACTGATGGATTTTTTCATCAGATATCCGATGAAGCTGACTTTCATCAGTCGTGCCTACACACCATTGGTTAAAAAAACGATCGTGTCAGAATGCGGTGATGTAAAACACAACGTCGTGCTAAGAAAAATGAAGTTCAATGCTTCCAAGCATGTGTCGACTTGATTCTGAGCATGCGTGGATTTTTAACCGATGGCCCACAGACCATCGTTTTTTTTTCTATCGTTTTTTTAACCATCAGATAACTTTAAAACAAGTTCCTAGTTTTTTGACCGATAGATAAAAAACCGATGGGGCCCACACACGATTGGTTTGTCTGATGAAAACGGTCCATCAGACCGTTTTCATCAGGCAAACCGATCGTGTGTACGCCGCATTATTGTTTAGTTCCCCACTGCTAGCTGTATGCATATACATGACAACCCAATGGTGGATTTTAATGCTGTGCTTCCACACTTGGTGCCCCCAGTACTGTGACTATCATCAAAATGTCCTATTTATAATCAGAAGCTGGTAAGATAAGCAAACAATCACATGATTACTGTGTCAGCCAATCACAGTGATATTTTGATCAGCAAACCTTTGTAATGGCTCTGGCATTACTATCTCTTTAAGGGATGACTTCTGCTGGCTGGAAGGGCTTAATCATAACATTTATAAATTCATCAATGACTATTGGTCATCCTATACACCCTTTGTGCCCAACCTGCGACCAATGGCTGGAGGCAAGCCTTAGTTACATGATGTGCGGTGCTCAGACCTCCACAATTTGTATTGGAAACATTGATTAGGGTAATAGCATTGATTTCTACTGGCCTCATGTAACATGTTCTCAGTTTCATATTGTCTTCTGTAGTTTATGCCAAAAATGTAGCATGTCCACACTCTCTGACCCTCATTTCCTCTATTAGGTCTGCAGTTTTTGACAGTCCTCTCAGGCATTTACAAATATTGGACAATATGTGTGGACCTTTGATGAAGTTAAACCACTGTTCTACATCTTCATGTATGGATAACAATGACAAAAAACATTTTAGAAATGTGCTTTGGAGCAATGTTTCTCAACTCCAGTCATCAAGTACCCCCAACAGGTCATGTTTTCAGACTCCATTATTTTGCACAGGGGATTTGATCGGTTTCACTGCCTTAGTAATTATCACATTCGGTTGAAAACATAACCTGTTGAGGGTACTTGAGGACTGAAGTTGAGAAAAATTGCAGCTGTCTAAAGGAGATTCCCCTTATAATAAAAATATATCCTGGCACTTCCTATTGTGTCTTGAGTAAGGAAGTAAAGGATACTCTCCATGTTACATTTTTAAGTTCTTTTCCGCTGTCTACAGTTTTGACTTTAAATGAGATAGCATTTAGCAATAATCAGAAAATATTTATTAGCTAGGCTATATAGCTTAGGGGGAAAGGGCATTTTGTGCTCTATGTCTTTGCTTTTATTATTTTGGAAGATGGTATTAATTAAGAGACCTTTATTGCACATGTTTGTGGAAACATATTTATGCCACTATCAAAATCCTTTTTCAAATATGGGCCCTGTTATGGTAGTAGCAATGCAAATAATACAGATCTGAATGCAAAGGTTATGCAGAGGTTACCTTTGCCCTTCTAAAAAAAAAAAAATGTTAGTTCCTTGGGACATCAATTGCTGCCCTATGCACTCTACAGTCTTATAAAATCTTCACAAGGGTTACATTTCCCGCACTGTGAGGATCCGAGCTCCCCCCCCCCCCTGCTCAGTACTGTAGGAGGAGGCGGGCGGAGCTGAATGGGCAGTTCTGCTGGAGGAGGCGGGTGGAGCTGAATGGAAAATATATATAGTGAATAGGAAAAAAGGGCGCTGCCTAAGTGTATTTCTACACCTATGTAATCCTGATGTGGGTCTACCTAGACCAATGTGGATATGAGTACCCCACTGGGTACAATTCACACTGGACTGACTGAGGTCTATGCTGATAAAAGTCCCACAATGCCAAAGGGCTGACGGAGCATGAGCTCAAGGGCCATCAGCTACACTTGAATGCTGTAAATAAATGTTGGAAACCAACAGAAATGTACTAAAAGTGTGCTGCTAGACAGTAGGGTGCCTGAACTGATATATGTGACAGCTAACACAGTATACCGGCACAAATATATAAACACTCGCAGATTGCAACAGGTGCTAGTAAAAAAACAACAAATAGTATGAACCCGATGGTGGTTCCAATGTTGATCCGGCAAGAGTTATATATATAAATGAAATACAATGACTAAATAAATAAACCAGAATGAATAGTAGCCAAAAAACACAGTAGAATGGATATCATATACAGTGATAATGTGTAGTGTATCAGCAACACAAGGGTGGAGCTGAATGGCAGCCTATAGGAGGAGGCGGGCGGAGCTGAATGGCAGCCTATAGGAGGAGGTGGGCGTAGCTGAACGGCAGCCGTACTATTGGAGGAGGCGGGCGTAGCTGAATGTACTGCGGCGCGTCGAAGAGATGACTGCTGAGGGAGGAGACATGCTGTGCGAAGGTGAGAGGCATCCACTTCGCCCCCCCCGCTCAACAACTTTGACCCCCCCGCTCAACAACTTCGACCAACCCCCCTGCTCAACAACTGTCCCGCAGTGGACTTTTTAAATGTTGGGAGGTATGGGTTATGGGTTACCACACATTAGTATTATTGTTTACATTACCTTATTAAGGTTCTTTGTTTCAAACTACCAATGCCCCTCGGATATCTGCAGTGTTAATGCTCTGAGATAATTGCTTGATCTGGCCAAATAGAGACAGTGGTGTATTAGGTTTTTCCTTATACCTGTGCAGCGGGTGCCACTGTGGGACCCGCAAAAATGCCTGCAGCTGCAACAACCCACACAGTGAAAGGCACACTGGGGACAGTTTCTGGGTTTCACGGGGCATGGCAGCCTATTGAAATGAATGGGCTGTCATGCCAGAGCAAGCGTGGGCCACACAGCCCACACAAGTGTGAACCTAGCCTGGCTGTTGCCTAATCTGTTTTCCAAACATTGTGCTTGACGAGAGAGTTTAGCTCTTTAAAATAAAGTGTTCTGATCAGGCTAGATGTTATTCCCTGAGCTCACACATATATGTGATGTCACAGAGGTGGGCCTTCTTCTGAGGCGCCACATATATGTTCTTCTTTATTTGCTGGGATAGCAATAATATAATATAGTTTAGCTCACATTTAGATCTTAAAGGATGGAATTATATATTTTTTGGACCTATTTATGTCTCATGTCAATAAACACATTGGCCCGGATTCAGATAGCACTTACGCCGGCGTATCTCGAGATGCGCGGCGTAAGTGTAAATTTGCGCCGTCGTATCTATGCGCCGTACCCACAGAACCAGATACGACTCAATATTTACGCTGGACGGATCTTCCGCTCCCATGGATTTTGTATTCAAATATGCAAATGAGTGAGATACGCCGATTCAGAAGCGTACGTTTGGCCGGCGCAGGCTACGCGCGGTGCGCGTAAGTGGAAAGTCCGGCGGAAAGTTACCCCTCATAAAGCAGGGGTAACTTTGCACCAGAGTTGCACAGGTCAGCTGGAGAGCAGCTACAGCAGCACCGTTACAGACGACCTGAGCACCAACACTTGCAGGACAACACGTCTGTATGCCAACATGCCAGGGGCAGCCGTGGTCATAGCACTACTGCGTCAACGGGCACGTAGAAGGGCACGGGAGAGGATATACGGAACCCGCATTGATGTCTTTGGCATGGGTGAATCAGAGGTGTATCGCATTTTCAGATTCTGCCCTGATGCCATCCTGGAATTAGCCAGAACCCTGCATGATGACATCACCAGCAAGACACACCGCGTACATGCAGTGCAGCCACTGGTCAAGGTACTGGCAACACTGCGTTTCCTTGCCAGTGGATCTTTTCAAAGAACAAGTGGAGTAGTGGCTGGTTTGTCACAATCCACCATGAGCAGATGTGTGCACCAGGTTGTCCCCGCAATCCTCAGACGCATGTCACACCACTTCATCAAACCCACCCAGGAGCATCTGCGGCAGAAGGCAATGGCAGATTTCTACAGAATTGCAGGATTCCCACGCACTGTGGGGGCCCTTGATTGCACCCATGTGGCACTAAGCCCCCCCCCCCCGTGACACAAAGCACATATACTGCAATCAGAAGCATTGGCATTCCATCAACGTACAGGTGATAGCCGATGCCCAATGCCTCATATGGCACATCCGTGCCAAACACCCAGGGGCCAGCCACGACGGCTTCATATACCGTCAAAGCAACATCCCCACAGAATTCGAACAGAACGTGTATGGGAACAGCTGGCTGGTTGGCGAGTGACTTGGGTGTCAGGCATGACTGTCCTACCCCATGATGCAGACATCACAAGGGGCACATGCATGACTAACATCCTCTTGTCTTTTCCCTTCCAGGTGACTCTGCATATGCACTTGGACCCCATCTCATGACTCCATTCCGGAACTCCCAAACCCCAGGAGAGGAAAGATACAATGAAGCACACATAAGTACCCGTGCAGTGGTGGAACGCACCTTTGGCCTCCTGAAGTCCCGTTTCCGATGCCTGGATAAGTCTGGGGGTACCCTGTTGTATTCCCCAAACTTTGTGTGTCAGATCATCGGGGCATGTTGCATTCTGCACAACTACGCCAGGAGAAAGGGCCTGGAGATTGACCTATGTGATGACCTGACCCCCCAATCACAAAGTCCCCCCCTGCCCGAGGGTACCCTGTCTGCTGAGGGAAGAGCAGTCAGGAGATGCCTCGTGGTAGGCTTCTTTACAAGTTAAACACACACATTCTTCATGGCACAAGGAGAATGCACGCATGCACACCACTGTGGTCCCTAGCACACACACCCCACGTCCTCATCAAATTGGATTAGCCCAAGTACACCGCACGGGACTTGGGAGCAGCAACGCCGTGCCAAGGCTCCAATTATGTTGCTGTACATTCATACACCATTCACACGGGTCGTGGGGATAACTTCTCCCCAACGACGAGGGTGACACCCCTTTGCCGGCAGGAGTGTCACCCCCCCACATTCACACACCAGTCACATTGTAGCCTGTACTACTCCCCGTGTGCAGGGGTTTAAAAAAAAATAAAACTCATCACCTGAGTATAAAATAAATAAAAAAACTCATCACCTGAGTATAAAATAAATAAAAAAACTCAGCACTTGAGTATAAAAAAACATATTCCAAAAATTCATCGGCCCTGTCGTGGGCTCTGTCTGGTCTCTAGGCTCCTGGGGCGCAGTTGCCTGGGGCGAGCCTCAGGTGGGGGGTCTGGTGGTGGAACATCCCCCAGTCTCTCCCTGGCTGCCCTCCAATGCCACAGCTATCCGGTGGAGGTAGCTATTGGTGGCAGCCTGCATCCGTAGCCGGCGGGTGGTGTTGCTGCGCTGTTGGCGCCTTGTCTGCCTCCCCTCCTCACGGACAGCAGCTGCCAGGCTCCGGACCTCAGAGACCAGGCCAGATGTGGTGGCCTGCAGGTCCACCATACAGGTCACAAGGGCTGACCCGTTGCCAACCACGTCCTGCAGGCTCTCATTGATCGTTACATTCTGGCCAGCCTGCTGGGTGAGGGCCTTCTGCACAGCCACAGTGCAGGCAGCCTGGCTCTCGGCCGAGGAGGCCAGGCTATCTGCAACTCTGTGCAGATCACCCACTAGAGAACCCATATGGCGGGTCTGCCTCGTCTGGTCCCTCGCCAGATGGTCCTCAAATTCCTCAGGGACTCCTCTGGTTTTCCCGGTAGCCTTCCTAGGGGCCGGAGAGGCTTGGGGCCGGCTGTAGGGGAGGTCTCTTGAGGGGCTATCCCTGATAGGGATGGTGGCCCTTGAGGGGCTATCCCTGATAGGGATGGTGGCCCTTGAGGGGCTATCCCTGATGGGGGAGGATGTTTGGGAGGGACCAGGTATGGGGGTCTCCTCCACAAGGTATACCGCATCCTTCTCTATCCCGACGTGCTCCTCCTCCACTTCCTCAACAGGTGAGGAGGGTTCACTCTCCACCATGGATGGCGTGGGTCGCCCATCAGCCGATGATGGCCCAGCTCCCTCCTGCACATCTGTGGATGACACAAAACATTCACATGTTGGTGGACCCACACACTTGTCACATGTTCCCTTGCCCCCCCCCCACACATGCTACACACCAGAAAGAAGATAAAACACACTTACCTGTCCTCAAGGGTTGTTCCCCAGAATCAAAGCCCTCCAGGCCCTCCACCAGCTGCCTATCCAGAAACCTGGCAACGACCATCTCCTCTGCCGTCGGGGAGATGTTTGCGGCTGGTCCTCCTCCTGTGCCAGTGGCATGCCTCCTGATCGCCACTAGCTTCTTCTTGACCAGTCTCCGCAGATCGTTGATCTTTTTACGTATATGTTTTGGCTCCCTAGCCGCCACACCAAGGGCATTCACCTGTGTGGTGATCTCCGCATATATGCAGATTTTGTCATCCTTCCCAGTGGTGCCACTCTGTGGCCCATAGAGGCGGGCGCCGTGTTGGGAGAGGCCATCAATAATAATAGCCTTCTCCTCAGGGCTAAAGTTGGCCATCCGCCAGTCACTGGAAGTCCCTGGTGCAGACATAATTCCAAAGATACAAAAGTACTAGCACCCGAAAATGCTTGTGTACTTTTGCACTTGACGGGCGCATGTCTGGGCGTATTTATGCACTGGGCATAGGCAGTGGGCCGGCGTATCTTAGGGGTTACGCCGGGCGCAGTTGTGCGCATGCGCAGATGGGGCAGACAATCTGTCGTCGTCACAGCGCATGTGCCGTTTAAGATACGCCCGACGTATCTCTCTGCGACACGGTCGGACCATCATTTGCATGGGGTGACGCCCACTTACACTTACGCCGTCGAAAATACGTTACACTGGTGCATCTTGGTGAGTAATATCTTTCTGAATACAGTACATGCCTCTCCGCGCTGGTCCGGCGTAGCGTAAATAAGATGCGCTACGCCGGCGTAAATATGCGCCAATGTATCTGCATCCGGGCCATTATGTGATTGTTATTTGATTAGTCTATTTAATTTAACGGGAGTGGTCTACTCAAGCATATTGGTCTATGGAAGGGCTCTTCAAAGTAACATTAGTTAGTTAGTTAAATGATGTTCTGACAAAGAGGGTGCACCCTTGAACCATGTAAGCCATGTTGCACAATTGAAGCAGTACATATGTTATCCGTGAGGCTTCCACAGTCCGAGATTTGTGCTTTTTGATTCGAGAAACTTTAAGTTTTATGGATTCAATGGCATATGTGTTCACACCAAATACTTTTGTGAGTATAGTACATTTATTTGAATAACATTTATTGATGATCTTACACTATGCTGGTACTTGCCTCAGTTTTTTTTTTTTTTTTTTGCATCAAAAAAGCAAACTGTACACTATTGTTTCTTGGCTCTACTATGGGTACAAACAACAAATAATGAACACATGTGTTGAATCACTGTAGAAGATGTATTTGGTGGTGGGTCATGCAAATAATGAAAAAAATATTTTTTGATAATATAAAGAAAACAAAATAGGAGATTTTCTTTACTATCTATTCCCAATTTGTCCTGAAAAAATAAATACAAAATAAAACAAGATATAATCTACCTGGAAACCCTAATGCCACGTACACACGATCGGTTCATCCGATGAAAACAGACCGATGGATTTTTTTCATCAGATATCCGATGAAGCTGACTTTCATCAGTCTTGCCTACACACCATCAGTTAAAAATCCGATCGCGTCTAAGGCGGTGATGTAAAACACAACGACGTGCAGAGAAAAATTAAGTTCAATGCTTCCGAGCATGCGTCGACTTTATTCTAAGAATGGGTGGATTTTTGACCGATGGATTTCCTCACAGACGATAATTTTTTTCTATCGTTTTTTTAACCATCAGATAATTTTAAAACAGGTTCTATTTTTTTTCCCCGATGGGGAAAAAAACGATGGGGCCCACACACGATCGGTTCGTCCGATGAAAACTGTCTGTTTTCATCAGACGAACCGATCGTGTGTACAGGGCATAAGTGGTTACAATGATATGTACAGTTTTACTAACAATGTCTAAACATAGCTATTTAGTCACATGAGATTTGTTTTACCTTCCATCATAACGCAATTAATATTGTGGTTCAAATTACAGACCCACACGTCAGTGTTCAGCTTGCGATACTAAATGACAGTCAGTAGATTAGAAGGAACTGGTGTCAAGAAAAGTTGAGCAGTTTCCTGTAGTACCTAGATTCCTTGCATCAATTAACAGTTGATTGGTTGCTCTAGGCAGCTGCTTCCATTCATCCTATGGAAATCGGTACTATTCTCTACGTTAAATTTATCTTAGCTACATTGGTAGTGGTATAGCATCACGAATAGCAGAAACAACAACCACAGTCAGCACTGTAGTCCAAGGTTGGTGTAGTAAGAAATTACCTAAATTGTATTTATCAACAGGAAGCATCACATACTGTGCTTGCTAGAGGAAGCGTTCATGCATGCAACTTTGTTATACTGGCCCTGATTTGCCAAGCAGTAGTAGAACTTAAGGTACCCTAAAATACACTTAGGGCATGCAAAGGTATTGCATGTCATTTTAGCATGCTCTAAGATTTCCTTGTGCAGGGGCAAAAACAGTTACAATGGCTGCTACCTGATTGTAAAAATGTTAGTTTTACACTATGGTCAGCCCTTGTTATAGTCAGTGGGCCAGATTCAGGTACCGCTGCGCACTTCTTACGGAGGCGCAGCGTCCCGTTTTTGCCCTGCGCCCCCGCAAATTATCTGCGCTACGCTTCATTCACGAAGCAGTAGCCACATAATTTGCGTGGGCGCTCCTCAAAAATGCCCGGCGTAAGGGCGCGTAATTTAAATGGGGACGGGTATACGTAGCATTGGCTGCCCCTGCTAATAGCAGGAGCAGCCTTACGCGAAACCCGACGAACGGAAACAACGTAAACTGCGTACGCAGGGCTCGCGTAGGGTAGTGAATCGGCGTTAGTATGCAATTTGCATACTATACGCTGACCACTACGGGAACGCCCCCTAGCGGCCATCGTAAGAATGCAGCCTACGATATGACTGGCATAAGAGCCTTATGCTAGTCATATCTTAGGCTGCAGTCGGCGTAACGAGGTTCCTGAATCAGGAGCATTCGAAACGCCGGCGCAAGTAAGCAATTGCGCTGCGTAACTATGGTTACGCAGACGCAATTGCTACCTGAATCTGGGCCAGTATTTCTGCAAAATCATGCTTTAACAAAAGACTGAAACTTCTATTTTCTTAGACAACATTGCTTTCCCTAGCGAATCCCAGCTCTGTCTACAGAAACTTATGATATTTATACACACACACATACTAATGAATCAAAGCAATGACTTGTCCCCTCTCTCCACCTTCCCCTCATCTCAATTCGGGGTCTCAGTGACAAAGATTGTGCTTAAAGGAAACAACTACTCTTGTCTCTTTGGCCAAGCAACATTGCTCTGGTAATCCTTTGTCATGCCTGAAATGTTTATTTTCTAAAGCAAAATGATATAAATATAGTAGAAATATCAGGCCATATAGCTATATGACTAAAAATGTAGGGAAAAAAATCAAATTGACTTGAGATCATAATATTTTCCCTATACCTTCTTTAAAAGTAACAATGTCAATGTAAAGACTAAGTAGTTAATTTAGAATGAATAAACCCTGCACTTAAAATAGGTTTTAGCACTGAGAACTATCTTCTGAATACATTTTTTGAACATATGGTATTGATGAGGAGCATGGTAATTAAGCTTCCTGATAACATCTTGAACCCATGTGAAATAATTATGTTGCTAGGGAACCAACCTTGAGAACCAAGATATACTAAGGTGTATATATATATATCATATTATAGGACACATGTTTTTGGGTGATTAAAAAATAAATAAACTAATACTACAAATAATAACTGAGCCACAAATCATCATCTGATCTGCACATGCAGTATAACCACATGTTTGATCATATTTCTTATTAAGGCAAATAATACATAGACACAATATTTATAGTCTATGATTATGCCTTGCTGCCACTCCTCTCCTGCTGTGATCATTTCTGATGAGAAAACAGAATGTATACTGTTTGGGACAGTTAAGCTACATGATTTATGTATAAATGTAAGACCTACTTAACCACTTCAGCCCCGGACCATATTGCTGGTCAATGACCGGGCCACTTTTTGCGATTCGGCACTGCGTGGCTTTAACTGACATTTGCGCGGTCGTGCGACGTGGCTCCCAAACAAAATTGGCGTCCTTTTTTTCCCACAAATAGAGCTTTATTTTGGTGGTATTTGATCACCTCTGCGGTTTTGGAAAAAAAAAAATATTTTTTACTTTTTGCTATAATAAATATCCCCCAAAAATATATAAAAAAAAAAATTTTTTCCTCAGTTTAGGCCGATACGTATTCTTCTACATATTTTTCGTAAAAAAAATCGCAATAAGCGTTTATTGATTGGTTTGCGCAAAAGTTATAGGGCCAGATTCACAAAGAGATACGACGGTGTATCTACAGATACACCATCGTATCTCTGACATAAACTGGTCCTATCTATGCGCCTGATTCATAGAATCAGTTACGCATAGATAGGGCTAGATCCGACAGTGTTACAATGTGTTACACTGTCGGATCTTTTTTGAATTTAAAAATGGCGCCGGGGGCGTTCCCGCTGATTTACGATAAATAATATGTAAATCAGCGAGATACGCAAATTCACGAACGTACGCGGACCCGTCGCAGTGTTCTTACGTCGTTTCCGTAGCGGTTTTCCGTCGTATACTTACCCCTTCTTTTATCAGGCGCAGCCAATGTTAAGTATAGCTGACGTTCCCGCGTCGAATTTAAATTTTTTAACGTCGTTTGCGTAAGTCGTTCTCGAATACGGACGGACGTCGTTTACGTAAGCGTCGCAACCACTGACGTCCTAGCGACGTTAGTGGGAGCAATGCACGCCGGGAAATTCCCCGGACGGCGCCTGCGCATTTAAATCGGCGCGGGAACGCGCCTGATTTAAATAGTACACTCCCCTAGCTGCGGAATTTGAATTCCGCCGGGGGATTTAGGATCCTCCGTCGCAAGTTTGGAGGTAAGTTGTTTGTGAATTAGCCACTTGCCTCCTAAACTTGCGGGAGCGGATCTTAATTCACGTAGAACGAGCGGATCTATAGATCCGCTGCGCTACGTGAATCTGGCCCCTTGCGTTTACAAAATAGGGGATAGTTTTATGGCATTTTTATTAATATATTTTTTTTTACTAGTAATGGCGGCGACCAGCGATTTTTATCGATACTGCGACATTATGGCGGACACTTCGGACACTTTTGACACATTTTTGGGACCATTGGCATTTTTATACCGATCAGTGCTCTAAAAATGCATTGATTACTATAAAAATGCCACTGGCAGTGAAGGGGTTAACACTAGGGGGCGAGGAAGGGGTTAATCATGTTCCCTGGGTGTGTTCTAACTGAAGGGGTGGGACTGACATGGGGAAATGACAAATCGCTGTTCAAACATTGTATGAACAGACGATAGGTCATTTCCCCCCCTGACAGGACCGGGAGCTGTGTGTTTACGGTGATCAGGGGCGAGCGGGGATGTTCATTATCAATATCATCACTGTTTTACTGTTACTGAGGGTCTTGAGAGTGTTATATAGTGCCCTCTAGTGGCCATCAACCTCCTTGTTTTTGGTATATTAGTGATTTATATATACCATCACATATCCCCTATATATTTTTGTATGTTTTGTGATCTGTCTCTATGACGGAAGGAGTGTGCGGAGAGCGCAGTGTCACTATATAGGATGAGTCTTGCACCAGAGGGCCTGAGAAAGGCTCAAAAAAGGACCAGATCGGTGGTTGCAAAGAGGTGGGGTGTCCGGAGGGTCCCCCTTGCTTCTGGGAGTGGGTGGGGCGTACTTTGCCCATATTTCAAGGCTGGAGTCCACATTATGCAGTGATTGTTTCACAGGGCTGAGAGAAGCGAGAGGATCATGCAGCCATCCAGCCAGGGCCAGATTAAGAACATCATGGGCCTGGTGCTGAAGATTTTGGTGGGCCTTTTATAAATAATAAATATACAAACAATTTTTTGTTATAACAAATTAAATTAAAGAGAGAGAGGGAGGATAAGAAAGAGAGAGAGAGGGGATGAGAGAGGGGTGAAGGGTAAGGTGTAAGGGAGGGAGGATGAGAGAGAGAGAGAGAGAGAGAGAGGATGCGCATGAGCATGTATGGGAATGACATCAACGCAGCCCAGCCAAGGCAAGTGACCGATACTAGTCAGTCCCTGGGAAGGCCCTGGCTAGTATCAGAGCCAGATACACACAGGTTACCTACGCCACGATTGTTAGAGCGAGAGCAATAATTCTAGCACTAGACCTCCTCTGTAACTCTAAACATGTAACCTGTAAAAAAAAGTGAAAGCATCGCTTAGGACAGTGGTCATCAACCCTGTCCTCAGGGCCCACTATCAGGCCAGGTTTGCAAGATAACTGAAATACATGACAGGTGATATCATTTGCTGCTCAGTGACTGCAGTATTCTAGTCTGCATCTCCCCAAGGTAATGCATAAAACCTGGCATGTTAGTGAGCCCTGAGGACAGGGTTGATGACCGCTGGCTTAGTATACAAAAAAAATAACTTTAGTTTGTTTTTATATATATATAATGTTTGAGGGTTGTGAGTAATTTTCTAGCAAAAAACAAAAGGTGATTTTTACATGTAGGAGAGAAGTGTCAGAATTGGCCTGGGTGACAAGGGGTTAATTACCATAAGTAATATACAAATAATTATTATAAGCCCTGTGATCTCATCCTCTCAGTCTGCTGCTGCAGAGAGTGTCAGCTTGTATTTAAACTGGTCTCTTTGTATGTAGCTTCTGACAGGCTACGCAAGCAGCCCCGTATCTCCGGAACCATTAATGATAGCAGCCCCATATTTTGAACAGTTGTGGGGTGGGTCTTCAGGTACATACCCCCCAAATGTGTAGTCTCTGTGACCCCCTGGTTGCCGAGCTACAATCCTCAAAGTCAATCTTTTTTTTTTTTGGGCAAATGGGCCTATCTTGAGGAAGGGGCCTGGAGCTGCAGCTCCATCAGCCCCTATGTTAATCCGGCCCTGCGTCCATCCATGCCTCCCCAAAAATTGCACTTCTACTGATGGTTATATTGTTTATGTCTTGGTGTAGAATTCTGTATTCCTTTTGAGATTGATGATGGCTTTACACCGGGGACATCTTTGTTAAAAAATAAAAAAACGGACTTGTCAAAAACTTGTTTAGTGGCTTTATTCACTTTTTTGGTAAATGAGTAGGGATACCCCTACTCATTCACATGGGGGGGGGGGGCAGGATCTGGGACCCCCTTGTTCCCCTGCCCACAACCACCGGCTAGGGTTGTGGGGAAGAGCCCCTTTTCCCCCATCAGCATGGGGACTATGTGCTTTGGGGTGGGGGGCACCCTTACATGTTGAAGGCATATGGCCTGGTATGGTTCAGGAGGGGGGCGCTCGCTCGTCCCCTCAGTTTCCTGACCTGCAGGGCTTCATGCTCGGATAAGGGGTCTGGTATGGATGTTTTGGGGGGCTACGCCACTTGTAAAAACACATAAACATTTGTGTTTTTTTGTGCAGGTCCATTGAAATCTATTACATGCAAAATGCAATCTGCTGCAGGCAAAAAGTCCCTGACCCTTTCCAAAAATACACTGGCTGAAAAATGCATAGATGTGAACTTGTCCCATAGTGTAAGTGCCATTTAAAATGGTTTTCTGACACTAAAGCTGGCAATACATTATACAATTTGCCTTTAGGTTTGACCTCATATTATTATTTTGGTAAACCTAAACACTTTCCATGTATATGCAATCAGGCAGGCCCTTGCACTACATAGTTAAACAGTAAATCTAAGGGAAATTAAATAGGAAAGTTGCATAATGCAAGACCAGCTTAAAGTGGTTGTAAACCCTTATTTGTGACTTCTACCTATAGGTAAGCCTAGAATAAGGCCCCTTTCACATTGAGGAGTTTTTCAGGCGGTACAGCACTAAAAATAGCGCTGCTATCCCGCCTGAAAAACTCCTTCACTGCAGACTCAATGGGCTTTCACACTGAGGCGATGCGCTGTCGGGAGACAAAAAAATCTCCTGTCAGCAGCATCTTTGGAGCGGTGAGAGGAGCGGCATGTATACTGCTCCTTCCCATTGAAAACAATGGGAAATAGGCAATACCTATAGAGGCGCATTGCGGGCGGTATTAACCCTTTATCGGCCGCTAGCGGGGGTTAATACCGCACCGCTAGCGGCTGATTCCCACGGCAATCCCGGCGGTATTTTTAGCGGCGTTATACCGCCACCGCGGCTCCCGCCCCAGTCTGAAAGGGGCCTAAGGCTTACCTATAAGTAGTGGAAATATCTCCTAAACGTGCGCCATTTAGGAGATATTTTACTTGTAGTCCGCCAAAAATGTTAACGGCGCATTCGCGGGGAAAAAACGAAACTAAGTGCCGTTTCTTCCCTAGCCTGTGCAGTTAATGGTGGATTCCGTGCGCATCACAGAGATGAAGTTCGTAGCCCGGAAGGAAGAGGGACCAGAAGATGGACGTTGCCTACACAGGGGATGGATTATTTTGCAAGTGACACATAATGCATATGCATACTAGCCCATTATGCTTTTCATTTGCAGGGAGCAAAAGATGAAGTAAAACCCATCAGGGTTTACTTCCTCTTTAAGGAGTTACCAAAGCTGGAGAGTGAATGGAAAAGGGGGCACAATATGAGCTCACTTACTTGGGATTGTGGCCACCACATTCATTATAGTGTAAATACGGTTAATATTAATGGTATTCCTTGTGTTAAAAGCAGGATTAAAAGGGTACTGCCACTTTAAATCCAGGAAAAGCAGCTAGCCAATGGTATGCTCTGGAATGTGATGGAATCTGGGAAGCTTTTATAGGGAACTCCCCCTTTTCCTCTAAGGAGCACTGGCTGAAGAGCTCCCCAGTCGCAAGCATTATTATGTGGTTGGGTCACCCTGGATGTCTAGGGGGGGACGTTTTATTTTCATGTTAAAATTAGGTAATGCTGCTTGAGTTCTGAAAACAATGCAGTTCCAAATTTAGGTTTCATTAAAGTTATGCTGTTATAAAGGTCAATAAAAAAATAATATATGTTTTTTTTTTTTTTCATATGTAAAACCAATAAAGTGCTGCGGCCATTATTTGCCAAACTTTTGGCTGTATGTGGAGTAAGTGATGAGGTGAGTGTGTGTGGCCTACAATCTCAAAATCTGGTGCAGCTATGCAATCAACTTCTAACTTCAACTTGTTCAATTGAGGCCGGGTTCACACTGGTACGACAAACGCTCCGACATTGGGAGCTCATGTCGCATGACGTGTGAAAATCAATGTTTCCCTATGAGAGCCATTGAAGTCGGATCAAAGTAGGATCCTTGTCCTAACCATCCGACTTTTGGCATCCGACATGGTGATCACAGCAGCAGTAAAAAGAATTTATCTCACACTGGGATTGTTTTGATTGGTCAAAGGACAAATTGGATCAAAGTAGCATCCTGTTCATTCAAGTCAGATGGATGTAGGACCGATGTCGCAGAGCAAAGTAGGATGCAAGTCGTATGACTGTCGTGTAGTATCAGTGTGAACCCAGCCTGAGCAATGACAAAAAAAAAAAACTGGAAGCTGATTGGTTTCTATGCACGGTTACACCAGATTTTGCACTCCAGTTTTTGAGACGAGGGAGACTCATCAAGCGAAAATCAGGTATCAAAAAATTAAGCAAAATTCTGATTGGTCGATATAGGCCAGTTTTGATCTGACCCTTGTCTTTCCAGTGTTAGGAAATTAGTCCCTTTGCTTAACGACCCTAGAATGTGCATGTGTATTTGTATTTAAGGCTCCTTTCACACTTGTGCGACTTGTCCTGCAAAGTCACATGACAAATCGTACACAAAGATTTCCAATGAGTGCCATTCATATCTGTTGGACTTCAAGGTAGTCCCTGCACTACTTTGGTCCAACTTTGATGCAACTTGAGGTCCATAGACCTCAAAATTACACAGGCAATGCTTCAAGTCGCCACAAAAATTGCGCGACTTTCAGGTCACACAAGTGTGAAAGAGGCCTTAGGGACATTAACTACTTGCAGACCGCAAGTGCAGTCGCTGTAGATCTGAGGGGAAGATCTAAAATGAGGGGAAGCTCTGCTGATTTTATCTTCCAATCATGTGCAAGCTAAAATGCTGTTTTTTATTTCCCTTGCATGTCCCCCTCGGATCTACAGCGACTGCACTTCTAACTGTACTTTCAGTGCACTTGTAGTGCAAAGTGGATTTGCCTTTAGTAAGTAACCATCACTGTGTTTTTTTCAAATATGTCGCTCTTCTTTTGTTTATAGTGCAAAAAAATAAATAAAAAAATAAATCGCAGAGGTGATCAAATGCCACCAAAACAAAGCTCTATTTGTGGAAAAGGACGCAAATTTTGTTTGAGTACAGCATCGCACGTCCGCGCAATTGTCAGTTAAAGCGACGCATGTCCAATTTGTAAAAAATGCTCTGGTCAGGAAGGGGGTAAAATCCCCTGGGGCTGAAGAAGTTGAACCACACATGTGAGGTATCATCGTGATCGTTAGATCTCCTCTGTAAGGCCCCTTTCACACTGGGGCAGGAGCCACGGTGGCGGTATAGCGCCGCAAAAATAGCAGCGCTATACCGTCGTAATTGCCGTGGGATTCGGCCGCTAGCGTTGCGGTATTAACCCCCTCTAGCGGCCGATAGTGGGTTAATACCGCCCGCAATGCGCCTCTGCAGAGGTGCATTGCGGGCGGTATCCCATTTTTTAAATGGGAAGGAGCGGTATACATACCGCTCCAAAGATGCTGCTGGCAGGAGATTTTTTTCTCTCCCGCCAGCGCATCGCCTCAGTGTGAAAGCCCTCGGGCTTTCACATTGAGGTTGCTGAGCAGGAGTTTTTCAGGTGGTATAGCAGCCCTTTTTTTAGCGCTGTACTGCCTGAAAAACTCCTCAGTGTGAAAGGGGTCTAACTCAAAACTGTTAACCTATAGAAATTTTTTAACTTTGCTTATGGAGATTTATAAGGGTAAATGTTTGTCGCCATTCCACGAGTTTTGAAGCGTGACATGTTGGGTATCAATTTACTCGGCGTAACATTATCTTTCACAATGTGAAAAAAAATGGGCTAACTTTACTGCTGTCTTATTTTTTCAATTAAAAAATGTGTATTTTATTCTCTAGGGTGTTAGAACCCCCAAATATTAAGTAATTTTCTAGCAAAAAAAATAATTTTAACTTGTAAACACTGAGTCTGAAAAATAGGCCCGGTCCTTAAAGGGTCACTAAAGGAAAAAAAAAAATTGCCTAAAATTAATGTTTGCAAGGTAGACAGACAGAATAGTGTAATGATTCTGTTAAAAAACGAGTAAATACCTATTAAATTCCTTCATCTCCGGCATTCTAGTTTCTGTTCTCTCATTCACTTCCTGGTTTTCATCGCTTGTTCATGTAAGAACTACATTTCCCAGTATGAATTGCGGCACGCCCATAATTCACGCCTCCTTGAAGTCTCTAACACGTAGAGAGTGTCCTGCCACACAGATGTAGTTCCCAGGAGGGGGTGAGCACGTTACTGACCACCGCAGTAAAGCCTCACATCACGGTGGTCAGTAAAATCAGACAAGCAGGAAGTTAACAGAACAGAGAAGAAATAGAGCAACTTCTGAGCAAAAACGAACAATGAGAAAGTGAAAAGAGGAATGTCTGCAGGAAAAGGATGCTTATTATGGGGAAAAAAAATTCTCTCAAGCGTCTTCCAGGACAGCCCATGAGACCTAGGGCTCCTCCTACCAGGACAGGAAACACGTTAACCCCCACCAGATAAAAGGGAGGTCCTCCAGGCCCCATGCCAGTATTAGTGTTTCCTCCGGACGGGGGGGGGGGGTAACATGTTTTACGAACCTGGTCCCCTAGGTCTCATGGGCAGGGGCTCTAATGACCGTTTAAGGGATATATATATTTTTTTACTACTAACCTCCTTGCCATAGCAGTTTTCCACTGGGAGTTTGCTGCTGCCCTTGCTTCTTTGTGCCTGGAGAGGGCCAGGACCGGGATGGCGTCGGGTCCCTAGCGCTGTTCGCAGCACAGGCTGTAAGCAGGTGACAGTCGTTTCCGACCGCACGAATCAGCATGGCTGATTCGTGGCGGGAAACGTGGAGTTCACAAGCGCTTGTAGGGGCGGAGCCTCTGCGCTCCAAGCTGGCCACAGGAAGATCCGGCGAGGGTCACTTCCGGGTCGCGTGACGTCATCCTCGGGCGCCGGAGACATGGTTCCTGTCTCCATAAAACGGCGCGAAACGGGGAATAATGGCGGCTGGTGATTTCTGGTAAAAGCAGCACAGGCTGTAGGTCTACCAGACGGACGGCATGGACACTCCTGCAGCAATTTCTCAGGCAGCGGATGCAGTCCCTAACACCAGCACCTCTCAGGTAAGCTTGAAGTGTTTTTTGGTCACTTTCTCTTGCTATCCTGGTGAAGGTTTTTTACCCCCCCTCCCAATCATAGGATTTTGGTGTCAGGGGACACATTTTCTTCTCCTGCACGTGGTGATGGAGTGTTTTTGTGGCTTGGGTTGCTTATGGGGGTCATTTATTTTGTGTCTTTCAGGCCAAGACTCAGGACAAAGCCCAAACGCAGCCACATAAAAGAAAATGTGCGGTTTGCGGTAACAAACTGAGCTCCACTTGGGGAAAAACAGTTTGCCGCACCTGTATAGATGGTTTAGTGAAGGATGACGCAGTGACCTCATGTCAAAAAATGTTGACTTCGGTCAGAGATGAGCTTGCTTCTACTTTTGGTTCATTTAGAGATCTAATTGACAAAATGCAGGCTCCCCCACAGGGTACATCTTCAAAAAGAAGGGCTTCAGTTGTTAGCCCCCCGCAGGTGAGCGTAGAGAGTGAAGACTCTGAGGCTGAAGCCAAATCTACCCATTCTTCTCCGGAAGACTCAGGGTCAGATACAGAGCCCAGGGATAGAGCATCCTCTAGGGTTCTAAGGTTCAAATTGTCTCTGGAAGACGTGGATAACTTGTTAAAAGCCATCTATACTACCCTTGAAATGGAGGAGGAGGAGGTACAAATGTCTAAGCATGACCTTATGTACAAAGGTTTGCACAAAAAGAAAAGCAAAAACTTTCCAGTGCACGATTCCCTCCTTGATACTATCAAGCTGGAGTGGGAGAATCCAGAGAGAAAACCTTTCTTTTCTGGTAACCTAAAAAGACGGTTTCCATTTGATGAGGATGCAGCGCTACCGTGGAACAAGAACCCAAAGTTAGACGCTCCTCTTTCAAAAGTTTCAAAAAATTCGGACCTGGCGTTTGATGATATGGGTACGCTTAAGGATCCTATGGACAAAAAATGTGATGTCCTTCTTCATAGAGCTTGGGATTCAGCTATGGGGAAACTCAAACCAGCTATGGCCTCTACTTGTGTAGCCAGAAATCTGGAGGAATGGCTTACACAAATCCAAACCCATCTTTTGGCAGGTACTTCTAGGGAAGAGATTTTAAAATCCTTTCCTCTCCTTTTTAGTGCCGTAGGGTTTTTGGCTGATTCTTCTGCAGAATCAGTAAGAAGAACAGCCAGAACTTCGGCTTTAGTGAACTCAGCCAGAAGAAGCATTTGGCTTAAAACATGGTCTGGGGATGCAGCATCTAAATTACGCTTATGTGGGCTTCCCCTGACCGGGGATCATCTTTTTGGCCCAGGTTTGCAGGAGGCACTGGAACATACGGCCAATAGGAAAAAGGCCTTTCCAGAAAAGAAAAAGCAGACGGGAAGAAAAAATTTTCGTGGCCAAAACAAAGGCCTGCCATGGCAACAGGGTCCTAAAGAAAAGGACAATAGGCCCAAGAAACATTGGACCGGGTACAAAGGCAAGGGTAGAGGAGGTGTTTTGTTTAACACACCTCAGCAGCCCGCCAAGCCACAGTGACCAGCATCTGCCAGTGGGGGGAAGATTGAGGGCCTTTCTGCCACAATGGGCAACCATCACCTCAAGTCCCTTCATCCTGGATCTGGTGGCAAATGGGTACAGGCTGGAATTTTCCTGCCAGCCACCAGAACGACTCTTGATCACCTCTCCTCCCAAAGATCGGGAGAAAGCAAGAGCTCTGGGTCTCCAAGTAGGAGATTTGTTAGACCAGAAGGTCCCGATTCCTGTTCCCCGGTCAGATCAGAACAAAGGATTTTATTCCCACATTTTTGTCATCAGAAAGCCGTCAGGAAAGTATCGGCTCATTCTGAATCTTCGGTCTCTAAACCGATCGATCAGGAACAAGCACTTCAGGATGGAGACAGTGTTCTCTATCAAGAATCTGCTTTACCCAAACTGTTTCATGGCCACGTTGGATTTAAGGGATGCTTACCTGCATGTCCCGATCCATCCGGCATTCCAGAGATTCCTGAGAATAGCGGTAAAAATGGGAACGGAAATCAGGCACTTTCAGTTTCAAGCCCTCCCCTTCGGTCTGTCCTCAGCCCCACGTATCTTCACAAAGGTATTGGGGGAGGCGCTGGCTCCACTAAGGTTAAAGGCGATAACTATCATCCCTTACCTGGATGACCTATTAATAGTGGCAGAATCCCACCAAAAATTACTAGCAGATCTCCAGACTGTACAAGACTTCCTTCAATCCCTGGGCTGGCTGATAAACAGGGAAAAGTCTTCCCTAGATCCAGCCCAGAAGGTGAAGTACCTGGGTTACGACTTTTGCTCAGTAGTCCAAAAAGTTTTTCTCCTAGAAGAGAAGGTCTCCAAAATGGTGCAAGCAGTGTCAGCTTTACAGACCAATCAGTTGGTCTCGCTGAGGGAAATTTCAAGGACGGTAGGTCTGATGACCTCGTGTTTCCCTGCGGTACCATGGGCAAGATTCCATCAGAGACCATTGCAGAGATTCCTTCTGGAAAATTGGGATGGAGACACCAGGTCCCTGGAGTCAAACGTTTGGTTACCTACCAAGGTAAAAAGAAGTTTGTGGTGGTGGAGGAAAAATCTGCACCTAACAAAAGGTCTGCCATGGTCCATTCCGGTATCCAAGAGGATCACGACAGACGCAAGTGCCTGGGGATGGGGAGCCCACCTCAAAGACCAAGTCGCGCAGGGGAAATGGTCCTTGAGGGAGGCAAAAGCTTCATCGAACCAGAGGGAGCTACTAGCGGTTCAGAGAGCCCTACAAGCCTTTCAGTCGGAGATCAAGGGTCACAATCTCTAGATCCTATCCGACAAAATTGCGACAGTGGCGTACCTCAACAAACAGGGAGGCACGAGGAGTCGGATTCTGCAAGGGATTGCACAAGAAATTTTGTCTTGGGCAGAAGTGAATCTAGGCTCAATTTCAGCAGTGCACCTGAAGGGGACGCAAAACTGTCTGGCAGACTACCTCAGTCGCCACAAGGTGGAGCGAGACAATTGGTCGCTTCATCCAGAGGTCTTTGCAGAGATCACCAACAAATGGGGTTGTCCCGAAGCAGATCTGTTTGCAAATCAGGACAACCACAAGACAGATGAGTTCTTTTCTCTAAACCCAGAAGATCGATCACTGGGGATCGATGCCCTGGTGAATCCGTGGCCATTCGACCTCTGCTACGCCTTTCCACCGATCAGACTCATTCCGGAAGTGCTCCGGAAGTTTCTCCAAGAAGAAACAGACCTCATTCTGATCGCCCCCTTCTGGCCCAGGAGGCCATGGTTTTCCCTGCTACAGTCTCTGGTCTCGGAGCCTCCACTGAGACTTCAGAACAGAGAGGACTTGCTGTCGCAGGGTCCGGTGTCACACCCACAGGTGGTTTCCTTAAGCTTGACAGCTTGGTATCTGAAGAAAAGATACTGAAGGCTCAGGGGTTTTCTGACAAGGTGATTAAAACCTTGGTAAATTGCAGAAAACCAGTCACTAGAGCCATTTATTCCAAAGTTTGGAAAAAGTTTAATTCATGGTTGTCTGAAAACCAAAGATCAACGCATGATGTTCCTTCTATTATGGATTTTTTTCAGGAGGGTGTTGACAGTTAGTAGTTAGTCAGTTAGTACCTTGAAGGTACAGGCAGCAGCTATCAGTGTTTTCATCCAGTTTTCTCTTTTGGAAAATCCCACGGTAGCTAGATTCTTTAAATCCATTTAAAGGGCCAGGCCAGTAGTGGTAAGAAGTTGTCCAACTTGGGACCTGTCCCTGGTACTTCAAACTCTGGTAGAGTTTCCTTTTGAGCCCTTAGAGGATATTTCTGTTAAATTACTTACCTTAAAAACTATTTTTTTAGTAGCAATTACCTCAGCTCGTAGAGTAAGCGAGTTACAGGCCTTATCAGTGAGGGAGCCTTTCCTCACGATTTTGGAGGACCGAGTTGTATTAAAAACTGATTCAGGTTTTTTGCCTAAGGTAGCTAGTACATTTCACAGATCACAAGACATTGTACTGCCATCCTTTTGTAGTTCGCCACAGGGCGATCAGGAAAATAAATTTAGTTTTTTGGATGTAAGAAGAACCCTTCTTGCCTATTTGGAGGTCACCAAGACCTTCAGAAAGACAGACGCTTTATTTGTCCTTTTTTCAGGTACACACAAGGGCAAAAGTGCATCTAAAGCCACATTGGCTAGATGGATTAAGCAGGCCATCTCAGAATCCTATAAAATCAGAGAAGTTCCTACACCTTTTGTTACAGCGCATTCAACAAGAGCTTTGGCTGCGTCTTGGGCTGAGAGGGCTGGTGCTTCACCGGAACAAATCTGCAAAGCTGCCACATGGTCCAGTTATTCGACCTTTATTAAAAATTATCACCTGGATCTGCTATCTGCTCAAGAACAGGCGTTTGGTCGAAAGGTCCTTCAGGCAGTTGTCCCACCCTAGACTGGTAAGTTCTGGCTCATCGTCTCATGGGCTGTCCTGGAAGACGCTTAAGAGAAAAGCTGAGTTAGGCTTACCGGTAACTCCTTTTCTGAGAGTCTTCCAGGACAGCCGGTTTCCCACCCGGTTTTGTATGGAAGTTATGTGTTTTAATGCATATGTTTTTCAGGGTAGTCCTACGGTTATCGAGAAGACTGGCATGGGGCCTGGAGGACCGCCCTTTTATCTGGTGGGGGTTAATGTGTTTCCTGTCCTGGTAGGAGGAGCCCTAGGTCTCATGGGCTGTCCTGGAACTCAGCTTTTCCTTTACAACCCCTTTAAGTGGTTAAATAGTAAACGTTCCTGACACGCTCCATGGCAGCATACCAGGTTAGCCCCACCTCTTTAAAGGGTCACTAAAGGAAAAAAATTTTTTTTGCTGAAATGACTGTTTACAGGGTATAGAGACATAAAAGTTAACTGTTTCCTTTTAAAAATGATTACAAATAGATAAAAATCAATCATATAATGTGCCTGCAGGTTAGTTTCACTTTTAAACAGGTTTCATGTTCCTGTGAAGTAGAGAGAGACACACAGAACAAAAACAAACAAATCCAGGGCAGTGTTTTGTTTTTAAAATGAATCTGATTAGTTCTGTTAAGTTTTAGACACACAGTAATGACAGCTTAGACCACAGTGAAAAGCTCCCAGTACTGTGGTTATAAGGAAACAGGCAACCAGGAAGTGTGGAGATCAGAGCAGAATTACAGTAACTTCAAAGCAAAAACGAACAATGAGGACATGAAACCAGGACTGCAGTAAGGTAAAGGGAGCTATTTTAGCAAAAAAAAAAAATTCCTTTAGTGATCTTTTAACTACCCAATAGGACCCCTCCCTATAAATTTCAGCTGTGGGCTCTCAGCAGTGTTCCTTCTTTGTCCTCTCCATAGGACCATGTGTTTTTGGTTCTCCTACCTGAAGACGATTGTTCCTACGATCATGATCGGCAGATGATATGGTGTCTCATCCCTCCGATAAGCCTTGACTGTTAAGCAAGGTATGGAGTGTATTGCAGAGTAGCACTGAAGAGCTGGATTATGTCTTCCACTGGAGAGACGAGCACGCACAGACCTGAATATCTAGCAATGTGCAGGTGGCCATTATCTGCTGAAAGCCCGGTGTGTGTATAGATGCGGTGTCCCTGGCCAAATCGATCGTAGGTGGTGGTAAGCGGTATCGCCTTCATGGCAGCAGTGTTTATGTTTGTTGTTTGTTTTCCTTGTATTCCATGTGCTGTTTTCCCTGTTTTGAACATGCCCAGTGTGCGGCTGGTTCCCTGCGCGTTCCAGCTGTCGCTCCCTCTTACTTCTGGGTTCGTCTGCATTCTACGAACGGACTGACCCGGGAACGAAAACGAGGCTTGGTTTGCGCATGCGCGCGAGGATCGCGGTCTTGCGCAGCCGTGACGTGACGCGGCGCCAGTTTAAAAAGCCGGGGGAAATGACGGCTTCCCGGTGCATTTACAGACTCCCCCAGGTAAGTGCTCGTTCAGAACGTTCGGACTTTAGCATGTGTTTTAGTCGTTTGAGATCTGATGTTTGACTCTCCCACCTACAGTGTGTCGGTTCTACGATAGATGCTTCACTGCCTCCTAGTGACCAGCCCTCTCTCAGCAGGTAAGATTGGAAAACTATGTTTTTCTTTGCCTGTTGGGGGAGAAGAGAGTGGAGTATAGGGCATTGTCATGACTATGCTTGTCTCTCTCTCTCTCTCTCTCTCTCTCTCTCTCTCTCTCTCTCTCTCTCTCTCTCTCTCTCTCTATTCTTCTTTCCTCAGCCCTTCTAGGTCTGACCAACATCACAGCGAGTCCCGCAGACGCAGCGGGTCCTCTAAATCGCACCACCGGCACTCATCTTCTGGTTCTAGACACCATGATTAGTCTAAATCCGGACACCCCAGTAGGGATACTCCTCACCCCCCCTCATCTCACAACAAGAGGTCAGAGAGATTTTGTTGGGGGTGCAAGGCTCCAGTTCCTGCTAGCAAGTCTCTTTGCGACCGTTGTTTTTAAAAGGCAGCCAATGAAAGGGAAGGTGCAGACAAACACGTAGAAGCATTGGTTAAGCGGGTCGTGGACAAGCCGCTACAGGAGAGAGATGCCAGAGTGCAGCATGATTCTCCTGCAGACCCACTGATTCCCTTTGTTGGATCAGGGACAAATGCATGAGACTTTTGAAGTCGCTCAAACCAGCCATCCCTCAGCTCCCCCCTCAGAGAGTGGTTCAGAAGTGGATGATCCAGGTATAGGCTTTGATTATGCCTTAGTTCCTGCTTTAGTGAAAGCAGTCAAGGAAGTTTTTTTTTTTAAATCAGAAAAGGTTTTATTAAGAGAGAAGAACCATACAATTTTACAAGCACATCCGTTACATTGTGCAGCATAAAAAACACTGGATACAGGCTAGTCAAGGAAGTTTTGAATTTGGAAGATCCAATTATCTCTCCTCCCAAACAAAGAAAAAACTCTTTAACAACTTCCCGACCTCCTCATGTACATATACGTCAGCAGAATGGCACGGACAGGCACATGTACGTACCTGTACGTCCTCTGCTAGACGTGGGTCCGATCGGGACCCCCCCCGGTACATGCAGAGGTCGGGTCCGCTCGGGGAGCGATCCGGGACGACGGCGCAGCTATTTGTTTTTAGCCGCTTCGTCGCGATCGCTCCCCGGAGCTGAAGAACGGGGAGAGCCGTGTGTAAACACGGCTTCCCCATGCTTCACTGTGGCGGCGCATCGATCGGGTGATTCCCTTTATAGGGAAGACCCGATCGATGATGTCATTCCTACAGCCACACCCCCCTACACTAGTAAACACACACAAAGTGAACACTAAATGTTACAGCGCCCCCTGTGTTTAACTCCCAAACTGCAACTGTCATTTTCACAATAAAGAATGCAATTTAAATGCATGTTTTGCTGTGAAAATGACAATGGTCCCAAAAATGTGTCAAAATTGTCCGAAGTGTCCGCCATAATGTCGCAGTCACGAAAAAAATCGCTGATCGCCGCCATTAGTAGTAAAAAAAAAAAAAAATAAATAAAAATGCAAAAAAACTATCCCCTATTTTGTAAACGCTATAAATTTTTCGCAAACCAACCGATAAACGATTATTGCGATTTTTTTTACCAAAAATAGATAGAAGAATACGTATCGGCCTAAACTGAGGAAAAAAAAAATTATATATGTTTTTGGGGGATATTTATTACAGCAAAAAGTAAAAAATATTGCATTTTTTTCAAAATTGTCGCTCTATTTTTGTTTATAGCGCAAAAAATAAAAACCGCAGAGGTGATCAAATACCACTAAAAGAAAGCTCTATTTGTGGGGAAAAAAGGACGCCAATTTTGTTTGGGAGCCACGTCGCACAACCGCGCAATTGTCTGTTAAAGCGACGCAGTCCCGAACTGTAAAAACCCCTTGGGTGTTTAGGCAGCAATATGGTCCGGGGCTTAAGTGGTTAAACAGCTCAATAAGGAGCGACATTTTTTCCCGTTTGTCACGGAAATAGGTGCCATAATCTCAGAAGTATGGGGTAAAACTGATAAAAAAAAGTTCTATGCAGTCAAAGATTGCAAAATGATATCCTTTTTAAAGAGGAAGACGTGAAACACCTGACTCTGCTCCTTTGGTCGATACAGCTTTGATGCGTCTGGATAGATACGTAACCCTTCCCCTGGAAGATACGGTTTCTTTCAAAGATCCTCTAGAGCAGGGATAAGCAATTAGCGGACCTCCAGATGTTGCCAAACTACAAGTCCCATGAGGCATAGCGAGACTCTGACAGCATCAAGCATGACACCCAGAGGCAGAGGCATGATGGGACTTGTAGTTTGGCAACAGCTGGAGGTCCGCTAATTGCTTATCCCCGCTCTAGAGCATGGGTCTTCAAACTACGGCCCTCCAGTTGTTCAGGAACTACAATTCCCATCATGCCTAGTCATGTCTGTGAATGTCAGGGTTTTACAATGCCTCATGGGATGTGTAGTTCCGCAACAGCTGGAGGGCCATAGTTTGAGGATCCCTGCTCTAGAGAGACGGATTGATTCAGACCTAAAGAGAATCTACCTGATAGCAGGATCAGTCTGTAAACCAATTCTGGCTTTAGCAGCTGTCTCAAAAGCCTTAGAAGCATGGTCAGACAATGTGAACAATTCTCTCAGAAGTATCTCTGAAGAAATGGCCAAGAGCTCTCCTATCCAAGAAATCAGGCTAGCATCTGCTTTTCTGGGGGAGGCCTCTATTGATGTTATTCGCCTAGTGGCTCGAGTAATGTTGTCAGCGGTTACTGCCCGCCTTATGGCTCCCTAATTGGTCGGCGGATCCAGTTTCAAAGCAAGCTTGGTGCCGCATTCCCTTTGAGGGCTCTTCTCTCTTTGGCAATAAACTCGATAGTGCCATTTCCTGGGCCACGGGTGGTAAGTCAGGGTTCCTCCCTCAGTATAGGCGTTTGCAGAACCAGAAACGCACCTTTTCCAGAGCACAGAATACAGACCGTGCAAGGGAAGCACGCAGCTACAGGCCTATTCATGAATTTTCAAGGTCCTAGAAATCCAGACAATCTTCTTTCAAAAAGCAAACTAAGAGTACTCCTTCTAGTAATCAGGAGTCTACCAAGTCTTTTTGAAATTGGGCCCGCCCAAGCATATCAGGTGGGGGCTCGCCTTCTCCACTCAATTCGAGATTTTTGGACCATCAAGACGGTCTCTTCAGGCCACACCTGGGTGTTCAACAGCACCCCCAGGCTCAGATTCATGCCTACAAATGTACAGAAGAAAATAAACAAATCCTATTAGCTTACGTAAGCTCTTTTTTAACTCAAGGAGCAGCCATTACTGTTCCAGAGGGCGAACAAGGCGAAGGCATGTACTCCCCTTTGTTCATGGTACAGAAAAAGAATGGTACCTGGAGACCAGTAATAGACTTGACATCATCACTTGACATAGCTGACGACGTGACATCATCACGAAACGTACGTCGAGGCTTACAGGTCACGCTCGACCCACCTACTTCCTGGTCCTGCTGGTTCTCCAACCTTGGAGGGTGGAACGCACGCCAACCACGCGATTGCGGCTCTGCATGTTGTATGCCGGTGACAGGACTCTATCTCATCTCCCCATAATACCCACGCCTTCAACCTCAGTGCCGGGGCTAGGCACCCCATCAAGTAAGAGGCCATTTGGCGTTTGTTCTTCTGTTTTATACAATAAAAACAATATTATTCTATGGCGATTTTTCCTTCTCTTGTTTTAATACCTCATGTGGCGTGGAGTGTTGCGCTATCAAGACTGTGAGACTGAGGGATCTAAGCCTGGGAAATTATCTCCAATCTGCCTAATTGACCTCTTTTTAGTTAAAGTGGTCCATTATTTGCGGTAAGGTGCCATCCATGAGCACTTTTGGTGGTCTTTCTATATCTTGGTGAAGGTGGAAGATCTTCTGTCTATATTATTGAAGATTCATCATTTATACATATATGGACTCTATTTTATTTCTTTTTCTTGGCACATTTTTCACTTTATATTGTGCAATACTATTTATTGATTGTTTTAACAATTATTGTGGTTAATTTTTGTTATATATGGTCACTATTATTGATTTATATAATTTTTACCTCATACTCACTCATTTATATTTAGGCATTTATGCATAATATTTTTAGTGTTCACACACTATCACCTAGCGCCTCTATATTTCACTCCACAGTAATAGACTTGACTCATCTCAACCGTTTTATTCGAAAAGAAAAATTCAAAATGGAGTCACTATTGACAATCCAGCAGTCAGTCCATCCAGGAGATTGGTTAGTGTCAATAGACCTGAAAGATGCATACTTCCACGTTCCAGTGGCGGCAGACTATCAAAAGTACTTCCGCTTTGCTGTAGGCAATCAACACTTACAGTACACCTGCCAACCATTTGGTCTTGCGACGTCACCTCGGGTGTTCTCCAAAGTTCTGTTAGCCGTTGTGGCTCTCCTCCGGGTGAAAGGAGTTTGTCTTCATCACTACCTAGACTATCTCTTACTTCTAGCTCAAGACAGAAGTCAACTCCTTGACCACAGGGACCTACAGTAGGTGAACCCGATTTTGTGTCAATCTCGCTCTCTTTCTCGGCGAGATTAAGCACCTACGAGCCCCATCGCGGGAGCCAGCGCCGAGCTGGCTTGCCGCGATGGAGACAGAGCCGTCATAGAAGCGACGGGAGATCCGACTTGGATTCCCGCCAATTCTACACGTGTGCGGCGTTTGTTATGAATCCTGAGGGGGAAGTCCCCGCCGGATTTTAAATAAAAATCCGGCATGGGTTCCCCCCTCAGGAGCATACCGGGCCCTTAGGTCTGTTATGGGTTGTAAGGAGAGCCCCCCTACGCCGAAAAAAAACGGCGTAGGGGGTCCCCCTACAATCCATACCAGACCCGTATCCAAAGCACGCTACCCGGCCAGCCAGGAAGGGAGTGGGGACGAGCGAGCGCCCCCCCCTCCTGAGCCGTACCAGGCTGCATGCCCTCAACATGGGGGGGGTTGGGTGCTCTGGGGCAGGGGGGCGCACTGCGGCCCCCCCACCTCAGAGCACCCTGTCCCCATGTTGATGAGGACAGGGCCCCTTCCCGACAACCCTGGCCGTTGGTTGTCGGGGTATGCGGGCGGGAGGCTTATCGGAATCTGGGAGCCCCCTTTAATAAGGGGGCCCCCAGATACCGGCCCCCCACCCTAAGTGAATGAGTATGGGGTACATCGTACCCCTACCCATTCACCTGCAAGAAAAGTGGTAAAAACACAAATAAACCACACAGGGTATTAAAATATTTTATTAGTCTGCTCCGGAGGCCTCCCCTGTCTTCTTTATTAGCTCTTTTACCAGGGGGAGCTTCTTCTTTGACGTCTTCGGGTGGGTGGGGGCCGCCGTCTGGTTCCCTTCCACCGCCGGGGGGGGGTCGCTTTTAAAAAAAGCCCCCACCCCCCGGCGGGTTTCCTCCGGTGTCTTCGGCGGGGGGGCTTCTTCCGCTATCCCGACGGGTCTTCTCCGCTATCCGGGGGGTCTTCTCAACTCTCCGGGGGTCTCCTTCTATGTTCGCCGCTCTCCGCTGTTGACTCGGCGCACCCCGGTTCTTCGTCTCGCTGTCCGGTGCCTTCTTCCGTGCTGTACGTCTTCTTCTCCTTCCGTGCTGTGAGTTCTTCTTCCGTGCTGTGACGTCATGTTCTTCACTTCTCTTCTTCTCCCGATGTTGACACGCCGGCTCTTCTCGCTGAAATGACGGATGCGCGCCTTGCATCGTACCTATATAGGCCTCACAGTCCCATCATGCTCTGTACCTACCCATGTGATACCTACCACGTGGGTAGGTATCACATGGGTAGGTACAGAGCTTCCGATAAGCCTCCCGCTCGCATACCCCGACAACCAACGGCCAGGGTTGTCGGGAAGGGGCCCTGACCTCATCAACATGGGGACAGGGTGCTCTGAGGTGGGGGGGCCGCAGTGCGCCCCCCTGCCCCAGAGCACCCAACCCCCCCCATGTTGAGGGCATGCAGCCTGGTACGGCTCAGGAGGGGGGGGCGCTCGCTCGTCCCCACTCCCTTCCTGGCTGGCCGGGTAGCGTGCTTTGGATACGGGTCTGGTATGGATTGTAGGGGGACCCCCTACGCCGTTTTTTTTCGGCGTAGGGGGGCTCTCCTTACAACCCATAACAGATCTAAGGGCCCGGTATGCTCCTGAGGGGGGAATCCATGCCGGATTTTTATTTAAAATCCGGCGGGGACTTCCCCCTCAGGATTCATAACAAACGCCGCACACGTGTAGAATTGGCGGGAATCCAAGTCGGATCTCCCGTCGCTTCTATGACGCGCTTGCTGGGATGTGCTGTCACTATTCCAGTGAGTGCGAGATCTCGGCACCATGTCGCCGAGAATCAGCGCGATGCTGTCGTGGTAAAAACACAATATCACAAACACCTACTGTAGTATATGCCACTCTCCAAGAATTCGGGTGGCTATTGAATTTGGAGAAGATTCATGTTGTTCCAACAAAATCTCTGGTGTTTCTGGGTGCCCTCTTCAACACAATAGAAGGCACCATTTCATTGCCCTAAAAGAAGATTGCAACAATCCAGGACAGGATCCGCGCAACACCTGCTGTTCCTCACCTATCTGCTCTTCAATGTTTGAAGGTAATTGGCACCATGGCAGCCACCATTCCTATGGTGAAGTGGGCTCAGTGGCACACTTGCCCATTCCAAAAAGGGTTTCTCCAGCAATGGGACTCCCCTAGCAAGAGTCAACGCATCATGCTTACTCAACCCATGAGAGAGTCTCTTCTGTGGTGTCTTCAGGGGAAGAATCTCTGCAACTGTCATTCTATTTGTCCCATCACTTGGGTTACAATAACCTCGGATGCCAGAAATCAGGGCTGGGGCGCTCATTGCCTGTCAGAACTAGCTCAGGGCAAGTGGAGCACACCACCTCAAGGAACTCTATCCAACATACTGGAGCTGCGAGCTGCCTTTCAGGCGCTCATATCCTTCCGCCATCTATTAATGGACTCCTCTGTGATGCTTAGGCTGGACAACACAACCGCTGTTGCTTACATAAAGAAGCAGGGTGGAACCCGCAGCTGGTCCTTACTTTAAGAGGTGGAGCCAATTATGAATTGGGCCCAGAAGAACCTAGCCAACATATCGGCAGTGTACATTCCGGGGGTCCAGAAAGTTCAAGCAGACTTTCTATCACGAATCCAATTGAACAACAACGAATGGTCTCTACACATAGAAGTGTTCAATTGGCTTCTAACACTGGGAGTGTCTCCAGAAGTGGATCTGTTTGCGTCTCCATGCAACCACAAATTGACCAAGTATTATTCGAGGTTCCGGGATCCCCAAGCCTATGGGATAGATGCTCTCACAGATCGATGGAAATTCAGCAAAGCATATGCCTTTCCACCAGTACCTGTGTTTCTTCGCCGACTCAGATCAGAGGATGTAGAAATCCTAGCAGTGATTCCATTTTGGCCCAACAGGCCATGGTTTTCCCTCCTAATGCTTCTCAGTTACCGGGACTCAATCCCTCTTCCTCTCAGACTGGATCTCCTCTCTCAGGGCACAACGTTGCACCCATGTCCGGCTCATCTGCACCTCAGGGTGTGGTTCTTGAGAGGGGAAGGCTTGAAGCATTAGGATGTCAGGAAGAAGCCATTTCAACTCTTCTTAACGCTAAAAGAAATAGCATTAACAACGTTTACGTGCGTATCTGGTCAACATTTACAGATCATATGTCTTCCAGAGCTAACCCTTGCAGTTCCCTAGAGGTCCAAGATATACTTAGTTTTTTACAAACAGGTTTGGACTTGCCTTTAGCAATCAGTTCACTCCGAGTGCAAATCTCAGCCATCTCTGCATTCATTGGAATCTCTTGGGCCAATAATCCCTTGGTTCGCTAGTTCTTCAAGGGTGCTATCCGGCTTAGACCCCAGAGAAAACCGAGGTTCCCCAAATGGGATCTGCCTCTTGTCCTGGACTATCTTACCACGATCAGCACTGATCCGGATAAACCACTATCAGCTAAGGACAGTCTTTCTAGTAGTGGTCACTTTAGCTAAAAGAGTCTCTGATATCAGAAACCTGGGTTCAAAAGAACCATTCTAGACCTTCTTTCCAGATAGAGCAGTATTAATTCCCATGCTGGGTTCAAATCCTAAAGTTACATCCATTTTTCATGAAAATCAGGAAATTGTACTACCCACTTTTGGGACATCTGAAGATCAAAATGTTCATCCCCTTGATGTGGGTCACACATTAAGTCAATAACTGGCAATGACAGAATCTTTCAGACAAACTGACTTTCTTTTCATCCTTCTTCATGGAAAGAACAAAGGAAAACAGGCCTCAATCAGATCCATTGCAGCTTGGATAGTTCAGACTATCCAAAGGGCATACAAAGCCAAGTGCTTGGCTCCTCCAGAAGCAGTGACTGCGCACTCAACCCGGAGCATCTCGACTTCTTGGGCAGCCTCACGTCATGTTGCACCTGAAGTTATATGCAGAGCGGCTTCGTGGTCGTCTATTGATACTTTTGTTTCCCACTATTGTGTTGAACCGGCTGCTTTATCATCACTGAATTGTGGTTTACAAGTGCTGTCAGTTGACAGTGTTAAATACATTTTTTTTATTGCCTCAGCATTTTGCCCGCCCGGGTGTGTTTGGCGAGTTATTTCCCACACGTATGCTGCCATGGAGCATGTCAGGAAAACTGAAAATGTATTATCAAATACTTACCGTCATTTTCCTTTCCTGATAGGCTCCATGGCAGCAGGAGTCCCTCCCAATGCTTGGAGTAGGCTAGTTACGGAACACAAATAAGAGCCTACAGCTGAAATGTATAGGAAGGGGTCCTATTGGGTAGTTATGGAGGCGGGGCCAACCCCACACGTATGCTGCCATGGAGCCTATCAGGAAAGTAAAATTACGGTAAGTATTTGATAATAAATTTTCAGTTTTTCTGGACTGCTACTGAAGAATGGTTCTCTCCATGTTATCTGTGCAAGGCTAGACACATGTTTTTGCTACATAAACACACATTAATACAGGAAACAAATTGTAACAAGACCTGAAGGAAAAAGGCTTTGACATTCAATTTGTTGCCGGAATACAAACATAAATTAGAGTGACACAGAAGTGGATTAAATGCCAATGACAATAATTCTATGCACCATCATAGTACTTCAGCAGCTGCTATGTAAAGGAGAAACAAATTCCCCCTTCAAAAGATAGAACAGACAGCAGCGGAAAGACAAACCATTTCATCCACAACTTTTCAAGCAGGAGTGTCTTTAGAATGTAAAATATCAATTTTATAGGCAATTTGCAAAGTGTTTATTCCATTTGCACAAATGGCTCTGTTTTTCAAAGTATGATGCAAGATGCTGTGTTTCTGATTAAGATTATGGGTGGAATTAACAGAGTGGTGCAAGCACAATGCTTTCACCACTCCTTAAAACACAAAAGTAGGGCAGATGCTTCTCCTATATATGAAGTGATCAGTCCTCTCTGTTCTGTGACAGATACCGCACAGAGAACAGACAGTTGGAGCTTCATGCTCTGATCTATCTGCCTGTCCCCACCCACCGCCCAGCTGTATTGGGGAGGGAGGGTTGGACGGGGGAGGCGGACTGAGGTGACCATCATTTTTTTTAATAAAAAATGGCAGTTAAAAAAAATGTTTTTGTGTTATTTTGAGCCACGCTTGCCTTCTCTGACAAAAAACATTAATTGCAGCCTCACTGTGCCACCAAACGCAGCCACTGTGCCATCACATGCAGCCACTCTGCCCATCAAACGCAGCCACTGTGCCCATCACAAGCAGCCACTGTGCCCATCACAAGCAGCCACTGTGCCACCAAACGCAGCCACTGTGCCATCACATGCAGCCACTGTGCCATCACATGCAGCCATTGTGCCATCACATGCAGCCACTGTGCCGACACACGCAGCCACTGTGCCGACACACACAGCCACTATGCCACCATCAATTGTCGCCACTGTGCCCACCAAATGCAGCCACATGTGCCCATCACATGCAGCCACTGTGCCAACACATGCAGCCACTGTGCCATCAATTGTTGCCACTGTTCCCATCACATGTAGCCACTGTGCCATCAATTGTCGCCACTGTGCCCATCACACGCAGCCACTGTGCCAATCACACGCAGCCACTGTGCCATCACACGCAGCCACTGTTCCCATCACACGCAGCCACTGTGCCATCAATTGTTGCCACTGTGCCCATCACACGCAGCCACTGTGCCCATCACACGCAGTCACTGTGCCATCAAACACAGCCACTGTAACCATCAATTGTTGCCAGTTTGCCCCACTGTGCCCATCAATTGCCGCCAGCATGCTGCCAGTTGACCCCATCAATTGCCTCCAGTTTGCCAGTCTGTGGCTTTCAAAGTCCCACTCAAGGGGGCACAGTCCTTTGTTCTATTGCTTTAAGTATATTCTTGTTTTGAAACAACATTGATTCTTTCTTAAAAATGGGGGGGGGGGGGGCAATTTGCCATCTTCGCCCTGGGCACCAAATGGCCTTGTCCCGGCACTGACCTGAATTGTCCGCCCATGTGAAAGGGGCCTAAGGCTGGTCATACATTATACAGTTTTCTTGTACAATTTTCCTTTACATTAACCAAAGCAATATAATATGAGGTCAAACCTAAACACTTTCAATTTTTATGCAGTCAGGCAGGCCTTTGTACTACATAGTTGACTTGACAGTACATCTAAAGGAAATTGAACAAGGAAATGGGATGGCCATACACAGTGGCGGCTCGTCCATAGGGGCGCCCGGGCGCCGCCCCCCCCTACTAATTTTTTTTTAATTTCAATTTTTTTTTTTACCAAATGCACTATGTGGCGCCGGCCACGTGCGTTATGGGAAGCGCCACGTCCATGCAATCACAAGATTGCAGATGCGGCACTTCATTTGTGTGCTTTAGAACCGCCTTGTGGCGCTTACCGGGTAGCCACAGTGTCTGCCCGGCGCTCGTAGTGTCTATTACTACGGCCGGGCAGATTGATTGACATCTAAGGCCATGATGTCACTTCCTGTTGTCTCTCTCTCATCGCTCCTGAGAGAGAGGAGACAGGAAGTGTGAGGAGCAGACTCCTCCACAGCCATCACAGCCATGGTTCCACCAAAATAGTAAGTGCTGCTGCTGATGCCCCTCTGTTTAATTTTCCTTTTAAAAGGTGAGGTCGTCGGCGGCACCCAACCCCGCCCCCCCCCCCCCGCTTATCATCATGAATAAGAATGTAATTTTTTAGGGCGAATTTCGGCGGCACCCGCAACCCCCCGCAGCCCCCCCGCTTATCATCATCATGAAAAATAATGTCATTTTCAGGGCGAATTTCGGCGCCCCCCCCCCCCCCGTTTGTCAGATTTAAAAATAATGTAATTTTCAGTGGGAATTTCGGTGGCAATATCCCCCCCCCCTATTAACATCTTTAAAAAAAAAAACATTTTTGGGGGGAATTTCGGTGGCACCCCCCTTATCATCTTTAAAAAAAAAATGGGGCATTTGATGCAATTGATGGGGCAGTCGCTGTAATTAACGGGGCAGTTGCTGCAATTGATGGGGCAGTCACTACTATTGATGGGGCAGTCTCTGCAATTGATGGGGCAGTTGCTGTAATTGATGGGGCAGTCGCTGCAATTGATGGGACAGTTGCTGTAATTGATGGGGCATTTGCTGTAATTGATGGGACATTTGCTGTAATTGATGGGACATTTGCTGTAATTGATGGGGCATTTGCTGTAATTGATGGGGCATTTGCTGTAATTGATGGGGCATTTGCTGTAATTGATGGGGCATTTGCTGTAATTGATGGGGCAGTCGCTGCAATTGATGGGGCAGTCGCTGCAATTGATGGGGCAGTCGCTGCAATTGATGGGGCAGTCGCTGCAATTGATGGGGCTGTCGCTGTAATTGATGGGGCAGTCGCTGTAATTGATGGGGCAGTCGCTGCAATTGATGGGGCAGTCGCTGCAATTGATGGGGCAGTCGCTGCAATTGATGAGGCAGTCGCTGTAATTGATGGGGCAGTCGCTGTAATTGATGGGGCAGTCGCTGCAATTGATGGGGCAGTTGATGCAAATAATGGGACAGTCGATGCAATTGATGGGACAGTCGATGCAATTGATGGGACAGTCGATGCAATTGATGGGACAGTCGATGCAATTGATGGGACAGTCGATGCAATTGATGGGACAGTCGATGCAATTGATGGGACAGTCGATGCAATTGATGGGACAGTCGCTGTAATTGATGGGGCAGTTGATGCAATTGATAGGGGCAGAGGCTGCAATTGATGGGGACAGGCGCTGGCTGCAAGTAATAGGGAGAGAGGCTGCATTTAATGTGACTCAGGCTACATTTGATGTGACACAGGGCTGCATGTAAGGAGGGACTCCTGATGGCATCTGGTGGCAGGCGACACGCTCTGGGCTCCCACTGATTCTGCATTATGGTGAGTTGAATGGTTTCATTTTATATTGCAATGTAATAATAGAAATAATGTGCTTCAATCATCCTAACACCATAACAACCGTGGTGCCGTGATGATTGAAGTATCTTTATCTGCTGATTGTTAAACTTTCTAGAATACACATTTATATTGTTGTGTAGAATCTGGGCCTGCTGTCCCTCTCTCTCCCTCCAACCCTCGTTCATCTCAGATGCTAACCACACCACCTTAGAGCTACGACCACTATTTTGATTAAACCACGCCCATTTCCACCAAGTGGGAGGGGTCAAAAAGGAAGGGCGGGGTCTGGCGCCCCCCCATCCTAAAACTTCACCAGCCGCCACTGATTTATACATACACATGTCCAAAACACACTAACATGGTGATTAGCCCTCAGTCACATTTAATTTCATGCGTGTTTCTTCTCCAGGTTGTCTTAGAAAAATTGGCGCCAGTAATGTCAGTTGTATAAGTCAATTTAACAAAAAATTATTTTCTGCAATATTTTGCTGAGATTTAGACAATCTGTTTAGACAAAAGTTGCTTGATAACAACAAATAATTACTCCTTGTTTCATTATTTAGAGGCTATGGCCCGGATTTAGATACAAATGCCTATCTTTATTCGGGCGTAGCATATCTCATATACGCTACGCCGCCGTAACTTTGAGAGGCAAGTCCCGTATTCATATAGAACTTGCGCCCGAAGTTACGGCGGCGTAGCAATATGGGCCGGCGTAAGCCCGTGTAATTCAAAATAGGCTGGTAGGGGGCGTGTTGTATGCTAAATAGTCATGACCCCACATAATTGACGTTACTAACGAACGGCGCATGCCAGGGAGTCTCAGGACCTACTTCCTGTTGGGCCAGGAGGCGAAGCCTTAGTCACTTCTTGTTCCGCCTGTTGGTATTGGTGTTGATGGCAATGGTGAGAGTGAGGGGAGAAGGTTTGTTTGCCCCCCCCCCCCAAAAAAAATGTCCAGCATCAGCTGCCACTACTATTCAAATATATGTTTGGTCACAATGTCAAAATTTTTGATGACCTTACCTGACTTCATGGCTAAGATCCATCCCCCTTTAGAGTGAGCCCCTTATTGGCCATAGATGGTAGCCGATGATCTAACTTACCCTGACATGCCCTTAAGATTGGCCAATTGTCTGCGCGACATTTACCACTGGATGACCATCAACAAACTGTGCCTCTAAGGTAACAAAACAGAGGTCATGATAGTTGGAAAAGGCAAGACCGACTTTCTTCAAAATTGGCCCACTGAGTTGGGCTTGACAACAAATCCGAAAGATAAGGTGACGGTCCTGGGGGTTATCCTGGACGAAAAACTAAGTATGATTCCCCAGGTTAGACAATCGGTTTCGAGAGCCTCCCATTTTCTGCGACTTATCCGCAAGGCAAAACATCTCCTGACCCAAGACCAGAGGAAAGACTTAGTCCAGGCACTAATTATTTCTCACCTTGACTTTTCAAATGGAGTCCTACTAGGCATTCCAATGAAATGGTCTAAGAAACTGCAGCTGGTGCAGAATCAAGCAGCCAGGCTTATCTACAATCTCCAAAAGCAAGACCATATCAGCCCTGTGCTCAAAGAACTTCACTGGCTCCCTGTTACAAAACGGGCCGATATTAAAATCCTCTGTCTGATCTACAGGGGCTACCACCAGCTGGGACCACAGTTCCTTTCAGATCTGACTCCACACTATATACCTAGACGCTGTCTTTGCTCAGCCAACAAAGCTCTACTCATTGGCAATACTGACAGGCTAATTTCTATAGGAGGAAAACGGATTGTCTCCGCGGGGGCGACTCTCTGGAACCAAATCCCGCTTAACATTCGCATCTCCCGAAGCCTATATGCGTTCAGGAAGAAGCTGAAGACCTGGCTATTCTGCCAAGCATTTCAATCCTAGGCCAATTTTTCTTCGCTGATTTCTTGTTTTTTTTCTCCCTTCTCTTTTATTTATGCTCCCCTCGCCAGAACATCCGGGCTATTTTGTCACAAAGTGATTTGGCACCACCGACCGGTGGTATATGCGTGCTTCCCAAATAAATAGTAATAAATAAATAAATAAATAAATAAATAAAGATGCAATCTTAGTCGACAACAAACAGTGGAGTGGCAGTGTTTTTTTTTTTTTTTTTTTTACGAAGTAGCCATAAAGTCAAAGAAAGTATGGTCTCAGTACCAAATGAAACTAAGGCCCCTTTCACACTTGTGCGACCTGAAAGTTGCATGATTTTGACATGACTTGAAGCAATGCCTGTGTAATTTTGAGGTCTATGGACCTCAAGTCGCATTAAAGCGGAGTTCCACCTAAAAATGGAACTTCCGCTTAATCCACTCCTTGCCCCCTTATATGCCACATTTGGCATGTAATTTTTTTTGGGGGGGGGAGTGGGGGCTTCAGGAGAAGTGGGACTTCCTGTCCCACTTCCTCCTTCCGCCGAGGGGCTGGTAAGGCGAATAGCTTAATCGCCTTTTTGCAGCCCCTCCCTGTAGGCGAGCCCCTGTCCAATCGGACGGCGCTTGCGCATGCGCAGTGCCGCTCGCGCATGCGCAGTGGGTGCCCAGCCGTGAAGCCGAAAGCTGTCACTGCCGGGTGCCCACACTAGGAATGAAGACGTGCCGCTGGAACCGTGGAGCAGGTAAGTGTCTTTTTATTAAAAGCCAGCAGCTACACTTTTTGTAGCTGCTGACTTTTAATAAACTTAAAAACAGGCTGGAACACCCCTTTAAAGTCGGACCAAAATACTTCAGGGACTACTTTGAAGTCGCACAGGTATGACTTGGAGGATTCCCTTTATAGTGCAGTTTAAGCAGCGAATCTGCAGCTAGCACAATTCTCCCATGTAAGAAGTAAGTATCTCCTATGGTTAAGAGAAGTAGGATTTATCTTTCACTCTATGAATAGTGGTGGGCTTAAAGCGGAGGTTCACCCAAATAAAATTTTTCTCAGAACAACTTCTTTAGACTTCTAAGGCCGAGTACTCACGAGCAGACATGTCCGATGAAACCGGTCCACGGACCGTTTTCATCGGACATGTCTGCCCGGGGACTTCTGTTCGATGGCTGTACACACCATCGAACAGAGGTCCGCGCGTAAACAATACGCGGGGCGTGTCCGCGGTGTCGCCGCGTCGATGACGTGGTGTCGCCGCGACAATGACGCGGCGACGTGGGCGGCCTGCCTTTAAAATGCTTCCACGCATGCGTCAAAGTCATTCGACGCATGCGAGGGATGGCGGGCGGCAGGACATGTACGGTAGGTCTGTACAGACGACCGTACATGTCCGGGCGGACAGGTTTCCAGCGGACTATTTTAAAGCAAGTCCAGGAAACAGTTGTCTGCTGGAAACCTGTCCGATCCGCCCGAAAATGGTCCGCTCGGGCCTACACACGGCCAAACATGTCTGCTGAAACTGGTCCGCGGACCAGTTTCAGCAGACATGTTTGGTCGTGAGTACGGGGCCTAACATACCTGTACATACCTTTATAATCTATTTTTTCATTCCGGCTTCCGGGTACTTCTCCCCGCGGAGAAGGCGTTTCCAAGCTGAGGAGGCATGTCATCTGGGAGGTCGCCCAGATGATTGACGTCTTTTCAGCAAAAGTTCCCCCCGGCGGATAAGGCCCCGCCCCCCGTATTGCGTAGGTGCGTCCAAGCCGACTAGCAGATCTGCATGTTCGGCTTCTTTCGGAAACGCCGTGGTGGGCCTTTGTGGGTCTAAGATAGAACTAAGTACCAAAGAGGCTTTTCTGGCTAATAAAGATAATTAAAGCATCCTGTAATGTCCGCTCTTGGATAGAACTTTACATTTTAAAAGTTGTAAATGAAGTATAGATTTACTAAAAAACATGATAAACCAAATATATATTTTTTTATATACCCATATTATCTTTAATGCATTTCTCATGAAAACAGTACATCATTTATCATAAATAAAAGACTGCATTCTGAATACTGCTTATTTAAACAAATTTAAAGGCCTGTCCCTTCTCAAAAGTAAAATTGCTTGTGGGGAAGAAATTACTTGAAGCTCCATTAATTATTATCTCATTACGAAACCTAGTGTTGCATCTTCAAACCGTACACTAGGACTATGAAGCTGTCAATTATAGTGAATAATTAAGGGGCCAGGTGCATGTTTAATTTAAAAAGATAAACATCTAACCAGATGTTCTATGCCCATTGGTTTATAATAAGCTGGGCTCAAGGGTTTTTAACAATACACAGAAGAGACATATACTCTTGGCCACCTTTTGCATACTAATGCTTAAGTCAGTTACCATTAATTAAGAGAGGTGGTAAAACCATGTCCACTAGAGCACCCCTCTGTTAATAAGCTAGAAATGCCATTACAGTTTGACTATACCTACAAAACAACATATGTAATATATCACTTGCATTACATGATGTTGTTAAAGTGTTTAATGGTCAAATTTATGAAAGAGACAGAAGAGCACAAGGATCCCATGTAATAAAAATGCTACATTTATTAGGTGTAAAAACAGATTGGCAACTCACAAGCTTCTTCAAAGGAATAGCGCATCATGTCAATTACAAGTAGTCAGTAGGAGCCCATGCAGGACGGTTGTTGACAATCATTTCTTCCAACAGAACTCGCTCCCAAGATTTCAGGGGAAGGACTGGGCTATGTATCCTCGAAATGCATCACCTAGCCATCCATCTGAACACCGTCTGCATTAGGGTGACCACATTTCCAAACTACCATTCAGGGACACCCTCCCTTCCCAAAAAATCAGCTTGTGCTGTAACGAATCACAGCACAGTGATTGGACACAAGAGGCGGGATTTATGATTTTTCCAATCACAAGAAGGGGGCGGGATTGTGCTTCTCCATGCATTCCCAGCCAGAACAAATACTGTCAGTGAGTAAATCGGTGATGTGGCTGCCTTTTTTTGGGGGCATCAGATTGGCCCAGGGGGGGGGGGGGGTGGCTGTGTCAGTTTAATCCTGGAATGAATGTGCCCAGGACAGATCTGCAAAATGCAGGACTGTCCCGTGGTCACCCATCTGCATCCCCTTTCTCCTAGAGATGCCACCAGGAGACAGAAATTGCCCCTTCCCCTGAGATCATGGAAATGGGTTCTGTCAGAAGAAGTTTAAGCCACCAACAACTGCACTCCAGGTGCCACAATGTTCAGGATGACGGACATTTCTTTGGCTTGAGATGCAAAAGTTTGTGAGATGCAAATTTGTATTTAAACCTAATAAATGTACAACTTTTTTTTTACATAAGATCCATGTGTTTTTCTTTCTCTTTAATTATGCTAGTATATGGATACCCTCCATTATATGGAGTTGCTGGATTTAGTGTACCACTTTCCTGACATGTTCATGTCCCTTATTACATGCATCCTCTGCGAATCTATAATCATTGCTAATTTTAGTATTTAGTATCAAGACCTCCTGTCCTTCTTCATAGATTTCAATCAGGTTGAGGCTGGTTTCATACTGATACTACACAATATGACTTTCATCCTACTTTGCTCTGCGACATCAGTCCTACATCTGTCCTACATTGGCCCCACATCCATCTGACTTGAATGAACAGGATACTACTTTGATCCAACTTTAAAATAGTCTGACTTGCCATTTGACCAATCAAAACAATCCCAGTGTGAGATCAATTTATTTTACTGCTGCTGTAATCACCATGTCGGATGTCAAAAGTTGGATGATAAAAACTAGGGCCCAGATTCTCGTACAGCGGCGTATCTTTGAGCGGGCGTAACGTATCCTATTTACGTTACGCCTCCGCAACTTAGACGGGCGAGTGCAGTATTCTCAAAGCACTTGCTCCGTAAGTTGCAGCGGCGTAGCATAAATAGGCCGGCGTAAGCCCGCCTAATTCAAATGTGGAAGATGTGGGCATGTGTTATGTAAATGTTATGTGACCCCACGTAAATGATGCTTTTTACGAACGGCGCATGCGCCGTTTGTGTACATATCCCAGTGTGCATTACTCCAAAGTACGCTGCAATGACATATTGGTTTCGACGTGAATGTAAATTACGTCCAGCCCCATTGACGGACGACTTACGCAAACGACGTAAAATTTTCAAAATTCGACGCGGGAACGACGTCCATACTTAACATTGGTACGCCGCATGTACGCCTCATATAGCAGGGGTAACTTTATGCCGGGAAAAGCCTAACGTAAACGGCGTATCTGTACTACGTCAGCCGGGCGTACGTTCGTGAATTTGCGTATCTAGCTGATTTACATATTTCTAGGCGTAAATCAGCCTACACGCCCCTAGCGGCCAGCGTAAATATGCAGTTAAGATACGACAGCGTAAGAGACTTACGCCGGTCGGATCTAATACAAATCTATGCGTAACTGATTCTAATGCCGCATACACACCATCACTTTATGTAATGAAAAAAAACGACATTTTCTGTGAAGTAAAAAACAACGTTTTTGAAACTTCAATTTTCAAAGACGAAGTTGCCTACACACCATCGTTTTTCACACAATGTTCTAGCAAAGCGAGGTTACGTTCCACCACGTTTTTCCATTGAAGCTCCCTTCATAAGTAGCTTCTGGGCATGCGCGGATGAAAAAACGTCGTTTTAAACAACGTTTTTGCTACACGCGGTCAATTTCTGTGAAGTAAAAGTTGACGTTTTGAAAAACGACACATAAAATTGAAGCATGCTTCAATTTTTTTTGGTCGTTTTTTAGAAGACATAAAACAACGTTTTCCCCCACACACGGTCAATTAAAGTGACGTTTTTAAAAACGTCATTTTTTTTCATCACATAAAACGACCGTGTGTACGCGGCATGAGAATCAGGCGCATAGATACGACGGCTCGGACTCAGAGTTACGACGGCGTATCTGGAGATACGCCGGCGTAACTCGTTTGAGAATCCGGGCCTAGGATCCTACTTTGATTCGACTTCAATGATATTTAATGGGCTGAAGTAGGACCAAAGTCGGACCAAATTAGTACAGGGAGCATTTTCAAAGTCAGACCGACCTGTGTCAGACCAGTAAAGACGGCTCTCATAGGAAAACATTGATTTTCACACGTCATGCGACTTGAGTTCCCAATGTCGGAGCGTTTGTCGTACCAGTGTGAACCCAGCCTTACAGATAAGTTTGAGTTTCATAGATTTCAAGCAGTGGGTAGGGAAATACCAGAACAGGGAAATTACCTAAAAAATGCATAGAAAATAAATGTAAGACACAAGGAAACTCATGGCAGCAAAAAAAAAAAAAAACACCTTTAATTATATATTAGCAAATGAATACCCATTCTTTGAATGGCATGAATACTAAATTCCTTAGAAGTGTCCCTAGGGTATGACTACAGTGTACAGAGTTTAGCAGTCTGGGGAATGTACAGCACATTGCACATAGTACAGAAATTCTTGTGTTGTATGTCATGCTGTCACACTTATGATAGTATAAATGTTTAAATACAGTGGGTATAGAAAAGATTCACCCCTCCCCTTAAAATAGTCACATTTTGTTGCTTTGCAGCCTTAAATGAAGACACACTTTTTGTTTTATCCAGCTGTCTTTACTAGTGTAATTTATAATGTCAAAGTGAAAGATATAACACCAACATGTCAGAAAAAAAAATCAAAAACCAAAAAAAAAGGATCACCCCCTTAAATTGTAGCCTTTAGTCTGTTGGCATATGTCTCTACTAGTAAATGTGTGTAAAGGAAAATACTGCGCGGTCGCAGTAAGTGTGATGAACAAAGAGTAGGTATCAAATAAATGGTACAAAAACAAAAAGTGGTGTGCAACAGCTGCCGGTATGCTAGATACATACACTAAACAGTTAACAAAAATTTTAAGCTGCGCTGCGTTGCACTGTGACAACTCTATTTTTGGTCCAACCTCAATAATAGTTAAATGTGAAAAGAAATTGAAAAAACAATCTATAATAGTCAATGGTGAAATGATGCCTGACTGTGTTGATACAGTGTATAGCACCAATAAGTGCCAAAATGTGCTAATGGACAAGAACACTCATGCTGTACAAACAAAAGCAGATACTGAATAATAATCAATATGCTAAAATATATAAGTGACACCCAAATGGTTAACAATAGGAAAGATCACTCCTACTGTGCAAACATATCATAAAATAAAATAAAAATGTTGAATGATATTCCAATCAGCTTGAAGGAATAGAGTCCATAAACGTTGAGTGTCCGTGACTTCAAAGCGAATAAACGCCCAGGAAGAAAGGGCCAAGAGAAATAGATGTGTGCCTCCACCTCTAATTGTAAATCTCCTTACCGACTCCTGTGGATCTCTTGTTACAGAGATCGCGTTCGCTTGTGGCTGTTAACCCTGCCCTGGGTCTCAATGGTCTCTCACAGGTTGCTCTCCTATTCCCCTCGCGTGTGGGCTTCTTAATACCCATGTGGAAATAAAGGCTACCATAGTGTAGTATTTACCAAAGTGTAATAATAAAATAAAAGCATGCACTCACGTGAGGTAGAATAAAATATGCGTTGTAATAATTCTCAAGCCGGCCGGCTCTCACTATCCGCCCGTGCTTCTGGGTAGTAGCGTGGTCTCGTTGGTGACGTCAGCACGCTGCTCCTCCCTACGCCGTTTCGTCAAATCGCTGACTTCTTCCAGGGGCACGAGCGGCGTGCTGACTCACCGCTATGTCTCTACTAACTTTGAAGATTTAGACTTTGCAATATTTGCCCACTCTTCTTTTCAGAACTTCTCAAGTTCAATTAAATTTGATGGTGATCATTTGTGGACTGCAGTCTTCAAGTCATTCTACAGATTTTCAATGGGGTTTAAAAGGGTTGTAAAGTCAATTTTTTTTAACTCAATGCATTCCTTGCATCAGTGGCCGCCCATCCATTAGGGGGGCCAGGGCATTGCTCCTTCTATCCACGCCACCCCCTATATGAATAATGTATAGATTAATGCAATACAATCTATCCATGGCCTCCACCCACAGCTATTCCTGTGTCCGGCCCCTTTCAGGACGCCGGGCGCCTGAATTACATGAACCATAGGCTCTAATAGGCTTCAAAATAGGGTGGGCTTGAAACGCAGAGCATTGTGCCATGAGCCCACCCAGGTGTTACAACAGCAAATGAATATTCGCTGTTGAAACACTGATCCTGAATGCGGGCAATAAGAAGCAGGTCTGAGACCCATTTTCCGTGTGGCCCAAAAGAGAAGACTCCCAATTGGCCACTGAGGAGGAGGGAGAAAAATTAAGCCTTTTTTTTAACCCGAGACCCCTTTCGATCCAGCGCCATGCACATCTGCAGATCATTTCTCCCCTCACTTCTGGATCTCGCTGGCAATGCTGGGGCATGGGAAGCCATTGGCTCTCAGCACTGTCAATCAACGGCAGGGACGATGGAGCGGGGGAGGGGCCGAGTCCCTCTGTCAATTGATGCAGCAGAGGGACTCGGGTGTAGGATTGCCACCTGTCCAGGAGTCACCCAGACAGTTTGGGGTTTTAATCGTGTCCGGCTTTCAGTCCACCTGAAACCCGGACCCATTATTCAGACCAGGCTGTGGCTCCCCAAGTAACTGAGATAGTCATACACAAATCTGTTGCTGCTGCGGAGGCAGGTTTGGCATCACTGAAGGGTGGGGTGATGATGTCAGCAAGAGCAATTTAGCCACACCCACTGGCACGCTCTGTGCACTACACTACTACTCCCCTCGGGGGACACAAATATGTCCCTGGTCTTTTATAATCCTATAGTGTTTACTGCCAAAATAACAAGAATTGCCCTGTGCCCCAAAAGTGTTTGGGTTTGGCTTGAAGAAAAGGTGGCAACCCTACTCGGATGTGAGCACGCACGAGTGCCCCCATAGGAAGTGGCTTCCCATGGGGGTACTGGACAGAGGGGAGGAGCCAGGAGCACCGGCAAGGGACCCGAAAAGAAGAGGTTCCTGCCCGCACTGTGCAATGCCATTGCACAGAGTAGGTAAGTATAGACATGTTTGAAAAACAAAATTACCTTTACAAACCCTTTAAAGTGGTTGTTAAGCCACGCTAACCCGTTTGCACCATTAGCACTGTCCCCTATTGCTGTGTCCCCCTCTGTGTGATTTATAAAAATAAGTGCTGCAAATACCTAATTTCAGAGCCGAGATCACATGACAGGCCGGATATCTCCTTTCTTCCTCTGAGAGATACAACGGGCGGGGCTGAAATTGCCCTGCGGATGTCATTTGGGAGGGGAGGAGGAAGGGAAGGAGATATGTGGCCGGTCATGTGATCACCTGTTTACATTTTGTTCTGGTACCGCAGAGAATGTTGGGGAATTGAGTTCAGGAGGAGAAGAGACTCAATTTGCCCTGACCTGTAATAAACTACATTACCCAGAGAGCAGCGATATAACCCCAAGATGCTTTGCCTTCCGCACTGCCTGCTGGGGGAGGTAATTTAAGGGAGAGGACTTGTGTGGCGCATTCTCTCTGGACCGCCTCTTCAACCCAGGAGGACACTGCCAGAAGTGTCTCTACAGGGAGTAGGCCGCAGCTGAGGCCTACATACACTCGGGCGGAGCGCCTTTGAGAAGAAGAGACGGAACCTCTGTCGGAGTGATCGGACGGGCTTCCAGTATCCCTGCGACCTGTCTGAGAACCGGAGGCTGCCGGCTAACAGAAATGTGACTGGAGATCGGTGACGGAGTGCCACAGAAGGACAAGGCCTGAATCGGTTGGGTGAGACGGGCACTTGCCCGAGAGTACTGACTGTCTTGTGGTTTGACGGTTTAGGGAACTTTAACCAGTTTACTATTTCCCTTTTGGATTATAAATTGCTCTTTGCACGCCAACGCATGCCAACGCACAAGTGCACAAACTATTAGTATAAAAATTGTATAATGAAGTTTGGCCTGGGACACCAGGCCATATTGATTAGCTATAGTACTTAAAGGCTATCCATTTAGTGTTGCATATTGTTGATATTCATTTTATTGCTCGTTGATTGAGTAATTGGTCATATTATATTGTATAGTATTGTAGAGAGACAGAGGCTTGGGAGGCTTGGCAAGAGGGCGTTTCAATGTGTATATTTTGTTGGAGTCCCCCTTGCTGTGTGCTTACACAGGTCTATATGACATTATAGTCTAGTTCATACTGTAGTATTGGGGGTGTTTAACTCTTGTGGTAGATGCATTTTCGTGCAGTGAGTCGACACCAAACAGGCATTTAACGTTAGGGGCCTGGTAGCCCACGTTTATTAAATAAGGAAAAATAAAACAAAAGTCCACACAGGAATCCCACGCAGGGGTTTAAACATTATTCAGAGACAACTGAAAATACCAGCCCACCTGGCTACTCTTTAATGGCACTGCTGCCACAGGTACTGGTCCCTCAAACCAGCAGCTCCTCCAGACCCACGGTCCCGGATCCACACGGCTCCGAAGCCCTTCAACGCATACAGCGTCTGTCTGCACACAGCGTCTGTCCCAACACAGAGACACCAGCAGCCAGCTGCACACACTCCACCTTCTTCTCCACTCTGCGCTCACCAGTCTCTCATTATATTGGTTGTGTGCACCTGGGCACACAACCTGCTGGCTATTCATAATACCTGGACACAGGGTTGGAGATCCCATCCCACCCAAGTCTCTGCAGGATCTCCAAACTACAACAGCCCCATTCGAACTTAGCTTTGAAACAGAGAAAACTGTTTTGGCTGCTTTCTCCGGGTTTTTCTATGCTGTGTAGTTCTGCAGTCCACTGACATGCAGACTCTGTGTCCGTTTTTGCTCCCTTTTTATAGTGACAGGGACTCTCACTCAGTAGTGTATTTAGGTTTTGTGCTGCCCTAGGCCTGGCTAAACTTGTGCACCCTCTTAAATATGACCCACCCTTTCCTGTCAAGGCCACACCCCTTTCTGTTTAAGTCCCAACCTGGAATTTTCGAGTTGGGACACTAGTTCTTAGGGCTTGGAGGGGGGGGGGGGCAGTGAATTACCTTAATTTGCATAGCTTTCCTCTCACTTCTTGTTTGGCTATGGGGCAGGAAGTGAAGGGAAATCTCTGCAATGGGACAGGGATGGTAAAAAGTAAACTGACAGAGGCTATAACCCTCCCTTACTCTATCCAAAATGAACAAAAAAAATGTTGCCTATAGTTTTACTTTAAGCACAAATTTCTGATAATTTTATGGAGAGGATTAAGAAGATATAACCATGCCAATGGTGTAGCAGAAAACATATATCACAGTAAGGAAGGTTTGTTTGTTTGACTCTTTCTGTGCTGCCCCCCTGCAAAGTGCTGCCTTATGCATGGGCCTTGTTGGCCTAGGCCAGGATACAGCATTGCTCTCACTATTGCATACCCCCCCCCTTTGTTTCGAACCCGAAGGGGGCGGAACACCAGCACACGTCATCAGGGTTGGGACACCTCTGTGCCGGCTGTCAGCCACGTAGGCGCAGGGCCGTCTTACCGAGCGGGCACACATGGGCAGTGCCCAGGGGCAACAAGTGCTGATGGGCCCCATCAGGACTGACTCCGATCTAGGGGGATGCAGTACGTACTGCATGTGCAGTTCCCGGCAGGAGCCGACAGAGACCGAGAGTCTGCGATAATCTGACAGAGTGCAGTCACTTGTACCCTCCCCCTTTCTCTCAGCGCGCCTTATTCAAGTTCCTCACAGGAGATGCTGAGAGGGGGAGGAGTGGAGCCATGCAGCCTGCAGTGGAGGACGAGTTTAGCCTAGCCTAAGGTAAGCTAGCTGAACATCATGCAGTCAGTCCTGTCGGTGGCTTATCTTAGTGGGCAGGAGGAAGAGGGGGAGAGAGGGGAGAGGAGGATGGGCTCTGTGTAGCAGGCTTCTGTCTCATGCTGTTACAGTAATGTGTGGCTGTGTACTGCTGTGCTTCTAAAGGGAGCATGTTTTCTGAGATCTCCCTTACACCTCTCTATCCCTACCCATTATCTGCTCACCAGGCACAGCCTCCTATCCTGTATGACCACCTCATGTGTCAGGCTGTGGCACTACAAATCCCAGCATGCCAGGAGAGGGGAGGAAGCAGCAACATCACAGATCAGGCTGGTTTTGTAGATGAAAAGTGCTGGTGTTGTATAGTGTGTCTTATGAAATGTATGATAATTATATATTTGATTATTATGCTTTATGGTTTTAAAGTGGAGGTTCCATAAAAAAAAATTTGCTTTAAACTGTAGCTTATGACTAAAAAAGAAAAAAAACATTTTTTATTTTTTTTACTCATCTGGAAATGCCTGTTGCTATGCGGTCCCACGAAATCTGCCTTTGAAACCACCTAGGATTCTGACATCATCTCCCTCCAATGCTCCTGGGAAATGTGTGTCATCATTTCCCAGGATGCAGTGCGCTGTCCAATTATCACTCCCCATCCAAGACTTCCAGGAAGTAAGTGCCTGTAGGCTTCACAATGCCCACAAGCAAATGACAATGGTGTAGATATAGTTTTATAAACTTTGGGCCAGATTCTCAAAGGCGTTACGACGGCGCAACACCATTAGCGCCGTCGTAACTCCTCATCTGGCCCCGGGTATCTATGCGACTGATTCTTAGAATCAGTTGCGCATAGATAACCATTAGATCTGACATGCGTAAGGCTGTTACGCTGTCAGATCTTAAAAGTAATTTTTTTTCCCGCCGCTAGGTGTCGCATCGTCGTTTTCCCCGTCGTCTATGCAAATGAGGTAAGTACGCGAGATTCCCGAACCTACGCGCGTCCGACGCTGAGAATTTACGTCGTTTCCATAGCATACGCGACGCGTAAGGTTGCCCCTGCTATTAGCAGGGGCAACCAATGTTAACTATGGCCGTCGTTCCCGCGTCGAAGTTTAAAAAAAATACGTTGTTTGCGTAAGACGTCCGTGAATGGCGCTGGACGCCATTTACGTAAACGTCTAAGCAAATGACGTCGGGGCGACGTCATTTAGCGCAATGCACGTCGGGTAATTTACCCGACGGAGCATGCGCAGTACGCTCGGCGCGGGAGCGCGCCTAATTTAAATGGTGCCCGCCCCATTTGAATTGGGCAGGGTTGCGCCGAGCGAATTAACGATACACCGCCGCAAGTTTACAGGTAAGTATTCTGAGAATCAGGATGTAAACCTGTAAACCTGCAGCGGTGTAGCGTACAGCACATACATTACGCTGCCCAGGAGCAACGTTAATGTATGAGAATCTGGCCCTATCTTTTTTGAATATCTTTGCGGATCGGCGGCGGATTGTAAAATAGTAAGTGACCAGATTTATATTATAAAAACGCAGGATGAAAGGACATACATTTAAAAAATGCTAATTGTGGTTGGAACTCCGCTTTATGGTGTTTATTATTCATATATATATTTTTTTGTAAGTAGTGAGCAAATTTGGTGTGGAAGCGCATTGGAGTCTTTTTTTATTTGTTTATAATGGAAAGACATAGTAATGGAGTGATGAGGGGAGGGGATGGACAGATATGGAAAGAGTGAGGAGTAAGTTGGGGTTCTTTCACACCTTCAGGTCTGTCTGTCAGTTTTTCAGGCGGACCTCATCGGACGCTCTATTTACCTCTAGTTAGTGACAGATGTCAGCGGTGACATGTGCGCTGGCATCCAATCCGCTAATCCTGGTGAATGGAAATCCTATTTTCCATCCTTCTGTCAGATGGGATGAAAACGGACTGGCGGATAGAAGAGAGCGGAGCTCTTAAAGGTCCATCTCTCCACTGTGAGCAGAGACGGACCTGTCATCTGTCAGCTCAGTGGGGCTCAACGAAGCGATCCCTGCTGAGCAAGCGGAGTCCATGAAAACGGAAGTGTGTGTGTGAAAGAGCCCTAAATAATGGAGGTATAGATTGGGTGACAGAGAGATGGATGATGGGAAAGAGCAAGACATGGAGGGATGTGAGCGAGACAGAGAAATGGAATGATGAAGCAAAGGATGGAGTTATGGAAAGAAAGAGGGAGAGAGAATACTAGAGGAATGAAAGTGATGGAGGATAGAAAAGGTGGAGGGATATAAGGCACAAGGATTGTTGGATGGGCAGTATGATGGAGAAAGGAATCGAGTAAAAGATAAAAGGATGGAGTTATGGAAAGATGAAAGAAAGGAGGGAGAGAGTAACAGAGGGATGGAAGTGATGGAGGGTGGAGAGGCTGGCGGGACCTGCAACAGAGGGAGGGATGGAGACAGGAGGTGTTTAGAATTAAGGACATACATTCTTGTGATTCTGGTGGCTACCTGGGATTTCACTTTCACTTTCACCTCACTTTCTCTGGTTGCTATTAAACAGAAATTAGGGGGAAATATCTTCAGTGGTGACAATCTGATGGGTTACAATAACCTGCCCTTACTATATCAAAAATATAATAAGAAATATGTTTTTTTTTTTTTACCTTAATATCTGTCTTAAACCACTGTACTAACTGCATATTGCACTTGTTTGTAGCTTAAAGGGTCACTAAAGGAAAAAAAAATATTTGCTGAAATGACTGTTTACAGGGTATAGAGACATAAAAGTTAACTGATTCCTTTTAAAAATGATTAAAAAATGGAATTTAATCTATCATATAATGTACCTCTAGTTTAGGTACATACATGAATTTCCGGGTGAGAGGTGAGTCGGGAAGACTCACAGAACAAAAACAACAAATCCAGGGCAGTGTTTTGTTTTTAAAATGAATCTGATTGGTTCTGAGGAGTTTTAGACACACAGTAATGACAGCTTAGACCACCGTGAAAATCTCCCAGTACGATGGTTATAAGGAAACAGGCAACCAGGAAGTGTGGAGATCACAGCAGAATTACAGCAACTTCAAAGCAAAAACGAACAATAAGGACATGCAACCAGTACTGCATTAAGGTAAAGGAAGCCATTTAGCTAAAAAAATGTTTTCCTTTAGTGACCCTTTAAGTACTGAAATTTGCACGGACAACTGTAATTCTGTAACTTTTAGAAAATGCCAGGAAAAACGTGGCTGTGCCAGTAAATTTTGAATTTTGCGTCAGTGAATTTCAGTCTGGTAGGTTGGCAACACTGATCATGGGAAATCTAGTCCTGGAGGATTGGCGGCCCCAGGTGTGTCCACGGAGAGCAGGCTACAGCCCCCAGCATGCATTCACTCTGGGGGGGCCTGTAACCAGGAAAAAACTGAGGAATTGACTGATAATAGAAGAGAAAAAGAAAAGACTGTGCTGGGGGAAGCCAGAGAGGGAGCCACGCTATACCCCTGTACCCGCACCACCAGAGAGGGGGCCACGCTATACCCCTGTACCCACACCACCAGAGAGGGAGCCACGCTATACCCCTGTACCCGCACCACCAGAGAGGGAGCCACGCTATAGCCCTGTACCCGCACCACCAGAGAGGGAGCCACGCTGTACCCGCACCACCAGAGAGGGAGCCACGCTATACCCCTGTACCCGCACCACCAAAGAGGGAGCCACGCTATACCCCTGTACCAGAACCACCAGAGAGGGAGCCACGCTATACCCCTGTACCGCACCCACAGAGAGGGAGCCAAGGTGTACCCGCACCACCAGAGAGGTCTTACCTATTTGCAGCGCAGACCCTTTTATTTAAATGGGTTGCATTTGGTGAGTGGTAGTGCAGGCCTGTGGGGGCCCCAGTGCATTCCTTTGCCCAGGGGCCCACAATGCTATTAAGATGGCCCTGACTAGGCCCAACCCTTTTTTCGGGTGCGCTTCCAGGTAAGTCCTACCCTGACTCTCCATGGGATCCCACTTGTTTCTATCCTACGTTTTTTTCCTTTTCTGGGGCTTTTTTGCTTTTCTCAGGGGGAACTCTGCCTTCCCTGATACCCTCACTTTCTTGATATAGGGAACCTGTTCCTAATACTTTGCCTGATGGGGAACCACCTTTTCTCTCAGTGACACCAGATTTTACCATTACAACAGTTTTTTTTGGTTTAACAACTTGGCAATTAAACCCTCGCTAGCAGTACCGACCATTAGATCACCAATTTTGAGATCCCAACTCCCGATACCATCAGTGCTTTGTTCAGAATTTGTTAGGACCCGTCCTGAGGAGAGATCACATACTGGCGAGTGACTATGCTCCACGGAACTATCACCAAGCTCCACCTCACTTGCTGTTCAACGCTCTATGGGCGGCTGTCCTAACAAATGACACTGACCCAAGCACACATCATTCCCTATGGCGACAATGCCAACTGGTGTATGCATTACCTTGCTGTAGAAACCAACTCTTTCAGCACTCTCTCCCACAGTGTCTCCGGATACTTTAATTTGTACCTTTGTGCGACTGACATGAAAAATCTCTGCTATTGCCATGTCCATTTCGGTCCCTTCCTTCATGTGAAGTCTAGTGGGTGAGGCAGTATTCATGCCCTCTACTGACCACCGCTCAGCCGCACTTTGGACTGCATCAGCAGATGTTTTCCTAGTCACTGCATCAGGCGGAGAGACTTCTGATGTTTTCAAACGTTCTCCTGAGCGCTTTCCGTCCAAACCGGTAACTGGAAGCCCCCTCTCAGAGAACCTTGAGACCATCTGCCACACTGCTAACAAACATTGTACCAACCAGTTCCTCTTGTGATTAATATTAAGCATAGCCTGTACAACTTGGCTCCACCTACTGGTACTACGCAGTACCACCTTGTCCGACCACGGTGGATACACCCAAGTGTACAGCAAATTGCCTTTTTGGACTTCAAGCATTTTCAACAATACATTAGTCATCTTAATGCGATCCACATCTATATACAAGACCTTTCTAGGGACTTTTCCATTATTAATGACGTGGAGGGGCTCATCCACTGAAGTTGGAAAGGTAGAGACATTTACAGCGACCTCCACCTCATTGGTGGTATCGGTCTTCACAGCCTGGTGCTCAACTAGAGCACCGTCAGATGTACGTCATAAGTCACATTGCAATTTTTGCACTCACTATTTTCCAGTGGTTGGGCTGCGGATAACACAATTCCCATGCATGCGCCCTTAACTGGTCCTTCTGACTGGAGGGAATCAATCTCGTCAGGGGCCAACACGCCCTTGGTCACTGGCCACCCTGCATACCCTCCGTTGGGCATAGCAGGTGTTGATAGTTATCAAATGAGGGTCCTCAACTAAAATGGGCCAGTGCGCCGCTAAAATCTTTTCCTTTTTTTTGTACTTGTCATGGAAATGTGTAATAAAACGTGTGGGAGGCTTAGTAACAGGTGGTGGAATTCGTGGGCCTGTAGTTGGTTTGCGATAATTGTTAAAAGCATCACTAATAAGTGCGTTGGGATAACCTTTCTCTAAAAACTTCTGGGAGAGCAATTGGCCATGGACCTCAAAATCTGAATCTTTGGTGCAGTTCCTACGTAGGCGACAGAACTGACTGTGGGGGATGTTATTAACCCATCTAGGATGGTGGCAACTCTTGTAATGAATGAATGGGTTCCCTGCTGTAGGTTTGTTAAAGTTGTTTGCATAGATAGTACCTTTCTCGTGGCAAAGTTCAAGGTCTAAGAATGCTAGGGTATGTGGGTCGGCCACGTGGGTAAAGGATAGGCCCAAAGTGTTTAAATTGCAATATTGCACAAAGCCAACGATATCATCAGCTGTGCCATCCCAGATGATCACTATGTCATCAATATATCGACCATAGTACACCACCTGGGCGGCAAAGGGGTGGTCATTTCCATGGCCGCTACTATAGGGCGGCCAGGGGGGTTGGTAAGATCTTTATGGACTTTGGGTAAATGATAAAAATAGGGGACTTTATAAAAATTCTTAATTAAAAATGTGGCTTCAGATTTAGAAATAATATTGTCCTTGAGAGCTCGGTCAGCAAGGTTCATAGCTTCAAGGGCAAACTGAGAGGTGGGGTCACTAGGAATTGCTGAATAGGTCTTAGTGGCAGACAATAATCTATGTGATTCACGGGCATAGTCAGTTCTATCCTGAATCACTATGCTGTCCCCCTTAGCAGGTTTAATGACTATTAATTCGTTCTGAGTCAGATGTTCGAGAGCCTTAAGTTCTAATGGTGAGAGCTTGGATTTAGAATAGGCATGTTGGGAATCGGCTTTTCACATTTTAATAAGGTCTGCATATACAACTTGGTAAAAGGTTTGCAAATATGGGCCTTTGTGGTATGTGGGATTAAAAGACGATTTTGCCCGCAATGTTGTATGTCTAACTGGGGGTGAAATAGGACAGTGCTGAGTAAGCCACTCCAGATCAGCATAGGCATTATCAGCATATAGTTCCTCTAATAAAGCCAGTGCAGGCAGATCTGTATCATCAAGGGTACTGTTGTCAATCGCGGGTGTCAAATTAGCTGTGTCCAACGGTGGTAAATTTTTAGAGGCTTGTATATTAAAATGTCTCTGAACCGTAAGATTTCTAATAAACTTATTGAGATCTTTAAATAGTGTAAACGGATTAGGCTGCATAGTGGGAGCAAAGGTAAGTCCCTTACTAAGGAGAGAGATATCATAAGGAGTCAGTTCAGTACATGAAAGATTATAGATTTTTATAGTTTTCGCATTTTCCCCATTCTTCCTACTTCTACCCCTGTCCCCCTCCGTCCTCTTCTTCTCCGTGCTTTCTTTTGGTGAGGGTCGGTGGTGGGGTAGCTCCTAAAAAATCACTGTCTAAGCTTGGGATCAAAGGGTTGTTTGGAGTGACTATATTTCTGGGAGATTTAGATTTATGCAATTGCGTCAGGGGCAGATTATCTATCCAGGCCAAAGATGGCTGTACTTGAGTAGATTCAAAATGGTCAACTAGGGTACTGGGTAGGCCATTTAGAATGACAGTATTTGAAGTAGAAGCGGATACTGGTATACATTTGGATGTATCTATTGAATCTGTTCCCTGGGAAGACATGGAAGGTTGAATGGAATGGTCTCCTATGGAGGAAGATGATACCTTAGTAGGGCCCATGGAGGCTTTCCTAGGTCTATTCCTAGAGCGTTTGGGTTTGGGAGTAAAGGGTTTTGATCTCATGGTAGACTGGGGGGTGTGCCAGGGCAACAGCCATGGCTTGAATGTGTCCTGAGATGGACGTGGGGGTCATAGGTCTGGATGTTTGACTTGGTCTGGGAAGATTCTCATGTAGCAGAATAGACATGAGTGGGCGGGGCCCAGGATAGTTGCCATAGTGGGGAGGATGGGTCTGTTTCCAATTAAAAACTCTGTTAGTGTTGTAATCAAATAAGTCCCTTCTAAATTTGCCAAGTTTGTTCTTTCCTTACCTTCTTGTAAGTGTGTTTTGTACAATGTGTCATTAAAAGAACCTCTTTAATACTGCACTTAGGTGGCGCTTCCTTTCTCTACCCCTCTTTTGTTTACCACAGAGTCAGCTCTCTGAGGACAGCAGCCGCCATTGAACAGCCAAATCACCTGCATTTTTAACCATTGAACTGCCTGTTACTATTATTTCTAATGGACTAATCACCATACCCCCTATCCATACATGTACCTTGTATTTGCGCTGACAGTTACCTCTCCTATAGTACACTGATGCACACTCATGCTTTGTTATCGCAGTGATGCCTCTCCCATTGCTATGGGTGATGACCTCTTTCAGTTATGACTAAGCACTAGTCTCAGTGCGAAATGCGTTAGAGGTCAGGTTTTATTTTATTTTGCTGTGACTTGTAGTGCTGTCCTTCTTTTAAAAAAATACTACAATTTGTTCAGAGTGCGGCTGTCCAGAGACCATCTTTGTTCCTGCTTTGATGACCTCTCTTTGCTGCAGCATTGCTGGTGGCCCATAATGCGATGGAACTGTCCTCTAAGAAGGATTTCCTCTTTAAACTTGCGGTAGTCATCTTGATCACCGTCCATCAAATGGTAAACCGACCGGTACACTACCAGTAATAAGGTTTGCAGCAATTTTGTCCAATGCAGTTCGCCTGGCTGCCACACACAGCTAGCAGTAGTTCCTGCTGCGACTCACCACGGAGCAAGGATCCGGATTCCACCGTCTAGATGCCCGCTAAATCCACTACTGTAGTATTGGGGGTGTTTAACTCTTGTGGTAGATGCATTTTCATGCAGTGAGTCGACACCAAACAGGCATATAACGTTAAGAGCCTGGTAGCACACGTTTATTAAATGAGGAAAAATAAAACAAAAGTCCACACAGGAATCCCACGCAGGGGTTTAAACGTTATTCAGAGAGAAAATACCAGCCCACCTGGCTACTCTTTAATGGCACTGCTGCCACAGGTACTGGTCCCTCAAACCAGCAGCTCCTGCACACGGCTCCGAAACCCTTCAACGCATACAGCGTCTGTCCGCACACAGCGTCTGTCCCAACACAGAGACACCAGCAGCCAGCTGCACACACTCCACCTTCCTCTCCACTCTGCTCTCACCAGTCTCTCATTATATTGGTTGTGTGCACCTGGGCACACAACCTGCTGGCTATTCTTAATACCTGGACACAGGGTTTGTAGATACCATCCCACCCAAGTCTCTGCAGGATCTCCAAACTACACAGCCCCATTCTAACTTAGCTTTGAAACAGAGAAAACTGTTTTGGCAGCTATCTCCGGGTTTTACTATGCTGTTTAGTTCTGCAGTCCACTGACATGCAGACTCTGTGTCCATTTTTACTCCCTTTTTATAGTGACAGGGACTCTAACTATTACAATATCTATGCGTTATTATTGCTACTGAGCCTGCAGGGACCTGCAGATAGTTCATCACGGTTTTACTCATGTTCCTTTGTTTCTATCTCAAGTAAAGTATTACTTAAGTTATCTTATCTTAAAGTCTGTTTGCAGCCTATCTTTCATACTGCAGGATCCCTTCCATTTAAGGTACCCTTTAATTTGCATAATCTGTTGTAGTGTAATGGGATATTGTGTTTCCCCACAAGTTACTGGGGTCCACAACTCCCATATTACCAGTTGTGTCAAGGGAGGGTTTTGAGCCATTTTAAGGGGTTGTTTACAGAGCGTAGACCCAAAACAAACCAGCAGGTCCTCCACGGTTAGTGCTACACGTGGGGGCTCATGCGGGATTTCTACAGGTTTGGCGGTTAACCTCCCCCTAAGAAAAACCCTCACTAACACCACAATAGATCCTGTTGCCATCACCAAGTGGTGTGAGAAGGAGAATGCCTCTCCTGATGCCTGTCTGGTGGTTGAGATAAAAGGGGAGGTTTGGACGGAAGAGAAATTGACTCCAGTTCTGAAAACGCTGTCCCCGGGTAGGAAGCTCTGGGTGATTGATGTAAAGACAAACACTTAGGTCCCACACACATATGCCTTGTGTGAATGGAGAAAAGGGATCCCTGACCAATTTAAGGGTCCAAGTGTGAAAACAGCTGATCAGACTGAAATTTTTTTAATACGTCCAGCATTATCTAGAGGGAGTCCTACATCCACTAGTCAAGCCACTCCCAGTTCAAGTGTGGGACCAAAAAATCCCCGTCTTTAGCCTCTCTTAACCCAGAACTGTGTGCTGTCCTCAGTGAAATTATTGCCAAGTGCAAGAAAGACCCTGCAAACTACTGTATGTGATGGCTGGGTACCGGAAGCTTAGGGTCTTCTTAGGAAGACAACAGTGCCCTTAGCTGAAGATGGGTTTAAGGAGTGGTTAGACTAGGCCACTCAGGCTTTGGAAGAATGAGAAACCCATAAGAAACAAAGGGTCACTGAGAGCTTAACTACTTGCCGTCGCCGCACCGTCATTTTACGTCCACAAGGTGGCTCTCCTAGGCGAGACCACGTAAATGGACGTCCTACCCTTTAGCCGCCACTAGGGGCGCACGCGCGCCGCCAGAGGCGCGCGCGCGCGCCCCCCGCTCGCCCCCGACTCCCGTGCGTGTGCCCGGCGGGCGCGATCGCCGCCGGGCACACGCGATCGCTCGGTACAGAGCGGGGAACGGGAGCTGTGTGTGTAAACACACAGCTCTCGTTCCTGTCAGCAGGGGAAATGCTGATTTTCTGTTCATACAATGTATGAACAGAAAATCAGTGTTTCCCCAAGTGAGGCCACCCCCCCCCCCACAGTAAGAACACACCCAGGCATACTTAACCCCTTCCCCGCCCCCTAGTGTTAACCCCTTCACTGCCAGTGGCATTTTTATAGTAATCTAATGCATTTTTATAGCACTGATCGCTATAAAAATGCCAATGGTCCCAAAAATGTGTCAAAAATGTCCGAAGTGTCCGCCATAATGTCGCAATACCGAAAAAAAAATCGCTGATCGCCGCCATTACTAGTAAAAAAAATATTAATAAAAATGCCATAAAAATACCCCCTATTTTGTAAACGCTATAACTTTTGCGCAAACCAATCAATAAACGCTTATTGCGATTTTTTTTACGAAAAATATGTAGAAGAATACGTATCGGCCTAAACTGAGGAAAAAAAATGTTTTTTTATATATTTTTGGGGGATATTTATTACAGCAAAAAGTAAAAAATATTCATTTTTTTCAAAATTGTCGTTCTATTTTTGTTTATAGCGCAAAAAAAAAAAAAACGCAGAGGTGATCAAATACCACCAAAAGAAAGCTCTATTTGTGGGAAAAAAAGGACGCCAATTTTGTTTGGGAGCCACGTCGCACGACCGCGCAATTGTCTGTTAAAGCGACGCAGTCCCGAATCGCAAAAAGTACTCTGGTCTTTGGGCAGCAATATGGTCCGGGGGGTAAGTGGTTAAGGGGCCCCGCTTTAGAGATCATACACAATCTCAAGCTCAGTAAGAAAAACTGTACAGCCCAAGATTACCTGAACACCTTTCAAGATGTGTACGGTCGGGCTGAAAAGGCCGCTGACCTCCTCTATCAGTTGGAACACTGTTACTAGAAGGAGAGGGAGAAAATGTTGAAGTTCATAAGACGTTTGAACCGGATCATATACCAGGTCTTACTGAAGAAGGGGATGGATCCGAAAAAGGTTGATGAGGTCCGAACAGAACAAATTATATGGGGTGCTCAACCTTTGGACCCCATCACCCTTGTTCTGCGAACCTGCCCGGCAGGGAGTGTCCTGGACTACCCTGATCTGATCCGGTTAGTCGGGAAGAAGAAATTATGCTGGATAATAAGCGGGAACCACAGAAGTCCGAACCCACTGCTAAAGTCAGAGCCATCGGTGCTGAAGAGGGGGACAATCAGGTGGAGCTCTTGAAGGCCCAAGTGTCTCAGTTGATAGAATTGGTGACTGCCCTGACAAGTCAAACAACTAAGACCCCGAGTAGGGATGTTTTGTCAGAATCAAGGAAACTTCCCATTTCCAACACTGATTCACTAAGGAAACAGTGGAAGTTACCAATTTGCTTCAACTGTGGAGGAGTCGGACATGTCATGAAAGTATGTCCAAGTCCTGAGAAGGCCGCAGCTAAGTATCGCCAGCCGGCGGAAAACTTCAGAGGGCCCCAGTGAAGGAGTCAACGGGTCTCCGTGGGTCTCAGTTGACTCCAATACACTCTCTAAAAAAAGAGAGGGCAGCGAAGGGGGTACAAGTCTCCGCCAAGTGCCCTGTTTGTTGTCTCTGGGCAGTCAAATATCTTCCCTCCCACGGCCCAAGCTGCTAAAAGGCGGGAGATCAATGCACGTCAGGCCCAACAAGGGTTAACACCTAATAGGAATTCACAGAAGAAAGAGTCTCAGAGAAAGATGTTCCAGAGGAAGCTGTTCCAGAGGAAGATGTTCCAGAGGAAGATGTTTCAGAGGAGGATGCTCCAGAAGAAGCTATTTCAGATGAAGATCGCGCTTAGACGCGAGTTTCACAACTCGCATTCGGGGCTCTATAAGTATTTATTTCAATCCAATCCAATCCAATACAAGATGTTCCAGAAGAAGAAGCTGAGTTCTGTGTGCCTGAGCAAGAAGAGAAGGGAAAGAGGACCATTCACCCCCCAAATAAGCTAACATACAGTCAGCTGGGTGTATGCTCTGAAGAGGTAGTTTTCACTTCTAAAAGGACAGTTGACATGCCTGATCCCTCTGCTGTACATTTTGAAGAGGGCAACCCTAGCTCACGACCTGGCACATCTGGTAAGGCCATACCAGTTCAGGTGGCCTGTGACCAGAACAACCCCCATCATATGACAATTGGTGGGAGGTTCCTCTGTCAGCTTTGTGTTATGATATGAGTTGCTTAAATTTAGGCTCCTCATATAGGAATGTGGATTGTTTATTGTCATGTGTGCATTAACCACATTTTCTCTGCGTGTAATTGAAAAGCATGTACCAGTTTGTAAACTGGAGGACCAAAGATTCTTTGAGTGGGGGGAGTGTGTAGCGGGGTATCACCTTTTCGATGTGAAATAAAAGACCTGATCGTGAAGGATCTCAGCTCCCTCTTGTGGCCGAGATGGGTTAGAGCCACCTGTTGTTTACATTTTGTTCTGGAACCGCAGAGAATGTTGGGGAATTGAGTTCAGGAGGAGAAGAGACTCCATTTGCCCTGACCTGTAATAAACTACATTACCCAGAGAGCAGCGGTATAACCCCAAGATGCTTTGCCTTCCGCACCGCCTGCTGGGGGAGGTAATTTAAAGGAGAGGACATGTTTGGCACACTCTCTCTGGACCGCCTCTTCAACCCAGGAGGACACTGCCAGAAGTGTCTTCATGGGGAGTAGGCCGCAGCTGAGGCCTACATACGCCTGGGCTGGGGCCTTTGAGAAGAAGAGACAGAACCTCTGTCGGAGTGATCGCACAGGCTTCCAGTATCCCTGCGACCTGTCTGAGAACCGGAGGCTGCCAGCTAACATAACTGTGACTGGAGATTGGGGACAGAGTGCCACAGAAGGACAAGGCCTGAACCGGTTGGGTGAGACGGGCACTTGCCCAAGAGTACTGACTGTCCTGCGGTTTGACGGTTTAGGGAACTTTAACCAGTTTACTATTTCCCTTTTGGATTATAAATTGCTCTTTGCACGACAACGCATGCCAACGCACAAGTGCACAAACTATTAGTATAAAACGTGTATTGAAGTTTGGCTTGGGACACCAGGCCATATTGATTAGCTTTAGCTATAGTACTTAACCACTTCCATACCGGGCACTTACGCCCCTTCCTGCCCAAGCCAATTTTCAGCTTTTAGCACTGTCGCACTTTGAATGACAATTGCGCGGTCGTGCTACACTGTACCCAAACAATTTTTTTATCATTTTGTTCCCACAAATAGAGCTTTCTTTTGGTGGTATTTGATCACATCTGCGGTTTTTATTTTTTGCGCTATAAACAAAAGAAGAGTGACAATTTAAAAAAAAAAACACTATTTTTTACTTTTTTATTTAATAAATATCACAATTTTTTTTTAAAAAAACTTTTTTTCCCTCAGTTTAGGCCGATACGTATTCTTCTACATATTTTTGGTAAAAAAAAATCGCAATGATCATATATTGATTGGTTTGCGCAAAAGTTATAGCGTTTACAAAATAGCTGATAGATTTATGGCATTTTTATTTTATAAATTTTTTTAGTAGTATTGGCGGCGATTTGCGATTTTTTTACTGTCACCGTGACATTGCGGCGAACACATCGGACACTTTTGACACGTTTATGGCGCCATTCACATTTATACAGCGATTAATGCGATAAAAATGCACTAATTACTGTATAAATGTGACTGGCATTCAAGGGGTTAACACTAGGGGGTGAGGGAGGGGTTAATATGTATACCTGTATTGTGTTATAACTGTGGGGGAAGGGGGGTGACTGGGGGAGGTGACCGATCTGTGTCCCTATGTACAAGGGACACAGATCGGTCTCCTCTCTCCCCTGACAGGACGTGGAGCTCTGTGTTTACACACAGAGCTCCACGTCCCTGCTCTGTCGTTACCGATCGCGGGTACCTGGCGGACATCGCGACCGCCAGGCATGCGCATCGGCATCTCGGGGACGCGCCGCCGCCGGCGCGCTCGCACGCCCCCCAGTGGCCGCAGGAATACAGGACGTCATATGACGTCCTGTTGAATATTCAGAGTCACCGTGGAGCCGTCATTTGACGATGGCCCGGTACTCTAGTGGTTAAAGGCTATCCATTTAGTGTTGCATATTGTTGATAATTATTTTATTGCTCGTTGATCGAGTAATTGGTCATATTATATTGTATAGTATTGTAGAGAGACAGAGAGCTGGGTGAGGCTTGGCAAGAGGGCGTTTTAATGTGTATATTTTGTTGAAGGAGTCCCCCTTGCTGTGTGCTTACACAGGTCTATATGACATTATAGTCTAGTTCATACCTATGCGTTATTATTGCTACTGAGCCTGCAGGGACCTGCAGATAGTTCATCACTGTTTTACTCGTTCCTTTGTTTCTATCTCAAGTAAAGTATTACTTTAGTTATCTTAAAGTCTGTTTGCAGCCTATCTTTCATACTGCAGGATCCCTTCCATTTAAGGTACCCTTTAATTTGCATAATCTGTTGTAGTGTAACAGGATATTGTGTTTCCCCACAAGTTACTGGGGTCCACAACTCCCATATTACCAGTTGTGTCAAGGGAGGGTTTTGAGCCACTTTAAGGGGTCGATCACAGAGCGTAGACCCAAAACAAACCAGCAGCTCCTCCGGGGGTAGTGCTACACGATATATACTCTCTAACAGTAACAGTGCCATTAAATGTATTATCTTAAATACATCAAATTGTATTTTTTTTTTCTTTTGGATATGTACAAGTGACTATAATCAAGGATGTAACATGTCTGCATTTATGTTGAGTTTCCAAGCATGTGGGTCAATCTGTGTTCCTCTTAAAAGTGGAGAACCAGGGTGTTCAAGCCCAGATTTCCTTGTGTATAAGAGCTTTAATTAGCATCAAGTACTTAAATGTACAATCTACAGTCTGCTAGTTATGTAACAAGTGGCTATTTATCTCTACTTACTATTGAAGCACTTGTGCCTAACAAAATAAAATATCACAAATAGAGTACAATGACAGAATCAATTATACTGATTTTCTCATTTTGGCATGGCAATTTGTGATGTACCCTGTATGTAATATTTGACAAAGCAATTGAAATGTTTTGAGGTTTAAAAGACAAAATTTTGATTGAATCTGTAAATAATTGCAGCATTCCAAAACATTTTATTGCATGAAGTGACTTGGGACATGTAGGGAGGGATAAATGATATGAATTTTAATCTGACTGTACAGTCATCTACTGTTGCTTAAGAACACATTTACTTAAGATTTCAATTTTCAGTAGATTGGTATTGATGAATGTTAAATGCTATAACTGAAAATGCTGTTTGCATTAATGTGAATTCAAGAAGACAAATTAAATCAATAAGATCAAGTTGCTCTTTGGTTTGCTTTTAATCATAACTTGTACAAATCAACTGCATTGATTTTCTAAGATAGATTGAATTGTCCTTTTAACATCTGCCGAATGATGCTGAAGAGTTTTTATGAGTCTGTGGTGGCCAGCGCTCTCCTGTATGCAGCGGCATGCTGGGGAAGCAAGATTAGGATATCTGACACCAACAGACTCAACAAACTGATTCGCAAGGCCAGTGATGTTGGATTAAAATTTTGAGTCTTTAACAACAATTTTGAAGAGAAGAATGTTGTTCAAGTTACGTTCAAACTTGGACAACTCCATACCTCCCAACTGGCACGGACTGTGCGGGGCTTTCCCGCAATGACCACTATTTCCCACATTCCCGCAAGTGAGAATATTTTCCCGAATTAGTGAAGAGGAGGAAGAGGAGGTCCGAGGTCCCCCACCCCCTCCCTACGCTCCTAAACTGCAGCACAGGAGGAGGAAAAGCCGTGACCATGAGGAGGAAGCGGTAAGAACGATTCCCCCCCCCTGCTTTGCAACTTTAACGGCAGGTCCGGCGGTAAACCCCCCCTGCTCAACAAATTAAATGTATGGGTCAAAAATCTTTGGCATCCCGTGGCAGCACCCTCCCCCCAACAACTTTAATGTCCCACGCAGTACAATGTTGAAAAGTTGGGAGGTATGCAACTCCTCCCACCCACTCCACAATACATTGGTCAGTCTGCGAAGTACCTTCACTGACAGATTGTCACCCACAGTGCACCACAGAGCAAGACAGTAAATCATTTTTGCCTGTGGTGATCAAGCTATATAATTCTTCTCTGGGAGGGCTGGAGATTTTTTTAGTATGTTAGTATTGTAATTTTGTTTATTTGGTGCTAATGGCTGTTATTGGTAATTTTGTTGTGTTTTTGTATCTTGTTCAGTTATTGTTGTGACCTTGTATTGTCTTTGTTAAGCGTGTCTGTGTCGTAGCAATTTCCCAATTTCCCTTTGGGATTAATAAAGTATTCTGTATTCTATTGCTGTTTTTTTTGTAATGCAATGCATTCTTCCCGCACCGATTATAAAACTTATGTAAGCCATAATGATAACAATCAGAGTACAATTATATTTCTCTTGCTCAGTTACCATTTTTTTTGGGGAGCTTTTGGGAGGCGTGGGAGTGGCATATGAACAAAATACACAATGAAGTAATTATGACTGCCATATTGTTATACCACAGTAATGTAGCTCATTTGCTGCTTACTGGCTGCTGATAGCACTTGGTAGGCTTACCTTGAGACACCTTGAGATACCTTGGTTTTACATCACATGAGGTTGGGTAGGGTGGTGTTGGACAAGAATGAGGGCAAACAGGTCCATTGGGCAGGAAAAGAGAGTTTGAAGTTTCTACTTTTGGATGAATTCATTTCAGAGTAACCCGCCCCTGTCTTTTACATCTATACCCCCCCCCCCATTTGTGTTTTATCTTTGCTGGAGCCTACCCTATTGGGTTGCTTTGAATAGTTCTCTGTCTTTGCTGGCTTCCCACCCATATAGATATTTAGAAAAAAGGTTAAGGGGAGTTAATTGCGGATCTTACTCTTACTACATTATGCCACCTGAAGATCTTTACCTATTTGTGCAATATACTTGAGCAGTACTTTGTATATTTCAATGACCGCTCCAAAATGTTTATACATCTAGAAATTAGTGCTTTCATGTATGGACTGTACGCCCCTTATTTCTAAATAAAGGGGATCTATACACACACACACTATATTACCAAAATTATTGAGACGCCTGCCTTTACACACATACATGAACTTTAATGACATCTCCAGCTTAGACCGTAGGGTTCAATATTGAGTTGGCCCACCCTTTGCAGCTATAAGAGATTTTACTCTTTTGGGAAGGCTATCCACAAGGTTACAAGTGTGTCTATGGGAATGTTTGACCATTCTTCTAGTAGCTAATTTGTGAGATCAGGCATTGATGTGGACGAGAAAGCCTGCTCGCAGTCTCCGTTCTAATTCATCCCACCAGTGTAAAATAAGTAAGTCAGGACTTTGTGCAAGCCAGTCAATTTGCTCCTCCCCAAACTCACTAATCCATGTCTTTATTGACCTTGCTTTGTGCACTGGTCGAAATCATTTGGTGGAGGGGGCGATTATGATGTGGGGTTGCTTTGCAGAGGTTGGGCTTGACCCCTTAGTTCCAGTGAAGGGAACTCTTAAGGCATCAGCATACCAACACATTTTGGACAATTTAATGCTCCCAACTTTGTGGGAACAGTTTGGGGATGGCACCTTTCTGTTCCAACATGACTGTGCACCAATGCACAAACAAGGTCTATTAAGACATGGATGAGTGAGTTTGGGGTGGAGGAACGGGACTGGCTGGCACTAGGGTTGCCACCTCATCCCTTTAAACCCAAACACATATGAATTACACAGGTTTTGAGGCTAATTGAATGCAGATAAGGCACCAAGTGAGTTTAATTACCTCCTCCTCAACCCGATAGAACATGTTTAGGAGGAATTAGAGCCGGGACTGTGAGCCAGGCCTTCTCGCCCAACGTCAGTGCGTGATCTCACAAATGCACTTCTGGAAGAATGGTCAAACATTCCCATAGAAACACTCCTAAACCTTGTGGTCAGCCTTCCCAGAAGTGTTTAAGCTGGTATAGCTGAAAAGGGTGGGCCAACTCAATATTAAGCCCTACGGACTAAGACTGGGATGCCATTACAGTTCATGCACATGTAAAGGCAGGTGTCCCAATACTTTTGGTAATATAATGTGTGTGTGTGTGTATATATATATATATATATATATATATATATATATATAATCATTTAAGTTTGCCAGTTTGTGTGCTTTCCCATGTAGCACATTTTTGACAGCCCATTAAAATCACACTTGCTAGATGAATGGGGTGCAATTAATCCTTGACAAGAGCTTCCTGCACCTCAAGTGGTGTGAACCAGCCCTTAATCAATATGCCACTGAATATTTTGATTTCTCCGGTAAGGAACATGCAGAGACACACTGTAGGTCTTTAGCTGTCATTGTCCTAGTACAGGCTTCTGGTATGTCTCTACACCTTTAACCACTTGCCGCCCGCCAATGACATATTGACGTCGGCAAAGTGGTTGTAGAATCCTGACTGGACGTCATATGACGAGCTCAGGATTCTGAGCCGCTGCGCGCCCCCAGGCGCGCGCATCGCGGCGATCGTTGTTGCAGGGTGTCAGTCTGACACCCCGCAACACCGATCTCGGTAAAGAGTCTCTCACGGAGACTCTTTACCACGTGATCAGCCGTGTCCAATCACGGCTGATCACGATGTAAACAGGAAGAGCCGTTGATGGCTCTTCCTCACTCGCGTCTGACAGACGCGAGTAGAGGAGAGCCGATCGGCGGCTCTCCAGACAGGGGGGGTTCGCGCTGATTGTTTATCAGTGCAGCCCCCCCTCAGGTCGCCACACTGGACCACCAGGGAAGCCCACCCTGGACCACCAGGGAAGGGCAAAAAAAAAAAAAGCATTAAAAAATAAAGTTGCCAATCAGTGCCCACAAATGGGCACTGATTGGCAACATGGGTAAATCAGTGCCGCCCCACAGTGTCCATCAGTGCCACCCCACAGTGTCCATCAGTGCCACCCCACAGTGTCCATCAGTGCCACCCCACAGTGTCCATCAGTGCCCAGTGCCCACCTATCAGTGCCCATCTGTGCCACCCATAAGTATCCATCAGTGCCGCCCATGAGTGCCCATCTGTGCCGCCTATTAATGCCAAGTGCCGCCCATGAGTGCCCATCAGTGCCGCCCATGAGTGCCCATCAGTGTCGCCTATGTGTGCCCATCAGTGCCGCCTATGTGTGCCCATCAGTGCCGCATATGTGTGCCCATCAGTGCCGCATACCAGCGCCGCCAAATAAGTGCCACCTCATCTGTGCCCATCAGTACTACCTCATCGATGTCCATCAGTGCCATCTCATCGGTGCCCATCAGTGCCGCCATATCAGTGCCCGTAATTGAAAGAGAAAACTTACTTATTTACAAAAAAATTAACAGAAAAAAATAAAAAACGTAATTATTTTTCAAAAAATTTCAAGTCTTTTTTTAGTTGTTGCGCAAAAAAAAAAAATCACAGAGGTGATCAAATACCACCAAAAGAAAGCTCTTTTTGTGGGGAAAAAAGGACGCCAATTTTGTTTGGGTACAGTGTAGCATGACCGCGCAATTGCCATTCAAAGTGCGACAGTGCTGAAAGCTGAAAATTGGCTTGGGCGGGAAGGTGCGTAAGTGCCCTGTATGGAAGTGGTTAAGGAGGAATGGGTTACCTTCGGGCATACCTCATTTTATTCAATGCTCCATATATTGCAAGATGGGAACTCTGCTTTGGTGGCCATAAACGCTTTGATAAATGATTGCTTTCTTTTCTTATCGATCTTCCCCAATAGGAACAGGTAATTTTGACAACCCAATCAATCAATATGCCACACCCAGGAAAGTGGATAGATTGTTGGAAGATATGAACATACTGTAACTTGTCTATCGTATCTCTGTTTCCACTTTGCAATTTAATAAGCTGATCGATCAAAATACAATTAGATTCATGACCAAAGCATCTGAATGCTGTTGATTGATGCAAAATGATTGATCATTTTTAGCCCTTTATGTTCGTCTCAGTTTGAAGGAATCTGTCCTGCTAAAAATTGCAGATCGCCGCAATTACTAGTAAAACCAGAGCCTTTTTTCTCCGAAAATAGGTGCAGGAACTCAACCACGACCCTGTTCAGATTTCACAAACAGTAGACGGGTCTTAAAGGGGCATTAAATACCAGGATTGCATTACATACAGAGTGCAGAGTTCAGGGGGTTACACACAGAGTGCAGAGCTGTCACTTGTAAACACAGGAACCAGACTTCTGTGTTTACAAGTGATTGTGGTGAGCAGGCACCAAAGGGTCTGAGCCAAAGGTGGTGGAACTGAGTTCCCCCAAGTTCCCCCTGAAAAAAAGCCCTGAGTAAAACAATTATAATAATTAAAATGCCATAAATCTATTCCCTATTTTGTAGACGCTATAACTTTTGCACAAACCAATCGATATATGCCTATTGTGATTTTTTTACCAAAAATATGTAGAATAATATATATTGGCCTAAACTGATGAATACATTTGTAATTTGGGGTCAGATCTGTCCGCCGCAAAGTTCTGCTAAAAATTGCAGATCACCGCCATTACCAGTAAAAAAAATAATAAAAGTCCCTCAATCGATCCTGTAGTTTGTAGATGCGATGACTTTTGCACAAACCATTCAATATACGCCTATTGTGATTTTTGTTTACCAAAAATATGTAGAAGAATATCGGCCTAAACTGATGAATTTTTATTTATTTTTTACATTTTTGCTCTATAGTTCTACTCTATAGTTCTACTTTAAATTAAGAAAAAGATAAAAAGTTAAAAGAATAAAGTTTATTTTAAAGCCAACCCCAGTCCCAAATACAGACATGTATGAATGCAAAAGTGCACGTTGGGTGATAATATGTCATCTGACATTAAAAAATTGCAAGTCCCACCAATTGTGCTCTCTAGTGTCTCTGCTTTCAGAAAATACATAATGAGCTTTTGGATTTAAGTAATCTTAATTTCGAAAATGTGTATCTTATTTTAAAAAAGTCGCTTAGGGAGCAAAAAAGTTTTTCAAAAAATCTAGATTTTCCTAGCTTGTGACGGAAAATATAAGTTATATGAAGACAGGAGGCGAGTATCTTGCATTAATCTTTAATTAATGCCCATAGCAGTACATTTCAAAACTTTTCTTATTAACTTTTAATGTAAAAATTTTCTCTCAATGAACTACGAGTCCCAGCAGTCCCTGTAACCCATAGCCACGCCAAGGGCAGTGGCCTCTATATAACGGACTGCCTGACAATGATCCTCCTCTTTCTTGATGCGAAAACCTTGTATATCGGAGTACCATCGTCTTGGACTTCGGGACCTCCGGCCGAGATCCGATAAGTTCATAACTGGAAGCCGAACCGTCCACTGTGTCCCAACGGGGAACTCGGGGAAACTTCAACCCAACAGGGTCCAGCAGGAACTTCGTCCCAACAGGGGGCAGGAAGGCAGCAAGTCTTCAAACTGTCTCAATCCGGATTAGCGTCCAGCAACGATATTTAGTAGCCTGCGAAAGATCAAAAATATGCGTGATAGGGTGGGACGGGAGGGAAGATACTCGCCTCCTGTCTTCATATAACTTATATTTTCCGTCACAAGCTAGGAAAATCTAGATTTATATATCAGACAGGAGGCTCATATCTTGCAAGTTCAAAGCTAGCATTTTAATTATGCAAACATAACATAATAACATCTCATATTACAATACAGACCTAGGACTTAGGGTAAGACCGACATGGATACATGATCTTGAGGTCTGAAGTAGAAATGACGGAAGGTGGTCTCTGAAGACCAATCTGCCGCCACCAAGAGATCGGACAGGGAGCCTCCTGACGTGACAACCTTAGTGGCCATGGCCCCTCTGGCGGAGTGGGCTCCGAAGAGGGACACATCAATACCGGCCATGTCCATGGCAACTCAGCGCGCTAGAGTGGCAGACGAGACGGGGAGGTGTGGTTTGACGTAGGATACCAGGAGCTGTGACAAGTCTGGGGACCGCAGGGCAGCGGTCTGTACTTCGTATGCCTGTAGGCAGCGGACAACACAGAGGAGTGGATGGGCAGGAAAAAACGGGTAGAAGACCGATTGGATACCGGTCTTAGTCCTACGCACCACAGAAAACCTTGCGGCGAGAATTGACGCCTAGAGATATCCAAGGCCTTAACATCAGATACTCTCTTGACAGAAACTAGGCATAGAAGGACTGTCAGCTTAATGGAAAGCAGTCTTAAAGGAAGATCTGGGTTGTCCTCCCACCTAGCGAACATATCCAGCACCCTGGAGACATCCCAGGTTGCTTGGTATCTAGGCCGTGGGGGACGTTGAAATTTTACACCTCTCAGGAGTCGACATACCAAAGGATGTTTGCCTACTGGTAAGGAATCCACAGGGCAGTGATATGCCGAGATAGCCGACCTATACACATTAATGGAACTGAACGATTTGCCGGATTCGAATGAATGCGCCAAATAGTTCACCACTAGAGAGACAGGAGCTCGTACGGGATCAACCTGCCGTTGATCACACCAACGCACCCAGAGTCCCCAGGCTGATCGATATGCCGATCGAGTCCCGGGGGCCCAGGCCAGGGCGAGGAGATCCCGAGCCGACTGTGAAAGGGTGTTGTCAGCGTCCGTGATCCCGAAACCAACCACGCCATGAGTGGCAGGTTGTCTTCCAGGATCAGGGGGTGCAGACCCCTGCTCGGGTTGGTGAGGAGGTGAGGGAAGTGGGGGAGAAGTCTGGGAAGATCCGCGGTCATCCCCAGCAGTAGGGGAAACCACGGCTGAGTCGGCCACCATGGCGTGATCAGCACCACTGTCGCCTCCAGGGAGGCTATCCGAAGGAGGAGCCTGGGAATTAGCTAAAAAGGAGGGAATGCATAATGCGTGCCCTCCGGCCAAGGTTGGTGGAGAGCGTCCACCGCATACGCTTCCGGGTCCGGCCTCCAGCTGAAGAAGCGGGGTAGCTGGTAGTTGAGGCGGGAGGCGAAGAGGTCCATGGAAAGTGGACCCCAGAGCCGCTGTAGTTGAAGGAACACTGGGCGGTTCAACCTCCAGTCGCTGAAGTCTCGAAGATAGCGAGAGTTCCAGTCGGCTACCGAGTTGGAAACTCCCGGGATGTATTCCGCGATAGGGGTTATATTGTGGGCCAGACAGAAATGCCAAAACTCTTTCGCGATATTCGCTAGTACTTTGGATTTGTTGCCACCCAGGCGGTTGATGTACTGAACCGCCGCCACGTTGTCCATGCGGAAAAGTATACAGCATGTAGAGGTACGTGGCAAGAAGCTCCTGATAGCGAACAAGGCTGCCAGGAGTTCCAGCGCGTTGATGTGGAGTTTGGCCTCCTCGGTCGACCACGTCCCTCCGGTGGACGACGTGCCGCACCTGGCGCCCCAGCCCCGGAGACTGGCGTCTGACTCTATGACCACATCAGGGTAAGGATTGAAGATGGTCCTGCCGTTCCATTCGACGGCGTGGCGGAGCCACCATTTCAACTCCTCGGTCGTGTCCTGGGAGAGGGGAACTTCGTCGGTGTACCTGAGACCCTGTCTCAGGTGCATGATCTTGAGCCTCTGGAGGGCTCTGTAGTGCAGCGGGGCTGGGAAAATGGCTTGGATGGAAGCTGCCAGGAGGCCCACGAGGCGTGCTAGCGTGCGAAGGGAAATACGACCCTTCCGTAGCGCTGCCCGGATCTCCTTGCGGATCAAGGCAAGTTTGGACTTGGGGAGACTGAGGGTGGACTGGATGGTGTCCACCGTGAAACCCAAGAACTCCATCTGCTGGGAAGGAATCAATATAGATTTTTCTTGATTGATAATGAAGCCCAATTGTTGTAATAGTGATACTGTCCACACCATGTGGAGATGGGCCTGGTTCTCTGAATAGGCCAGGATGAGGATGTCGTCTAGGTAAATGACCAGACGCACTCCCCTGCTCCTGCCGCCATCACCGGTTTCATGAGTTTCGTGAAACACCATGGGGCGGACGATAGGCCGAATGGGAGGCAAGTGAATTGCCACATCCTGCCCCTCCACAGGAATCGCAGTAGGTGTTGCGATTCCGGGTGTATGGGGACCGTGAGGTAGGCGTCCTTTAAATCTACCTTTACGAGCCAGTCCCCTGGATGGAGAAGGTCTCGGAGGAAGTGGAATGTCGGTATGCGACATACTGGTTCAGGTCTCTGAGGTTTATCACCGGGCGATAGCCGCCGTCTTTTTTGCGCACCAGGAACAGGTTGCTTATGAAACCTGGGGAAGAATGGTCCACTTCTATAACTGCCTGTTTGGTCAGTAGGTCTTGTAACTCGTTGTCTATGAGAGCAACGTTCTGGTTCGCGAAGCGAATGGGGGGAGGAACTACGTTGAGTGGTGGTAGTGATAGGATTTCTACAGCAAACCCCGCAACTGTGTGTAGTATCCACGCGTCTGCCGTAATCGCAGACCAGGCGTGGGTAAAATACCTGAGGCGCCCCCCACAGGGATGTGAGTGAGTGGGGTGTAAGATATACTCACCGGTGGGAGGTCGGGATCGTGGGTAACCGCGTCCACCTCGGCCTCGCCATGGTCTGCCTCGTGGGGGAAAGAAAGGCGCAGGTTGTGCCACTGGGGCGGCATAGGATTGAGCTTGCGGGTATTGGTACTGTGCCGAAGCTCTATTTTGCGGCCTGTATGATGGGGCACGGCCGGCAGAACGGCCTCTGTTTCTGCCGGCCCTGTTAAAAACCTTCGGGGCACCGGCTTTCCTCAGGGAATTTTGAGCCTTGTCAAGGCTAGTGAACAGACCCACAAACTTGTTAACGTCTTTCAGTAATGAGTCTCCAAATAGCATGCCGTCGGCCGACGGTCCAGGTTCAGACTCGGCAAGGTGAGCTAATTGGGGGTCTAGGCGCATAAGGATAGATCGGTGCCTCTCAACCGAGCATGCGGTATTGGCGGTGCCTGCTAGGCATATCGCCCTCTGTGCCCAACCTCTCAGTTGTTGGAGGTCGACAGGTTGCCCGGATGCCGCTGCTTGTTCCGAGAGATTGAGAATTTTGGTCAGTGGACCCATTAGGTCGAGGACGCGGTCTTGGATAGACCGGAACGACCGTTCTATTCCCTTCTTTTGGAATTTGCCTGATTTCATCAGGTACTTGGTCAAAATGGGGTCTACCTCAGGAGTAGTCACTACCTTATTGGGTATGAGAGGTCTGGGGCATTCAGCCCTGAGCTTGTTGCGGCTAGCCCTGTCCAGGGATTTCCTAGCCCACAATTCCACGTATTGATTGACCTGTGGCAGAGGGGTCCAATCCCCAGAGCGTGGGTGGCTGATCGCGTCTGGGTCAAAGAAGGGTTCTCCTAGGGAGTCTAGGAGGGTCTCACCCTGCGTAGCAGGGGTGGCGGCTGTAGTGAGCGCCGTATCCCCAGCACCATCGGCATATGAATCCGGTTCTGAGTCATCCGATCCCTCGGAGGGATCGGCGGAATCCTCCTGTGAGGAATCCACATACGAATCCGGTTTTGACCTTCTAATGGCCTTATACCCCTTAGATAGTGTCTCCCTGGGGTCCAGGGGTCGAGTTGGGTGTGCCAGATGCTGGGTTCGGTAGTCGGTGTTAGGAGCTACCTGCAGCATATTGTTTCCTTCCCCTGCCGGGGAGTCATTTACCGCTAGGGTGTGTTTCCTCTTGTGTGAGGATTTCCCTTTTTTAGTCGGCGGTTCGTCGCCCTGTGGCGGCGGTAGTTGTGGGGCCATGGGTACTTGAACCCTGGAAGAGGTAGCAGAGTACAGGGCCGCTAGGATGGACTTGTTAATTAAATCCTGAATCTGTGAGGCAGTCAGGGTAGGAGCTGCGTCCATAGTGGGGTTCTCCTCAGTGGGGTTCACCAGGGTGGGCAGATCAGACATTGCTGAAGGTTTTAATGAAGGCAATGTTATTGGTTGAGGACTATCTCTGTATAAGCCGGCCCCTAATGACAGTTAACGATCGATTGAGTAAGGGGGGGAAAAAACGGAAATAAATTCCGTTTCTTGCACACTATATGGTACCGTTCTATAGAAGAAGCTCTCTCCTTACCGCCGTCAGTGCTGGGACTGACGCTGCGGTGGAAGGAGGGAGCCCACACGATTTCCTGCAGTGTCACATGGGTCGCTGTCTGTGCTCTGATAGGTCGCTTCTCCCTCGTCCAGCGCTGACGAGGTAGCGACGAATCAGAGGAGACAGGAGTGAGGGGGGGAAGGCCCCACCCCCCCGCCGCGCGCGGGAGGACAAGGGAGAAGAAGGGAAGATGGCGGTGACGCCGTACAATGAGGAGAGGGCTATCGAATGATAGAGAGGAGGAGGGCGGGCAGGGGGAGGGAGGAAAACCCCGATGGAACGGCGCCCACGGCGCTCGAGTGTCACAGAGAAGCGGTCTGTGAGGAGAAGAGCAGCCAGGTAATATGGGCTTGGAATAAATAAATTACAAAATATACACAGAATATACACCGAGTTGTAATGAGGCAAGGGTGCTCTGGGAGAAGCAGAGCATGACAGTGAGTGAATACAGATAATGAATGACAATTTCAGTGACAAAGCACAATGACAAGAATAACAGTCACACAATGATTACTTAACTTCAGCCATGAGCAGAAAGAAAGAGGAGGATCATTGTCAGGCAGTCCGTTATATAGAGGCCACTGACCTGGGCGTGGCTATGGGTTACAGGGACTGCTGGGACTCGTAGTTCATTGAGAGAAAATGTTTACATTAAAAGTTAATAAGAAAAGTTTTAAAATGTACTGCTATGGGCATTAATTAAAGAAAGATTAATGCAAGATATGAGCCTCCTGTCTGATATATAACTGAAGATTGCTGCTTATAGCATATTTATATTTATTTCTTATTTAATGTAAAGTTATCATTTAAAAATCTTAATAGAAATTATATAAATATTTAATAAAAGCTTACCGTTTTTATAAAAAGGTGTAACTTCACAGAATAGTACATTCTGGCTTTGAAGCATAAAACCTGTATTGAGTTTCTAGATAAGGCTTTGTGAAATAGTTTACCCAACTGCCTATTAATAGGATAGCTTCACAACACTGTAGAAAAGTGGAAAATATTAAGTTGTTCTGCACTAACACTGTTTGTGCAATCTAGTCAAACACTAAACATATGTATAACAATCAAAACAATAAATATATAAACATATAAACAGTAATAAAGTGAATCCAACTTTAGTGAACAAAAGTCCAAACAATAATGTCCAAATCACAAGGCCAGTGGTAACCTCAATCCCAACCCATAAGGAGTGTGTGTGAACCACCTCCAGGGACCCAATGGTGTATGCACTTACCTAAAAAAAAAAAGCCTTATAATGAGGGCTTATGAAGCTCTATATATACTCATGGATCTATGACTCCAGCTGCAGGTGGAAATTCCATAGATACACTTCCCAAAATAAATGATCAATGTGCAGAACCCAATTACCTATCAACAGGAGAGCTCAATGAGACAATAAAATCGTCTCACATAGTCTTCCAATATATTTGTCTTCTTAAGGACGTATTAGGATTATATTGTACTGCTTTCCAAGTAAAAATAACAAAAATAAATGTTTTCTTCAGTACAACACACCTGCAATTTCCATTTTTGGCACTAGAGGTCACTTTAATCATGTATTGTATACTGTCTTGAAGTCAGTGTTTCAGATTTTAATATAGTAAAACTTTGGATTGTGAGCATAATTCGTTCCAGAAACATGCTTGTAATCCAAAGCACTTGTATATCAAAGCAAATTTCCCCATAATAAATAATGGAAACTCAAATGATTAATTCCACAACCATTTATTCATAGGTCCTTCAGTTTATAGTCCATATAAAAAGATTATAGCAACGTGATGGGCTGTGTAACCATAAAATGTCCTTCCACAAATGGAAGCCTCCGCAAGGGGGATTAGAAGCAAAATCCAGCAGGATTAAATCCAAAGTATAAAAGAAAAGAGGCGCCTCTAATTGTAGCAAAATGATGCTAAATGTTGCACCTTCAATAAATGTAATCATATTGCTACACTCTTCTCTTTAATACTCAGTTACATGACGTTACTTGATATAAAAGCGATGTCTTGATATACAAGTTAAAATGTATTTAAAAATGTTGCTTGTCTTGCAAAACGCTCTCAAACCAAGTCTTTACTGTATAAGTATTGCAAGTTTTTCACTATTCAGCACACAAGAGGAACCATAAAGTATTCACAGCGCTTTACTTTTTCCACATTTTGTTATGTTACAGCCTTATTCCAAAATGGATTAAATTTATTATTGTCCTTAAAATTCTACAAAAATATACCCCATAATGACAAGGTGAAAAAAGTTGGTTTGAAATCTTTGTAAATTTATTAAAAATAAAAAACGAAAAAATCTCATGTATATAAGTATTCACAGCCTTTGCCATGTCACTCAAAATTGAGCTCAGGTGAATCTTGTTTCCACTCATCATCCTTGAGATGTTTCTACAACTTGATTGGAGTCCACCTGTGGTAAATTCAGTTGATTGGACATGATTTGGAAAGGCACACACCTATATAAGGTCCCACAGTTAACAGTGAAAGTCAGAGCCCAGAGGTGATTCAGTTTGCATGTGTTGCGCTTTACAAGTGTCTCACTCACTCACTCAGAGCACAAATCAAGCCATGAAGTCCAAGGAATTGTCTGTAGACCTCTGAGACAGGATTGTATTGAGGCACACATCTGGGGAAGGGTACAGACAATTTTCTGCAGCATTGAAGCACAGTGGCCTCATCATCTGTGAATGGAAGAAGAAATAAAAAGAAGGGAAGGATAGAGGAAGAGCGCCTCACCCTATTCCCAGTTTATTAAGAAAATATATAAAGTGAACTGGCTGTATTGTCACAACCAATAATAGCAATGTGTATGCTAAAAAGCCATTAAAACGTTAGAAACAGTGTCTAAGTTAAAGCCTAATCTGTAAACCAATAGCAGCAGTGGCTGGTGAACAGTGTCAAAAGCCCTGTGAATATCCTAAATGCTCTATAATTACATGTGTGTGAAGTGACATAAACCTTAAACCAGCTTAAAGTGGAGGTTCACCCAAAAACCTTTTTTTTTTTAACATTAGATTGAGGCTCGTTTTGTCAAGGGGAATCGGGTGTTTTTTTTACAATCGAAGCAGTACTTACCGTTTTAGAGATGCATCTTCTCCGCCGCTTCCGGGTATGGGCTGCGGGACTGGGCGTTCCTACTTGATTGACAGGCTTCCGACGGTCGCATACATCGCGTCACGATTTTCTGAAAGTAACCGAACGTCGGTGCGCAGGCGCCGTATAGAGCCGCACCGACGTTTGGCTTCTTTCGGCTACTCGTGACGCGATGTATGCGACCGTCGGAAGCCTGTCGGAAGCCTGTCAATCAAATAGGAACGCCCAGTCCCGAAGACCATACCCGGAAGCGGCGGAGAAGATCGCTCTCTAAAACGGTAAGTACTGCTTTGATTTTAAAAAAACTACCCGATTCCCCTTGACAAAATGAGCATCAATCTAATGTTAAAAAAAAATTCGGGTGAACTCCCGCTTTAAATTATATAACAAAAAACACAAAAAACATCAAACTTATCAGTCCTAAATTAGAGACCTGGGACCAATGTAGGTGTATATGCGCATGAGTGCGCTTTAGGGAACTATATGTGATGCCATACAAATAAAAATCACATCAATCCTAAATAGTTCAGTGATAAATACAAAATCCCAAAAAAGGGGAATTTGAAATATAATGTGTAGATGCGCATATATATGCGCCAAAAAAACTGTGCAAAAAGTCAATATAAAACCAAAAATATAAAAAAATATATAGACACAGTGAAAAAATGTGTATATATATGTTAAAACATAAATGTCCCATCCACAAAAAATCTTGATAAATCTGTAGAATATATTGTGCAACAATCCGTGAAAAATAGGTGCCCCTATATGGCAATTGGTGCTTCCGAGGTGATTCCGGTGCTCCCCCACCAGGGTCCCCACTCACCAGATAGCCTTACCCCTGCAGGGGTATACTGCATATAATTCCGAACTCCCACACTTTGGCGGCTGCGCTTATCCACTTCTCAGGTCAGATGTCTGCTGTGAAGCGATGCTTGAGCTGGTGTGCATGCGATAGAATCACCCACTAGAGGTCCAAAATCCCCAGAGAGAAGGAAAAACAGGCTTCCATGGTGTAGTATGAAAAGGTTTTTATTTGCAATTCCACCAGAATATATACACAGGGGAATGCGGAAAAAACTGTTAATCACAGGATCTGGCTCCAAACTGTTGCCAGTATAAAACGATTTAAAAAGGGCGTCCAAAATAAATAAACAGAATAAATAAAAAATATATATAAAAAACAAAGCTCCAGGTATGGTGCCAAGCCAAGCTGAGGGAACGGTGTGCGTTCCAACTGCGTACAAGCAGATGTGTCAGCTGGTTCTACCCGGAAGTAGCGTGTATGCGTGTCTCCGCCTTACGCTTATTTCGTCATTATGTCTTCAGAGGCGTTATCACTGAAGTATTTAGGATTGATGTGATTTTTATTTGTATGGCATCACATATAGTTCCCTGAAGCGCACTCATGCGCATATACACCTACATTGGTTCCCTTTCATAGGTGGGAATACAGACAGCGCCATCACCCCCACACTCCAACCTTTTTCTATTTATATTATCCTGCTTAGGGGGAATCTATTAGGGGGGGCTGCAGTCTAGAATCATTACATTTATCTATCCTCCTAAGCGCAGGCTCTGCTCATATTTATCTGTAAATGGAAAAAGTTTGGAATCACCAGGACTTTTCCTAGAGTGAGCCACCTGGTCAAACTGAGCGATGGGGGAGAAGGGCCAAAGTCAGGGAGGTGACCAAGAACCCGATGGTGACTCTGACAGAGCTCCAGCATTTCTCTGTGGAGAGAGGAGAACCTTCCGGAAGAACAACCATCTCTGCAGCACTCCACCAATCAGGCCTGTATGGTAGAGTGGCCAGACAGAAGCCAGTCCTTAATAAAAGGCACATGACAGCCTGCCTGGAGTTTGCCAAAAGGCACCTGAAAGACTTTCAGACCATGAGAAATAAAATTCTCTGGTCTGATGAAACAAAGATTGAACTCTTTGGCCTGAATGGCAAGCGTTGTGTCTGGAGGAAACCAGGCATCGCTCATCACTTGGCCAATACCATCCCTACAGTGAAGCATGGTGGTGGTAGCATCATGCTGTGGGGATGTTTTTCAGCAGCAAGAACTGGGAGACTAGTCAGGATCGAGGGAAAGATGAATGCAGCAATGTACAGAGACATCCCTGATGAAAACCTGCTCCTGGGCGCTTTGGACCTCAGACTGGGGCGAAGGTTCAACTTCCAAAAGGACAACGACATTGAACATCTCTGGAGAGATCTGAAAATAGCTGTGCACCGACGCTCCCTATCCAACCTGATGGAGCTTGAGAGGTCCTGCAAAGAAGAATGGGAGAAACTGCCCAAAAATAGGTGTGCCAACCTTGTAGCATCATACTCAAAAACACTTGAGGCTGTAATTTGTGCCAAAGGTGCTTCAACAAAGTATTGAGCAAAGGCTGTGAAATCTTATGTACATGTGATTTTTTTCATTTTTTTAACAAATTTGCAAATATTTCAAACCAACTTATTTAACTGCTTGCCGCCCAGCACACACAGATATACATCTGCAGAATGGCACAGGCAGGCAGAAGGATGTATATATAGCATGAGTCGACTTGATTCTGAGCATGCGCGGGTTTTGAACCGATGCTTTTCTGTACTAACCATCGGTTTGGTCCGATGGGGCAGCGGTCCATCGGTTCGGTTTTGAAGCATGTTTAGAAATTTTGGACCGAGGGAAACCAGACCGATGGCCTATACACACGGTCGGTTTGGTCCGATGAAAATGAACTTCGATTCATTCTCATCGGACCAAACCGACCGTGTGTACGGGGCCTTAGAAGCGGTTGTTGTGGATGTACGCACCGCGATCTCCGTGAGCCCGTCCGCAGGTCCCGCAGACTCGATCGCTAAAAGCATACTGTCAGGGCTCCATTCCCGGCTCCATTGAGCTCCCCCGCATGCGCGGGGCAACTGGGCATGGGCGCACTTCCGGGCGCAATATGTGCGCGCGCATGCGCGGTATAGCGGCGCGCCGTGTGCGTGGACGCGCACACGGGCGTGCACGTGACAGCTCTGTGGCCAATCAGAGGACTGACTCTCCTATTTAAACTGGCCTCATCCCCTGAACAAGTTGCTGGCTTGTCTTCAGCTCCTATGTGTTTACCTGTTGCCGTACCTGCTTGTTTTGACCCGGAATTCTTGACGACTCTCCTCTCACCTGGAACCTCTGACCCTTTGGCTAACGTTACCTGGATTGCTGTTGTCTCCTGCCCCTTGACCTTGGCTTGCTCTCATGGACTCCCTCTGAACTCTCCTGCTCTTGACCCTCGGCCTGTGACTCGGATTTGCCTTCATCTCCTGTGGACCCTACCAGACTTACCTACCAGTTCCTGCCTGACCAACGCCTGTCTCCAGTCTTCTGCACCTGCCCTGCTTCTGTCAGCTGCACCAAGTCTGCCTACCAGCTCCCGGCACCGGTGCCTCCTTGTGCCGTCCCTCCTCTGTCCCAACTCCAGGGAGTGGTCTGCACAGGGTCGCAAAGGTGAGCCGCCCTCAGCATCTCGGTCTCGGTGAGTACAGGTTCTGACAGTACAAGCCAGCCAGATGTCTGAGACCGACAGGGCGCGCTCACCCTTTGAGACGCTGTGCCAACAGGTCTCCGCCTTAACAGAGGCAGTCCAGAAGCTTCAGGAAGGCTACCACCAGATTGATGGCCGCCTCCAACAACTGGCCGGTTCCCCAGGTCCATCCGCTGCAGCCCTAGCCTCTTCACCCGGACCTTCTGCTGCCCAAGCTCCTGCAAGCCCTGCCATGATGGGGAGTAATCCCGAACCTCGGGTCTCCATGCCCGAGCGATTCTCAGGCGACCGCCGGAAATACCGGGCTTTCAAGAATGCCTGTTCTCTTTATCTGGCCTTGCAACCTAGAACTTTTGTGACCGAAGCTGTTAAGGTGGGATTCGTAATCTCTCTCCTTTCTGAGGAGCCTCAAGCATGGGCACACTCCTTAATGGAACAACGCAGTCCAATACTTGACTCTATTGACACCTTCTTCACCCACATGGGGAAATTATACGACGATCCTCTACGTGCAGCCACAGCAGAGGGTACTCTGCACAACTTGAATCAAGGGAGACGGCCGGTGGAAGACTACACCGCCAAATTTAGAAAGTGGTCTGCTGACACAGGCTGGAATGAGTTGGCCCTCAGGTACCAATACCGCCAGGGCCTCTCTGAGAACCTAAAGGATGAGCTCGCAAGGTCGGCACCCCCTGCCTCTCTGGAGGATTTAATCCAAACCGCCACTCAGCTGGATAGGCGCCTTCGAGAACGTCGTTCGGAGAGGTTCCAGTCCAACCGGCCTAACTGGGTTCCACCAAGATATGCTCCAGTACCTCCGCCTCACCCAGCTCCACCAAACACCTCATTACCCGAACCAGAGCCGATGCAGCTTGGTATTGTACGGGCCCCTCTGACTCCAGAAGAGAGACTCCGGAGGCGTCAATCTAACCTCTGTCTGTACTGCGGAGCCGCCGGACACTTTTTGCGCACCTGCCCAGTAAGGCCTTGTAAGTCGAAACCTCCATCTGCTATCGATTTCCCTGTTACCAGTTTGCCTCAGACTTATGTTATCCTCTTTCTTTCCCTACAGCTCCCGGAAGGGGCAACACGTCTGCCGGCGATAATTGATTCCGGGGCCTGCAGCTGCTTCTTGGACTCATCCTTGGCCCAAAAGCTGCGTATCCCCTGCCGTACCAAGGATTTTCAGCTGCAAGTTCATCTGGCTGACGGCTCTCTCCCCCGTTCCGGATTGATTACCCAGGAAACCCTTCCTCTTTGTGCCATCTCAGATTCTGGGCACCGGGAGTTCCTCTGTTTGGACTTGATTCCGTCCCCCATGTTCCCTATCATTCTGGGTCTCCCTTGGCTAAAAGTTCATCTGCCCTGCATTGATTGGCTCAAGAAAGAAGTCAGCTTTTCTTCCACCTACTGTTCCCAGCACTGTCTCGCACCCGTTCCAGTCTCCTGCTCCACGTTAGCTACTCCACCTGAAGACCTACAGCATGTTCCTCCAGCCTACCTAGACTTCAAGGATGTCTTTGACAAAAAACAAGCAGATTGTCTCCCACCACATCGGTCATATGACTGCCCCATTGACCTCTTGCCCGGATCTGAAATTCCCTTTGGGCGCATATTCCCCTTGTCAGAGACTGAGTTGAAGACCCTCAAGGCCTATATTGAAGAAAATTTAAGAAAGAAGTTCATCCGTCCCTCCTCCTCGCCAGCGGGGGCGGGGATCTTCTTTGTCGAGAAAAAAGATGGATCGCTTAGACCCTGCATTGATTATAGGGAGTTAAACAAAATTACCATCAAGAACCGGTACCCGCTGCCTCTAATCCCCAAGCTCTTTCAAAGGTTTCGATCAGCTCAGGTTTTTTCTAAATTGGACCTCCGGGGCGCCTACAATTTGGTCCGAATAAGGGCAGGAGATGAGTGGAAGACTGCGTTCAAGTCCAGATTCCGGCACTTGGAGTATCTGGTCATGCCCTTTGGGCTTTGTAATGTGCCCGCCACTTTCCAGCATCTAGTCAACAAAATTTTTCGACAATTTTTAGATGACTTCCTCGTAGTCTACTTAGACGATATTCTCATCTTTTCAGCCACAAAAGAATTACATCGGCAACATGTCAGGCAGGTTCTCACCATCTTGAGACAACACAGGCTTTATCTCAAATCAGAAAAATGCGAGTTCGAAAAGACATCAGTGCAATTTTTGGGATTCATAATTTCTGTGAATGGGGTAGCCATGGATCCCCAGAAAATCAGTGCTATTCAGGAGTGGGCACCTCCAACAGACAAAAAGGGCGTTCAGCGCTTCATTGGCTTCGCCAATTTTTATAGACGATTCATCATCGGTTTTTCATCAATTGTTTCTCCCATCACCAAGTTGACCCGCCAGGGGCACCGCTTTCAGTGGCCACAAGAGGCTCAGGAGGCCTTTATCAAACTCAAAGCGGCCTTTACCTCGGCACCTGTACTTTGTCATCCGGATTCTACGCTACCTTTTGTTCTAGAAGTGGACGCCTCGGAATCTGCTACAGGCGCTATTCTTTCCCAGAGACAGGGACCGAAGTCGCTTCTTCACCCAGTAGCCTACGCCTCTCGGAAACTAAGTCCGCCTGAGCGCAATTACGACGTTGGCGATAGAGAACTACTGGCCATAAAATTTGCACTGGAGGAATGGAGGTACCTGCTGGAGGGGGCAGCGCATCCCATTATCATTTTCACGGACCACAGGAACCTGGAATACTTACGGTCTGCAAAACGCCTTAGGCCTAGGCAAGCCCGTTGGGCTCTTTTTTGTGTTCGCTTCAATTTCCATATTACCTATCGTCCTGGCGCAAAAAATGGAAAAGCTGATGCCCTCTCCAGGATGTTTCCGGAGACGCCCGATACTTCCGAGCCCAGCACTATCCTGTCACCTCCAAATTTTTTGCTTCTCCCTCAAGCAGATTTGTTGACTGCTCTAAAGACTGCATGCCAACGGTGCCCTGATCATGAGGTTTCCTCCTTGGAGAAAAAGGACGACCTGCTGTGGTCTCGTGGGAAGATTTTTGTTCCAACAGAGGCAAGACAGTTAATCCTCAGCACCTTCCATGATCGTAAATTAGCTGGCCATTTTGGTACTCGTAAAACTTCCGAACTGATCTCTCGCTCCTTCTGGTGGCCTAAATGGAGGTCCGACTGCAAGGATTATGTCTCTTCCTGCATTCGCTGCCAGCGGAGTAAGGGGCCAAAAACGAAGACCTGGGGGCTGCTGAAACCCCTTCCTATCCCAGAACGGCCCTGGATTGACATCTCCATGGACTTTGTCGTCGATCTGCCTCCTTCAGCCGGGTTTACCACGATCCTAGTCGTGGTGGACCGTCTGTCCAAGATGGCGCATTTTTTTGCCCATGGTGGGTACGCCCTCCGCGGCAGACACAGCCAAAATCTTTTTTAAAGAAATTATCAAGCTCCATGGAGTGCCCAAAAGCATAGTATCTGACAGAGGTACTCAATTCACATCCAAATTTTGGAAGGAACTTTGCAGAGCTTTGGAAGTGGAGATCTGTCTGTCCTCGGCCTATCACCCTCAAAGTAATGGCCAGACAGAGCGCACTAATCAAACGCTAGAACAGTATCTACGATGCTTTTGCTCAGTCTCCCAAGACGATTGGTCCTCCTTGTTATCTACAGCCGAGTTCGCTTACAATAATTCCATACATTCTTCCACAAACCAAACCCCGTTCTGGGCTAACTTCGGTTTCCACCCTTCCTTTTTGCCGGACTCCATCCCAGAAACATCTGTGCCAGCGGTCCAGGAACGTGTGACCTGCATCCAGCAAAACTTTCAGAAGTTACAGGAAAGCATGCAGCAAGCTCAGCAGGACTATAAGAGGTTCCATGACAAGGGGAGGAAGGATTGCCCTGTCTTCAAAGTGGGTGAGAAGGTCTGGCTATCCGCCATCAACCTCAAGTTACCTATTCCCTCTCGGAAGCTGGGTCCGAGGTTCATCGGGCCATTTGAGATCAGGCGAGAAATCAACCCAGTGGCTTTTGAGTTGGCTTTACCCAGGTCCTACAAGATCCATCCTGTGTTTCCCTGCTTAACCCCGTTGTGTCTGACCCCTTCAACGGTAGAGAAGAACTGCCGCCACCACCAGTGGAGATTGAGGGGGAAAAGGAATTTGAGGTGGAAGCCATCTTGAATTGTAGGAAGAAAGGAAGACAATTACAATACCTCATCAAATGGAAGGGGTATCCCCCTGAAGACAACTCCTGGGAGCCTTCCCGAAATCTCCATGCCCCTCGTCTGATTCGGGCCTTTCATGCGGAGCACCCTGAGGTGATGGACAGTTTGGGCGTCCGGAGTCCGCCCCTTGGGAGGGGGCACTGTCAGGGCTCCATTCCCGGCTCCATTGAGCTCCCGCGCATGCGCAGGGGCAACTGGGCACGGGCGCACGTCCGGGCGCAATATGTGCGCGCGCATGCGCGGTATAGCGGCGCGCCGTGTGCGTGGACGCGCACACGGGCGTGCACGTGACAGCTCTGTGGCCAATCAGAGGACTGACTCTCCTATTTAAACTGGCCTCATCCCCTGAACAAGTTGCTGGCTTGTCTTCAGCTCCTATGTGTTTACCTGTTGCCGTACCTGCTTGTTTTGACCCGGAATTCTTGACGACTCTCCTCTCACCTGGAACCTCTGACCCTTTGGCTAACGTTACCTGGATTGCTGTTGTCTCCTGCCCCTTGACCTCGGCTTGCTCTCATGGACTCCCTCTGAACTCTCCTGCTCTTGACCCTCGGCCTGTGACTCGGATTTGCCTTCATCTCCTGTGGACCCTACCAGACTTACCTACCAGTTCCTGCCTGACCAACGCCTGTCTCCAGTCTTCTGCACCTGCCCTGCTTCTGTCAGCTGCACCAAGTCTGCCTACCAGCTCCCGGCACCGGTGCCTCCTTGTGCCGTCCCTCCTCTGTCCCAACTCCAGGGAGTGGTCTGCACAGGGTCGCAAAGCTGAGCCGCCCTCAGCATCTCGGTCTCGGTGAGTACAGGTTCTGACACATACCCATGATCGTCTCACAGAGAGATAGAACGGGGAGATGTTAGTGTAAACACAACATCTGTCTAGTGACACATATCACTGACCGTTGTTCCCGATGACAGTCACGATCAGTGACAGTCACAGCAAGCCACGACCCCCCTACAGTAAGAATCACTCCCTAGGGAACACTTAACCCCTACAGCGCCACCTAGTGGTTAACCCCTTCACTTAATTTTTACATAAATCTGTGCATTTTTATAGCACTGACGCTGTAAAAATGACAATGGTCCCAAAAATGTGTCAAAAGTGTCTGATGTGTCCGCCATAATGTTGCAGTCACGATTAAAATCGCTGATCACCGCCATTACTAGTGAAAAAAAATATTAATAAAAATACTATAAAACTATCCCCTATTTTGTAGGCGCTATAACTTTTGCGCAAACCAATCAAACGCGTATTGCGATTTTTTTTTTTTTTTACCAAAAATATGTAGAAGAATACGTATCGGCCTAAACTGAGGAAAAAACATTTTTTATATCTTTTTGGGGGATATTTATTATAGCAAAAAGTTAAAAATATTGTTTATAGCACAAAAAAAAACGCAGAGGTGACAAAATTCCACCAAAAGAAAGCTCTATTTGTGGGAAAAAAAGGACGTAAATTTTGTTTGGGAGCCACGTCGCATGACCGCGCAATTGTCAGTTAAAGCGACGCAGTGCCGAATCGCAAAAAGTGGCCCGGTCATTTAGCAACAAAGTGGTCCAGGGCTTAAGTAGTTAAAGTTGTCATTATTGGGTATTGTTTGTTGAATTTTGAGAAATAAATAGATTTTTATAACAGCTTACCTGTAAAATCCTTTTCTTGGAGTACACCACGGGACACAGGGCCTTAAGTCATTACATTATGGGTTGTATGGTCACCAGAGGTGATTGGACACTGGCACAACCAATCAAAGACAGTTCCCTTCCATATAACCCCTTCCATCAGGGAAGTACCTTAGTTTTGTAGCAAGCAATAAGGTTCCCTTAAGAAGGGGGGGCCTCAGTGTCCCGTGGTGTACTCCACGAAAAGGATTTTACAGGTAAGCTGTTATAAAAATACTATTTTCTTTATCGTACACCACGGGACACAGAGCCTTAAATCACTACATAATGGGTTGTCCCAGAGCAATGCTCAATATGAAGGGGGGGAGACCCAGATGCGAGACGGTCGTAAACAGACAAGAAGCTCTAGACTGCTGCCTGCAGTACACTACGCCCAAAGGCTGAATCCTCATGTCCTCTTACATCTATTTGAGAGTCTTAAGTCCATACATTCACCAAAATCTAAGTTGCAGCTTTACAGATCTGAGCCATCGAAGCCTGATGGTGCACTGCCCATGAAGCACTCATAGTTCTGGCCTTAACAGAAGAAGGAGGAATCTTGTTCCTTAAACCATAAGCTTGAATAATTACTTGTCGAATCCACCATGAAATGGTGGATTTTGATGCCGCTTGTCCCTTCTTGGGAACATCTGGCAAAAAAAACAAAACATTAGTTTTACGTATCTGAGCGGTTGCCTGCAGATATGTCTTTACTGCTCTCACTAGATCTAGAGAGTGCAATAACTTTTCCTCTGCTGTCTGCGGATTCGGAAAAAAGGAAGGCAAAATAATATCTTGATTCAAATGAAATGTCGACACCACCTTTGGTAAAAAGGTTGGATGGGGTCATAGAACAATCTTGTCCTTGTGATGTAATAGATTAATTTATTTCCTGACACAATTTCTCAGGGTGAAACCCATTCTGCCGCTTGTCCAAATTATATGGTGAGGCTGTGGTGAGACTGTGCAATCCATAGACAAAACAGTCCACATCTCACCTTTCCAGCATTCACCAGCAAAGAGGAGGGCTATAGCCCACACAGCTTCCTTTTATTAAAAGCATAGAATCACAAATACATGCATTTGATTGGTTAGCTTACATATTTCACTCCCACTCACCCATTCTACCCTCCACCCTCCCTGTGACGTCTGTAGCACATGGCACCCTCATAGGTCAGTTCATATAGGGATGGTTTCTTCTTGGAAATCCATTCTTGGGCATGCACACACACCCTTGTGAATCCACGTGTCATAAAGGGTCCATTGTCAGCTCTGCAAATTTCCTTCCAAGCTGGTCCGAGTGAGAAGGAGGGGGAGGGGAGGCTTTCCTGTTACAATTGAGGAATTTAGGAGGGAGTGAAGAGTGGGGGGGATGGAGCTGCTTTCAATAATCCTTTGTATTTTCAATGCTGAGTTCATTACTTTAAAACAATATCTGATATAAAATCCTCAATGAAAATAAGCAGTATTGATCATTCCCATACATACATATGCATAATGCGTATAAAAACAAATAAACAGTATAAGGAATATAGGAAAGAGAAACATTTCAGTGATTCTAATAATAAAAAGAATTAGCCTAATTTGAAAATAGGAATTTTAGAATATTCCACCACAATCCCCCCTTAAAATGACAGTATGAATACTATTGTCGCATGACTGTTTAAACAAACATAGCAGCCTTCAGCATAAACGAACATACAGAAAGTTTAATTGTTCCTCCACATGGATCCAATTATAAAGGCCCAATATTCCTTCCATTAATACATTCTGTCAATCTGAAGCCTGGAAAGTGACATTTTGTTCCATAAATATGGCTCTATCATACTGCATCATCTGTTCATATTGTATCTTTATTTTCACTATTTTAACCGACCTTTTCTTTGGCTATGCAAATTAAAACACCATATTTTAGTAAAATACCAGAGAGAGAGAGAGAAATAGAGAGAGAGAGAAATAGAGAGAAAGAAAGAAAGAAAGAGAGAAGGAAAGAGAGAGAGAAAGAAAGAAAGAAAGAAAGAAAGAAAAAAAGAAAGAAAGAAAGAAAGAAAGATAGAAAGAGAGAGAAAGAAAGAGAAAGAAAAAGTCACATGGTTTCTGGTTTCTGCAAACACACAGAAGGCAATTTTGCTGCCAGCTTGTGTCAGGTAACCTGACCTCTAACAGCTAAGATCACATCTCCTTAATACTCTCTACAGGAAAACACATCTGTCCCCCCCCCCTTTGCCCAGATTCTACAAGATCTATACGATACACCATATACCATACAATCGAATTGTACCGTTTTTCTCATTTTTAACCCTTTTTTTAAAAAAATTAAACATATTTAGTTTGTACATCTGCCAAAAATCATGTACATTACATTATAATATGACATTTCTTGACTACAGCAGCGACAAAATATCGTTAAGAAGACAAATCTCGCGAAATCCACTAATCAGTCCCTGCGCATGAACCGACCAGCGTTTTCCTCCGAGAAAATTACTCATAATTTATATTCTGTCAGAAACGTCACATTATAAAAACTTTTAACACTTGTTTGTTTTTATTTTATTTTTACAATTTTTATAATAATTTTAAATCGAACCTAACTTTCATATTTTTATATTTTTCCTGGGGAACCTTATAATAAACCAAACCCAAATTTAGAATTTGTTGTAAACATTGCTCAATCCTCAACTTATTATTAATTCATACAACCAGATCTGTAGGATTTCCTGTTAAATATTAAATACCATGTTGTTTACCATTATCTGAAATTTATACAGTTCTTACATAATTTTAATCAATAGTTTTTCCTTTAAACTTCTGCCCCTGTTTGTGCTTTGAATGACATGCAATAACACATTTCTGTTGTTTAGGCCTAACATTTTCCTAAACATATACAAGCAGCATTAAACTTAGTTTCCTTATAAAAGAACTTCTTTACACTCTGACATTAATCAACCAATTACCCTATGTAATATATCACAGTGATTATGGGACTCAAACCTGTAGTTACTTTAAACCTATCAGGGATCCCCTTTGGGATCTATATATCAACCATATTCCAACCCACAAATCCCAGTGATCACAATCACATGTATATGAAAAAAGATATATATTTTCATTCAGATGTGGGTGGCACAGTCCATCATATCTCATCTCCAGAGAATGTTTTCGAAGGAACCTCTTAATCATCACCCAGGGGATATCGGTAATTATCGGTACCTACATCAGAAATGCGAGAAAAAACTCGTACACGGATATTAGTAAACTATTTTCCAAGAGCGGTCACATAATTTCTCAAAATATCAGACTGTAATTGCAATTGTCATAGCTTATAACAACCTAATCTAGAGACTGTCTCAAACAAGATTTCAAAAGGGGATAATGAATGCTCCCCCCTTGGGGCCATTTTCCCACTAACCCTGAGGGTGGCATGGCATGGTATGTGGAATAAAACCATTTAAATGTGATATGTAAAACGTTCTAATGTGATACCCAGAATCCCCTCATATTTCTTTTGTGACTGTGAACACAAGGGGCTGGATTCAGGTAGGGATACGCCATTGTATCTCTGAGTTGCGGCGTCGTATCTATGCACCTGATTCATAGAATCAGTTACGCATAGATTTCCCTAAGATCCGACTGGCGTAAGTGTCTTACACCGTCATATCTTAGGCTGCATAAGGAGAGGGGGGGAGGGAGAGAGAGAGAGAGAGAGAGAGAGAGAGATCCTGTCCAGCAGAGAAAGAGTTAAGCGAAGGGGGGAGAGAGGGGGGAATTCCGTGAGCTGTCCTATGTTGAAAAACCTTTGTACTATGTGTAATTACTAGGGTTTCGGCTCAGTCACTATATCCTAGCTTCTCCCAGAACCTTACAGAGAAACCTGATCTAAGCTAGTCAAGGGGGGAGGTGGGAGGGAAATCCCCGAGTGTAGATGAGTGAAAAAAAAGTAAAAAAAAAACAGTCTGCAGCGAGCATGTTCCTCTCCCAAGATTTCTGGGCTGTTTGCATCCCCCACAACAAAAACACATGTAAAAATGCACGGACAAACAATAAAACAACACAGAACACAAAATATACGGAATACAGCTCTTTCAGCCCCTCTGTCTGCAGGGCGCTAATTCTGAATCCCTAACCCCCCCCAAAAAAAAAAACATACATAAATGTATTTTGTCTCTATACACATATGTATAATGTAAAAAAAAAACCTCAGAACTCCCGTCAACCCCCCAAAAAATCTCACTTATCTTCTCTTAGCCAAGCGCCCTTAACTCCCTTAGTTAAGCGAACCCCAAAAATCTCTTAGCTCCCTTAGCCAAGGCAACCCCAAAAGTCAACCCCCCCCAAAAAACTCACTTAGCTTCTCTTAGCCAAGTGCCCTTAACTCCCGTAGTTAAGCGAACCCCACAAATCTCTTAGCTCCCTTAGCCAAGACAACCCCCAAAAGTCAACCCCCCAAAAAAACTCACTTAGCTTCTCTTAGCCAAGCGCCCTTAACTGCCTTAGTTAAGCAAACCCCAAAAATCTCTTAGCTCCCTTAGCCAAGACATCCCCCAAAAGTCAACCCCCCCCAAAAAAACTCACGTAGCTCCTCTTAGCTAAGTGCCCTGAACTCCCTTAGTCAAGTAAACCCCAAAAACCTCTTAGCTCCCTTAGCCAAGACAACCCCCAAAAGACACCCCCCCCAAAAAAAAACTCACTTAGCTCCTCTTAGCTAAGTGCCCTGAACTCCCTTAGTCAAATGAACCCCCAAAACCTCTTAGCTCCCTTAGCCAAGACAACCCCCCCCCAAAAAAAGTTAAGTGAACCCCAAAAACCTCTTTTCAGATCGCAGAGCGGAGGCTAACTGCTCCAAGCTCTGCAGTACAGGGACTGTGACGTCACTGCGACTCTATGGTAGCATTTTGCCATGGAAGAAGGACCTCAATGTCTGCCCTCTAGTGGTGGAGGGTGCAGAGGACACTTATACTCCATGATAGTGAGATCCTGAAGGGAAATTACCTCAATGTCCACCCTCTAGTGGTTGGAGGGTGGAAAAGTGACATTAAACAGTATACATTTGCAATGACAGTTCCAAATAACACTATATATACTATATTACTGCTTTGGGACCACCCTCATTTAAGGGACTGGTACTCTGAGGATATTAGAGGTGTGGTCCTTGAAAAAACGCCCCCCTCCTACCTGGGAGGTTTACACCCTGACATGAACCTATCAACATAGGTCTGCCTGGCCCACCTATGTGGGCGTGCATTTCTGTGCATATGTGTGTGTGTATGTGTATATATAGCCCCATTATCTCCACGGCGAGGGAGCACTGCAGACCACGTTAGCTCTGAGGAAAGGGGTACGCCCCCGAAACGCGTCAGCTTTTACATCTACCGATTGGTTCAAACGATTATTCGTGTTCCACAGACGGTGCTGGACATCTGCTGTACTCACTTTTAAAGCCTGTTTTTAACTCCAATTTTGTGAGTATAACCATTGATTTTATTATTGGAATAAATATTTTTTATCAGTATCACACGAGGTCGGTGCGCCCTCCGCTCTCTTTCTTCTCTTTTATAGCTTCATGAATACCCACGATTCTGAGGAGGGCTGCAAGACTCTAGATGATAACTTTTAATTGAACCGCACCACCCCATAGCACTCCCTACAAAATATCAGAGCGCAGGAGACTTGTTCTTGTATAAATACTAAATTCAGATCCCATGGGCACAAGGGAGATTTGACTGGCGAATTGATCCATAGTACCCCCTGAATGAATGCCCAAACTAGGGAATGAGATGTCAGTGGTCTTTGAAAGAAGACTGATAGATATTTGACCCTTAATGGTACTAAAGGCTAATTTCATATCCACTCCTAGCTGGCAAAAGGCGAGAATCCTACCTATGTCATATATTTGCGGATTCCATTTGTTAGTTTCACACCATGAAACATATGCTTTCCAGACTCTATAGTAGATAAGCCTGAAGGCTGGCTTTCTGGCATTAATAAGTGTAGAAAGCACTTGACCCGAGATCCCTCGTTTCCTCAGAATGTGGGTCTCAGCAGCCAAGCCATCAAATTTAGCTCTTGTAAGGAAGGGTGGAACACTGGACCTTGCGACAGCAGGTCGTGACGAAGCGGAAGCTTCCACGGTTTTCCTAGCGCCATCTTTATGATTTCAGCGTACCAGGACCTTCTGGGCCAATTTGGGGCCACTAAGATTACAGGAAATCTTTCCGTTTTGATCCTGCAAAGTAGCATTTGTAAGAGAACGATCGGAGGAAACGCATAGATCAGTGAAAACTGATTCCACGGAATTATTAGAGCATCCGATCCGTAGGCCAGAGGATCTCTCGTCATGGACACAAAGTTGTCCAGCTTTCTGTTGAACCTGGAAGTTAGCAGGTCTACATCCAGGGGCCCCATCTCTGGCATATGGTCTGAAAAACATCGGGGTGGAGAGACCACTCTCCTGGTAGTAGGTGCTGGCGACTCAAATAGTCCGCCTGCCAGTCTTCTACCCCTGGAATGAAGATTGCAGAGATACAAAAAACATGTTCTTCTGCCCATGACAAAATCCGATTCACCCTCTTTCTGGGCGCACTGACTGCGGGTGCCTCCCTGGTGATTGATGTAAGCTACTGCAGTAGCATTGTCGGATTGAATCTGCACCAGGTGGCCCTGTAACCTGTGTGTCCAGGTTCTGAGGGCCAAGTATACTGCCCGCATCTCCAGTATATTAATGGGCAGGTTTCTTTCGGTCTTGGCCCAGGTTCCCTGGGCTGAAGCTTCTTCTAACACCGCTCCCCAGCCCCTTAGGCTGGCATCTGTAGACACCACCTTCCAGGTGACTGGGAGAAAGGATTTTCCTTTTCGCAAGTTCTTGATTCTTAACCACCAACTGAAGCTTTGGCGCACTTGTGGAGACAGGTGCATGGGTAGATCCAAAGCTTGGATCTTCCTGTTCCAGGTGGCTAAGATACTGCCTTGTAGTCTCAAGTGAAACTGGGCGTAAGGGATAACCTCGAAGGAGGCCACCATTTTCCCTAGTAGCCTCATGCAAAGGTGAATAGACGGCTTTTTCTTTTCCTTGACCTTGTGGATCAGGTCCTTTAGCAACTTGAACTTTGGTTCTGGCAGGAATACCCTGCCTTGGGCTGTGTCTATGATCATTCCCAAATACTCTACCCTTTTTTGAACTTGTAGAGAGGATTTTTGTAGATTTATAATCCATCCTAACTGTTCCAGGTATTTTATTGTGTTAAGCACAGCGTGATCTAATCCTGCCACTGACTGATCTATAACAAGTAGATCGTCTAGATAGGCTGTTACTGCTATGCCCTGTACCCTCATATTTGCCAACAGAGGGACTAGTTCCTTTGTAAATACCCAGGGGGCGGAAGCCACCTCAAATGGGGAAATGTCTTTGATTGGTTGTGCCAGTGTCCAATCATCTCTGGTGACCATACAACCCATTATGTAATGATTTAAGGCTCTGTGTCCCGTGGTGTACGATAAAGAAATAATGAATTAAATCTATTTTGGAATAAGGCTGTAACATAACAAAATGTGGGAAAAGGTGATGCGCTATGAATACTTCCTGGATGCACTGTATTTGTAGTTTTGCCCATGTCACAGTTGACTGAAATCTCAATACCAACAAGTATCTTTGTCTTCAGTTATCCTCTGTATCTGTAGAAAACTTTGTTTTAAGGTATGTACTGTAGTCATGGGAAAATCTGCCTTAGTCCAAATTGCAGCAAACAAGTTTAATCCTGTTTGAAATTTTGTAATTTATCAGCAAATCTCATTATAGTCTATGGGGGTGACATTTGGTACTACAGTATGGCCATTTTCAAAATGAATATGCAAGCTATTGGCAAAAAAGGTGCATGGGATGTTGGGCATTGCCATTGGGGACATTTAGCAAAAAAAATAAAAAATACTGTACAGTGGTACGAGGGTCCTTTAAATGTGAGATCAAGGGTGACATGGAAAAAATGCCAATCCTTTAAATTACATGCTTGGAAGTAGTGTTGCTGTTTATGTTCAGGTAAAAGTGAAATTAGCCCCAAAAATTGCAAATCTGATTTGGGAATGCTTGAACCGAACTAGTGTGATGATCATGGAAACATTTGGGATATTGCCCTAGGTGTGTGCCGCAAGTCAGTGTCTGGGGATGACTAGTCCTATGTAGTCCTATGTAGGCAGGGATTAGTACTGTATAGCTGTGTTGTAAATTGCTTACTGCACATGTTTTTGTGCTGTGGGACTTATTCTACTACATCTGGCATTGCAGCATATTAGATCAGGCACTTCTTGTCTGTACACTATAGCTGTAAATTACCCGTTACGGTGCATCATTGTTTTGCGAGGCTTATTTACATTTACAGTGTATAAGATTATTCATTGACAACCAGTGCTTCACAGCCAACACAGTATAGCTGTGTTGTTAACTACTGTAACAGGTCATGCTGTGTGCTCTAGGCCATATTATTAGGCATGCAGCTTAGACTACTACATTTTACAGGGTTATTTTAGCCTGTAGTTACAACTTTATGTTAACCTTATTAAAAATAATTAAAGCACACAAATGGGTGTATATTTGTAGCGAGAAGTATGTCACCAGCACACCAAGGATCTCCAGAACCAGTGGCGGCCCGGCCATAGGGGGTGCTCGGGCGCAGCCCCCCCCCCCCAAGCTGATAAAGAAAAAAAAGAAAAAAAATGACTTCACAAGAGTGACCATGCGCCAGACATGCGGTGGTCTATGGTAAGCTTTCCAGCCTGCAATCAGCTGATTGCAGGCTGGGAAACTGATTTGCCCATGTTTAGGGTGTGGTCGGGGCGCACGCAATGAGCTCGCAATGCACCCGCAAACACCCCCACTTTACTGTGATTTGTTGGTATGCCATATTAACTGGCTAGGATTGGCACAGTGGGGATGTAGTCGACTGGTGTGTGCGCATGGATTCAGATGAGCAGCTCCATTGAAGGTAAGTGCTGGCCTGGCACTGCAGACCCCCCCCTCCGTTTCGCACAGCCAGCCACACGCTGACAGTGACTCCCTGTTGTGTATGAGCAAGGAGAAGAGCAGAGTCCACTGTCTGTGTGCGGGGGAGGAGCCAGCCGGGATCAGCACTCCACCAGCATCTCTTCCCTGCCTCTCTCAATGCAAAGCTACCAGCTGCTTCTTGCATGCCTTAATTCTGTAAATAGGGGCTCCTCTTCCTCCTCACTGCCTTAACAAACACAGCCAGCTGCTCCTACTCCTCTACTTGTTTGATCCAAGAGAAGGGAGGGGACACTCAAAGGAAAAAAATATTTCACTGCAATATTTCTGGGTGTTACAATCACAGCCTCATTCTGCTAGACTGTGATCTGATGGAGAAGGACAAGCCCTATCCAAGTCAGGAGATGCTAAGAAAGAGACAGACATTGGCAGTGCGTCCATAAAGGACGCAGGAGGGGCAGCACTTGGGGCACAGTGGCAGTATTTGGGGCACAGTGGCAGTATTTGGAGCACAGTGGCAGCATTTCAATAATCAAGGGAGTCACCAGGTGGAGAGGTGTCAAAATCCGCCCGTGATCTAATGTACTCCCACATCATACACTGCAGCCGATATTGTCACCAGCTACCTCACCCCAACCATGTACAAACTTATGCAGTTTGTGAGGAATAAAACCCTCCCCTGGATGCCTACCCTTCTCCTGCTCATGTTCCTTATGTACCTGCTGAGGCCACACAGGGATGGGGTCTGGATTTAGCAGGCTATAATACAACAGGAAGTCTTCCACGTCCTCCTACATCTGTAGAGACGGCCACACACCAATGCTCGGTCCATGATGCCACACGGTGTCTGCTCCAGCAGGAAGACCACAGGAACTGTGACAGTGAAGCCTGCTCACTATTCTGGTTGCCTCCTCAAACGGTGACAATACGATGCATGCCTCCTGTATGAAGAGTCCCAGATGTGGAAGAAGAACTCCAGCTTCCTCGAGCCTGTCCTCATGCAATACTCACACTGGCTGTGTATGACTGCCTAAAATAAAGAGAGAGTACGGTAGGTGCATAGGGAAACTTAGTACAAGGCTCTAGTTTAATAGTCTATATATTAATCACTAAAAATATAAATAATAATATAGTCCTTTTTAAAGTCCTTAAAGGAGTTGTAATTAAAAAAAAATATTTGGCTGAAATGACTGTTTACAGGGAATAGAGACATAATAGTTAACTGATTCCTTTTAAAAACGATTAAAAATAGATAAAAATCATATAATGTACCTGTAGTTTCTAGTTTAATTTTGCATGTTGTTTCCTGCCTCTCTGCCTTACAGAGCACACAGAACCTTAGAGCAGTGATGGTTTGGAAAACAAAACTAGAAACTAGACACACAGGAATCACACCTCCTTGAAGTTAGTGACCACAGAGAGAAAGCTCCCAGCACTGTGGTCATCAGGAAACAGACAACCAGGAAGTGTGGAGATCAGAGAAGAATAACAGCAACTTGAGAGCAAAAACGAACAATGAGGACATGAAAACAGCACTGCATTAAGGTAAAGGAAGCTATTAAGATAAAAAAAAAAATTCTTTACAAACCCTTTAAGAAAAAAGTCCAATAAAAAATTCCATTGACTTAGTGCAAGCTCATCCAAGAGGAAGTCAACTTTGTAGAATGACACACAAAAAATAAAGGGCCTCTAAGTGTAATAGAGTAATAATAAAATTTATTCAAAACTACAAAGGATCCACACACATAAGTAACCATTACAGGCTTATCAATCCGGTGACATCAGCTGGATATTGCTGGCACATCCAAAACGGGCTTAATATCAACCGCAATACCAGGAAGGAATGCCAGCCACTCTCTTCCAGGTCGCGGTCTGTCAAAGTTTGTGGGGCGCAGCGTGAAATGCAGCTCTGACGTGAGCATGATGACGTCACTAGACAAGGGAGGTGCTATGCATTTTGGAGGATGGGCAGTACCACCTACGGGCATGTGTGCTTCTTTATATCACCCGTCAAGCTTCTTAATTACATGAGAGCTCATATATTATATGCAACTGCCTCATTATATACCTACTTATAGAAACTTGTCCCATTCAATATAGCTACCTCCTGTCCCTTCGCCCTCCGATAGGTTCTTTTCTATTTGTATTCCCCATCTAGGTCAAATTACTGTTAACATGACGATTTTGTGAAAAAACAAAACAAAGAAAAAATCTTGATTTTGCAAAGAATTGTGGGAAAAAATTACAACTTCAAAAAACTCACCATGTCCCTTATTAAATACCTTGGAATGCCTACTTTCCAAAAAGGGGTTATTTGTGGGGTATTTGTACTTTTCTGGCATGTTAGAGTCTCAAGAAATGAAATAGGCCATCAGTACTTCAGGTATGATCAATTTTCAGAGATTGTGAAAGTTATAGAGTCAACAAGCTATGTTGCCAAAAACCAAATAATATACACCAATTTAGGTTATTTTTACCAAAGATATGAAGCAGTATACATTTTGACCAAAATTTATGAAGAACAGTTACTAATTTGCTAAATTTTATAACAGAAACGAAGAAAAAAATTTTTTTTTACCAAATTTTCAGGTTTTTTTTATTGTATAGTGCAAAAAAACAGCGATACCACCAAAAGAAAGCTCTATTTGTGGGGAAAAGGGACAAACATGTAATATGTGTACAGTGTTTGAATGACAATTACTCAGTCATCCAATTGTGAGAGCACCGAAAGCTAAAAATTGGTTTGGTTAGGAAGGGGGTTTAATTGCCCAGTGGTCAATTGGTTAATCATGTTTCTAATGCATGATCAAAAAGTTAATTTATTTTAGTAATTAAATCCAAAAAGTGAAACTAATATTTTATATAGATTCATTATACACAAAGTAATATATTTCAAGCTTTTCTTTCTTTTAATTTTGATTAGTATGGCTTACAGACAGTAAAACCCCAAAATTCAGTATCTCAGAAAATATGAATATTGTGAAAGTTCAATATTGTAGACTCACTGTGTCACACTCTAATCAGCTATTTAACCCAAAACACCTGTAACAGTTTCCTGAGCCTTTAAATGGTCTCTCTGTCTGGTTCAGTAGATTATACAATTATGGGGAAGACTGCTGACTTGATTGTTGTCCAGAAGACAGTCATTGACACCCTACACAAGTAGGGTAAGTCACAAATAGGGATGAGCTTCGTGTTCGAGTTGAACCCATGTTCGACTCGAACATTGTATGTTTGACCGTTCGTCGAATTATGAACGTTACGGGCCGTTCGCGCCAAATTCAAGTGGCGTGTCACTGCCCATAATTTACTGCGGCATTGCAGTGCATTGCTGGCTGATGATTGGCCAAGCATGCACTATGACCCGCATGCTTGGCCAATCACAGCGCGCAAAAAACAGAGAGCCATAATTGGCCAAAGCCAGGGTGACTTTGGCCAATTATGGCTCAGGGGGTTTAATACACGCCCCACACTATAAAAGGCCGCCTGCAGGTCGGCCTTGTGTAGTGTGTTGCGACGGTGGTTAGAGAGAGATTGAGAGAGAGAGAGTGTAATTTTTTCTAGGTAGATAAAGCAGGCAGGCTAGTCAGTTAAAGTTACAGTGTGTAGAGGATATATATGCATCCCAGGTGTTGTATATATATTTATACACTGTATAGTTTAGCTAGACCAGCTCTTCCTAATTTACTGGCAGGCAGGTGATTGTGCTAGCTGCAGTATTCTCACGTGGTGTACTGCCTTTGTCCTCTGCAGTTTGCACCTAAAGCTACTTGGTGTGTACTGCCTGTGTCCTCTACAGTTTGCACCTAAAGCTATGAGGTGTGTGTACTGCCTTTGTCCTCTGCAGGCCATTAGTATGTCTGGAAGGACAACAAGGATAGGCAGAGAGTCACAAGGGCAAGCAGGCTCTGCGGCTAGAGGCAACAGTGCTGGTCGTGGACACGGTGCATCCTCACCAGCACGTGGCCATGGGACACGCTCCTCCTTTTTTTCGGCAGCTGGCCGTGTTGAGCCGCAACATGCCGAAGACTTGGTAGAGTGGATGACCAAGCTTTTCTCATCCTCCTCATCCTCTCACCCAGGCTCAGGGTACTTTGTCTGGCAAAGCAGCTGCCAAGGCGTCCTCTTCCCTCTGCTTGATGGCATCAGTCACTTCTTCTCTAGCCCCACCATGTCCTCCTGAGGAGTCCCCCGAACTGTTTGACCACAGTGTTGGGTACATGCTGCATGAGGATGCGCAGCGTTTTGAAGGCTCCGATGATGGTACACAGATAGATGAAGGCAGTAACGTGAGCCCAGAGAGAGGGGGTGCCCAAGAAGTACAGCAATCTGGCAGTCATGTTCCCCCAGCTGCAGCATACTGCCAGGTTTTCTACAGTGATGAGGAGGGAGGGGATGATGAGGTCACTGACTCTACGTGGGTGCCTGATATGAGAGAGGAGGAGGCACAGGTACATCTCCAATGAGGCAGGATGCCCTCCAGGGGCCAGCTTAAGGGCAGCACACCAACTGCATCGCAACGCAGAGCTACGCATGTGCAGGGCGCTGCTGTGTCTCAGTGTTATTCCAAAAGTTCTTTGGAGTGGGCCTTTTTTTAGACGAGTGCATCAGATCGCACCGCTGCTATTTGCAACATATGTCTCAAGCGTATCTCGCGTGGCCAAAACATCACCCGCTTGGGCACCACATGCTTGACCAGACATATGTTGACCTGTCATGCAGTTTGTTGGCAAGCGTACCTCAAAGACCCACACCAAAGAACAAAGTGGACCTCCCCTTGCCCCTCATCAGCTGGGATCTCCAACCCCACTGTACCCTGAAGGTGTAGAATTAGGTGTGTCACAGCCTAGTACATGCGGGCAATCTACTATTGGTACACCGATGGCAGATTGTACCAGGCAAATTTCCCTGCCCCAGCTGCTGCAGCGCCGAAAGAAGTTCTCTCCCAGCCATCCACATGCCCAGCGGTTGAATGCTAGCTTAGCTAAATTGCTAGCACTTCAACTGCTGCCTTTTCAGTTAGTAGATTCTGCCCCCTTCAGTGAGTTTGTGGAATGTGCGGTACCTCAGTGGCAAGTTCCCAAACGCCACTTTTTCTCACGGAAGGCAATTCCGGCTCTCTACCTCCATGTGGAAGGCAATGTCAATGCCTCGCTGGACAGGGTGGTCAGTGGTAAGGTGCATATTACCGCTGACTCATGGTCCAGCAGGCATGGACAGGGACGTTGCCTATCTTTTACAGCACATTGGGTGACTCTGCTGGGAAGGACGCAGGACAAGGAACAGTAGTGTTGGAGGTTGTTCTGTCACCATGCCTCCAAAATGGTACTACTGGTTATGACACCTCTCTCCTCCCCCCTCCTCTTCTTCTTCCTCTGTGGCCTCTTCCTGTGTTGTGTCCTCGGAACCAGCGGTGCTCCGTAGGCGTTTAAGGGGCTACGCAGGTACACAGGCAAAGAGATGCCATGTGGTGCTTGAGCTGGTGTGCTTGGGGGACAGGAGCCACACTGGGGCAGAGGTTCTGTCAATTTTTTTTTTACTTTAAGCATCATTAAAATCACTGCTCCAGAAAAACTTTTTTTTCCATTGATACATGTTCCCTGGGGAAAGACCCGGGTTCTCAAACCCGTTTTCCGACAATAACTTGTATATTAGGCTTTAAAATTAGCACTTTTAAATTTGAACGTTCGAGTCCCATTGACGTCAATGGGGTTCTAAATGTTCGCGCAAACATTCGGTCCGTTCAAAGGTTTTGGTGCGAACGGGGGGGGGGGGGGGTGTTGCAAGCATATTTAGCAGGTGGGAGAATGGATGGACAGCCGCACTCCAAAAAGTCTTGTTGAAAAAAGACGTGCTATTTATTGTAAAAAGGAAAAAATGCACAGCACACAACAGCATACAGTGGGATAGACAAGCTGTGTGGTGCGGAAAGCAGGACAGGTTCCTCCGAAATTTGAAGCAAAGATGGCTGAGGTAGGCCCCGCATGTTGACTAATTGAGAAAAGACTGGGGGCTGTAGAGCCCACTTGTTGTGATCTGGGAAACTGCATGACTGCCGATCTGCCTGTGTGCTCATTTTTCCTGGGAGGTAAACTGAACTCAGGGCTTGTAGGTGATCTTCCTCTCAAGACATTCTGAGCTCCACTTCCTTCAATAACCTGATGCTTTGAGTCTATCCTTGGCATTAAATATAAGCACTTGATGTCCTTTTGTCCATTTGCAGAGAGACTGGTCAGTCCCTGATCTTGTGATGCAGAGTCAAGAGCACTAAAAGGGCTGCCCGAACCTCAAGCACATTTGAGACCATCCACCTGCCCTTAACCGACAGACCCTTACAGTGCACCCCCCAGCCTGTCTCGCTGGTGTCTGTCATAATGGCCCTAGGGAATGTGACTTCAAGGTCTCTCTTTTTAACCACCACTGCAGACTCCTCTTCATAATGCATACTTCATATTCCCATCGCACAAATTTCTGGATGAGCTCTTAATTTAGGGTGCTGCAGCAACAACCAGCTGGAAACTGGTTCAAGCCACAATGTAGATATTTGCCAGCACACTATGGAACGGCGTGAATAGCATCCAAACAGATGATTTATTGCATAATCACAACACAAGGAGAGTAGGCATGTTATCACAATCTTGTTCCATTCTTCTTCTTCTATAATCTTGCCATTAAAGGGAAGACAATGTGCTTCCTCCCTAAAAAACTGAAAATATGTTTTTGATTTTAGCAGTGATTGCTCCGGATCCTCCAAAAGCAATTGCATTCTTTAATACTAGAATGAAGAAAAACTGAAACCAAAGGGTTCCGAATCCTCTGAAGATTCCTCTGAATGAACCTCTGGTGGAGAATCTCTCTCTGTACGTCCTGAAGAAGGCAGATGAGTGCTACAGCTGAGGGACCCAGGATACTGGGCCCTGTACCCTGAACTTAAGCCACCTGTGGAATTGGTTGAGCGGGGATTATAGCCACCAACTCTGAAAAGGAGTCCTTCATGGTCTGTTTAAGTAGGTCGACTACTTAAACAGTTCCCGGTTTGCTGCTTGGTCCCTTAAACAGTCTTTACAGACTAATTTATCAGGAAGTGGTACCGCGCCACATGCCCTTTTTCCTTGATGAATGAGCTGGGAGAGAGCCAGAGTGATGTCTCTGTTACCTTGACCTTCCCAATTGCCTATGGTGTGATGAAGGATCAGGGAATGCCACAAAACGGCTAGCTTGCAGCCCAAGTCTTTGCTCCAGTTATGCGTTAGGGGCTATTCAAACGTGGGAGGACTCCCAAGGACTATCATAAGGCAAAAAAAAAAGATCTACTCTAACTTTTTTTTTTTTTTTTTAATGCTGCAAAAAAGGAAAGCAAGAAGATGAGAAAGCAAATCTATCCAGGGTATTTAAGGAAGCTGATCGCACCCACCGGCATTCATAAGTTCGAATATCAGCAGACTGGGTTCCTATGAGGAAACTCTGCAAGAAAACCCCAAAAGATCCACAGAAGGGGTTCCCAGTCTTAGTAGCACTATTAGTAGCCCAAGGACAGGGACTTCGCGCGGGAGAGGCGGATGCTGCCAGAGGTAGGGCCATGCTGCTATTTCTTTACTGATCAAGAGTTAAGAGGAAAAAGGGAGGCTATTGGGGGAGGGACTTCATCTTTATTTTATGCTATTCACTGGTCCTGAGGGAGGAGTCGAGGTGGAGCTCTATCTGTCATTGGTATGCTGCCAGGAAATGTTCCTTTACAACTCCTTTAAAGATTTTTTTCCCTTTTATTGGTCAAACTAGATGGACTTGTGTCTTTTTTTTTTTTTAACCAGACTAACCATGTAACAAACAGCAGGACTAAGGGTTGGGACTTTAAATGAAGCAGGCAGGTGTAAGCAGTTTAAATTTATTGGAAATCAATGATAAGTTGCATTAGGGTAATCATGAATAGACATAGAAAAAATATATAATTCATTCAGTGGATGTACAGCAATTACTGTACAATTTGCAATTTAATGATCAACTGTATTATGTGATTTGTATTATTAAATGGCAAATTTTACAGTAATTGCTGTACATCAACTGAATGAATTATATTGGTTTTCTATGTCTACTCATCATTACCCTCATGCAACTTATCATTGATTTCCAATAGATTTTAACTGCTTACACCTGCCTGCTTCATTTAAATCCCAACCCTAATGCCTAGTACACACGAAAGGATTTATCCGCGGAAACGGTCCTCCGGACCGTTTCCGCGGATAAATCCTCTGGCGGATTTTGATCTCCTGGTTGTACTAACCAGGAGATCAAAATCCCAGCGGAATTCCGTCCGCGGTGATGCGTCGCGCCGTCGCCGCGATGATGATGCGGCGACGTACGCGACGCTGTGATATAAGGACTTCCACGCATGCGTCGAATCATTACGACGCATGCGGGGGATGGATTCGGACGGATTGATCCGGTGAGTCTGTACAGACCAGCGGATCAATCCGTTGGAATGGATTCCAGCGGATAGATTTCTTAGCATGTTAGGAAATTTTTATCCACTGGAAATCCATCCCCGGGGACAAAAATCTGCGGAAACAGATCCGCTGGATTGTACACACCAGGGGATCTATCCGCTGAAACCGGTCAGCGGATCAATTTCAGCGGATCGATCCTCTCGTGTGTACGGGGCCTAAGTCCTCCTGTTTGTTTCAATTGGATAGGGATGGAGTCAATTGATCTTACCCGGTCACCGCCTCATTTAAAGTCCCAACATTTTCTTTTTCTTTTATGTAACTAGTTAGGTGAAAAGCACCAACTTTTAAATTAAGAGCAGAGGAATTATTACTCAGGTATGATTGCTGAATAAAAATCACCAGGGATAATAGCCCAGAAGTGGTTCTACTACACCCCTGGCCTATACCACTCTTCAAAAATGTAATTATTGATAAATTTCGGCTTGCAAAATGTCTACTCAAGTTTTATGTCTGATCTACTTGGGCCCCGTTCACGCAGCCATTAAAGTTTTTTATTTCTAACTGTTTTTTATTTACAGATCTGAATGCAGCTACATTGTTTTCAACAAATGAATTCACACAGGTTAAATGCACTGCTTTCAGATTCATAACACAAAATCCAAACATATGTGTCTAAGAACATGCGTATACAGATATATCACTGAAAAAAAAGATCAGGACAATTTTTACACATTAAAAAATAGATCTATTTACTGAAAATAACCTTTTGTTCCTTGCCTTAATGATCAGTATTTTTTTTTTTTCCAATATGTTTTATTTTATCATACAGAGACAGGTACAAGTACATTGTACAGGTAGATGCCCAAAAGCTGAGCTACCAGCATGTCAACAAAATATTAATCATATCAAAAGTAATACAAACAAGGTATTCCAAACACCAAGGTATTATTAATAACATTTGGTCATCAAGGCGAATCAATGAGAGAAGTGGTGGTCATAGGGCTAATACAGCCAATTGACCTTAGTGTCAAACACAACATCAATCTATTGTTGAAGAATTGGCTTCCTGGAACAAGAGAGGTAAAATGAAGAAAATGAGCAAAAGAAAGAAAGCAGTAAAGGTTAGGAGAAGGGGCACTGTCAGTATGTGAGCTATGGGCTACAAATTATGAGCAATTTGGCACAAGTGTTGGTAAGAATACAAGTCAGTTCATTAAAAAAAATGTCATCCAGGCGAGATTCAGCTTCTGAGAAATGGGTAAATTGCCTCTTCCATGCTGTAGCAATTGTGAGCAAGACAAGATGGAGCAATTTAAATTGGCGTTTAGTAATGTTCAGGTGTTTTAAGTGCAAGAGGGCCAGCCAGGGGTCCTTAGTGAGGATTGTTTCTAGTAGTGTACACAATAGTGAGAAGACAATGGTCAGTACTTTTTTAAGACAGATAAAAGTTGTGGTGTAGCGCTAAAATAATAATAAATTATTATTATTTTAGCGCTACACCACAACTTTCATTATTTTCCATTGTATTCAACAATATTGTGTCAGCTGCTGTAGTTTATATATTTTTTTTTTTTTTTAGATTTAGCGCAACAAGCACTCTATTACAAAATCATTTACTGATGCTTATACTCAGAATATTGTTGACAGAAAGATCCTGAGTACAATACTCCATAAATACCTTGTGTAAACATGCGTAAAGGTGCTTAAACACACATAAAATTCTTCTTCGTACCAGTGTTGCATTATACACGTGTAAAAGCACATATACATGTGTACACATATAGGCGAAAATTAAAGGAGTTGTAAATAAAAAAATTTTTTTTTGCTGAAATGACTGTTTACAGGGTATAGAGACATAATAGTTAACTGATTTATTTTAAAAACGATTAAAAATAGATAAAAATCAATCATATAATGTACCTGTAGTTTCTAGTTTTGTTTTTGCATGTTGTTTCCTGCCTCTCTGCATACAGAGCCATAGAGCAATGATGGTTTGGAAAACGAAACTAGAAACTAGACACACAGTAATCACACCTCCTTGAAGTTAGTGACCACAGAGAGAAAGCTCCCAGCACTGTGGTCATCAGGAAACAGACAATCAGGAAGTGTGGAGATCAGAGAAGAATAACAGCAACTTGAGAGCAAAAACGAACAATGAGGACATAAAAACAGCACTGCATTACGGTAAAGGAAGCTATTAAGATACAAAAAAAAAAATTCCTTTACAAACCCTTTAATGCGTAGACATGTGCGGTCCGCTTCTTATCGAATTGATATTCGGACTAATTTTTGATATTCGGATGTATCGGAATTTCTTAATTACAGTAGAATAGTATCGAAATAGCGAAATTCTAATTCAGATGAAATTTGAATAGTTTTTTAAATAGTTTTTGAATTCAAATAGTTTTCGAATTTCCAAAGAGGATAAGATAGAATAGAAAATTAAGGAATAGAATAGAAATATTTTTTTTTCTATTCCTGTATTTTCTATTCTTTTTTTTTTTTCTTTTTGGAAATTGGAAAACTATTTGAATTCGAAAATGTTTTGAATTTGAAAACTTTTCACATTCGAAAACTATTCAAAATTTATTCAAAAACGTTTCGAATTTGAAAACTATTTGAAATTGATTCAAAAACTTTTTCGAATCGGTTCGAAAATTTATAAACAAATTACTATTTTTGTTTTCCCGATCTGTGCTCATCACTGTATTACTGATCTTTACATAGCTGTATATGTTGTTCCATTGACAATAATGCATTTATATTCAGATTAGTAAAAAAAAAACACCTGTGTGCAAATGTTTATGAACAAGTTTCTGATGAGCTACACCTGTTGTCATAATATGCTTTAATACTACATGTGCATTTTTATACTTTTAATGGTTGTCTTTTTTCTGCTTATATTGTTCCCTAGCCCCTTGGAAGGACATTTTGTTATGAGTGTTTGCTTTGTAAATGTATGATTTATTATTGTCATATTGAAAATGTTTGTGACAAAGTAATAAAAATGCCATTGAAGATTCAGGACATATGGCCTACTTAAATAGAATTGTATTCTATGTACCATGCAACTCCATTAGATGCTGATAGGTCTTCTGAAGCTTCAGTGACCTCAATGAGAAGGTAGAACAGGCAAGAAGTTCCAAATTCTGAGGTACACCCATCTGAGAAGAAAGCAATTCATATATCATACTTTGCAATCCTATTCAAATTATGCATAACTTTGATCATTCCAAGATAAATTATTCACAGCAACCCTGATAGACTAACTGTAACCTCCTGGAAGAATTGTGTGCAGGAAACTGCTGTAGTTCTTAGAAAGGGAGGAAGCTGGTGGGAGTACTGGATTACTGACAAGATGCTGCAGTAGTGCCCAGGGGCACTGTGAAAGCAATGTTCAATCTAGCTCAAATTAATCAACAGAACATTTGATCAAATTAAAATAAATATAACATAAATAGATTTTTAGACTTCAGCATACAGGCTAACTTTCATAGACAGAATTAGCAGCTCACTGGATGATTTATATGTGTTTATAAAAAGCATGTTTAGGTGGATTTTCTGATTTAATAGAAATCCTAAAGTAAAATATTTTAAAAACTTAATGGGAAATCAAAATTTAGATGTGGGTCATTGAAAACATGGTGGCGACTCTCATTAAAATGGTTTAACAAAAATATTCTATTTAAGAATGTATCCATAATTCATAAAAATACCTTCTATTACTCTCAACTTCCTCCAAGTCTCCAAATTGAAAACCAAATTTTTTTTTTTCCTGCTGTGATCTGACTTCCTGCGTGCCTACATTCATTCTCCATGGTCCCACTGTAGGTAGAAAAGTAGCCACCCTCTCTTGCTCTCTTCCGAGATGGACTATGGACTATGAGATTTGCAGTGTGCAGAGAGCAGTTTAAATGACCACAACTAACTTGCTAGGTATTTTCATGAATTATGGATACATTCTTGAATAGAATATTTTTGTTAAACCATTTTAATGAGAGTCGCCACCATGTTTTCAATCCACACAAACAAAATTATGAGGAAAAGGACTGCTTTGGGATCTCACTGAAGATTTTTTTTGCATGTCATTATTATTAACTGTCTAAAGCATCTTTTTGCCACTTCCAGTCTATATGCACTTTCTCCAGTGTCAGTTTCACATAATTATTTTGGATTAGATGCCAAGTAGTGACACCTGTGGACAGGGCCTATGCAATGTGTGTTGGCATGGAAGTTTGTAAGCAACAACAGGGGCACATGTGACAATGCATTAGCACAACTTGGAGACAGTTGTCACCTCATAATGGAAAGTACAGTGGAACCTTGGTTTACAAGTAACACGGTTAACAAGCATTTTGAATAACGATCAACTTTTTTTTAAATTCTAACTTGTTGTCTCGCAATACGAGCATAATTCATGCTAATGGGGTGTGCAGTACTGCATTTGGCCAGAGGTGCGGGGGTGACACTCAGAACGTTTCAAAAATACTCAGAATCACTTGGAAATACTCCTTCTCGAGTGTTTCCGAACCTTTCTGAGGGCTTTTGAGGCTCTCCAGCACCCCCCACCTCTGGCCACATGCGGTATTGCATGCCATAGAAGTCAATGCAGAACAAATTATGTTTGTTTCCATTGACTTCTATGGGGGAACTCGCTTTGATATGCGAGTGCTTTGGATTACAAGCATTCTCCTGGAACGAATTATGCTCGTAATCCAAGGTTCCACTGTATCTGAAAAAGACCCTTCAAGCAGGATCACCAGGAATTCTTTTAAGAAAAGCTGAAAATTAAAAAAATAAATCTTTTGAGTCATATTACCGTGGTAAAGCTTATATGACATTTTCAAGATTACGTTTAGATCTACTTTATTGTTACTGTACTTTTACTGCCGTGAAATCTACATTGTAGCATTTCTAAAAATATATTTTAACTCATAGCTACCACTGAGATTTTTTTATTTTTTTTAAGCTGCACCAGGAATAGAAAAGAATCAGATTTTTTTTCAATGTGTCTTTGCACATTTGTGGAGACTATTAAATACAGTTTGCTGTAAGTATTAACATCTTCCTCTCCTGAAGCATACCTGGTAAAAGATTATCTTTTATTCATAATGTGCGGCTTTACTGTGCCAGATTCTGTCAAGCAGCTGCCACTCTCAAAGCTGAATGGTTAATGTAAAAGTATGCATAAGACAGAGAGTTTTTTTTGTGAACAAGGTCATTCCAGTTAATCAGAAAATACCAAATGTTCTTCCATTTTGCCTTCTGTCAGATTCTTTTCAGCTCATCATCAAGAAGAGAGCTTTCAATGCAAGATTGCATTTCAAATAACATTGTAACAGATTGTATTGCTACCCAAATGAAACTAGGTTGTTGCTATAGCTGTGTACTGATAGTTAGCTTGACAACTTAAACCATGTTTGCTTGTAGATGTGCATAAATTTAAAGTGCATTTTACATTTTCCACTCTTTAATTTAAAAATGTATTAAATATTATCCATTAGTTGCACTACAGTATGGCTGCTTCTCTTCCGGCAACGCCATCTGCTACAGCGGAGACTTGAGGGAGTGTTAGCGGCTAGCAGAAGTGAGCTGTCGGAAGATCATTTCTGTGCCTTCTGTTTCCTTCTTAATACTTCTGTCTTAGAACTTCCAATTATTAATTAGCACATTTTACAGTAAGTTGAAAAAAAAACAAAAAAAAAACAGAGAAATCGGCTTTTCTATACATATTTTTTAAGTATCACATTTTTTTTTACAGGAAATTGAAATGAAAATAAAATCTTTCTTTGGTGACTTTCAGTTAGCCAAGGTTTCTTAAAGGGTCATGAGGCAAAACACTTATGTAAGAACATTCCACTGGAAGCAGCTATTCCCTGCACACAAGTACTGCCATTTAGCAAATAGGATTAGCCTATTGCCCCTGTACTAGTGTGTTCAATGAGAATTAGGAAATGGTTGTTTCCATTAGGGTCTTCTCACATAGATATATTTTGTTTTATAGATTCCTTTTAAATGTTAGGTTTCAAATTAACTAAATCCTGCAAACTCAGGATGCATTCTCATTCTGATCAATAACATCCTATATCGTCGCTGCAATTTTAATAAAGCAATTTTTTATATTTTCAAATCTGTACCTTTCATCAGAATAATATCAGTTTTTTTTCTGCAATCAATGTCCTTGTATTAGCACTATATTTTGACAATGATCTGTCCCAGGGGGTGATTTGGTGGTTGAAGATAGGCTTTCTGTCCTGTTTTTATTACTGTCTATGTCCTTACTAGGGAGATTTAACCCTCTATTTATACTGATTACCACTGATCACCTGTCTTGTATACCAAACTAAATGTATATAGTATATAAGAACCCTCCTCCACACCAATATATGACAATAAATGAAAATAGCTAAAAAAACACGTAGTTATTAGTCTGAAGGAAAGAGCTGCTAAACACCAATATGTGTAATCACTTCACATAAATCATAAAATGAACCAGAGAATACAGCACTCCCTTTAAGCAATAATGGACAAACTTATGACTAAACTATGACTAAAAATTATATAAATAACACAGTGTAATGTGTTGAAACCATATACAGCAAGTGAATAGTGAATCAGATTGTAAAATGTATTTAAATTTTTTTTTATAAAAGAGGAAAACAATGCGACTGTGTCTTTAACAGCTATCCACCATGCCTTCTACAGTCTTCATATGTTTCTGAAACACTACCACTGTGCCACAACAGATGTACTCTCACCTTTTGAGATGGACCCTATTTCTCATGTAAATAGGAGGTCAAGCTGGGCTTTTTTGATAAAAGTAATGCACCCTTTAGATAGGCTGAAGACGCATTAACAATCAATTAGACAAGAGTTACAATGGCTACAAGGTAAAGAGAAAACTGCACAGTGTAAAACTATTTAAAAAAAAAACAATAAAGTAAAAAATATGATTGGAGATCAAGGGCATAAAATAACACAGAATTCTGAGAAAACAAGATGGCGCCCTGGGTACGTTTGGCATTATGACATTACATAGGCTCATCCCACTTGATGTGTTGCGTCCATCTGAACTTCCTCTAAGAATGTAGTATCTTTCTTTTTTCTCCTTTTCATTGCTGGCCCTTCCCAGTACTCTCTACTAATCTTACACCTCAGTTCCTCTAATTCTTTCTTTTTGTATCCCTTATCAAGAAATCTATTAATCTTGTATTATTAAGTATTAATTCAGTTGCTCCATATAATCCTCCCTGTCTCAAACCATTTATTTTCATCCTCATAGACTGCCTTTTCGGTACATTTCATATCCACTGTAGGTGGTGTCAGCTATTGACCGGAATGTATCCATTCAGGTCCATTGGTTTAAGTAAAAGTTTTGGTAAGTATCCTGCTACCTTCCACAAAGATATTTAAATCTAAAAAATTAATAGACTGACTAAAAAAGCTCAATCACATACTTATTTCTATCAATGAAAAAAAAATGTCATAAGGTATTCCATACGCTTCTCCCATATAATGAAAATATCATCAATAAGCCTTTTCCATACTTTAAGTTATGTCCACCCCCTTCCAAAGATGTTCTCCGACTCCCATTTATCCATGACGAGGTTGGCTAGACTGGGGGCAAACTTGGCCCCCATCGCCCTACCCTTCTTTTGAATAAAATACCTGCCTTCATACCAAAAATAGTTCCTTGTCACTAAACTCAAACTGCTCTGCAAAAACTCGGTCACAAGTGAAATGCGTCAGCATGATGCCATCACGCTCCTCGCTGTGAGAGCACGGACAATCCATCCACCAGACAACCCTCTCTATATCCCTTGCTCCTTCCGGGAAATATCCGAGAGATGCTGCTAATCACACATGAGATCCCTGAACATATTTTAGGATATTTCTGTATGAGATGGCAATGCCCCCCTCCTATACCCAGTGGCCTAGACCAAGCCCACATACAGACGGCAAGTCAGCCCTGAACTAAAGGACTTGGATGAGATTGACATCGGACAAGCGGCCAAACGGTGAGCTGTATCTATCCCCACCTGTGTTGGGGAGCTTTTTACATCTGCACGTTAACTCACCTGTCCTCTATATATCCAATAGCTTAGTAAGGGGGACTGTTTAACAGTAACGTTGTGTCTAATCTACACAGACCGTCTCTACAGTAAACCACATTCTGTGTGGAAGGTTTGCATCAGTACTCTCCAGCCTACCTGATTGGAGCCAAATGCATGAACTCTCTACATTTGCAATTACCAGCTGGCTTACTTAGTGAAGTTCCCACTACCTTTATTTAACTATTTTCTATATTTGGACTGTAGTTAGAGAATTATACCTGCAGGATTGTTGAGAGGCGTGTGTGTCTGTTTGTGGTGGCCATTTGTGTCCGTTAAGACAATTGTCTAATTTTAGATAAATGTGGTGGAGGTGGGTGTACTTACATATTTAATTAATTTCCACATGATACTAGCAATTAATAAAGATTTTTAGTTTCATAATTCCGGTAGTTCCTTTATGAAGAATTATTTTGGGAAATCTTCCTTCCCTCTCCTTGTTCTCACTAAACTCAAGGGCCTGTAAAAGAAATTTTCTTTGAATCCTTCTTAAACTACTACTGTATATATATGGGTAGATTCAGGTACATAGGCGTAAATTTAGGGCGGCGTAGCGTAGCCTTTTTAGGCTACGCCGCCGTAAATTAGCTAGGCTAGTAATGATTCTAAATCAACTTACCTGCTAGTTTATTGCGGCATAGCCTAAAACAAGCGGGCGTAAGGGCTCCTAATTCAAATTGGTTGGAGAGGGGCGTGTTGTATGGAAATGAGGCTTGACCTCACGTTTTTGAAGTTTTTTTTACACTCCACATGCGCTGGGCGCCTACATTTCCCAGGGCGCATTGGACGTGTACGTAAACTACGTAACTCCCGATTCGCGGACGACTTACGCAAACAACGTAAAAAATTTGAACCTCGCGGCGGGAACGGCGGCCATACTTTAACATTGTTATTCCACCTCATAGGTGAAATAACTTTAGGCCGCCTAAGGCCTTACGGAAACAACGTAATTCGACTGCGGCGGCCGGGCATACGTTCGTGAATCGGCGTATCCCCTCATTTACATAATCTACGCCGGCCGCAATGGAAGCGCCACCTAGCGGCCACGCGAAAAATTGCAATCTAAGATATGACGCCGCAAGCCGTCGTATCTTAGATATGTTTAAGCGTATCTCTGTTTGAGAATACACTTAAACATAAGTCGGCGTAGATTCTGAGTTAGGCCGGCTTATCTACTGATAAGCCGGCCTAACTCTTTCTGAATCTACCTATATATGCCTACACGGTGGCTTGATAAGACTCTAAAGCCTGGAATTTGGATCGTGGTCCCCCTTAATAGTCATACCAGACCCAAAGGGCCTGGTAATGGACTGGGGGAGCGGAACCCATGCCGTTCTTTTCAATGACTTTTATCTGTATTGTTTTTTTTGCATTGATAAATGGCCCCTGGGACAGGACCCAGGTCCCCAAACACTTTTTATGACAATAACTTGCATATTAACCTTTAAAATTAGCACTTTTGATTTTTCACGTTCGTGTCCCATAGACTTTAACAGTGTTCGCGCCTTCTAACTAATTTTTCGCATGTTCTGCTGCAAACTGAACTGGGGGGTGTTCAGCTCATCCCTACTTCACATTATGACTGGAACTAATTTTCAGGGTTAAAGATGGACTTATTTCTAAGGCCAGGGTGCACAATACCTTATTCATAACCAACACAATTTGCTTTCGGAGTGGGTCCAGGTAGGATAGCATATTATTTCTTAATATTCAACTTTCTCACAAATGTATTCAGGTTAATATAAGTATTACATATATTTACATTAGATCTGGGAGCATAGCTTAACCCCAGATCCAACCCTTTAGTCTCTTATTGTGTGAGAGAAGCAAAACTCAAGCTGTAGATGCCCTCCAGCTACTTTTCTCTCCTTCTTTCATCTACCTCCTCTACAACCCCTCCTTGCTGTCTCATAGCCTTTCTTACTAGCTACCTTTCTCTGTTTTCCACCCTCCTTCCTTCTCCCTGTGGATTCCTCCATTGGGGACATGGTCCCCACCCTGGTCGTCACCTGGGGCTTCTGTAACTCTGGCCCAGAGGACTCTCCCAATGATCCCTCCGAAAAAAGTTTTGTGTATTTTTCACGTCGTTTTAGCCCACACACGATCATTTTTTGCAACCCAAAAAACAACATAGTTTAAAACATTGTTAAAAAATGCAACATGTTCGAACTTTTTTTTTTTTCAGAAGCCGAAAAAAGATGTGAAGCCCACACACGATCATTTTAAATGACATTTTTAAAAAACGTAGTTTTTTAGAAGCCGAAAAATTATCATGTGTACGCGGTATAAGTGTGTTCGTCCAAGCACTAATAGACTGCCCAACAAGAATTCTCTTGCCTTTGTGGCTATAGATATCTTTTGTGGCCCCAACGAATCCCAGGGCGCTGCTCAGGACTAAGGTTGAGCTTGGGCCTGTTATTTGGATATATCGTATTTATCAGCATATAACACGCACCTTCACTTTGAGGGAAGTTTCAGGATTTTTTTTATTTAAAATAAAGAACTGGGAAGCAAAATAAGGGTTGGCGCCCATCAATGCAGCCTCACTTGTGCCAGAATGCAGCCTCACCATTGCCATCAGTGCAGCCTCATCGATGCCCATCTGCAACCTCGGAGGGGACAGGACGAGTGCCAACTGATTACATACAGGAGAATCTCCTGTTTACACAGAGGCCTCTTTAATGCAAAGTCCCGCCTCCAATCATAGACAGAACAGTCATCCAATGGCAGCCCAGGAGACAGGACTCCCTATTACAGATGCAGCCGAGTAAACAGGAGATTCTCCTGTATGTAATCTGACGGCGTTCGTCCCGCCCCCTCGGAAGCAATGCCGATACAGTATATATATATTATACAGTATATATATCAAAAGATATGTATCCAAATTACAAGGTGGGCCACATTAAACCGGAAAGCGGGTCGCAATTGGCCCGTGGGCCGGACTTTGGACATGCCTGCTCTAAGTTAACCTGTCTGCTCTTTACAGAGTCAAAGACTTTTTCAAACACAAATTTTGCCACTAAAGTGTAAAGAAGTCCCCCTTTGGATGTTCATAAATTATTTCAAATGTTCTCCAGCACTCAAGTGCTCCTAATGTCAACCCCCAGCAGCTGAACAAAACATTAACGACCCCAAGTCAAAATGTCCAGCGCCTCAGGAATGCGTTGGATTTTCTGACCAACATCTATCAAAATGGGTCTAATAAGGCTGTGCTGTTGGTGTTAATACAGCTACTGGACCTGTCACAGGCACTCGGCCTGCCCTTTACACTCCCATCTATTCATAGAAGCTGTAATGAAAGGTAGGCTTCTTTCATTCATATGTAGCGCCCCCTTACTTTCAGTATGGGCACTACGCTAAAGTTAGTTGGGAATGGGAGAGTTATTTTGCTCCCATTCACAATTTGTTAAATTGCAGGGCTGCTGTCCTTTCAGAACTGTCTTGTAGGTCAGTCCTCGTTTCAGGGGTGCGTTTCCACCTCTGGGCGGCAGTCACTTTTACCCAGGAGCCAATCAGAGGAGTTTTTCCCTCGCTGGGCATGCTGGGGAAGGGTATATCTGGGGCAGACGCCATTGATTCTAGGTCAGTTTTCGCGGGGTCCGAGTTCCAGGTGCGGCATCCACCTTCAGGGTGCGCGCATTCATGGACCCCGCCACCATGGCCTACCTGGCCGGAGTTGCGCACCATGCGGAGCTTCACCTTGATGACTTGCTGGGTCCCAACCTTTGCTGATAGGATCCTAAGCTGAGAGCTGTGCGGTGGGGAATCGGCTCAGGGAGAACCCAGAGAGAGGTTATCCAGGAGGCCTGAACGAACAACCGAGGATCTGGTTACCACGATACTGACAGGTATGTTGCAGCTGTCAACTGGTGACCCTGACTGAACTTTACTGGGAGGATTCGCTCAATCCAATTTTTGCACCCTAAATCGCTAGGTCTGTGGCAGAGGTCCAGAGTCAGGCCTGTGACAGAGGTCTGTTCCTCCCAGCGATTTACAAGTGACACTTCGGCTGCCAGACTTGTGACAGAAGTCTGTCCGGGGGCACTTTACCCACTCTGGCTGGAGTGGCGACGAACTAATCTCATTATTATTAAGAGCAGGACTGCTCTCTCTACATCCAAGGCCTGAAACTAAAGTTGCTCTTATGCTTCATCAACCTCTCCTATCTTGTCTTATGTTGATGTTGGCCATGTTGGGCCTTGGAATAAAGCATTGAAGAAAACCCAATTGATGACTTGACCTTCGCTAGACACCCTGCAAGGTAACTCAATACGCTGATCCCACAAACAACCAGCGGCTCCTTCGGGGTAACGCTACACATACATCACTTTTTATTGATAGAAGCTATAGTACAGCGTCTATTAACGGAAGAGGGAGTAAAAAGAGTGGGCATAGTTGTCACTCTTGATGACTGCTTGTCCAGCTGACCCTATTCGCCCCAAACAGTCAGAAGACTCCTAAGTTATAGTTATCTATATATGTACTAAGATTAATATATAGGATTTTTCCTGTACATTGTTATTGATACGCTATCAATTAGATGTGATGTTTGGATCATCTACCTATATCATTTTTGTTATTACTATTTTTTGCTTTCTCCTTTCCCCCCCCCCCCTTTTTTTCCTTCCCCTCTTTCCCCCCCCCTTCTATTCAATCAAGGAATCTTCAATTATGATTGGAATTTTATATGCTATATCTTTATAACCATTAATACTGTAATCAGTACTCAGCATTATATACACACGGGCAACGATTCTTGTTTAAACCCTCTTTCTCTCTTTACCTTTTATTCCTATTATGTCCTCTTTTAACCTCTATTACTCTCTCAGTCCTGCCAAGGTTCATTCCATCCTTTGAGATTTTTTCCTCCCCCCTCCCCTTCGATGCAATGGTTGGCCGCGCATCACAGGTCTCTATACAGAGATCTGTAATCGCACCACTAGATGGAGCTCTCCATCCTGGAGCGATGCCTCTCATGCGTGGCGCCGTATATTCCCTGCGGCGCACACGCATGATGAGGAGACGCGCGGCTGCTGCGGATGACGTCACACGCCTATCCCGGGTGTTACGTCTCTTCCGCACTGAGCGAGGCTCTATTTAAGTCCCCGCTTATGAGACACGATTGCTGCAGTCTCTCGGGAGACTTGTGGATGAGGTCGCCGCTGCACCACTATAACCAGGTATGCCCCTCTTTATCATCGTTTACCTATCTTTATTTCATTTGGGTCACTAATAGCTTCCACCCCTCTCTTCAACATACCAGGCTCATTTCTGCCTTAAACACTTGGCTCTCAGCCGGCATCCAGGCCTGTCTGTCTACTTCTGCTACCAGGAAGTCAGCACCTATTGAGGACTGACAGAGGGGACTGTTCACCCTCTCCCTTCTTGTCTTTCCTTAGGCTTTGTCCTCCTTCATTAAAGGTAGGATGCCTTTACTGCTATTATTTTTGCATCAATTTTTATCAGCCATTAATATACTTTAATATCACCATATTTCCTTATTACTCTCCAGATTGTTTTATCTTACTTTGGGTCGTTCCTATACCCCTTACTATACGTCCAGCAGCCCGGACACAGTTTAGCTGTCCTCCTCTATTATTGCTAAGAAATTCTTATGCTCAATACATATCGTTCATGGATTAATTCCTATACTAACAAATACTATCTGTAAGTATTCCTATTGGTTCCTCTACTCTATTATCTTCTCCTCCCACAAATTGTTCCAACCTGTACACACTTATTATCCTCGCTCCCATTGCATCTTTGAGGAAATGCTCTGGGTTTGGTCTCCACCTATCAGGACTCTATTCTCCCACTTTTCTTTCCCATTTCCCCCCCCCCCCTTTACTATTTTCTTTCTCCTAGTTTGTCCCTTTTATTTTTTCCCCCCGTCTTCCCCCTTCTCTCCCCCTTCCCCCTTTTTTCTTCTTCGCCCTTCCCCCCTCCCCTTCTTTTCTCTTCCACCCCCTCCCCCCCCACCCCCCTTTTTTTGCTTGCCCGTTGTGTATTTTTATTCCTATCAATATTATTATCCAAACTGATGCATCCTTTTTATCTGTCTTTGTCTTATTGTTTAATGTTGTTCTACAGTCCAAACCACACAGCCGACTCCATGAGGAAGCGCTGCAAAAGCGCGAAACCGGTCGAGTCTATCAACGCAGCAAGCCACACCATCGCAGACATACTTTTGCCTGCATTTCCATAATTTGACAGGATCACTAATTATGTTTATGCACCCTATTTCTTTTCTTTTTTGAAATGTTTAATCTCATTGTGGATACATTGTTACCTTTTGTATGATTCCTGTCAACATTTATGGATAGGCTTGCATAGTTAGCCTCTCGGATAGTTTTTTGCTGGAAACGGCAATACATTTTTCCCTGCTCTATATACATTATGCTATTTTATATCTAAATAAACCAAAAACCTTTTAGAGAAAATCTCTCCTTGTGTGAATATATTCTGACCAACCAAAATGTGCCTAAAAAGTCCAAAAACTAGCCCTTAGTTATTTCCTTTATCATTCAATCAGGACGCGGCACTCTCTTTCTACTTTGTTAATATCCACATGCACACTACATGTGAGGATATTGTCATCCCCCTTTTTTCAAGTCAGAAGATTGTGACTGTGGGGGTATAGTGTTCAGAGGCCTTTGTGCTGCTGGCTGCTCTCATAATTCAAATTTAATAGACACATTGACTGTAAGTACTATCACTTGTATTGATAAAAAAAGAAAAAAAACTACACATGCCTCCAACACTGTATGTGGTGGGAACATCTGAGTCTTAACCTTTTGACTTAAAATATATTTAAACCCAACAACAAAAATGCAATATATTGACACTTACTGGTCCATAGATTTAGTGACTGCATTAGTTTGCTTCTTCTTTTTTTTCTTTTTCAGGCTACAAGATTTTCTGCAAGTACAAAAACCTGTTGCTCCTGCTGGAAAGCTTGATCATTTTCTGCACATTAAACATACCAGTTATGTTCTGTGAACTACAAATCAATGCTACTCTATGTAATAATGAGAAGATGGGGGTGCTTGCAGTCAAAATAGGACAGGAATTGTGTTATTTGCAAAATCAATAATCAAAAAATAAAAAGGAAAAAAGAAAAAAAGCCAATTATATGTAAGGACTAGAAAACTAGAATATATTACATTTTAGCCTAGGTCTGCTTTATACAGTAGGCATAAAACAAAATACTTAATTTGGGATCCACCATTTGTGGACTACTGTGAGGTGAAGCGGAGGGCCAATTTACTTACCATGATCAGATGCAGGTGCAGGTCCCATAAACTGCATTTCCCACAACCCCTGGTTTACTGGACATGCCCAAGTAAGATAAGTTCCTCAGCTTCTCTGCCTCAGCAGCTCAGAGAGGCCACACATGATGAAGCAGAGGTAGCTTGGTAAGTGATCTGCAGCCAGGTAACCAGCCAGGGCTGGACTGGGAGAAAAATTTGGCCCTGGACTTCATCCAGACCGGCCCACTTTAATTCAATAAAAATAGCGCCTTAAAAAACGCCTCCGCTGCAGTCCCAGTGTGAAAGCCTGGGTGCTTTCACACTGGGGCGCTGCCAGGGCGTTAAAAAATGTCCTCCAAGCAGCATCTTTGGGGCGGTAGAAGAGTGGCGTACAAACCGCTCCTGCCAATTGAAATGAATGGCAACTGCTGCTGAAGCACCTGCAAAGCACTTTGGCAGCAGCGCTACACGGGCGCATTTAACCTTGAATTTGCCTGCTAGCAGGGGTTAAAAGCACCTGCTAGACGCCGAATAGTGCAGCTAAAAGGACAGTAAAGTGCTGCTAAAACTAGCAGTGTTTTACCGTCAATGCCCGACCCAGTGTGAAAGCAGCCTAAGAGTTAGGGAGTGAATGAGATAGAGGAGGGAGCTGAGAGACAGAGAGAGGGAGCTGAGAGACAGGGGAGCTAAGAGACAGAGGGGGGGTCAGAGAGACAGAGGGGGGTCTGAGAGATAGAGGGGGGTCTGAGAGATAGAGGGGGGTCTGAGAGATAGAGGGGGGTCTGAGAGATAGAGGGGGGTCTGAGAGATAGAGGAGGGGGCTAAAAGAGGGGGGACTTAGAGATAGAGGGGGCTCTGAGAGATAGAGGGGGGTCTGAGAGATAGAGGGGGGTCTGAGAGATAGAGGAGGGGGCTAAAAGAGGGGGGGACTGAGAGACAGAGAGGGGACTGAGAGACAGAGGGGGGGTCTGAGAGATAGAGGGGGGTCTGAGAGATAGAGGAGGGGGCTAAAAGAGGGGGGGACTGAGAGACAGAGAGGGGACTGAGAGACAGAGGGGGGGGGGGGTCTGAGAGATAGAGGGGGGTCTGAGAGATAGAGGGGATCTGAAAGATAGAGGGGGATCTGAGAGATATTTGGGGGTCTGAGAGATAGAGGAGGGGGCTAAAAGAGGGGGGGACTGAGAGACAGGGGGGGGTCTGAGAGATAGAGGGGGGTCTGAGAGATAGAGGGGGTCTGAGAGATAGAGGAGGGGGCTAAAAGAGGGGGGGACTGAGAGACAGAGAGGGGACTGAGAGACAGAGGGGGGGTCTGAGAGATAGAGGGGGGTCTGAGAGATAGAGGGGGGTTTGAGAGATAGAGGGGGGGCTAAAAGAGGAGGGGACTGAGAGACAGAGGGGGGGGTCTGAGAGATAGAGGGGGGTCTGAGAGATAGAGGGGGGTCTGAGAGATAGAGGGGGATCTGAGAGATATTTGGGGGTCTGAGAGATAGTGGGGGGGGTCTGAGAGATAGAGGAGGGGGCTAAAAGAGGGGGGGACTGAGAGACAGGGGGGTCTGAGAGACAGGGGGGGGTCTGAGAAAGTTTCCGTTTAATTTTTTTTTTTTTAAACGGCCCACTGAGACATCGGCCCACCGGGAAACTCCCTGTAGTCCCTATGGCCTGTCCATCCCTGTAACCAGCCCTCTACTATCAGAATCGGCATGCAGGCAGCCAGGCATGAGCTTAAGAGCATGCAGCTTCCCCAGAAAACCCAGCAGCTTTGGGGATCTTTTGCCCAAATGCTGCCAGAGTACTTATACGTGGCACTGCTGCAAAAATAGTTATGGCAGCGATAGTAAAAGTGTTATGCCGCGTACACACGACCGTTTTTCGGGTTCTAAAAAATGATGTTTTTTTATGTCATTAAAAACGATTGTGTGTGGGCTCCAGAGCATTTTTCACGATCTAAAAAATGGCCATTAAAAAAATTGAACATGCTCTATTTTTTCACAATGTTTTTAACGTTGTCATTTTTAAGATTGTAAAAAATGGTCGTGTGTGGGCTTTAACGACGTGAAAAACCTGCGCATGCTCAGAAGCAAGTTATGAGACGGGAGCGCTCGTTCTGGTAAAACTACCGTTCGTAATGGAGTAAGCACATTCATCACGCAGTAATAGACTGAAAAGCGAATCATCTTTTAATAACACAAAATCAGCTAAAGCAGCCCAAAGGTTGGTGCCATCCGCATGGAACTTCCCCTTTATAGTGCCGTCGTACGTGTTGTACGTCACCGCGCTTTGCTAGAGCATTTTTTTTTTCACGACCGTGTGTAGGCAAGGCCGTTTTAATGATCGGGTTGAAAAAAACTTTGTTTTTTCTAGACCCTTAAGAAAGTAATTTTTTTTAACCCGAAAAACGGTCGTGTGTACGCGGCATAAGGCCTGATTCACTTTAGTACAATTTCAGATACAACTTGAGTTGCACATGACTACATGACAAAGGAAATCACAATGTTTTCAATTATGTCTGTTCACATCAATGTGACTCAGCATGGAACGATTTTGGAAAAGGTGTACTGCTTTGGTGCAATTACAGTGCGATTTTGGCACCATAGGATATACAAACCCTATCAAATTTGCGTCCAAGTAGCACTATATAATTAGCACTGAAAGTCATATCAAAATCATGTGGGCAAGGTCTACTGCACCCATACATGTGAGGTAAAACCATACCCGAAGGCAAGCTTGTAAGCAGGTTGAAATACTGGTTAGTGAGACAGCTGCTGCCCCAGCCAGGAGGCAAACACTTACCATGTTTCCTGCACTTTAAACTGAGCTCTGCCTCTCTCCCTGTGATAATATAGGGGGGAGGCCCCAACCAGATTCACAGTCTACATGGGAAGGAAAGACACAGACAAGCCACAACGTGTAATCTCCAGCTGTTTACAGAAAATACAGAAGGGGGAGCAGTTCCACCTTGTAGAGCAAGCCTACCCGTGTCACATCCATCCATGTAGGTGGGTTGGTGGGACCTGCAGGCCTCACTGAAGAACATCAGTTCTGTGGACTCTTGCTTGTGCAGGTACGCAGGGAAAAGATTAGGTGCATAACAGTTCCAAAACAAAGTGCACAGAGTTCCAGTAAACCCTTTGGAACTCAGCCCTTGCCTGGTCTGAAGTTACTCAAGCTCAGATAGCAAGCAATTGAGCTGCAAGTTTGCCAGGCTTCACGAGTTTGGTAATATTTACAATAATGGCGCACACTGACAGAAGATAAAATCATTTTCCATAAAAAGTCCTTTGAGCTAATAGCTCTAAAATGAGAAAACAGTCTCTGGATCTGGGCAGCCTTTTGTGGGGAGCCGAAGCCGAACTCCAATGCATGGAACAGAAACAGAAACAAAAAACAGGCGCCACTTAGACTGTAAACTTTAATGTTAAAATACAATCAAAGCATTCACATTGAGATAACTGTGTACAGGCATGTAGAGGGGGTCCAGATGACAGTCTATCCTCGGCCGAGATGTGTGGTCCCTTGTCGCTGTAGGACCTGTTCGCTGCGCTGGTGCTGCTTGTGAAGGAGCTAGTGCGTTGTTCACCGAAGGGCGATTTCCGGGTAGGCTCTGCGGCTACCAAACCGAGGGCTGGAGCACAAACGATGGGTCTTTGCTGGGACGCAGCGGCGTGAGGGGGAATGACGTCACACCGAGGACCAAGGTGCAGCGCGTTTCGGTGCATGCGCCGTGAATTGGTAGGAATCACAGCACGCACCTTTTTTAAGCTGGGTGTAATGGCTGTATACAGCCTGTTTATATATGCCTGTGTGGTGTTGCCACCTAATGGTAGTAAATGTAAATGCACTCCACAATATAAGAGAGATTTACACTAATAATGGCACATATTTTAAATAGGAAAAAAAACAAATAGAATATGTAATATGTTAACCGGAAATGCTATAGATAATACACTGAGATGGACCCGTAAAAGCTATTTATAATATTGGAGAATAGATATAAAATTTAAAATAAGGGTAAAGGGTTGGAATATAAAAAGTTACAAAAATGCTCTTTTATTGGGCTATAAACTATGGACACAAGGGTAGGTGGATTCTTTTTCGAAAAGTAATTGGCTCCTCTTCATGTATAATAATTAAAAAAAATTGTAATATAAGGGAATTATTTAGATGATAATATTAAGGGAGATTAACTTGGAAAAGGGAAAAAAGAGAGGGGGGGAGGGGAAGAACAATTAATTTAGATTAATAAAGTAAAAAGTAATATTCATATTATACAAAGAGGATGTATATCTGATATAATACAAGATATAATAAAATTATAAAAAAAGAGGAGATAATGATACAAAGGTTATCTTGTCATCTAAAATAGGAGGGCAAAAGTATGTGACATTAAAGATTCATTTGTTGAATTTTACAGTATTGTGGATATTTATAATTCTTCATTGATGCCTCCTGGTTTTAGAGTATGCAAAGAGTAAACCCAATAAGTCTCTCTCTCACAAAGTCTGTGAAACCTTACGAGTTTGGTGCACAGTTGCAGCAAGTCTGCATTACATGATTCCAGATTAGACATATGCAGAATGAAAAAATGTGTTTTGTTTCGTTTAATTTCATTATTTACTGACCGCCATTCGGGTGCAAGTTCTGGCTAGTGGTCATGCTACAGCTACTTTTGGGAGTTTCAGGGCCCTGTTGCTAGGTATCTCTACCTGCCTCTGGGTCCTGTGTGGGTTCTTCCGGCTGCAACTTGGGCATGCTCAGCGGCCATTTTTCCTGAGCCTAAATGCTTGTATGGGCTGGGAGAGCTGCTGTGGGCAGTCCTAAGATGCTATTTCCTTGTAGCTTGCAGTGGCGGCCTCAAGAGCATGCTATTTCACAAATCCCCTGCTTCCGTTCCTGTAGACAGGCTGTCGGCCATCCTGGAGTCATTCATCTCTCACGTGGAGAGACAATTTCTTTCACCGCTCCAGGTGAGTCTCATAGGTCATCAAGGGTAGTTTGAACCACCAGGGTGCCGGCAATGCTGATTGTAGCAAAAAAACGAAAAGAACTCTGGACAGCCGCACTCCAAAATGACTTAAAATAAAGTTGGTCTTTTAATGTAAAAAGTACATACAGGCACTGCAAACAACAGGTACAGAATGGCCGACGCGTTTCACGCTGCAATTCAGCGCTTAGTCATGGCTAACATAGGTTCACACTGAAAAAACATATATACCCATACCACCATCATGTGAGAAAACATTCGCCAATGGCGAGGCTGAATCAATTAAACAATTAAACAGTTGATTGCATACATATTAAAACCAATTTGTATGGAGCAGGTGATGTAGCCTATCTTGCAATTAACATGTTGAAGTGAAGAAAAAAAGAGACAAAAATAAAATAAAAACATACATATGCATTGAACATGTAAATAGACAAACCGCACCTATATGTGTCTTAGGGTCTCAAAATAGGCAAAGTAACCATTATGACTCATGTGTGACTCCACTTAAGGTTATATTTATGTGTATATAAAATGAGAAACAAAAAAACAACAAAAGAGAAAGAAAATATATAAAAAAAAAAAAAATAAAAAAAAAAAAAAAAATAAAAAAAAAAAAAAAAAAAATAAGTAAATAAAAATGAAAATAAAATTTCATTTATTGTGCTTTGTGAGAGACACAACTAATGTAAAGATGTATATGTGGACACTCCTGTGTAAAATTGTGAATATACCCATCGAACTGTGTCCTGGGAGTGAAGATTAAAGTGTTTCTAAATCTTTTACATTTTATTTTGTTTTTTATTTTTTATGTGTATCATTTTACATATTTCTTTATATATTTATCTTTTGTTGTTAAATTTTTTAAGTTTTTTAGAATTAATTATCTGGTGTTTTACTATATGTGTTATTCTAAGACAAAGAATGAAAATTAAAGTATTAAATATAAAGGATTGTCATGATCCAAATAACAATTAAAAAAGATTGGCTTCTGTGTATTAGTGTTGATACCAATATCTTAAATTTCATTTTTATTCTTATATGTAATATATCAACTGTGGCTTAGTGTTAATGAACATATAGTGGAAGTCAAGATGTGATCCATCTATTCTATTTTATCTTATATGGTAAACTCGAGAAGATTGCTCCAGGTAATATGTATCAAACCGAAAATATATACATATGGAGATTACAACTGTCAAAGCCTCTATGTGTCTGGTTATGAGTTGAAGACACAGTACTCATATAATGTGAAGGTTAATTGTCGGAAGACAAAATACAGGCTCTCCAATACAGAAGTCAATATCCAGAACACAAAGGCATGACTCTCCAGAAGGCTGTACAGGTGTGAATAGAATTAATATCCTTCTCATGGACAGAAATTAAATAAATATAGAACAAGCTCAAAAGAGTTTATCATAAAGAACAGAAAGGAAGAGAACATCCCCTGTACATAAGAGTTGACAATAATATGTGACTGATGGTTGACATGACCATAACTTGGTCGAGATCACGATCCGGTGTATCGTGTCCATAAAACACACAAATTGTGTGTGTATGTACATTGAGTCGACAGTGGTATAACACTGTAGGACACTATAGATGATCGGTTTATCATAGGGACCCTGATCGTGACTCTCCAGAAGGCCGAAATGTGAAACCGTTAAGGGCAATAATGCTTAATGTATATTATCCAGCATATGTGGAACTAAGCTGAAAAATAGATCATAAATTTAAGAAAGATGTGGTTATGATGTATGTTATAGAGGAGGACATATAGTCCCCAAAAAAAGAAAGAAAAAAGAGAAAAAGGAAGAAGAAAAAGAAAAAAAAAAAAAAAAAAAAAAAAAAAAAGGAGAAAAAGAAAAAATGGTGATGGATATAATGTTCCGTAAAATTGGGCTTCAAAGAAGCACCGTTGGAACCGAAAAGGGGAGGGGGGGGGGGGAATTTAGATCTTTAGTGTCAGGACACAACATGAGAAAAATTCTCATGTGGTGCAAAATGTTATAAAATAAAATATGTAAAAACTAAAGATTGAATGTCGATTAGCAAAAATATGGTAGATGAAATAACCCAGACACTATAATGATGACTATGTGTCTGGCCAACTAGACTAAATGAAAGTCCATAATAAGTGTATCAGTTAGAATAAAATTGACATCCAAAATGAAGTGGCCATATCTGTGAATACTATAAACACAGATATGTACCGATCCGTCCCCTGTCCCCTCCTAGCAGAACCCCTCTGTATCTCAAGACATTTAATGAGGAGCCCGGTTAATGATGGGTCTACATAAAGGTGAAGTGCAGCGAAATGATGCATGTATATCGGACCCACATGAAAACTGGTCCTTCTATGTTCCAATATGTACCTGTGTAGTGCAGTGTGATTGACACTGTACAACTCATATATTGAAAACCTAGTATATTAAGGCAGTATTGTGAATAAATAAAAAACAGTCACTATGTAAAATAATATAATATAGGCATGTAGAATGAGGAAAAAAGGGAGAGGAATAAATAATATAATTAGAGAAATGCAAATGGAATAGGCAAGGAGAGGGCATGTATGTCCACGAGAGGAGGGAAGGAGACAGAGGCGGGGAAGAAAGGCGATGTTCAGTCATGATAATGAGAGACATCCCAATCAAAGTTAAGTCCCCGCGGCTGTCTGCAGTCAAGATGGAAGATCCAAAAAACTTCCCGTTTACAAAGAAGCTTAAACTTATCTCCTCCTCTGGGTGGACACACTACCCTCTCCATGCCTTGTATGGATAAACTGGAAATGTTTTTGTTGTGTAAATTGTTCCAGTGTTTAGCCACGTTAGTGTTGTGGTTCTTCTCTATGTCGTATAAGTGATCACTGAGTCTATCCCTTAATCTCCTTATGGTTCTTCCAACATACTGTACATGACAAATACTACACGAGATGACATAAACTACAAATTTTGTGTTGCAGTTTACATACTGTTTAATTTTAAAATCTCTGCCATTGGAACATGACTGAACCGTGTTGCCAGTGCTTATTAAAGGACAATATCTGCACCCATGAGTGCCACATTTGAAAGTGCCAACAAAGTTAAGCCATGTAGGGGGGGCAGATTGTGAGACGTATAGGCTGGGTGAAAGAACACCCCCTAAAGTGGGAGCTCTACGGCTCACTGATTTGATACCCTCAGACAGAATAGACGCATAAGTGCTGTCACTGTAAAGGACAGGTAGATACTTATTCACAATGTGTTTAATCTTATGGTACTCTGTGCTATAGGCTGTGGAAAAAAGAGGGGCAAATCTGTGAGCCGAAGACCCAGTCCGGATGTTTTTCACTCGTTTTTTGGCCAATAGTGAATCTCTAGATATAGTGTTGACCCTACGTAGGGCTTTGTTAATGACAGTTGCTGAATAGCCTCTGTCCCTAAATCTAAGCGCCATTTGGTCTGCCTCTTTTAAAAAATCATTGGGAGAAGTGCATAGCCTTTTCAGACGTAAAAACTGTCCATATGGGATGCTATTGATGGTATGTGTCGGGTGGGATGAGTCAGCTCGCAACAAAGCATTGCCTGCTGTACTTTTCCTGTAGAGTCCCGTGGAGATACTGCCATTAGCTCCTGTGAGCGTTACATCCAGGAACTCTATGGTGGTAGTTTGTAAATTACCCGTGAATTGCAGGTTCAGTTTATTATCATTAAGATATTTCAGCCATTGGTTCAGATCTGCACATTCATCAGATACAATAAGCAGCAGGTCGTCTATGTAACGACAATATAGGATAGTATCTAAACGGCGGGGGCTGGTATCTCCAAATATGCGGGACTTTTCCCACCATCCCATGTATAAGTTAGCCAGGGATGGTGAGAACTTGGCCCCCATCGAAGCCCCGCATCTCTGGAGGTAGCAGACCCCGTCAAACATAAAAAAATTATGTGTAAGTAGATAGCGTAAGGCTGAAATAATAAACTCCTGTAGGGCAAGCGAATAGCAACCCGACTGCTGTAAAAAATAGGACACCGCCTGTAATCCCAGGTGGTGTGGGATGCTGGAGTAAAGGCTGCACACGTCGAAGCTCATCCACCTGTATCCGTGCCCCCAGGGAACCCCTGTTAATTTGCATAGAAGATGCTTGGTATCCCTAAGGTACCCCGGGAGAACGGATACTAGTGGCTGCAGCTGACCATCCACCCACTCACCGAGTCGCTCATTGAGCGATCCGATGCCGGCCACAATCGGTCTGCCGGTCAGGGGTGTAAACCCCTTGTGTACTTTAGGCAGATAATGAAAAACAGGTAAAATAGGATGTGGAGGAACAAAAAGTTTGCTGTCAGACTCTGAAAAGATGCCGGCAGATACGCCCCTATCTAAGAGACATATTAGATCTTGGGTGAACTTAACGGTGGGGTTATTGTTAAGGCATTCATATGTGGAAACGTCTAACAGTTGTCTCATGGCCTCAGCCTTATACATACAAGAGTCCAGAACCACAACCGCACCCCCTTTGTCCGCATTCCTTATGACAATGTCCCGGTTAGAGCTTAGTGCTGTCAAGGCTTCTCTCTCGGAGTGCGTTAAATTGGAGGGGTGCGGGATACCATGACATCTGTGTGCCAGGTGAGTAAGATCTCTCTCCACTAATTTTTGATATAAATCAAGCTCACTGCCCCTGGAACCCAGCGGATAGAACCGAGATAGTAAATTAAAGGATATTGGGGTAGGGGCATCCGCAGGATCCAAGAGGCAGGGATCCGATTCTGTAAGTAGATCAGTGAGATCTAGGAGACAACACACATCTTTAAACAAAGTGGGAGAAGAGACTGACTCACCCGACTCCAGACTGTTAACCGATGAGGTGTCCTCTTCAGTAGATGAAAAAAAAATGTTTCTTAAGCGTGAGCTTTCTGGCAAACTTGTTGACATCCAGGATAGTCCCAAACAAATTAAAATGATTAGAAGGGCAGAAGTTTAGACCCTTGGATAAAAGTTGTAGTTCATCCGTGTTTAGATCTTTCTTAGAAATATTGATGACATTATCGGTCACTTCCTTCTGGTTCCTCGCAAGGCATATGGGGTGTGTGTGGTTTTTGTTCCCCTTGCCTCCCCTTCTGGTCTTTTTATGGTGGGTTTTCTTTTCTTGGTGTCTTTGTTCCCATGAGGGTGTCCATCCGATTGTGGTTCCTGATCCGGCTGTGAGTTAAGGGTGGTGTTGGGGCGATCTGGAGATGACTCTGACCCTGATGTGGCTAAGGTGTCATATGCCACATCGTTTTCAATATCAGAGAAACTGACCTTCTTGATTCTGTTTTTCCGGGGACGTCTAGACTGGAAGGGAAACTGTGTGCGTGTGTAGACTTTATTATTTTCATAGTCGGCACGATCTCTTAATTGCTTTCCCTTTTTCGTATCGATGACGAGTTTTTCAAGTTTGTCCAGTCGTTTGTTCAACTTTCCATCCAAATCGACAAAGTCGGGGTGTGTTTGCATGGTTGTAAGCTCCTTTTGAACAGATGTTATTTCCTCTTGTAGTGCGCTGACTTGCTCCAAATTGGATTTAATAAGGATATTCATGAGGGTAAATGAGCATTTATTCAATGTGTCAGTCCACTCCTGTCTCAATATCTCGTTGGATAACTCTGTGGTGGGGAACTTTTTAATGCGCAAACCCCGAGGTATTTGCTGTAAAGTAATATAATCCGAAAGAAAGTGAGTGTCCCAATACAGTTTGATCTCCTTGGCCATGGACTGTTCCAAACGTCTGAACATAGCCAGGAGGGACGTACCGTTATCTTGGCTGGGTGCCGAGGTGGTGTAGGTCCCCAATCGAAACGGGTTTTCTGTTGAGGGTTTGAGGGTTCTGCTAAAAACTGCATCTGAAGCCGCAGATGAAGATGTACTTGGTTCCATAAGAAAGACTGGTGATTCCAATGTGTCAACACTGAATTCCCGTAGACAGAGACTCCCGAGCTGGTGATCAGAGGATGCAAAATCCAGATAAGACAAACAGACAATTTCTTTCACCGCTCCAGGTGAGTCTCATAGGTCATCAAGGGTAGTTTGAACCACCAGGGTGCCGGCAATGCTGATTGTAGCAAAAAAACGAAAAGAACTCTGGACAGCCGCACTCCAAAATGACTTAAAATAAAGTTGGTCTTTTAATGTAAAAAGTACATACAGGCACTGCAAACAACAGGTACAGAATGGCCGACGCGTTTCACGCTGCAATTCAGCGCTTAGTCATGGCTAACATAGGTTCACACTGAAAAAACATATATACCCATACCACCATCATGTGAGAAAACATTCGCCAATGGCGAGGCTGAATCAATTAAACAATTAAACAGTTGATTGCATACATATTAAAACCAATTTGTATGGAGCAGGTGATGTAGCCTATCTTGCAATTAACATGTTGAAGTGAAGAAAAAAAGAGACAAAAATAAAATAAAAACATACATATGCATTGAACATGTAAATAGACAAACCGCACCTATATGTGTCTTAGGGTCTCAAAATAGGCAAAGTAACCATTATGACTCATGTGTGACTCCACTTAAGGTTATATTTATGTGTATATAAAATGAGAAACAAAAAAACAACAAAAGAGAAAGAAAATATATAAATAAAAAATAATAATAAGTAAATAAAAATGAAAATAAAATTTCATTTATTGTGCTTTGTGAGAGACACAACTAATGTAAAGATGTATATGTGGACACTCCTGTGTAAAATTGTGAATATACCCATCGAACTGTGTCCTGGGAGTGAAGATTAAAGTGTTTCTAAATCTTTTACATTTTATTTTGTTTTTTATTTTTTATGTGTATCATTTTACATATTTCTTTATATATTTATCTTTTGTTGTTAAATTTTTTAAGTTTTTTAGAATTAATTATCTGGTGTTTTACTATATGTGTTATGGCCACTTCATTTTGGATGTCAATTTTATTCTAACTGATACACTTATTATGGACTTTCATTTAGTCTAGTTGGCCAGACACATAGTCATCATTATAGTGTCTGGGTTATTTCATCTACCATATTTTTGCTAATCGACATTCAATCTTTAGTTTTTACATATTTTATTTTATAACATTTTGCACCACATGAGAATTTTTCTCATGTTGTGTCCTGACACTAAAGATCTAAATTCCCCCCCCCCCCCTCCCCTTTTCGGTTCCAACGGTGCTTCTTTGAAGCCCAATTTTACGGAACATTATATCCATCACCATTTTTTCTTTTTCTCCTTTTTTTTTTTTTTTTTTTTTTTTTTTTCTTTTTCTTCTTCCTTTTTCTCTTTTTTCTTTCTTTTTTGGGGACTATATGTCCTCCTCTATAACATACATCATAACCACATCTTTCTTAAATTTATGATCTATTTTTCAGCTTAGTTCCACATATGCTGGATAATATACATTAAGCATTATTGCCCTTAACGGTTTCACATTTCGGCCTTCTGGAGAGTCACGATCAGGGTCCCTATGATAAACCGATCATCTATAGTGTCCTACAGTGTTATACCACTGTCGACTCAATGTACATACACACACAATTTGTGTGTTTTATGGACACGATACACCGGATCGTGATCTCGACCAAGTTATGGTCATGTCAACCATCAGTCACATATTATTGTCAACTCTTATGTACAGGGGATGTTCTCTTCCTTTCTGTTCTTTATGATAAACTCTTTTGAGCTTGTTCTATATTTATTTAATTTCTGTCCATGAGAAGGATATTAATTCTATTCACACCTGTACAGCCTTCTGGAGAGTCATGCCTTTGTGTTCTGGATATTGACTTCTGTATTGGAGAGCCTGTATTTTGTCTTCCGACAATTAACCTTCACATTATATGAGTACTGTGTCTTCAACTCATAACCAGACACATAGAGGCTTTGACAGTTGTAATCTCCATATGTATATATTTTCGGTTTGATACATATTACCTGGAGCAATCTTCTCGAGTTTACCATATAAGATAAAATAGAATAGATGGATCACATCTTGACTTCCACTATATGTTCATTAACACTAAGCCACAGTTGATATATTACATATAAGAATAAAAATGAAATTTAAGATATTGGTATCAACACTAATACACAGAAGCCAATCTTTTTTAATTGTTATTTGGATCATGACAATCCTTTATATTTAATACTTTAATTTTCATTCTTTGTCTTAGAATAACACATATAGTAAAACACCAGATAATTAATTCTAAAAAACTTAAAAAATTTAACAACAAAAGATAAATATATAAAGAAATATGTAAAATGATACACATAAAAAATAAAAAACAAAATAAAATGTAAAAGATTTAGAAACACTTTAATCTTCACTCCCAGGACACAGTTCGATGGGTATATTCACAATTTTACACAGGAGTGTCCACATATACATCTTTACATTAGTTGTGTCTCTCACAAAGCACAATAAATGAAATTTTATTTTCATTTTTATTTACTTATTATTATTTTTTATTTATATATTTTCTTTCTCTTTTGTTGTTTTTTTGTTTCTCATTTTATATACACATAAATATAACCTTAAGTGGAGTCACACATGAGTCATAATGGTTACTTTGCCTATTTTGAGACCCTAAGACACATATAGGTGCGGTTTGTCTATTTACATGTTCAATGCATATGTATGTTTTTATTTTATTTTTGTCTCTTTTTTTCTTCACTTCAACATGTTAATTGCAAGATAGGCTACATCACCTGCTCCATACAAATTGGTTTTAATATGTATGCAATCAACTGTTTAATTGTTTAATTGATTCAGCCTCGCCATTGGCGAATGTTTTCTCACATGATGGTGGTATGGGTATATATGTTTTTTCAGTGTGAACCTATGTTAGCCATGACTAAGCGCTGAATTGCAGCGTGAAACGCGTCGGCCATTCTGTACCTGTTGTTTGCAGTGCCTGTATGTACTTTTTACATTAAAAGACCAACTTTATTTTAAGTCATTTTGGAGTGCGGCTGTCCAGAGTTCTTATCTCTCACGTGGAGGTGGCCTTCGGACACAGGGCTAGCAGAAAGCGCCCTCCGCCATTACCCTCTCTTTAGATTATTCTGAGCCCGAGAATGCTGCCAGTCCCGTAATCGCTGCGGACCCAGATGATGTCTCCCCTTATTCCATGGATGAGGAGGATGGGTCCTCTACCTGTGATGTTGCACAGGAAAAAACATTAGTCGCCACTCTCATTTATTCTGTGTGGGAGACGCTGAAGATTGAGGATCATGTGGGAGCATCTGATGTTGTATCTGTTCCTTTTGGTACGCACAAACCAGCTCGGCCTGCCAATGTCTTCCCTTACCTCGACTATTTTAACAAATTTGTCTATAAGGAATGGGCTCCCCTGAAGTGTCTATTTGTTCTCCCTAAGCACTTTGTGGTACGTTACCCCTTTGAGGAGACCCTCCTGAAGAAATGGTCCTCTCCTCCTGTAGTGAACCCTCCTATATCCTGGCTGAACAAGGCTACGTAGATACTGGTGGAAGAATTTCCCTCATTTAAGAAACATGAGGGCGGAGGTGGTTGCCCACTCTCTGTTAACCATTGCCGAATCTTCACTCTGGCCTGTCCTGGCCATGGCCCTGGTCTCCCAGATGGTGACGAAGTGGACCAAGGTACTCTGTCAAGCCTTAACTTCTAGCCAGATGTCTCAAGCGTATGTAGAGCTGGCGGACCAGTTGGTCAAGGGGCTAACGTTAGTTTGTGATGTGTCCCTTGATGCAACCACACTTCTTGCCAATTTTCCTGTTTGTCAGTAGTGTTGGGGAATGTCCTGTGGTTCAAATGTTGGTCGGCTGACCAGACCTCCAAAAAGGCTTTGGCGATCTTTCCAGGGAGACTGGCTGTTCGGGGCTACTATGGACGATATTATCTTACAGGTAGGAAGAGTACCTTTCTGCCCCAGTTCCCTGACCCCAGAAGCCATCCAAACCCGCCAATAAGTCCTCCTTGGCATGAAGGTTTGCCCCGCCCATTCCCAGGGTGGGGGGGGGTTGACTTTGCTTGTTTCTGGGCCTGTGGGCTTCCTTCATTCCTGGCAATCATTTTTTCAGGCTACGAAATAGAATTTAATTTCTTTCTTCCAGTTACTTTCCGTCCAATCTGCAGCTCTCGCACACCCATCTGCATGCCCTATACAAGGCTGTGCAGAACCTCCTCCTTCAAGGAGTGGTTATTCCCATGCCCGAGTCTGAGAAGTTCAGGGGGTTTTACTCCAACCTGTTCACTGTGCCCAATCCTGGACCTAAAGGCCTTTGCGTGGGTTCACAAGTTAATTCGCTCAATTGTGGTCTCCCTTCGCCAGGGAGACTTTCCATCATCTATAGACATCAAGGACGCTTACCTACACGTTCCCATCTGCAAAGGACATCAAGGTTTCCTGCGCTTTGCTATTGGGAATGCACATTACCAATTTTTAGTGCTACCTTTCGGTCTGGCCTTGCTGAGACAATGAGGGTTTGCTGTGATTGACTATCTGGATGACTTGCTCCTACGTGTGGAGACCCACTCATCCCTGTGGGACAGTGTGTGGATCACTATCAGTTCCTTACATGACTTCAGGTGGATCCTAGACCAATTGCATTGCAGTCTGCACTGATATATAATTGAGATGTGATATTTTCAAAATGAATAACACTGTTTTAATTGAAACATTTAATAGTGCATACTATTTATAGGTAATGCCTGTCATCATAAACAGGATAAGAAAACAACTAAACAGAGTTTATGTGGGTCAAACAGCACCCTTAAATCTGCCCCTTTCTTTGCAGTTCTTGGCAACATATGTCCAATTAAGTAGACATATTTATATACATATGTATTACCTATTCTCTGTCAAAATCATTTGCACAGAGTTGCTATGACAACTGTTGTGTAGTTAATTAATTTTCAAAAATGCCAGTCATTTGGACATGCGAAATAAAGGCTGTAAATATATTCTTGGTAAATAAATTGATTGTAAACTTTTTTTCATGTAAGTTTTACTTAAACATTGTTTTATTACAAATGTATTTAAAAAAATGTAGATATATCTATAACATAGATTTTACATGCATGGTCCGGCTATTTTGCTGTAGACTGAATTTTGCTTGTTCATAGGTTTGCAAGTTGAACCTCTGGTGCCAGTGGGAGGTGAAACATATTACTACCACTGCTAAATTTGAGAGCAACTGCTGGTGGTGTCCTAACAACCTCACAGCCCAGCCTGTTCAGCAATCAGCCAAGTAAACAAAGGTGTAGGAATTGTGTTAAAAAAAATCAAGCATTAACCCCCAATATTCATAAAAAAACTCCTCATGATTTGAGGGGGGTAACTCCATGCAGAAAACAAGAAAAAAGCAAGAGGACCTCCCATATCCAAATCAGAGCCTGATCCAATCCTGCAGCCTGGTGGACCAGTAGAAAGTGGGGATGAGTATGCACAACCGCACCTACCCACCTCCCCCAACCATACTAGGCCATATGCCCTTAACATGGATGGGGGCCCCCCCCCCCCCCCATGTAAATGAATAAGGGATACTACTTCTACTCTTTCACAAAAAAAGGTAAACCCACTGACACTGAAAATCTCACCGACATGATTTGCTCTCATCACTTCCTTGCACCAAATTAGATCTCCTAAAACCTTGGTGTGGCACTAAAAGTAATACAAGTTTTGGGATCTCCCAGGTTGCATCTTTGACCAAATATGGACATAACCATGGGATTCCTATAACATCACCGATCATATATGGTGGATCTGCATTGCTGGATGATGTGGGCTTTTAGATTCAAATAAGCCCCTTGCCTACTATGCCAGAGTTGTGGCGAAGAGGTCCTTGTCCTTATCAGCATGAGTAAGTACTTTTTTCATTTTTTTTTTTTTTGTGTGGCATTTCTCCTTAGGGGAAGATGAGAAGGGTCTGGTATGAAATTTTGGTGCAGCACTATGACGTTTTTTTTTTTTTATGTGGGTTCCCCCCTTAAAGTTTTACTAAACCCAAAACAGTAAATTCTGTCTGTATATGCAGTAAAGCATGATTGTTATAGTCCATACATTATGGTGGTACTTATGATCATACACCAAAATGAGTGCTGGTAAAGAAGGTCTTTATGTGCTTACACATTTCGCCAGATTTAGCTTCACCATCATGCTTGTAACACTCACTGTGGAAACTAATGGGTTAATCCTACCCATTGTGTAAAAAGGCTGTTTGTTCTGATTCTCCCTTTCTTCCACTGTCCCCAATCTATCTCCTGATAGTACAGAGCCTTTGGAGTCACTCTGCACATGCTCAGTTTGGTGTGTATTGCTAGAGAGTTTTTTGTTTCTTGGGAGGGTGCATGTGATCAGCACAGGGCCAATCAGCACTGTCCAGAAAGAGGGTCAGGGGTCCTGCAGCCTCATAGGACCAGTCAGAGCAGAATGAAAACTCCTTCTACAAGCTTTAACCAATGCTTGATCAGACACTGTAAGAAGTCTGCTATATACTGCTGATGAGAAAAGGGTATTTAGCAGTTTATGTTTACTAAAATAATTGCATTTCCATGTTCTGTGTGTAGCACTACCCCCGGAGGAGCTGCTGAGTAATTTTGGGTGGCACGTTACCTCTATCTTCTCGCTGTCCCGCGCAAAGTGGGATTTCTAAGAATTTCAATGTCCACACAATGCACTTCTTTTTCTGGGATTTATTTGCAGAACTTTAGTAGAAAAGAAGTAAAGAGGGTGTAAGGGTAGGTAGGTTCAGGTGCATAATCACAAATAGGGAAACACTCCTGCTTCCAGCAAACAGTTCTCGTTGCCACTCTAGCCAGAGTGGGTATTGCTCACCCGGATAGGTCCCTCTCACTGGCCTAGCAGCCGGGATGGCGCAGGGAATAAAGTACAGTCTCTGCCACAGACCTTCCTTTATGAGGAGACACTTTTGGTCAAGAATCCCCTGCCACAGGATTCAGCACCTATATCTCTCCAGCTTAGCTTTGGTAGAACTTTAGTTCCGACAGGCGACACCGTCAAACCTCTCAGTGTATGGTGCATCCTTCAATGAAGTTTCCAGGCCTACTCCTAAGGTACCAGCCTCTTGCATGGCCCTCTCCAGGATAGGTCCTCCCCTGGCTTCCTTCATCAAGTGGCCTCCCCCCGCAGGACGGACAGCACAGGATCACCTCTTCAAAAAGGCAGGCCCCGGTCTGACTACTGGGCCTACCAAGCGAAGCCACGACCCCGGAACAATGTGTCAGGATTCAGGACACCTGAAGCCCGGAGACTTCATAGAGAGGTTTCTGCCCAGGAGTTAGGAGGGTTCCATGTAGGAAAAAGGTGGGAGCCAGTGGAGCAGGGAGCTGCTAGATGTATGAATATAACTTGTGTGGGATGATTGTCTGAAGGATACAGCACCACTGCAAGTGTAAACCAGGGGGCTGATAAATATTTGTTTAGTGGCTAAGAAATGCAGAAAAAACCCTGCGGGGAAAACCATGTGATGTCTTGAAATTTGTTTTAATAAAAGCTAAGCCAAGAAAAGCCCTTATAATGAGGATATAAGAAAGTGGTTGGTTCCTCAAAGCTTAACTGTTTGAAGTTGGTTCCCACATAGCTTTTATACATCTTACGGTTGCATTACATTATTAAAATCTACTCACATCCTTTATTTGATACCCCAATTAGCCTAGAAAATTACTGTTTTTAATTAATTTTTTTGGCTCCCATTGACTTCAATGAGGTTCAGATATGGCACCCAAATTTTAGCAATGTTCTCTTGATCCATCTCAATCCAAACCCCTAGTTATTACTTGCTGGAGGAAAGACTCAGACACAGTGCAGCGTTCTGTATGTGCCCTACCATCTTGCTCCCGCTTCACCTATCCTCTGCTAGGAGTCTTGGTGATAACACCCTATTGGCAGCCCTGCCTACAAGGCCTTCAAGTGCAGTGAAGTTATTGAGAGTTAAACTGAACTTCCTCATTTTACAGTCAGCAGGCTGTTTGTGTTCCTTTCCAAGATGTGCTGATGAGATGGAGGATTTGACTGTCCAACTCTAGCTCCCTGCAGCTCCCATGTATTTTAGCTTTGTATTTAGTTGGTAGCTTGAAAATTAGCTTTAAAGTATATGTTGTAGTTTCATATCAACAAACTGAATGTGGAACAGAGCATCCATTTGGGTTGATGCGGCAAAGCCTATTCAATTTAACAGGCCTCAAGGGGAAAAAACTCCTTACATGTATGAATGAGTATTAAGCATATAATCATTTTTTAACATGCAGTTTTAACCTCTTGGTGCCAGCCGCACATATTATATGTGAGAAAAAAATAAATAAATAAAAAACTAAGTGACTACTAAAAAAGGGGAAGGAGGTGAATACAATAACATATAATGGGAACACTAAGTGACACGGTGTAACAGGCTGGATATACCAGGTAGACAATAATAAAGGTTAGTACACAAATGTGAACAAATCAATAGCTCACACAAGCTAAAATATCTATGCTGTGCGTAGCAACACACAGAAACAATGCATAGCAAAAAACATGTGAAAATAAATCCATAGGAATGGTGACACCAAAACCCCCAAAAAAAGTCCAGTGTTTAAATAAAGCAGACTTCAGTGCGCACACCTCTTGTGGTACTAACGGCCAAATCGACAAAGATCCGGCGTAACTTATTTTTTTCCATTTAAGTTACACTGCCTTAAAATTTCTACCTAAGTGCCCGATCCACAAAGCACTTACCTAGAAATTTTGGGCTGTGTAACTTAAATTCCGCCGGTGCAAGGCGTTCCTATTCAAATGGGGGCGATTCCCATTTAAATTAGGCGCGCTCCTGCACCGGCCGTACTGCGCATGCTCGTGACGTCATTTTCCCGACGTGCATAGCGCGAAATTACGTTACGCCGAGCTTTGTGGATTGCGACGGGAAAAAAAAAAGATAATACATTTTATGAGATACTGCACTATGGGCCCCCCTCTGTTTCCTTCCATCTTATACCCCCTGAGCACTGGCTGATACCACGGACAGGAGGTGGAAGACACAGAGAAAGTGAGAGTTGCCCTGCTTACCAGTGATTTTCCAACATACCAGTTCCGGATACGAACGCGGCGTTCGTGGAGATAGGTCCACTATCCACAGCCTCAATGTGAGTGTGTGTATATGTGATATATCAAACCCATTTCAAGTTTTCCCACAGGATTATGCTATTTTCTGTTTATTTTTATTTTTGCTTCCGTGTTTGTATGAACATTTGATGAGGAGCCCTCTCCATCTCAGCATATACCAGTGTGGTTGCACATCTAGGGAGACATCTGTGGTACTGTGAGCCATCCGTGCTATGGCTCTGAGGTGAGCATTTAGTACCACAAGAGGTGTGCGCACTGAAGTCTGCTTTATTTAAACACTGGACTTTGTTTGGGGGGTTTTGGTGTCACCATTCCTATGGATTTTTTTTCACATGTTTTTTGCTATGCCTTGTTTCTGTGTGTTGCTACGCACAGCATAGATATTTTAGCTTGTGTGAGCTATTGATTTGTTCACATTTGTGTACTAACCTTTATTATTGTCTACCTGGTATATCCAGCCTGTTACACCGTGTCACTTAGTGTTCCCATTATATGTTATTGTATTCACCTCCTTCCCCTTTTTTAGTAGTCACTTAGTTTTTTTTTTATTTATTTATTTATTTCTCACCAGGGTCACCTACCCACATGGGTACCCACATTTTTTTGTGTTATTAGCTTTCACAGCGCTTCACCACCACCTATCTATATTTGTATTTTTTCTGTTTAAGGCAGACTATCAGGTGATTGCAGCAGTGCCCCCTGGTGTCCAGCATAGATAGCGCAAGAGTACCACCATTTATATATTATATGTGGCCCTCTTGCTGAGAGCATGGTAGCCGCAGTGGTGTATTTCTGCTTTGTGCAGACCTAGGCAATCCCTAGATGCCCCACCCCCATCTAAATTTATCCCACTACAGCTGCGGTATACTGTTCTTGTCTCTGAGGCCGGAATCACACTAGTGCGTTGCGTTTTTGAGCTGCGTTCCCGTTGCGAATTTCTCTAGAGGGTGTTCTGCGGATCACCTGCGGTTTAGCTGCGGATCGGGTGCGATTTATAAAAAATAATTACTTGAGATGCGTTTTTGGTGAGGGCCAATCATTGTTAGCTGTGTGATGATGTAGGTAATAAAAGGGAGTGACCTTTCTTGAACTCTTCCTTTTTCACGAGCATTCAGTATAGTGTGGAATAGGATTTGGATTTCCTAAGAAATGTGTGCTGCCCTGCCCATGATCATGCCTACAGTTGTTGCTGCAACAGCAGCAATCTTGATGGAAGTTGAAAGGAGGAGAAGGAGGAGTAGAAGAAGAAGATACTGGGTTCATCCTATCATTGCAAATAGGGATGAAAGAGGGCAGTTCATTATATTATATGAAGATCTCCGTGGGCATGAGGACAAGTTTTTTAATTATACACGCATGTCAATAACCAGGTGATTATTTATTTAATTTTGCTAAACATTTTCTTTCTCCATTGTTCCATATTAAATTTCTAATTAAAAATTTTATTTTTGTTTGAAGTTTTGATGAATTGTTAGGACTAACGTACCATAGTTTGGAGCGCCAGAACACATGCTTCAGAGCAAGCATCCAGCCTGCACAAAGATTATTAATCACATTAAGGTACTTTTCCACACCTATGTGCATTTTCAAATTGATGTTGAAGCATGTATTCATTTTTGGTTTCAACTATCCAACATCTGTACTTATAAATGAACAACCAGACATAAGATGCCCAAAAATATATTTATTTTTTACTTCTTTCACAAAAATAAAGAAATAGACAACATATTTTTGCTTGGACTAATATAAAAAATAAAAACTTTGCCTTCAAGTTTTCCTCTGGATTAAACTTTGATTCAAAATATGCACACATGCTTGTTTACTGTGGGCATAACGTAAACTTTAGAGATGTTGATATGTTTTGGGAAATAATGGTGTGTCTGAGGAGTATTGACTTGCTGAGGTAGATTCATCAATCTCGGTGCTTGAAGCATGGCTAGACTCGACATGGTGCTGTGGCACATGGTGCTGTGGCACATGGTGCTGTGGGCCATGTTGCTGAGGCACATGGTGCTGTGGCACATGGTGCTGTGGGCCATGTTGCTGTGGGCCATGTTGCTGTGGGCCATGTTGCTGAGGCACATGTTGCTGAGGCACATGGTGCTGTGGCACATGGTGCTGTGGCACATGGTGCTGTGGGCCATGGTGCTGTGGGCCATGTGTCTGAGGCCCATGTGTCTGAGGCCCATGTGTCTGAGGCCCATGTGTCTGAGGCCCATGTGTCTGAGGCCCATGTGTCTGAGGCCCATGTGTCTGAGGCCCATGTGTCTGAGGCCCATGGTGCTGTGGCACATACATCCCCTGCATTTGTGTTTGTGGCATAATTGAAGGGAATGTGGATGGGATGGGATATGGAGTTCGCCTCTGTTGTACCTCATATATTGAAGTTGGCTCCTGAAAGCTTGAAGTGTAGGATGGAGGAACATAGGGGTAAGGTTGGTTTCCTGGGTCTGGGTACTGGCCTGACATTGGTAAGTGTATGTGTGTTGTTTCTTTAGTTACATATGGCCTTTCCAATGTATGTTGCTCGCTTGGCACTGTAAATGACTGCAGAACGTGTTCTACTGTGGTTCGCATTTCTAAATATCTCTCAGGTACAACTTTTTTGATCAATGGTACAAAATTAAGCGCCAGTATTGTAGCTGGACATAAGAAAGCATCCACCTTTCCAGCCATTTGTTGTAACATCTCTAGAAGACGCTCGCTTATGTCCATCTGCGATACTGGCGTTCGCTTACGTGCCACTTTGGCAGGCCGCGCAATGGTTGTTGGAGCTGAGGAGGGTCCAGGCATAGGCTCAGGCAATCCAGAGTCAGTCTCTGGGTTTGTGACCCATAGATCTGACCCAAGTGGCATTTCAGGTATTTCCTCATTTGGATCAATGCAAACTGCTGGCACGGATTGGGCCTCAGATTGGCTCTCTGGTTGATCCTCCAGGACATCCTGTTCGTCCCAACTTGCTTCGGTCCTGTTTTTATTAAAAAATAGAAACATTACTAATGCTAAATATATAGTCACGATACATAGATGATGTAGAGGATAACTTACTCTCTCATCTCTATGAGTGGTTTCAAGAAGGCAAGGTCCTCTGCATACATATAGGGTACTCTAGCTGGTGCCCCCGAGCCACTCCTCACTTCTCTTAGATGTTTGTTGTATTTCTTGAAGGCATCACGCATGCTTCGCCAACGATTCTTGATGTATACCACTGTAAAAAAGAGAAGATAATAATTATTTAATATTTCTTATTTGTTCAAGGTACCTAGCTACAGGAAATTCATTTGGAAGTCTCCACTATGAGTTTAAGGTTGGAAAATCAACTATATCTGGCATTGTACATGAAACATGCCTTGTTATATGGAATGTACTAAAACCATTGGTCTTCAAAAAGCCGACAAAAGAAGATTGGTTGAAGATATCAGATGAATTCTGGGAGAGATGTAATTTTCCAAACTGTGTGGGAGCCATCGATGGCAAGCACATACGCATCCTGAGGCCATTTGATAGTGGGAGTCAGTTTTTTAATTATAAAAAATATTTTTCGTTTGTATTAATGGCAGTGGTAGATGCCAAATATAATTTCATTTATATTGATGTGGGTGCTTATGGTAGCAGCTCTGATTCTGGTGTATTTAATCATTCCACATTTGGGAGAATGATAAGGGCGAATAGTCTGGATTTACCAAACGATTCCTCCTTGCCCGGAACAAATGAGCCAGCCCTCCCATTTGTTTTTGTAGGGGACGAAGCGTTTGCCCTTGGTAAAAATCTTCTTCGACCATTCTCAAGTAGAGCGCTGAGCAATGATAAAAGAATATTTAATTATCGGCTCACTAGGGCACGTCGAGTAGTAGAGTGTGCATTTGGAATTCTTGCCAATAAATGGAGAATATTGCACACCGCCATCAATCTCAGTTTGGAGCATGCTGTCTCTGCTGTGAAAACTGCGTGTGCACTGCACAACTATGTGCGAGAACGTGATGGAATTGATTATGAGGATTCCATGATGCATAATATGGAGGCGGCACAGTGGAGTTTGACTAGGGGCACTAGCAGTGGGAAATTGATTCGAGATCAATTTCTTAATTACTTTCTATCGCCAGCTGACGAGTTACCTTGGCAGATGCAGGCAATTTAAAACCAAAAAATGTGGTGTTGTCATTAAAATATATGGCCCTTTAAATATTAAAACATAAAATACTAAGCTAAAAATGTCACTATGTGTAATTTGAATGCATCTTGAAAAAAAAAGATTAAAGTTATCTTTTGGCAGCATATTAAGGACTCCGAAGTGATTCTCTACCTGCAATTGGACAAAAACACCAAAAATTGGCTTGGTGATACTGTTATGTGTGTTCTGCTGGGTGTCATTGTACAGAGGATGATGTCTTTGTAAGACCACCATGGCCAATAACGTCATAATAGGATGACAAATACAGATAGTCACTCCCCCAAGGATCTGCAAACATACTTGGTAAAGTGAGTTTACATATTTTGGTGATAGACACACGCAGACTCATACAAACAATGACCAAGGGTGTGGGAATGAGTCACGTGCCACCAGCAACACGGGGACAGGGTGCATTAGGAACACCATGCCAAGATATAAAACATGTGGCATGGTATGGGTTAGCAGACTTTACATGTCCACACAGAATGCATGCTTGGATAAAGGCCTGCTCTGGATTTGTGGGCGGTATGCACTGTAGTTATTGGGGTCTACTTAGAATTATAATTTAAGAAGTTAGGGAATGAAAAAATAAAACAAACTTACCTTTGTCAGCTTGAACTTGGGATGAGCACATGCTCCACTCTGGCAAAAGGCTTTTGGTAATTTCAACCCAGGTAGTTTTTTTCAATACATTGTCCTTATATTTAGGATGCCGGGTGTCATAGATTTGTGGGTTCTCCCTGACAAGGCGGATAAGCTCCTCGGAATCCACACAGTCCTTCACCTTAGCAGTGACTTTTTTGCTCCGTTTTTTGGACATGGCTACTCACCTCAGCAGCATGAAACAGACAGAGGAGGAACTAGGAAAAGGGGGAGGTGGTGGAGGAGAAAAAAAAACTTCCGTTCAAACCGCAACACACCTGCGATTTAGATGCGTACCCATAGAAGATAATGGGACTGAATTCGCACCTGAGCCGCACCGCAAGACATAAAAACCGCACGCGGTTTGGAGGCAATGCGCAGTGCGGATGCATCGCACATATGTGAACCAGCCTCATTGAAAACAATGTATTTTAAAATGTCCTGCGATTTGGATGCGGTTGAAACCGCACTCAATTCGCTTAGGTGTGAACCTAGCCTGAAACACTGGCAGGGGACTGTTTAGGGGGCAGAGTAGGCTCTTTAACCACTTAACCCCCGGACCATATTGCTGGTCAAAGACCAGAGCACTTTTTGCAATTCGGCACTGCGTCGCTTTAACTGACAATTGCGCGGTCGTGCGACGTGGCTCCCAAACAAAATTGGCGTCCTTTTTTCTCACAAATAGAGCTTTCTTTTGGTGGTATTTGATCACCTCTGCGATTTTTAGTTTTTGCGCTATAAACAATAAAAAAAAAATGAATATTTAAATATTTAAATATCCCCCAAAAATATATAAAAAAACTTTTTTTCCTCAGTTTGGGCTGATACGTATTCTTCTACATATTTTTCGTAAAAAAAATCACAATAAACATATATTGATTGGTTTGCGCAAAAGTTATAGCGTTTACAAAATAGGGGGTAGTTTTATGGAATTTTTATTAATATTTTTTTTTTTACTAGTAATGGCGGTGATCAGCGATTTTTTTTCGGTACTGCGACATTATGGCAGACACTTCGGACACTTTTGACACATTTTTGGGACCATTGGCATTTTTATAGTGATCAGTGCTATAAAAATGCATTGATTACTATAAAAATGCCACTGGCAGGGAAGGGGTTAACACTAGGGGGCGGGGAAGGGGTTAAGCATGTTCCCTGGGTGTGTTCTAACTGTAGGGGGGTGGACTCACTAGGACAAATGACTGATCACTGTTCATACATTGTATGAACAGACGGTCAGGCATTTCTCCCCCTGATAGGACCGGGAACTGTGTGTTTACACACACAGCTCCGGTCACAGGACCGGGAGCTGTGTGTAATGAGCTCTCTGTAATGAGCGATCGCTGGTGCCCGGCGGTGATCGCACCAGCTGGGCACACGCGTCGGGATCAGGGTTGAGCGGGGGGCGCGCACGCACCCCTAGTGCCCGCTTCGCGAGGTGATGTATAGCTACGTGCTCTCGCGCAGGGGAGCCGACCTGTCGCCGTATAACCGCGGCGGCTGGTCGGCAAGTTTAATTTGTGCCAGAAATTTGCCAGAAATTTACTGAACATCTATGGCTATTAGCAAATCTGCTACCATTCTATTAAAATTATTTTCTGCCATTGTTATCCGAAATAAAACGTTTTTTCTTTCTGCATTTTACAGCCATTATAACACTGAGGGCTTGTTTACATTAGAATCCCACCTACCAGTGCATACTTTTTGCAGGTCAGTGTGATGTGATCTTATTTGTCTTTACTTCATTGAACTCAAAATTACTTTGCATTTATTTCTATTCAGTTCAGCCTGTTGTGATGCAATAAAAAACAATTGCCACTTTGACTACTTCCTTTCAGCACACACCATGGCAATGTGGCGGTGTAAACTGACACAATAGAAATTAAGGCAATTTGTCTATGCATTGGAATCTGCTGTGGATGGCTGTTTAGCGCAGTCCCAATGCATCTGATGTGAACAGGCATTTATGGTGGTGATAAAACCTTATTTTTGTATATCCAGTCAATGTGTGATTAAATCAAATAGCCAAAGCTTCCCTTCTGATCAATTTAGATTCAGTTTAGATCAGATTTGATCAGCAAGGATGGAATATTATCATTTTGCGTTGATTGGCAGTACTGAGATGGCAGTTGTGAATGTGACTGTGAAATTGCATGGAGTAAACAGGGATCAATAATTTACTATTAGTACTATTCAAAAAGGAGGTACCCCCCCATAATAATGGGACTTTAACGGCAACAGAGTATAGGTAAAATACAATATAAATATAAATATACACATTATGAATTCAAACCGAAAAAAAATGATGCTAGTGGTGAGTGATGAGTTCCCATATAGAATCCAGACGGCCCGACGTGTTTCAGGACACAATCCGTCCCTTCGTCAGGGATTTTGTCAGGAAGGGATCACACTATACAATAAGAATCACATACGTTAATGAGTAACAGTATAAATAGTGATTAGGGTTTGTTACTTAAAGTACAGAACATACAGCATAGTAATTACATAAAAATAAGAGGCATACCCAGAACGATCATCATGAAAATTCACTGCTAGACCAGTAGCGGCATGCACATCGCGAACAGACACCCCCTATGTCCCAAGAACAAAGTTGTATCAGGTGGGTCCCCACTCATCCACAAAAGTCCAACACAGTGGCACCGACAGAGGGCTCACACATAAATCTCGCCAAAGAGTCTCCTTGGTGTTTAATCTAGTATAGAGATGGGAAGCATTTATTTCTAAAACAAGTATTACTGAATTTCTCCATGTCTAAAGGATTTCTCCCTTTTAAAAGACATGGGTTATGAAAAAGGAGTGCACCATTATATTACCGTGCAAACATGTCATACCTCAATGGAGTCCACTTCCCAGGTATCACAGCCACCACGACCAATGGTGTGTGTGAGAAATTCACCCCTTCAGTTTACTCCTATGTCACTATGAGCACCGGGGAGTGTCCTATGGGACACCCGCCCCCTTTGTGCTTCAATGATGTATGGGGGATTGATTCTATCTGGTCCGGGATGCTGTTGCGGCTTCTGCCCTCTGTGTCTCCTGGCTGTGTTCCTCCCTTCTTCCTGTCTGCTGGGTTGTGGTGTTTGCAGGGGGCTGCGGTGTACGTCTATGCCTTGGTTTCCCCGCCTTGACCACTATCTGGTTGGTCGGCAACTATTGCACTCCTATTGGCTCTTTGCAGCCTAATGGGCGGTGGTGACATGTTTGCAAGATGCAGGACGTACCCATACCTTGCTAGCCCCCGCTTACACTTCCGCCCGCCCACACTTTCGTCCAGTATCCTTGGTGACAATACGTCACTAAAGGCTCAGGCGCATGCGCATCATCGCTGCGATATGATTGGCCCTTTGGCCGAATCGTCACTCGGGATCCTGCGCATGCGCACTATCGCCGCTACGCGATAGGCCGATGACCACCGCGTCATCGGTGGCCTGACGCATGCACAGTAATTGACTATTTCTGCGCCAATCATCGTGATTGATGGGAGGTGACACAGAGCCCAGGAGGGAGCTATTTATAGATGTGGAGGAACGCCGACAGGTGTACAGGCGTCCTTCACAAACCAGGGCCAAACTACTCTGCTGCACAGGAAGGCTTTTGGGAATTTAACTGATTCCTTTTAAAAACGATTAAAAATAGATAAAAAGCAATCATATAATGTGCCTCCTAGATGCAAAAACGAAAGTGAAACTAGTTTAGTCTTTGCATGTTATTTCAAGCCTCTGTACTGGACAGTGCCATAGAGAGTCATGGCTAGGAAAACAAAACTAAAGTCTCCCATGACTTTTTTCATAAGGAGCCAGACAACCAGGAAGTGTCCACAACAGAGCAGAATTATAGCAACTTCAGAGCAAAAACGAACAATGAGGACATGAAACCAGGACTGCAGTAAGGTAAAGGAAGCTATTTAGCTAAAAAAAAAAAAATTCCTTTAGTGATCCTTTAAGGTAAGACACAATGCTATTGACAGGCATGGCTGCACTTTGTAGCTATTGAACCATGCCATGCAAAACTATCAGCATCTAATTTATATACTCTTATCTGCCCTTAGGACCCTCTCCCCTTTTTACTTATGCTTGTATCCATTTCCATAAACCTGGACTGGAGACTTTCAAGCTAGTATACAGCGATCCAGGCTTACCCCCCTGGTCACTGGTGTCCGGCCTACTATACATAGCCTACTTCCTGATCACCCGTGTGTGCCCCTGGAACACTATCCTCCCTTTTGCTTACCAGCAACTGACCGCCGTATCATCCATCGCAACATTGTTTTGCTTCAAATGGTGAGACTTATTTTACTATGTACACCTATTTACAGATAATATCCCCCTAACTGGCCATAGTAGTACTTTTTGAACTACAGCCTACGTTAGGTTCATTAAGACCGATTGTTGCCTACCCTCAACGCGGTTAACCCTATGTGAGTACATGTGCTTACTATATGAATTATATATGTTGAACTACTAACAAATGGCCATTCCAGTATCACCTGCATACTCTTTATCACGATTATGATTGCTAAAACATTTCTTTTCCCTTCCCCCCCTTTTTCCCCCCTTTCCCTCCCCCCTCCTTCCCCCCCTCTCTCCCATTCTCCCCCCCCTTTCCCCCCTATCTCTCTTCCCCCTCCTTGGGGCACTCTGTGGCGGGTTGCCCCGTTGTTCTACCACACATTTGACACCTAATAATGCCCTTTGTATATGTATCTTATTTTTCATATGTATTTTGTAATTTTCATATTGTATGTTTTTATATATTTTTGATGTACTTATACATTTAACTTAATATGTTTTTTGTATATGTTTTAATAGATTGAATTGTCTGTGCTCCTGAGGAAGCGCTATCTATAGCGCGTAACATGTAGAGCGAGCCCTCCTGTTCCTCTAGACTACCACTTGGTTACACACTACACAGTCAACTTTACAATTATGCTCTTTTGAGCCTCCTATGGTAGAACTGTATCATAATTGTGACAACCTATGTGGACCAGTTATTTACTTGATTTCTTTTGATTTATGTCTGTAACTGTTTTTATGACATTCTTATAAAATAAATGTATTTAGTTTTCTTACCATATGTACTGTGTGCCTTCAAAGTCCACAATCACTAGCCCTTAGCCAATTTCTATGTCACTATGAGGTGTAATCTACACAAGGGCAGGGGAAGCATCTAGTTGTAACAACATTAAAAAAAAAACAGGTGGTTAGTGGTCGATGGTCCTAATGAAGATACGGCACCTCATCCCTTAATTTAATTGAAGGAAGGGATTGGGAAATATGGGATTATTGCGGTGCCAGCAAATAGAAACCAAAACACATTAGATAATATAAAAATAATTCGTTTTATTGATTACAAAAGATAAAATTTGTTTCAGGCATTGTTCAGGCAACAGAGCAAATCAGAACGTGGGAGCAATACATAGAGATACAGGTCAAAGATCAAGTCTACCCAACTAGTTTCGCCAATCATTGGCTTTGTCAGGGGATTTAAGACTAGACCGTCTCAGTGAATGGCTCTGAAGAAATAGAACAAAAGTAGTTAAACAATTACATCAAATTAATTATAATACAAATATACATTTAAACAATCAATTGCAGCATATATAGTTTGGCTAGGACATGTGGCGAGGCATCAAGAACCAGGGTACCACAGAGTATAGTCCAGAGAATCCCTCCCTCCTCCCACAAGGCCCCCACAAAGAACCCCCACACATCGTGCAGGCTGGCACTAATATCCCTGTGGGGCAGACTAGAAGGAAAACCTACCCTTTGCTCCCCATGTGAACCGAACAGAGATCCCCTCAGGGTGGGTGCGGATCCAATGTCCCACAGCAGTGGCTGTAAATGGACAGTGAGACGAGTCACAGTGAGGAAAGGCCACACACCACATAATGAGAAAACTTTCAATAACTATAATATTAATCACAGTATGTAACACGACATAGAATGTTAGTTAGGACCTACCTCAAGGGACTGGCAATTAAAATAAAAAAGAGAAAGAAATTGCAGGGACACTGGACTAACGGCAGTTACCGTAGTATGTGTCTAAAAAAGGAAAATAATGAGAGATATGTCAAAATCATTAATTAAGTAAAGTACAGGTGTTTAATAGAAAAAAGACCAAAAGTTTGAAGCTGAATAAAGGGACTTACAAATTAGTTCCAGATGAGCTGATTACAGGGCAGAGTAAGGGTTTGAATTTGCAGTAGATTACAACTGTGACACCAAGATTACACAGATTGCAAGAGAGGGGAGTTTTCCTTAAAAGAGAAACCAAGAGTGAATGAGTCCAGTGGTATCTAGATAGAGTGCCAATGATAGCAACAATATATATGTTGAAATGGAGGTTTCAAGAAAAAGGAGCTTACCGTGGAAATCGGAACATCAGTGCCCCTGCCAGCAGCAATAAAGCTATATAGCCACAGGCGCGCCAAACAGAAGGCCGCGCGTGCGCATGAAGTGCCTACAATCCCCATAATGCCCTGCGGCCGCGTCACTAATAAACGCGCAGCCAGCGGACAGCGCAAGGCATGAGACGAAAAAAGGGGTGGAGAGAGCAAAACAATAATAGACAGAGGCGCAGGGACCGGGCGGACAAGGAAATACAGTCCGTCCCAGTAACAACTGCGGCCAGTTATGTGGCCAAACAGATAATGACCAAACGTCTCAAATGCCACCCACCACAATCACAGCTAAGGGCACAGACCCGCACCAGAACAGGGGATCACCGGGTCAGTCACATATGGGACCAAAACAAGGGATATGTGGGGGAACCAAACGGGGAAAAGAGGTAGGCTCAGGACCAATGAGGGGATCAGTTGAGATCCATTCTGCTTCCACTAGCAGGAGGACCTGCATATAGGTATTCGTGCCTAGCCAGATATCCGAGCCAGAAAAGTGGGTTGTTGAAATAAAAATAATGTTAAGGAAACAAATAAATATCATAAACATCAAATACAAAATTATTGTACCAGGTTAAACAGAACAAAATATAACAAGTACATAGAACATGTTTTATGCAAATGAAAAAAAAAATATTTCATATAAACCCCAGATGGTAGGGGTTGGTCAGTTATATTGGCCCAAACAAGATGTGCCCCGGGGATGGAAAAAATGGGGCATATTGGATACCAGAAGGCAGCCAATGGTCATATATGGGGAAGGGAACAAGATGGAAAAGTATGTGAGAGGGAAGAATGACCAGATCACAAAAACTCCCAAATGGAGACAACCCACCAGATGCCGTAAAAATAAACTTATCATAAAAAAGATTTAAAACTAATGTACTCGTTTAAACCAGGGAATTTAACGGCATCAAGTAGATGTATCCACTTGGTTTCAAGCTGTAATAAAGTTTGATCAATACCTCCGCCTCGGACATGTAAAGGTACATGTTCCAAGGCGGCAAAACTGATGGAATTGACATCAAAGTCATGTAGGCAACCTACATGTCTATTGAGGGCTGTAGTCATCAAGCGTTTGTACTACGGATTGATGTGATCTTTAATGCGTTTCAGAAAAGGCCTTTTGGTCTTGCCAACGTAAAAACACCCACATTGGCAACTGGCCAAGTAAACAACACCAATGGATTGACACGTAATCCGAAATTTGGGTTTGAGTTTTGCCATTCGGTAGAATAGTTACATCATTGTTGCTGATAAAGGGGCAGATGTCACAATGTCCACAGGGAAAAGTTCCCGTAGAGATGGACATCTGAATGTCCTTACGTGTATGGTGACTCGTTACAAGGCGGTCTCTCAGAGAGGGTGTTCGCTTAAAAGTGATTTCCGGGTAAGGTTTGACATATTTTTTAATAGTACTGTCAGCTGTAAGCAAAGGCCAGATTTTTTTTAAAATCCCTCTCATTTGCACATGCTGTGTGGAAAATTGCGTTACGATTCGAATTAGTGTCCTTGTGTTTTTTGGTAGAATGGATAAGGGCAGTTCTATCTAGCTTAGTGACCTTGTTAAAAGAACGTTTCAACAAAGATCGACTATAACCTCGGGAATGTATTCTCAAGTATAGTTCATTGGCTGCAATATTAAAGTCAGTATCCCTAGTACAGTTTCTCTTGAGTCTGAGAAACTGACTATATGGGATACTGTCTAGGAGAGGTTCAGGGTGTGCGCTGGTCGCATGAAGAATGGTATTGCCCGCTGATGACTTGCGGTACAGGGAAGAGTGTAAGCGACCAGTCAGGTCAACGTGGATCTGTAGATCTAGAAAGCTCACCATGGACTGGCTGCACTCCATCGTGAACCTTACATTGTAAGAGTTGATTGCCAACAAATCCATTAACTGTGTAAGCTCATTCCTGGTACCAGACCAAAAGATGAGAATGTCGTCTATGTATCTGTGCCATGCTATGACATTCGAAAGCAGGTTTGACAAATGACAATCTGAAAAAATCTCCTTCTCCCACCCCCCCAGATACAGGTTAGCATAGCTGGGGGCACACTTGGTCCCCATAGCTACACCCTGTATCTGGAGGAAGTGGGAGGAGCCGAACATAAATACATTCCGGGTCAAAATAAATTACAATAACTTAAGAACAAACTCATTGTATGAGTCAAAAGTGGTACATCGTGCTTTGAGTAGAGTGGAGATTACCTCCAAGCCCCTAACATGTGGTATAGAATTGTAGAGGCTCTCTACATCGAGAGCCACCAGCCAAGCCCCTGGAGGGATGGCTTTTCCATCAATAGTTTGAAGTAAGTTGATAGTGTCCTTAACATAGGAAGGGAGATCACATGTGGAAGCAGGTATTTGTCTATCAAAGCACTGGCATTCTCTGTCAGGCCCTGACATCCAGAGACGATGGGTCATCCTGGAGGATGTTCCATAGACTTGTGTACTTTGGGGAGGGCATAGAATGTCAGAATTCTAGATTCCTTAACATTTAAGAAATTCCAAGTGCTTAGGTCAATAGTGCCTCTCTGATACACTCATTGTTTTGTATGACAAGCCTCAACATTATCAGATTGTTGAGGCTTGTCATACAAAACTTTAAATAAAAGACGTCTGGCAAACAGATGTGTGTCCTTAATTAGTTGAAATCTATCCATATCTATTGAGGGACAAAAGGTTAACCACAACCTAAGGACATGAACCTGCTCTGCAGTCAGGAGTTCAGAGGAAAGATTGATTACTTCAAGTCCTGAGGTTCCTGGTTGGGAGCACGAGGGGTGAGGATCAGGTTGAGATCTTGACTTTTCCCTAAAAAAATAGGGGCTATTTTTGGGTCAATGTGTTGGGCACTGACTGGAAACATAGTAGATATCGAAGGTTCGCTTACTCGACGAATAAGAGAGGAAGATAGTGCAGGAGGAACAGACGGATTAGCTCCGATAGATGGTAAAAGTGAAGAATGTGAAGTAGCAGCAGTGGTAGAGGGTCTACCATAGATTGGAGTAGACGAGTGCGTATTTGTGGGTGCGTTACGAACCGGTTGTGGTTTACGACTACCTGAGGGACCGAAGGTGCGGTGAAGTGAATCCAAAGATGCCGTGGTGCGATCACCTTTCCTCTTCTTAGGAATTCTGTCTTGAAAGAAGTCATGATATGTGGTTAATGTTCTAGGTGAAAGAGAGACAGAAGCAGATACAGTATTTGGCATTTCAGTATTCGTTTTCGGAACATCAAAATTAGAAGGTTTCGTGTATTTAGGGGGCGTGGATTGGTTCCACTTGTAGGCATATCCGTTATCATGAGCTAATTTGTCCCTTTGGAACTTGCTTTTCTTGGTATTGATAATACCCAGCGTGCATTCCTCCAGGTGTGCCCGCAGGTCTTTCTCCCTGGTGGCAAACCTGAAGGAAGCGGAGGCCGGCAGGTAGTCTGAATACCAGGCACCAATTTGTAAATCAATCTGTTCCAGTTCAAAACACATTCGATAATATAAAAATAAAAAAGTTTGGTGAGATCAAACGCACCTCCAGGAAGTGTTAAAAGCTGTGGCCACTTTTTTTTTTTTTAATTGTCTTTGCAGGAGATTCGACTTTGTGAGCAAGGGACTTTCAATAGAGCAGGCCCTCCTATTCCGTGGAAAGTCAGCTTCAAATGGAGACAACAGTGGAATATGCCTGGGTCATGTGCTTCAGCACAGCAGCTTATAATTTGGTTTGGGAAGCAAATGTCAGGAATATTTACAGACAAGAGAATGTGGGAGACAGAGATTGTGATGGGATAGTGATGGGATAGTGGTTGGATTTAGATTGACGTTAATGACCACATTTAGTGGAAAAATAAGCATAAAGGACATCACTTACCTTTAGTGAGATGTGTCCCTTGTGTTGCTGTCTCCTAAGTCCACATACTGGTGGAGGGCATGGTTGAACTTCTGGGCAAAATTATGGTTGCTGAGTACCTGCCACTGTGGTGTAACACTGGAAGGGGCCGATTGAACAAGCTGGAAGGGGAGCAGCTGCTAAGCCAGCAGATTTTCTAAGCTGGCTGGTGGTGATTTGTGGACATTTTTTCAGTTCCAGCAACAGATATGTTACTAAAAGATTTACATTGCAGAGCTCTGTGGACTGGCCCATACCTGTGGGGCAGTCCTTCCAGATGGATTAGAAGGCTACTCTCTCCAGTCCTCTGCAAGATGCCCATGCCTCTGGACAAAATTCTTCCTCACTCCTGCTCTGCCTCTGAACGTTCCTCCTCTACAATTAGTGGTACCCACAGATTTTATCCCACCTCTTCATTAGCCCCATCCTCAACTGGAGCCCATTTCTCAGTAAGCTCCAGTCACTGCCTCTCGCTGCTTCATATCTGATGTCCCCTGACTACATTGTGGCTGGGTCCTGCTTTCCCTTCATGGTCATCTTCCTCATTCGCACTATGGAGAAAAGAAAAATGCTTGCACATGATCAAGATCACTTGCCAGCAGAAATACAGTGATTGTGATAAAAAAAATCTGCATACTTCTCATAGCCAATCTGTGGGGCTATGGTCAGGTTAGCAGAGGAGAAGTGAAGAGGGTTTAGGTTTCCCCCTGCAGTTTATTGCCCTGCCTAAATGAAATAAATACATAAATATATACTGTATATGATGGTATACTAAAGAGTCAGCGTTACCTATTTTCATCTAGCGATTACCATGAAAAAACATACAACATTTATATCTCATACCAAAAAGTACAACATAAAAGATTTTATAATATATAGTACAGAATGGGTGGTGTATGCTCTCCAGTGTCCCTGTGGAATGCAATACGCAGGGAGGACCAAAAGGCAACTCAGTAGGAGAATTTAGGATTACATCTATATTATATCAATAGGTTTTAAAAAGCAGTGTATAAAAATATTTCATGATGTACCACAATAAAGACCCATCTCAATTGCATTTTTGGGGGCTTGTAAAATATAAAGATTGTTGGAGGGGGACCACAATAAAAACCCCACCCAATTGCAATTTTGGGGTTGAAAAAACATAAAGGTCATTGGAAGAGGAGAAACACAATTAAAACTATAGGTCAGAAAGAATTGAGGGGAATATTAGAACTACAAAGCACCAAAAGAGTTTGATTTAAACGGATTTATTAGTGATTTGTAACAATAAAGAGTGGGGAGTGCAATATGCTATATAGCCACTAGATGGTGGTGCTAATAGGAGAATGTAATAGCATAGGTTTAATGATTTTTATATTTTAATTTAGCATCCTTAAAGGGGCTGTAAAGGAAAAAAAAAAGTTTCATAATAAGCATCCTTTACCTGCAGACATTCCTCTTTTCACTTCCTCATTGTTCGTTTTTGCTCAGAAGTTGCTCTATTTCTTCTCTGTTCTGTTCACTTCCTGCTTGTCTGATTTTACTGACCACCGTGAAGGGAGGCTTTACTACGGTGGTCAGTAACGTGCTCACCCCCTCCTGGGAAATACATCTGTGTGGCAGGACGCTCTCTACATGTTAGAGACTTCAAGGAGGTGTGAATTACTGGGCGTGCCGCAATGCATACTGGGAAATGTAGTTCTTACATGAACGAGCGCCGCAAACTAGGAAGTGAAACAGAACAGAAACTAGAATGCCGGAGGTGATATAGATGAAGGTATTTACTCATTTTTTTTAACAGAATCATTACACTATTCTGTCTGTCTACCTTGCAGACATTAATTTTAGGCAAAAATATTTTTTCCTTTAGTGACCCTTTAAAGTATATGTAAACCTTCACCTTGTGAAAAGCTCTTGTCTGTGCTGAGCCCACTTTAGTGTCCACGTGGAGCTCCAACCCCTTAAAGGGACATTCTCTTGAAGTGTTTTCAGTGTGAAATTGGAAAAGACTATGAGGATATGACGTGAAGCCATTCAACATACTGTCCCCATGAAGGAAATAACAGGAAAAAAGGGGGAAAGCCACTGACCCTTAAAGGGAAAAAGCACTGGCTGACATAATCAGTGTATTGGGTCCATATTTTGAGTTGAGGTCAATATATTAATGGTGGTGGGAATCACTGAAAAGGTGGATACTAGTATAAAGTTATGAAGTGTATTTACTGGCTGAGGGTTCACTGTGTAATGTACATGAGAGAAAATATTGAAGACATTGATAACACTAATAGACTGAGATACAGAGTAGAGTGATCTTTATTTATTTTCATAAGGATGTTTTAATTGCACATTGCACTTTATATGTTGATATATACAGTCACAATTAATCATTTGAATCAGCAGGTGGTTCACTTATTTTGTTTGATATGGACAGCCGCACTCCAAAATCACTTAAAGCGGTAGTAAACTCAAACATGTAATTACTAAATCGCCATATATAGCTTAAGTTAGGTATTTTCAATCAAAGTTACATATATAGTATGCCAAAAAAAACGTCTTACTTGTTTCAATATACGTTTTTGTGAACACCCCTGCTTGTACCTCCCCGCCGCCATTTCTACTGCTGTCTTCCATGCCTATACAGTGATATATTTCCGCCCTCAGTATGTAGCTGTGGCTATAATCCCGCGCGTGCGCATGATTTCCTGAAGCCGAGCCGCGTCTCCTCTCCACAACCCCTCCGACGTAGCGAGTCACATGGGGTCAAGGCTCAGCTTCTCAATAGGAGTATCGCGGGATGTCGGGGCTGACGTCACCATAAGGAAATGACGCAGCCCCGACATACACAGATTTTTAGCCGGCAGAGGCTCTGCTTGCCGAAATTAACGGGGATCCGGCGCATGCGCGGTACGCGTCCCCACTCGTCAATCTAGCTGTAACTTCAGAAGCAGGCAGGTAAGGAAAAAAATAAAATGTCAATCGGTTTACAAGGATGAAATGCACAATTACATTGAAAGTGAATATTTTGACTTTACAACCACTTTAAAAAAGGGATGTCTTTTATTTCAACTGTACATACAGTTACTGCAAACCAACAACATTCAGTATGGTCGACGCGTTTCGCACTGGCAGTCAGTGCTTAGTCATGGCTAAGCACTGACTGCCAGTACGAAACGAGTCGGCCATACTGAATGTTGTTGGTTTGCAGTAACTGTATGTACAGTTGAAATAAAAGACATCCCTTTTTTAAGTGATTTTGGAGTGCGGCTGTCCAGTTTTTCGTTCTTTCCAATTTTTGCTATCATCAGCATTGCCAGCACCTTGGTGGTTCAACAGCCCTTGATTGCCTACGGGGCTCACCTGGAGCGGTGAGAATCTTGTCTATTTTGTTTGATATATTGGTACAGATATTTATTTCTGTTAATGATCAATAAGATATGAGTATGTTTTTTCATGGAAATAGATAGATAAGGGTAGGTAGCACAGCATCTTCCAGTATACCATGTTGTATTGTTAAGCCCTGGTTCACACTGATCCGATTTGACACGCGATTTGACATGTCAAATCAGTGGTAATTGCTGGCAATGGCACCAATTTCAAAAAGTAGTTTCTGTACTACTTTTTTTGCGATTTCAGCTTGCGATTTCCATTGACATTTCAACAGATGTCTGTGAAATCGCCGCTGGAATCGTGACTGACAGTGAAATCATGCTAGTTCAGCTTCATTCCCGCAGCTCGGTGTGAACCTAGGCTTATTGCAGGAATACAAATTGATGCTTGCAGCAACTTTCTATTCGTTTTTCACATAAGGTATTTATTGTTTAGATATAGAACATAGACTGGGAGTTATATACTATATATATATACATATATATATATATATATATATATATATATATATATATATATATATATATATATATATATATATATGTATTAAAAAAATGCAACTGGCTGCTAAATGCCTGGGAGGAGAAAGATTATGCTGACGAAGCCAAAGAACCCCAGATGTGCCTGGCCTCTGCTGTGTTCATTACAACCACCATATTGAAAAAAAATAAATTGTGGATAGGAATCTGTGGCTCAAGGGCCACTCCATATCAAGAAAATTCCACTAGATTATAAAGGGAAGGGATTACAGTATATACATAGTAACTATACTAATTCACAAAAAAAGAAAGATGTCACCCAAAAATTAGGACACCCAAGCGTTTGACAAATCCATTATTTAAAAGACAAAATTCTTTATAAAATGTCCCTTGTTGTAAACCCAGCATCAATCATGGTGCCTGCCACCTGCCAATTGACTGTAAAAAAAAAAAAAAAGACCTAACAACCTAGCAAACAGGACCTATCCTGATGGTACCACTAGCAAAATGATAGCTGGCTCCCCGTGCTGTCATGAGCTAGGTAAGGGTAGAGCAGGGATAGTGGTGTCAGGGGATAAGCCAGACAAGGAATGCACAGAGACCTGCCACATTTGCCAATATCCAGCATGGTCCTGCTTACTTGGGTAGGAATGTGTGCTAATGTAATGACATTGATCCGACACACGCTTGTGCTCGATAGTTCTTGGCACCTTTTGGCCTTTATAAGTGTAGCACCACCCCCGAAGGAGCTGCTGGTTTGTTTTGGGCGGCATGTTACCTTGTGTTTCTTTGATGTCTAGGGGTGTTTGGTGAAAGTTGTAGTAACGGAATGTCCACGACAGGTGTCTTTTTCTGTGCTCTTTATTACCCAGCTGGGTAAAAACAATAAAACTTGGTGAAGAGTAGAGGTTCAGAAGAAATGAAGATAGCAGATCCAGATGTCAGAAATAGGAAAACAGTCCTGCTCCCACGTGTAAGTCTCTTTCATTACTCCAGCCTGAGTGGGTATAGTGCACCTGGACAGGCCTCTCTCACCAGCCTGGCAGCCAGAATGTCACTCGAACCTTAGGAAGAAGTCTCTGCCACAGACCCTCCTGGTAAATGAACAGCGGAGATAATCCTTCTTAGCAAACTTGGCACCTGGATGTCCTTCAGGTAGTTTTGAATTAGGGTACCGACTGACAGGCGGCCAACATCCAGCCTTTCAGTGTCCGGTTCCCCTGGTCCCCAATGAATAGTCAGGCCCCTATAGGAACACCAGCCTCTCTTGGTACTCCTCAGGCAGACTCTCCACCGTACGGCCTCCTCCAACTGGACAGACAACCTAGGACCTTCTTAGGTGGGGCCCAGTCGATTACTGAGTCCCCAAGCGGCAGATCAATTGCTCCGGGCCAACGTGGTCCCGAAACCAGGATCCTTGCGTTGCACGCGCAAACCTGGCCCAGAAGGCCATTCGCTGGGGCGGCGAGAAGTGGCTACCCTAAAGGTGGGCGCTACACAAAGAGAGACCCAGGAAGATGGCGTCTGCCTCTTAAATACTCTTTCTCAGCATGCACAGCGAGGTCAAACCCTCCTGATAGGCTGCTGAGCAAGAGCACCCAATCTTTGACTCCACTGCTGCCACCTGCCGACCTAGGGTGAGATCTGCACCCCAGAAACAACAGAATGGACCCACAGCTCAGCCAAACCTGAAACAGAGACCAAAATTTGAACAAATCAACATGGTCAGAGTTGACTAACTCTCTGACCCCCTCTAAATTTAACATAGCGCCGGTACTGGAAAGTAACCAGGCGCTACATAAGGATGACAGATGTTCTCAGACTTTCCTTATTGGTCTTCAGCTTTCTGTAACCTATGTTCCTGTGTGCTCAGTACTTCCGTACTTCTCATTTGACTCTGACCTTCTGACCTCCACATTCCTGCTCCTGCCTGCTTTCTGAGTATGACTTTGGCTTACCCCTGAATATGTTCTTGTTCATTCCTCTGTTTGAATACTGTGTTTTGACCTTGGCTCTCACTCCTGACCACGTCTCCTGTCTAAGCCCTGCCTGCGGTGATCTGCCTACACATTCCAGTGTGCCTCCCTGCACCAACTGCCTTCCACACCTGGTTCCCATCTGAAGAGGTCTCGCCACTGCGCAGATCCACTTGTCTACAGTGCTGCTGGCAACTCATTCTTCTTTCGGCTCTGCCTCCCATGTCACCATCTTTAGGGGTGTTGTGTACTCAGTGGCAAGAGGAGCCTTCTCATCGTTTTGGCCTCAAGACCACGTATGTGACAAGTGGTGACATTATTGCCAAAATATAACATTTGCTTATATGACAGGGATTCCCAAAGACATCAGGTGTTCCTTAGGGATGTGTAGGGTGCAGGAAATAACACTTCTATACATAGAAATACTGCTTCTATATATGATGTTCAAAAAACTTAAAAGTTAGGGTCAGATCGAACTTTTGCTCTTCAAATGCCCAAAGTTTGGCATGAATTATCAGCTCATCCCTATTTTTGCACAAAGATACAAATTAAATTTGAGGAATCAGTGCCTGCAATGAGAATTTCAGTTTTGGGGAGATACTCCTCAAAGGTTAATTAGTTACAATGCCGCGTACACACGATCATTTTTCGGCTTGTAAAAAATGAAGTTTTTTAAAAATGTCATTTAAAATGATCGTGTGTGGGCTTCACATAATTTTTCAGGTTCTGAAAAGCAAAAAAAAATAAAAAATTGAACACGCTGCATTTTTTAACGACGTTATAAACGATGTCGTTTTTCGGGTTGTAAAAAATTATCATGTGTGGGCTTAAACGACGTGAAAAACCCGCACATGCTCAGAAGCAAGTTATGAGACGGGAGCGCTCGTTCTGGTAAAACTACCATTCGTAATGGAATAAGCACATTCATCATGCTGTAACAGACAGAAAAGCGCGAATCGTCTTTTACAAACACGAAATCAGCTAAAGCAGCCCAAAGGGTGGCGTCATCCGCATGGAACTTACCCTTTATAGTGCCGTCCGACGTGTTGTACGTCACCACGCTTTGCTAGAGCATTTTTTTTTTAACGATCGTGTGTGGGCAATGTCGTTTTAATGATAAAGTTGGAAAAAACTTTGTTTTTTCTAGAGGCTGAAAAACGTTGTTTTTTACAAGCCGAAAAATTATCGTGTGTACACGGCATAAGAGATGCAGGCACTGCAGTTTTTCTCATCTGAGCACTAAAATGCATGAGATTGGTATACTGACCACACAGCCTTCTCTTTTAGGAATCAGTCTGGAAAAGAAGATTGTAAAATAAACAGCTATTCCTTCAGTGGAGAAAAGGGTAGGTTTCTGAAACTAGGTATGTCATCCGCATGGAACTTACCCTTTATAGTGCCGTCCGACGTGTTGTACGTCACCACGCTTTGCTAGAGCATTTTTTTTGTTAACGATCGTGTGTGGCAATGTCGTTTTAATGATAAAGTTGGAAAAAACTTTGTTTTTTCTAGAGGCTGAAAAACGTTGTTTTTTACAAGCCGAAAAATGATCGTGTGTACACGGCATAAGAGATGCAGGCACTGCAGTTTTTCTCATCTGAGCACTAAAATGCATGAGATTGGTATACTGACCACACAGCCTTCTCTTTTAGGAATCAGTCTGGAAAAGAAGATTGTAAAAGAAACAGCTATTCCTTCAGTGGAGAAAAGGGTAGGTTTCTGAAACTAGGTATGTAAAGTTCTTGCAATGTACATTGGTCACATGGAGAGGATTTTTCTTTCTACAAATGCTGCCACTTCAAGCTAAGGTAAATGTAAAATTAGATACAATATCAATTATGCATCCAAAATATGCGATACTAGAAAATGGTGTCCATAAAAATAGTACTATTTGTAACACCTCATACAGCATAAAAGCATTTCCCAAGGATGTAAGATTTTTCCATGTCATTCTCAAGTTTGCATTAAAATGGCCCTTATCCTGCTAAACTGTATTTTTAACATATTTTGTCTTTGTCAAATCTCCCATGGCAGTGCCCAACAAATCATGCCCTTTTTTGATAATAGCTTGTCCATTAGCCTTGGAAATGGCCAGAATTTTGTATCATGATTTTTTCCCTTCATAGACTTCAATGGGGTTTGCTGCTAAGTTGTGTGGATTTCAAGCATGATTCAATAGACCACCCCACTAATTGAACCTGGGCAGATTTCTATATTAATCATTGGCCTTAACCATTTTTATATGGTCCTTTATTGAATCAAACTTGGAACCTTAAAGATGTCATTTAAAGCTTTCTATTGGTAGCAACTGTGAATACAACTGCAAAGAATTGTCATTTTACAGTGCTTGATTGAAACAGGTTTTGACAGCAGATCAAATACGCAGCCAGTTTGTTAACATATTAACCAACATAACCTAATTATCCATCCAAAAATGCAAATAAAAGCCAACCTTTTAACCTTGCAGTTTTACAATGGCTGTTATTTTTACTCATGAATACCAGTGCGTTGTGATAAAAATTTAAAGATGTTCGATATTTCATAGGAACAGATGCACACATTAAGCTCTAGAATTACTATAATTGGAAACCTCTGTCTTCTGTCACTTATGCCCTTAGCAACATTCTCAGGAATTCTCAAGCTCAAAGCACCAAATGACATGACAAGGAAACATACTAGCATTTGATGAGACTGGATGTAACATACAAAGTCATTTGCTTCATCATATAGTGAAAGATTTTAGAGTGTATATATTATTTATAACAAATATCTTTCTGCTCTCATCCATATTATCTCCTTGTTTTGTTAAGTTACCGTGGGCCTTATGGGTCCGAGTTTGTGTATAATACCTCACATACCTCCCGCCAATCAATCTAGAAAATGGAGACACTCCAGCATAGTGGTTTCTGAAGTGATTTTACGTCTCAAACATTAAAGAAAGTGCTGAAGTACTTTTGTGAGCTTGTGGTTGCATTGCCCTGGATCTGAGGTCTGATTGTAATCAGGTTGCAATGTGAATTAACTAACACCTATTTAGGACATGAATGCACATGTCCCTGGCTCTGTCCCCCCATCCAGAGGTGTATCTACTGTGAGGTAAACAAGGCATTTGCCTTGGATGGCATTTTTTAGGGGGGTGGAACTTCCCACAGGCTTCCTCTCCCTGCCACTTCACCACACTGCACTGATTCTTCCCTCTCACCCAATTTGGGAGCTGCGGGGCAGCCACAGAGGGATCTGTTTGGCCAAACAGCCCCCCTGATGATCAGACTCCCCCTTTACTGCCCCCTACCTCAATGAGTGCTGGGTTCCCCCTCAGCTGAAGCTGCTGGTTCTCCCGCCTTCCCGTCCTGCTGGCCACAGCTGTTGCTAGTATGGGAGATCATTGGATGGATGACGGGGGGGGGGGGGGTAAACATGTGTTTACCAGCGCCCTTCCTTTCCTGAAAGAATACAGACAGCGATCACAGTACTGATTGCTGATCACTTCTGTATTTATTAATCACTGACACATAGTAAATGGTTTACTATACTTCATTCACAAACTGACAAATAGTAAACACTGTTTACTATATTTCATTTTATGAATGATTAGGAGTCACTATACAGACTCCTATATCATTCATCCACAGTGCAGCTCAGGCTGCAGTGAAGGGGACTGTCTTCAGTCCTTTTTTCTGTCTGTAAATTTGTATAAAAAAAAGAAAAAAAAATTAAAAACATAGTAAAAACCCTTTCACACAAGCAGGCTCCATAAAGCGGATCCGCCTGCTCAGCGGCGGATGTGTCCGCTTTGCAGAGTACACAGTCCGTTCTCCTCTATGGGGCAGTCAGATGGAAGTTGACCGCCTGTCCATTTCCATCTGACTGCCATCCGATCCGCCAGACAGAAGGGGAATAGATGCCCTATCCATCTGATTTTGGCGGATCGGATTGGATGGCGGCAGATGTCAACAGACAGAAAGGGGTGAGAAAAATTTAGATGAGGGGTGCACAATTTTTGTCTTGCCTAGGGCAGCACAAAACCAAAATACACCACTGCCCCCACCTACCTCCTGGCGCAATTATCTGTGGTGCGATGAGATTGTCAGCTTTTTCTAGGACTCGCATCATTATAGCACACCAACTTTATTTGCACATGCAAAACGGGTCCATACCGTCCTCTGCTGGACTGAAGCTTAAAGGGGTTGTAAAGGATTTTTTTTCCCTAAATAGCTTCCTTTACCTTAGTGCAGTCCTCCTTCACTTACCTCATCCTTCAATTTTGCTTTTAAATGTCCATATTTCTTCTGAGAAATCCTCACTTGATGTTTTTCTGTCTGTAACTCACCACCGTAATGCAAGGCTTTTTTCCTGGTGTGGAGAAAGTCTCTTGAGGGGGGAGGGGGCGAGCAGTCAAGTCAGGACACTCTCTACTTTGCAGATAGAGAAAGGAGCAGTGTGTTAGTGGGTGTTCTGACATTCCTGCTCACCCCCTCAAGAGGCTTTCTCCACACCAGGAAGAAAGCCTCGCATTACAGTGTGTAGTTACAGACAGAAGAACAGGAAGTGAGGATTTCTCAGAAGAAATAAGGACATTTAAAAGCAAATTGGAAGTATGAGGTAAGTGAAGGAGGACTGCACTAAGGTAAAGGAAGCTATTTAGGGGGGGAAAAAAATTCTTTACAACCCCTTTAAGTAAAGATCAAAGGCACAAGGCATACCGACCTCCAGCTAAGGAGTCTTCTTATGTTTTGCATACTAGGAGCCTAATCGTTAAGTCCTAAAACCTTATAATTAAGCACCTATTGTGAAAAGCAGATCAAGACTGTGGCTTACTCAAAGTTTATTTAAAATGCCACACCTGCAAAAAAAGCATAGAAGGACTTACCTCTCTGCTCCTCACACCACTGAACGCTGCTCCACTCCATCAGCAAGAGGGACTATAGTCAGTCCTGGATTTACTTCCTGTGCCGCCCCAAGGCCGGGTCCTTCAATGATGCCCCCCCCCACACACACGCGGGGCTAAGTGATACAGTCGGCGGCTATAGCCACTGACTGTATCACAGGAGCACGCCCGCAAGAACTAACCCATATGCGATAGAGCTCGCATCCATATTTAGCACTATAACATTTAACTGGCCGCTTGCTTCTGCTTGGGCCTGGCACAGTCTCACACACACATGCACAACATGATGATCAATCATGGTCATCAATCATACCTGCTAGTGTGTAATCCCTGCTGGCTGCTTCTTCTTTTTCTGGTGGTGGTGGTGACGTCACAGTCTCAGACCCCCGCTCCTGGCCTGGGGGAGATGCCGGCCGCTCACAAAGGGTCTCTTCTCCTTACGTGTTACTGTCCTCAGCGGAGTGTTTCCTTACATCTCAGGTGTCAATGTCCCCAGCGGAGTGTTTCCTTAAGTCTCAGGTGTTACTGTCCTCAGCGGAGTGCTTCCTTGCATCTCAGGTGTCAATGTCCCTAGCCAGCGGAGTGCTTCCTTACTTCTCAGGTGTCACTGTCCCCAGCCAGTGGAGTGCTTCCTTACATCTCAGGTGTCACTGTCCCCAGTCAGCGGAGTGCTTCCTTACATCTCAGGTCTCACTGTCCCCAGTCAGCAGAGTGCTTCCTTACATCTCAGGTCTCACTGTCCCCAGCCAGCGGAGTGCTTCCTTACATCTCAGGTGTCGCCACCCCCCATTAGAGCCCTTCTATATCCCAGCAGCAGTGTCTCCTCCACCATTACTGAAGGCTGAGGGGGAACAAATTAGAGTCAACCATTTTCCAGAAGACCACAGACGAGTTATGAACAAGAAGGAAGCCTTAACCCACTGCCTCCCCGAGGCCTGGCCTTGTGGTAAATCCGGCCCTGCCTAGCAGTGACTACTGTGTATCCATACAGTGCAGAGAAATGCCAATTATCACACCTTATGTGAATGAGCCCTTTATGTAGAGTAGTGTTAAATAGATAAATATTCTTTTTTTTTTCTAGGCTGGCTGTTTTCTTTTTTTTTTTTTTATACCATATAATCTTTTTTTCCAGCCAATATAACCCTGAATATGTCTTTATCTGATTCATTTCAAATTGTCACCACTCACCATATTTATAGTTATAAAGAACATCGTTCATAGTAGAACTTACAGATACCTTCCCTGCACATACTCAGCACTGTAGATCATGTAATACCTGCTGGAAAAAATGTGTTTGAACTGAATCCACAACATCCTGAAGACATGTCATCCTAAGAAAGGATATGTGCGTGTTTATAGGCAGCTGTATATAAATCATTGGTAACATACAGTATAGTACCTGACTCTGTCTTTGTCTGCTAAGTGGCTACAATAGAAATTGAGCAGCGGTACCGCCCACCCACCACCCCTTTCCACAACATGACAGACAGACCAGGGGCGGGGGGTGGGCGGTGCCACAGCTCAATTTCTATTGTAGCCACTCGGCAGGCTCCTTTCTTGTTTATGACTAGTCTGAGGTCTTCTAGAAAATGGCTGCCGGCGGAGACATTATCTCCGCCGGCCGTGGACCTCCAGCGGCGGCAGTGGGCGGCGAAAATTAGTACATTACAGAGGCCACGAAAGCCAAGAAGTCGCCGCTGGAGCGGCGCCGCCCCTTCACCCACTGCCGCCCCAAGGCCTGGCCTCGGTGGTCTTGTGGGAAATCCAGCCCTGACTATAGTGTTCAGCTATAGAAGTCCTAGAAGTGTTGATTTCAGAAGAGACTTTACCTGAGGATTACACTGCAGTGGTGTTTCCGTGGCACTGGTAACTTACGTTTGCTAGGTTGGAATTTTTTAATAATTTTTGAGTAATCCCAATAATTGAAATATCATTAGCTAGGATTAGTCATTTCAAATGTTGTTTTTAAAATGTTATCTACAACTTTCATTATCTTAGGATTCTGTCATTAAAGGGTCACTAAAGGAAAAAAATGTTTTAGCTGAAATGACTGTTTACAGGACATAGAGACATAATAGTTAACTGATTCCTTTTAAAAATGATTAAAAATAGATAAAAAAACAATCATATAATGTGCCTGCAGTGTAGTTTCGTTTTTGCTGTTGTTTGCTGGTTCTCTGATGTACAGAGAGCCACTAGAGGGCAGTCAGCCAATAGAGAGCAGTGATACTTTGTCTAAAACTCCTCAGCACCAATCCAGTTTCGTTTTACACACAGCTCCTTGATTAGTGACCACCGTGAGAAATCTCCCAGTACTGTGGTTATCAGGAAACAGGCAACCAGGAAGTGTCCAGAACAGAGAGAGATTTACAGCAACATGAAAGCAAAAACGAACAATGAGGACATGAAACCAGGACTGCAGTAAGGTAAAGGAAGCTATTTAACAAAAAAAAAAAATTCCTTTAGTGACCCTTTAAGGTGTTTGCTTAGGTGTTGGGGGGACAACTGTTTGCCACTGAGTTTTTACATGATCACATTGTGCAAGCATGGCCCACCTTTGACATGAGATGATAGGCAGCAATGAGATATAAAAATTATGAAAATATGAAGATTAAAAAAAAAACAATAAAACTAGACATAAATAAAAGAAAAGTGATAAGCGCAAATAATATTAAACTAAACTAATTAGAGAGTGATCAATACCGTGAATGATAAAGTAGGTAATATACTAAAACGGTGATGACAGTGCTAAATATGCAATCAAGAATTAAAAATAATGACAGCGAATCAAAAATTAAAAAAATTTAATAAAAAAATCCAAGTAAATGCAATAGCAAACAACAATATTGAATGTGCTATATATGCAATACTGCCTAATAAGTGCTGATGGAGCACAGTGCTTAAAAGTGCTGGAGCAATAATAAATATCAAGTTCCTAATGAATATGGAATGATGCTTATGGGATCCAATGATATATGAGCATGAAACAGTTCATAAAGGTGAAATGTTCATATCTCATTGGATCCCATAAGCATCATTCCATATTCATTAGGAACTTGATATTTATTATTGCACCAGCACTTTTAAGCACTGTGCTCCATCAGCACTTATTAGGCTGTATTGCATATATAGCACATTCAATATTGTTGTTTGATATTGCATTTACTTGGATTTGTTTATTTTTAAATTTTTGATTCGCTGTCATTATTGTTGATTCTTGATTGCATATTTAGCACTGTCATCACCGTTTTAGTATATTACCTACTTTATCATTCACGGTATTGATTACTCTCTAATTAGTTTAGTTTAATATTATTTGCGCTTATCACTTTTCTTTTATTTATACCTTTATCTAGTGAGTTGTTTTCACTTTAGATTGAGCTGCATTTATACTAGTACACGCTTTTTAGTTAATTCATCCAAATCCACTTTGACCAGCGCACAAGACCATTATCCAATAAAACTAGACAGTAACATAAAGTATATTACACTGTGCTTTACCTGCAGTATTTTGTTATCTCTCTTCAATGAGCTAAGTCTTATAGCTCTTATCTGAACAGTTCCTCTGTTATCAGCCTGTTATCAGCCTGAGAACTCCTGACATATTTTTTTACTTTTTTAGACAAAAGCAGCCTGAATCTTTTGTCAAAGGAGGCTGCTAAAATAGATTAGCAGAGAGCAGCTCCTATTACAAAACAGCTCTGAGAGTCTCTGCCTATGAGGAGAGGGGTGTGTGCCTTTCCTCCAATTTAGCAATTTTAGCTATCTTGGCTGTAAACCCAGACATCACACTCTGTGTTAACCAGGAAAATAAAATCTCCTATCACAATCTGAACTTTCTAAACAGTACATAAATGTGAAGACAGCAGATATACATATAAAACCTATGTAGGGGGGTTTGGTTAATCCCTGTGTACCATCTGAGGCTGTTCACTTCACTGGGTGTATGGAGGGTTTACCTCCATTTTATTTTCAATGTATACACAGTTTCTCATATTCTTGAGCACTAAACATCATTTGAAGGTCTCAGATCCCTCTACACAGGTGCTTTTAGAATTACACAAATTTAGGTTTAGGGGAGAATAGGTGCCTGAAAACCTATTCATCTGTCTAGTAAAACAAGCTACCCTAGACCATATTCTATTTTTGAAAAGTGGGTGGACTACAGCCTGATAGACTACTGTTTAGTACATCTGGCCCCGAATGAAAGGGAATAGTGGTAGGTGTGCTACATCATGATATGCATAGGTGTGCGCAGCCTAAATCATTAGGGTGTGCACCATTAAAGTGGATGTCACAATGTACAGTATAAGATTTCCTATCATCTGTGCCCAGTCTTGCCACACATAGTTAATCCAGCTCTGAGCAATCCTCTTTTATTGTTCAGTGAAATAAAACGGACTTGCAGAGAAAAACCTTAGTCCGTTCCGCCCCTGTGCTGTGAGAGACAGGTTATTTATGTATCTCATGCACTAGCCTGGAGACGGGCATTATTTTTTAATTCTCACCCCCACTCCCTTTCTGAAGTCATGTGGCTACTTTTCTGGATTTTGACCGGATGTTAGGGATCATAGGAGAATTTAGTGTAAGGAATACATAGGAAAAAATGCATGTTGACAAGGGGAGTGTAGAGGAGGGCGGGGAATCTACTGACATCACAACTCCACCCACCGAGCTCCAGACAACAGACCCACCCACAGAATCTGCAGTTTTTCAGTTCTTATAACAGACAGAGGGGAGACATTTGACAGGTAAGGACAGTGCCGATCCTGACCTCCCTGGGGCCCTAAGCAAAAGTGGGGGGGTGCTGACTTCTTACCTCTTCTCCAATGCAGCCAGCGAGTTGAGAAGCGGGGTGAGGGGCTGAAAATTACTTCTCACCAGACGGGGCCTCTAGTAATTTGGGGGGCCCCATGCAGCTCTGCGGGGCCCTAAGCGGCTTGCATAGTGAGCCTATAGGGTGGATCTACATGTATATGACCCCGGCACATTGATCTCCCTGCTGGCACAGTAAAAGAGAAGAGCATAAACACTTTTCTTATGGCAGAGCCGGTAAAAGGGAGATCTTTCCCATGTTCCTTTTGCTACACAGAGCGATAACACTTATACGCATGGGGTGATAAGGGTGTGCCTGGGCCCAACCGGCACACCCTGTGCGCACGCCTGTGATGATATGGTAGGTCACTGAATACTTTAATGTACACAAAATTGCGCATTGTATGGTTATAGTCATTTTTATAACTAATCATAACATTTTTGCTCAGGAAACTTTGTTTGCACACGTGCTTGGCAGTCAGCTTTCTACCATTAATAGTATTCAAATTAAAAGTCTTTTAATAAGACTATAATGTACAGATTAATAATACATCAACTAATTACATGCATCATGTTTATGTACACTTACACAGACAAGCATTTAAATAAATTAATCATATCTTGTTGTGTTCAAAACCCCTGGCAACAGAAGGGAGGGTAGGGTTGGTGGACACCCACTGTGTCACATTCTTGGTGTGTCACACATTAAGATACTGATAGAACATCATCCATCAAGTTTCCACTATGATGCTGTCATTCACTCGTGACTGCTAGGCCATCCGAGGCTCTCATTAACGCACAGATGCTGTGCAGAACAAATGCTGCGATGAAGAGAACATAGTAAAGAACTAATGGCTCAATTTGTTTCTAATATCCTTAAAATCAGATTATATTTCCCTGGAAATTAAGACAGGGATTCTATTTCTATCATATCAAAGCTGGCATAACCTAGCACATTAAAGCACATCACTGCCAGAACAACAGAGTGTTCGGGAGGGAGGCAGGTTGCTTAGCCTTTTTGCAGACTTGGCAAGGTTAATTAACAAACACATGTACATTTCCATATTATACTTATGTTCTTCCAGCAAGTGCAACTAGAAAAATAACATGTCTTTCAGATCCGAAACTGATTGAGGGACACATTCTTTTTTTTTTTTTTTGCATGTCATTTTACAATTCCAAAACTCATTGTTTTACTTGTGCCTGTTATATACTGCCATTGGATTGCACTGTGCATACTGGAATTGCCTTACAACTTCCAAAAAAAATTGGACAGTTTCCTTTCATTCATTTCCTGCCGGTGCCATGGGGTCTTATCAGTTGCTGTGCCAAACTGGGCACTTGTTTCTGTTCTTTGGGCCAAACCACTATTTCTTACTTAAACAAGCTTTTTCTGTGTGACCAGAGAAATATCAAATATAACTGACCCAGAGGTAAATTTGTTTACAGCAAAATGGATGCGTCATTACAGATTCCAACAATAATTACTACCTTATGTAAATAGTAAAAGGTAATTTTTACAAAACGTGTCATCATTTCGTCTAACGGAGCCATCCCAGATAATGCTGATCTCTCAAAAAGCACATGCAATGCAAACAATAAGAATTGTTATATTATGCATTAGAAAACATATACATACAAATATATCATATATCTATCTATCTATCTATCTATATATATATATATATATATATATATATATATATATATATATATATATTCATAGATATATAATCTATATATATATATATATATATATATATATATATATATATATATATATATATATATATATATATATAGATAGATATATATACTGTATATACACTATATTACCAAATGTATTGGGACGTCTGCCTTTACACACATGGGGGCAGATCCACAAAGAAATTACGCCGGCGTATCTATTGATACGCCGGGGTAATTTCAAAATTCCCGCGTCGTATCTTGGTTTGAATCCTCAAAACAAGATACGACGGCATTGATCCGACAGGCGTACGTCTTCGTACGCCTTCGGATCTTAGATGCAATTTTTCGGCGGCCGCTGGGTGGCGTTTCCATCGGAATCCGCGTTGAGTATGCAAATTTGCTATTTACGGCGATCCACGAACATACGTCGGCCCGGCGCATTTTTTTCCGTCGTTTGCATTCGGCTTTTTCCGGCGTATAGTTAAAGCTGCTGTTCTGAGGCGTACTCAATGTTAAGTATGGCCGTCCTTCCCGCGTACAATTTTGAATTTTTTGCGTCGTTTGCGTAAGTCGTTTGCGAATAGGAATTTGCGTAGAATGACGTCACCGTCGTAAGCATTGGCTGGTTCCGGTTTAATTTCGAGCATGTGCACTGGGATACCCCCAGGGACGGCGCATGTGCAGTTAAAAAAAACGTTGTTTACGTCGGGTCACGACTTATTAACATAAAACATGCCCCCATCACTTCCATTTGAATTCCGCGCCCTTACACCGCAACAGATACACTACGCCACCGTAACCTACGGCGCGGATTCGTTGTGGATCCAAACAAAACAAAAGTAAGTTACAGCGGCGTAGCGTATCTTAGATACGCTGCGCCCGGCGCAGATGTATGTGGATCTGGCCCATGAACTTTACAGGAATCCCAGTCTAATGCCCTGTACACACAATCGTTTTTTCCATCGGAATAAACTCTGACAGCTTGAGCGAAATTCCATCGGAAAAACCTGTCTTGCATACACACTGACACACCAAATTCTGATCGTCAACACTACGGCAATGTACAACACTACGATGAGCCTAGAACAATTAAGTTCAATGCTTCCGAGCGTGCATAGAATTGTTTCCACGCATGCATGTTTTTTTCTCCGTCGGAACTTCATACAGACGAACGAAAAAAAGAGAACATGTTCTCTTTCTAACTCCGTCGGAATTTCCGATGGGGCATACACACAGTCAGAATATCTGATGAAAAATTCCATCTAACTTTTTCCATCTGAAATTCTGATCATGTGTATGAGGCATTAGTCCATAGGGTTCAATATGGTGTTGGCCCACCCTTTGCAGCTATAACAGCTTCAACTCTTCTGTGAAGGCTGTCCACAAGGTTTAGGAGAATGTTCGATCATTCTTCCAGTAGCACATTTGTGAGGTCAGGCACTGATGTTAACGAGAAGGCCTGGCTCAGAGTCTCTACTCTAATTCATCCCAAAGTGGTTCTATTGGGTTGAGGTTAGGCCAGTAAAGTTCCTAATCCCCAAACTCGCTCGTCCATGTCTTTATGGACCTTGTTTGCGCACTGGTGCACAGTCATGTTGGAACAGGAAGGGGTCATCCCCAAACTGTTCCCACAAAGTTGGGCGCATCAAATTGTCCAACATGTCTTTGTATGCTAATGCCTTAAGAGTTACCTTCACTGGAACTAAAGGGCAAAGCCAAACCTCTGAAAATCAAACCCACACCATAATCCCTCCTACACCAATTGATTTGGACCAGTACACAAAGCAAGATCCATAAAGACATGGATAAGCAAGTTTGGGGTGGGTGAACTTGACTATCCTGTACAGTGACATCAACACCTGTGGGATGAATTAGCATGGAGACTGCAAGCCAGATGTTCTTGTCCGCATCAGTGCCTGACAACACAAATGCACTTCTGGAAGAATGATCAAACATTCCCATAGACACACTCCTAAACCTTGTGGACAGTCTTCCCAGAAGAGTTGAAGCTGTTATAGCTGCAAAAGGGTAAGTCAACTCAATATCGAACCGCCGTAAGAACGAGATGCCATTAAAGTTAATGTGCATCTAACAGCAGTCGACCCAATACTTTTGGTAACATAGTGTATATATACTGTATATATATGTAGCACTACCCCCGGAGGAGCTGCTGGTTTTGTTTGGGTGGCATGTTACCTCTATTTCCTCGCCGTCCAGGGTATTAGATGAGAGCTGAAAAAGTTCAATGTCCGCACGTTGCACTTCTTTTTCTAAGATTTATTTGGTGAACTTGAGAACAGAAATAAAGAAGTGGTTGAAGAGGTGGAAGGGTAACAGATAACAAGTTCAGGTGCATAAGTTCAATCCGGAAACACTCCTGCTTCCACTAACATAGTTCTCGTCGCCACTCTAGCCAGAGTGGGTTTTGCGCACCCGGATAGGTTTCTTTTACTAGCCTAGCAGCCAGAATGGCGCACTAAAAATGGTACAGTCTGCCACAGACCTTCCCACAGGTGGAGAAACTTTCGGTCCAAAATCCTTGTAGCACAGGATTCAGCACCCGGATCTCGCCAGATTAAATTCTTACAAACTTAGAGCTGACAGGCAATCATCACCCAGCCTTTTAGTAATGGTGCATCCTTCGATGAAGTTCAAGGCCTCTCCTGAGATACCAGCCTCGTGCTCGGTGCTCTCCAAGGTTCTTCAAGTGGCTTCCTCCCTCCAGGACGGACAGCACAGGACCACTCTGCAAACATAGACTCAGTCTGACTCACAGCAAAAAATGCCATACAAATGCATTGTTTACTGTGAAAATGACAATTGCAGTTTGGGAGTTAACCACTAGGGGGCGCTGTAGGGGTTATGTGTGACCTCATGTGTTTTTCTAACTGTAGGGGGGCGGGGCTGGACGTGTGACGTCATTGATCGTGTTTTCCTATATTAGGGAACACACGATTAATGAAGCTGCTACTGTGAAGAACGAGGAAGCTGTGTTTACACACAGCTCTCCCCGTTCTTCAGCTCTGGGGACCGATCGCGGGACTCCGGCGGCGATCGGGTCCCACGCCCGCAGTCACGGAGCTTCGGACGGGGTCGCACGCCCGCGACCCACGGCTGGGCACTTAAAGAGGACGTACAGGTACGTGCTTGTGCCCAGCCGTGCCATTATTCCTCTGGTTAAGGAATAACAAGAGCCATGGGGTACAAGTTGGCTGTTGTAAAATGTAGGCTGAAAGATTTAAAAAGCATATTTACAGTTGTAGCACTACCGCTGTAGCAGCTGCTGGTTTAAATTCGGGTCTATGCTCTGCCTATCAACCCCAGAAGTTTGGCTCAAACCCTCCCTTGGCACAACTGGACAATAATGTGATTGTGGAACCCACTGACCATAGGGAACCACAATTATACCATACAGTACTATATATATATTATATATATATATTAGGGCTGTTACTGATTAAAATGTTTGTGTTCGATTAATTGACTTTTTTTTAAATCGATTAATCAACTAATTTCGATTAATTATAATGCACATACAGATCCAACTACTTTTAGCTGATCTCCTTGCAGGCCGATTCCCAGTGCAGCTACCAACCACTGGAAAAATGGATAGCAGGATACCAAAAACACAAAGGCAGCGCTCGATTGGGAATAGCATTAAAACTTTTATAGTCTTCAAGTAGGTAACAAAATAAATATTGCACTGGAGATAAAATCAATACAGCTACGTAAACTGTAAAAATGGTGTGAGTAATACCAAATGGTAGCAAAAGCAGTCATAAAAACATGTAGCCAAGTATGATACTGGTATAAAAATGTGTACAACGATACCACTGCTGAATCCAGATGAGGAGGGGTTAACATCAGTCTGTCGGCATGTAGATGTCCCGTGAAGGGAACTATCACAACTCCCAGTGGATGGCTGTAGAATCCCAGGTTGATAGAGGGAAGTGATAGAGTGAAGTGTAACAGCCCTTGCGTGTGGCAGATAGTAAGGTCCCGCCGGCATGCAGATATGAAGGCACAGCAAAAGTGCCGTTCAGACGGACACAGCAAGCCCTGCCGAAGTCCGTGATGTCACCGGATCTCCGACGGAACTCCCTGAAGGCCCGGAAGCCGACGGAGAGGTGAGTACCAATCAAAAGAATTTTGATCGATCAATAAAATGTTGATCGATTAAAAAAATTAAAGATTAATCGAGGAATTGATAGTTAATTTCCACAGCCCTAATATATATATATATATATATATATATATATATATATATATATATATATATGCAATAGGATACTGTTACCTTGGTGGTGGTCACCTGCCCACAACAGCAACAGACACATACAAGATGTAGTTTAACCAAGGGTAAGATGTTTACTTGGTGAAGAAAATAACACAACCTGAGGTCAGACCTGAGTAAGTACACAGTGGAGGAATCCCCCAATGCAATGAAGCCAGCAATGGGGTACCCCTCCACCAGGTCCCACCCAGCTCACTGAAATAGCAAAATGACAATATAAGTGAATATAAGCAGTTAAATCACACATATGGGTTTGTAAGCTCGTTGGCTCCCTCCAGTGAGCAGTTTCACTGACACGTGTCTTGTTGCGTCAGCTTGAGCAACAAACTGAATAAAAGATTGTTCCTTCAAGTTCAAAGTAATCTTCTGCTAGCTTTTGTTGGTGCAATTGAGTATTTGTAATCCAACAAGGTATATGAAGAATGGAACAAAACACTTAAAATGTGTAAAAGGCAAAAGAGGCGCTGCTCCTTCCAAAGCGCTATGCCACTCCCGGATGCAATGTGTCCCTAATTGTGGCACGGCAACTTCCAGAAAGTGTAAGTGAAACTATGAAGTCACCTTCATGCAACACAGTTATGTTGGTGGGCAGGTGCCCTCTCACCAGATGAGGCCTGGCCTCGCCAGTATGCAGTCTGGACCCTCTTGGTTCTCGGTCTCTTCATAGCTCGTGGTCCCTGGTCCTACATGCAGCCGCTCACAAGGTGCCAGTGGATAGGGGACTCCGAATGCTGTGGAGTGGAAGTCGGTTCCTCTCCCTGGTCCGATCAGCAAAGCTGTGGCAAGGATCCCTCAGTCAGGCAATCCGGTCTCTGCAACTTTAGGCCCAGGCTTCTCTGGCCTAGCACACTCACTGAAGGCCTCTTGCCTGTTGAGAGATGGCATCCCAAGAGACCGGAACCAGGCCTTGCCTAGCCTTAAATAATATCTCCCAGCAGGCTATGTGTGTAGGGTTGCCACCTGTACGGGATTCACCTGTACAGTACGGGTCTTGAATCATGTGCCCGGGTTTTGTACTGTCTGTAACCCGGGCACATGATTCAGCCAAGAACAGGGGCAGACCATCCAGACAGAGGGGACCATCAGCATACCTTTCACTGTGAAACAGCAGCAGCGGCGGCATTGTAATGAATACACTGTGCCTGCGGTGTGTGTTTGGGATTCAATGCTCCTTTCTGTCCCCCCCATCCCCCCTCCAGTCTCGTTCTGTGCGGGGTCCTTGTTATCTCTGACTCAGCCTCCCCCCCTCCAATCACTAGTGCGGTGTGCAGTGAGACCTAGAAGGCGGAGCTCACTGTAGCTCCTGTCGGCTGGCCAGAGGAAGGGAGGAGGTGAGCTGATTTTTTCTGGGAGAAGTTTCCTAGGGTGGATAGTAGTTAAACTTTCAAGGAGATTTTTTTCTTAGCATAAGAATCAGAGGAGATAGTGAGTTTGAGTGTGGGGGAGGGGGGGGGGGTGAGGTCTGCAGCCCGATCACATTTGACAGATCACTTCTAAGCATAAACAGTCTGTGCAAACATCCTCCAATCCAATTGTTCAGACTAGATATGTGGAGTCATTTATAGCCATTCATGTAACCTGTATATATATGTGATGAAGTCACACCTCTGTACAGACTCGGAGCCTGGATACTACAGGGTTATATGAATGGTCATAAATGACCTTCACATTATCTGGGCATACAGAGTGCTAGAAGCTGGATTACATAGATCTGTACTTACATCTAGTAGTACTGTTGTATGATTTATTGTTTTGATTTGATTTTTTTTTTTATTATATACATCACTATCTGACCACTTCTCAGCCCCCAACTCCCCCCCCCCCAGCTTACATCACCCCCGGATCACGTCATACAGACACCACTCCAAGCTGCTTCCTAACCCCCCCCCCCCCAGCTGAGGGACATCGTTCCATGGTCACTTTCCTTCCCTTATCTTCCCAACATCACTCCCTGATTACCCCATAGACACCACAAGAAATCTCTCCCCATACTGCCACCGCCATACCCTCCAAACTCCTCTCCTGTACTAACTGCGCCCATCATACCCTCCAAACTCCTCTGCGGTACTAACTGCCCCCAGCATACCCTCCACACTCTTCTCCTGTACATACTGCCCCCATCATACCCTCCACACTCTTCTCCTGTACATACTGCCCCCATCATACCCTCTGCACGCCTCTTCTCCTGTACATACTGCCCCCATCATACCCTCTGCATGCCTCCTCTCCTGTACATACTGCCCCCATAGTACCCTATGCACGTCTCCTCTCCTGTACATACTGCCCCCATCATACCCTCCACACTCTTCTCCTGTACATACTGCCCCCATCATACCCTCTGCACTCCTCCTCTCCTGTACATACTGCCCCCATCATACCCTCCACACTCTTCTCCTGTACATACTGCCCCCATCTCACCCTCTGCATGCCTCCTCTCCTGTACATACTGCCCCATCATACCCTCGGCAGTCCTCCTCTCCTGTACATACTGCCCCCATCATACCCTCTGCACTCCTCCTCTCCTGTACATACTGCCCCCATCATACCCTCTGCACTCCTCCTCTCCTGTGCATACTGCCCCCATCATACCCTCTGCACTCCTCCTCTCCTGTACATACTGCCCCCATCATACCCTCTGCACTCCTCCTCTCCTGTACATACTGCCCCCATCATACCCTCTGCACTCCTCCTCTCCTGTACATACTGCCCCCATCATACCTTCTGCACTTCTCTTCTGCAGAACCCTGTGCATTCAAATGTAATGGGGAACTCTGTGGATTCAGATCTAAAGGAGAACACTGTTGACTCTAATATAAAGGGGGACTTTTGTGATTAACTCCTTATGATTAGAAATGTTATTTAATCACAAAAATGTATGTACAGTATATACTACATAAAAAATAAATAAAAAATTGGCTGTGCATTGCTTTGTATAGAGGTAATGAATTCAATGTACTACAAAAATAATATATATATATATATCTATATCTATATATATATATATATATATATATATATATATATTGGCGTGTGCTGCTAATGTGTTCAGGTTTGGCTTGACGAAAAGGTGGCAACCCTATACGCGTGGCACAATGCACCCTGGTAGCACAGTGGCACTGTATTATTGCAGGTGGGAAATAGACTACAATGCACAGAGTTTGTCTCTTTGTACTACAATGTCCATCATGCATTGTTCCCATCATAGCTGAACCAAACAAATTGCAGCAATATAACATAAACGGACACCAGAGGGAGTTGAGTTCCTATTAGGCACAAACTGTAGTCTATAGGCTACGTTCAAAAGTGACACCTTGCTACACAGTATATTGTTACAGGCAAGAAACATAGAAGGTTGAGGAATGTTCAGTACTGAATGTGAGATTCTACTTATGAGGTGGATATTTAGCTCCTACTCTTCTTTGGCCTTTGACAGTGCTTCACCACCAATTTTGAAAGTTGAACATAACATTTATATCTGCTTTATTGTAACATACTGCTGTTACAACTGATGCATGTGTAGCACCCCCTTACTTCCAGTATGGGCGCTACGCTAAAGTTAGTGGGGAATGGGAGGGTTAGTTTACTCCCATTCACAATTTATGGAAATTTAGGCTGTTGTCATTTCAGAACTGTCCTGTAGGTCAGTCTGCGCTCCAGGGGTGCGTTACCACCCCTGAGTGACAGTTGGCGCTAGAGGGGCTCTGACAGACCCACCTTTCCCCCAGCAGCCAATCAGAGGTGTGGTTCCCTCGTTGGGCATGCTGGGAGGGGGTATATCTGTGGCAACCCCATTAGTTATTCTGTTCTGTGCGGGGCCCGAGTTCCAGGTGCGGCATCCACCTCCAGGGTGCGCGCATCCATGGGTACCGCCACCGTAGCCTATTTCACCGAGGTTGCGCATCATGCGGAGCCTCACCCTAACATTGAGAGGGGCCCCAGCGACTTGCTGGGTCCCAACCTTCTGCTGAGAGGATCCTAGGCTGAGAGCTGTATACGATGGGTGTCGGCTCGGGGAGAACCTAAAGATAGAGGTTGTCCAGGAGGCCTGAACGAACCATCGAGGATCCAGTCACCACACTGCATGACAGGTATGATTAAGCTGTCAGTTGGTGACACTGTCTGAACTGACTGGGAGGATTTACTCAATCTGATCTTTATACCTCAAATTACTAAGCCTGTGGCAGAGGCCCTGAGTCAGGCCGGTGGCAGAGGTCTGTTCCTCCCAGTGATTTGCAAGTGGCGCTCCGGCTGCCAGGCCTGTGATAATCACCTGTCCAGGGGCAGTTTACCCACCCTGATTTGGGGTGGCGACGAACTGAGCTAAATTGTTGCCGAGAGCAGGCTTGCTCTCCTTCATATCCAAGGCCTGATACTAAAGTTCTCTCCTCGCTCATCAACCTTTCTAAAACTTATTGATGTCTGGACACTTGCTCTTTATCCACACTCACAAGTATCACCCCTAGACCAAGCCAAGAGGGTAACTTAATACGCCGATCCCAAACTAATCAGCGGCTCTTGCAGATAGAGAAAGGAGCTGTGTGTTAGTGGGCATCCTGACTCTCCCGTAGTCCAAGGGAGGGGGCGAGTACAACACTCCACACCAGGAAGAAAGCCTTGCATTACTGTGTGAAGTTACAGACAGAAGAACAGGAAGTGAGGATTTCTCAGAAGAAATAAGGACATTTAAAAACAAAATGGAAGGATGAGGTAAGTGAAGGAGGACTGCACTAAGGTAAAGGAAGCTATTTAGGAATTTTTTTTTTTTACCTTTGCAACCCCTTTAATCAGCAGACTGAAGATATGTTTTGAACAGTGATTTGAACAAATTGTGGAGACTGAGGGCCAGATTCTCGTAGATCCGCGTATCTTTGCGCGGGCGTAACGTATCCGATTTACGTTACGCCTCCGCAACTTAGACGGGCAAGTGCTGTACTCTCAAAGCACTTGCTCCGTAAGTTGCGGCGGCGTAGCGTAAATCGGCCAGAGTAAGCCCGCCTAATTCAAATGTGGGACAGGGGGCGTGTTTTATGTTAATGTTATGTGACCCGACGTGATTGACGTTTTTCACGAATGGCGCATGCGCCATCCGTGGACATATCCCAGTGTGCATTGCTTCAAATACGCCGCAAGGACGTATTGGTTTCGACGTGAACGTAAATTACGTCCATCCCCTTTCAAGGACGACATCCGCAAACGACGTCAAATTTTCAAATTTCGTTGCGGAAAATGACGGCCATACTTAAACATTGGTACGCCTCATATAGCAGGGGTAACTTTACGCCGGGAAAAGCCTAACGTAAACGGCGTATCTGAACTGCGTCGGCCGGGCGTACGTTTGTGAATTCGCGTATCTAGCTAATTTACATATTTCAAAGCGTAAATCAGCGTACACGCCCCTAGCGGCCAGCGTAAATATGCAGTTACGATCTGACGGCGTAAGAGACTTACGCCGGTCGGATCTAAGGGAAATCTGTGCGTAACTGATTCTAAGAATCAGGCGCATAGATACGACGGCGCAACTCAGAGATACAACGGCGTATCAGGAGATACGCCGTCGTATCTCGTTTGTGAATCTGGGCCTGAGGTTTTAGCTGTGCTGTGTGGTGGGGCAGAAAGGCTGCACAGTTACAAATTCTTTGCCTGTAAAACCTTCCCCATATACTGTATCTGTATGTATTTCATCTGTGAATTTGTCCACTTGCTTAGTTATAATATTCAATTATTATCTGCAACCAGCTATGATTTTCTAAACCTGTCAAAAAATTCAAATGTCACTTCCTTGTAGCTATATCATCTAGGGGTGTTCTGAACAATGTATACAGAATTTTCCCAAAAATGTAATTTCCTGGCAAGAGATTGTCTCACTGAATTTCTTGTTTCCAGTTGTATAATACAGAGATTGATCATTTGATTATAGCAGCAGACCATCCCTCTTAGCACACATGAAAAACAAGTGTCAGTTTTCATATAGTAGGAACAAGTAAGAGTCTGCTAAAATCCTTTGTAGTGTCAGCCCTAATTAGGCTAAATTTAGTTTTTTTTCTTGGTTCTGCTGTGCTCAGTGGAGTAGTGATCCGTTGCTAGGTCTAGTTAGATTTCTCTAGATTCAGTGGTTGATTACACTTGCCTGTCTCTAGAAGTAGCTTGCAGAGAATAGTGTAGGACCACTGAAATTATGAATATTTATCTGCTCTCAGCCAATGCCTGGGAAGAACACTTAGAAGATGTCTGAAAGAGGTGAAAGTGATAAATGTTTGGGAGGCCTGGGTAGAGTTTTTTCTCTCTGGGGAGTGTTCCAGTTCTCTTGGGGCTGTTGCCTTTGTGAGGCAGCTAGTGTATGTCAAGAGCTGACAAATTACATTATTTCTACAAAACTTCTCAAAGAATGTACCGACATCTTGGCACCCATCATAAAACACCTCATAAATCAATCATTTAAAGAAGGTATTGTTTCGATCTCCCTCAAGCAAGGCATAATCAAACCCCTCCTAAAGAAACCCAACCTCGACCCCAAAGACCCAAACTACTGCAGACCAATAAGCCTTAACACCATCTCCAAGATCATTGAGAAAGCAGTAATACAACAGCTATAACTGCATTTGGACACCTAAAAACTCCTGGACCCACTACAATCTGGTTTCCGCCCAGGCCACGGGACAGGAAGTGCACTCCTCAAAATATGGGATGACGCCCTCGAAGCAGCAGATGATGGAGAATCATGTCTCCTGGTGCTGCTGAATCTCAGCGCAGCTTTCGACACAATAGACCACAAAACTCACTCGTCTCACAGAAGTAGCCAAAGTCGCAGACTCTGATTTACCCTGGTTCGCATCCTTCCTAGAGAATTGATCCCAGACAGTGAAACTAGGAGCTTTCACTTCGGAAGCATGTACAATTACATGCGTAGTCCCTCAAGGATCACCCCTATTGCCCATGCTCTTCAACATCTTCCTCCACCCACTCCTCAAAATCATCAGCAAACAGGACCTGTTCTATCACTCCTACGCTGATGACACTCAACTTTACCTTCACATTACCAACAAAAAGGACCAATACCACGCACTAGAAAATTGCCTCTTATTGATCGATAATTGGATGACGGAGAGCTCCCTGAAACTTAATGGATCCAAAACAGAACTTCTCTTTCTCCATGCAAACCGAAAGAAAAACTCTAGGACAACATGCACACCACCCACCATCCTTGGGCAAATCATAACCCCAAGCACCAAAGTCAAAAGCCTCGGAGTCATCTTTGACTCAGACATGACTATGGATGCACAAATTGGATCAGTAGTCATCGGATCTCACTACCTTCTCCGCCTGCTGTGTAGACTCATCCCCTTCATCCTGGAAGAGGATACAGCAGTAGTAGTTGGAACAATCATCAATTCCCGACTCAACTACGCAAACTCCCTCTACCTCAGACTTCTCAAATACCAAATTTTGCATCTACAAGTTGTTCAGAACACAGCAGCCAGACTGGTAACGGGGTAACGGGGGAAAAAAACTGGGAATCAATCACCCCATCCCTGAGCCTTCATTGGGCCTTCAGAAAAAACCTTAAGACCCACCTTGTCTGAAGACACAGGACGGCACTGGATGCAAAAAGCGCTTTGAGGCGATTTAGTTTGCATCTGTAGTGCTATACAAGTTACTCACTCCCTCACTCAGGGCTCCAGTTTGGATTTTCGAAGGTGTTGGCTTCAGGGCCTGGAGAACTTACACTAAAATAATTGTTACTGGAGAGCATCGTCTTGGAATCTAGTCTGGAGAAGGTTCTTTGTGTCCCTCACTGAAGAGTGTCACGTGGAAGCTGGGTGGCAGACAGCTGTATTAGGACATTGTGAGTAAAACCTGGTCTTGGACTTTCAGGTGTGCATATGCTAGAGAGAATAGAGTGCCCGAGGTTACTGGATGCTCTTACAGAGACCTAGAATTGCTGTCTGATCCCTATCACCTCCAGTCAAGGCTGACTTTGTAAGACCTTTGTCCTACTTTTGATTTCTGCTATAATTTTGGAATATCCTAAACCCTTAAATCCCCTCCTTTTGAGTTTCTGCGAATAAAATCATCAAAAAGACATCCCTTAGACCAGGGGTGCCAAACCTTTTGAAGATCAAGGGCCACTTAAGCAACTTGGTAACCGGTCGCGGGCCACAATGAGCGGAGCGGACAGATGACAGGTCACGGCTACTCTATAGGCCCTCTGATCTGCCCAGATGGAAGAGGACGAATTCCCTTCTGTTTTTCGGATTGGAGGTAGACGGGCTTAAACGGACATCTTTCGATCTATAGAGGTGAATTGAGGGTCCCATTTGGTCAGGCTGATCGTGTGAAAAGGGCCTAAGACTGCTTTCAGACTGATGTGCTGCGGTTTACCCACACCATGGGTGCAGTGTAGGGCACTTGTGTCTATCCTGCGGGTTAGCTGAACTTTGCCATAGACTCCACCCGTGGCATTAAAAGCCAGCGCTGTAGAGGAAGCATCGGCTTATGGGGCTCTGCTCCGCAGCCGCTTTCTTCCTCTACCACCAGCTTCATTCACAACACTGATGCTGTGGTATGGTATGGCGGGTCGGCAACCTGTGATCTGGGCTTGCCAACCCGCCATTCCAGAGGGGAGGTCGCGGGCCACATCAGAGGGCAGGCAGCCTCTGTACTATCAAGGGAGATCTGGGCATATGGGCATATTATCAGTGCCCCCCCCCCTACAGGGGTGAGGGCTACACCTTGCTAGGTATATAAGGAAAGAGTATTTAACAAACATTAAGCTTTACTTTATATTTCTCTGACCTACAAATCATTCAGTAACATTTGGTTCATCACATTATCATAAACAAGGTGAAATTTTAATTGGAAGCAGTTAAGCTTTGGAAGATCAACAAATGTTTTACAATATGTAGCATAAGTATTTTCTGATTTACTATTTAAAGTGTTTGTTGCCCCAACTTTTCTTATTCATGATGTGTGTCTGTTATATCATGTATTTGTGTTAAAAAGTATCCTATTTACATTGCTTCCTCTGTGAAAAACCCAGTAATCTAGCCAGTCCCAATGTTTTCCTATGTCAAACTGACTATGTTGTATATTTACCATGTTGCTTAGAGCCTCCCATTATAGATATGTATACATATTTCACCAGATTTGTGGCTCCCCCTCTCTCCCTTTCCCATACTATTTCCAATCCTTGACAATGATCCAATTGTTCATTATTATCGTATCATCTTTCTTTTTTCATGTCATTACAGTGTTATTATAATATTATAGAGTTATTTTGTTCCTGCATTTAAAAGCCTTTTTGCTACGTACTCAGGGGCGGACTGACAACTCATGGGGCCCCCGGACAATAGGAGATTTTGGGGCCCCCAGGTAATAGATTATGGGGCCACACAGTATACACACACACACATACAGTATACATACACAATATACACACACAGTATACATACACACAGAATACACACACACTGAAAAGGTACTGGAGAGGCGGGGCAGCTATAATATTGGGATCTTTTTTAAAAACGCAGATTTTTACATACTGTCCCTGGTTTTACTGAGACTGGCAACCCTGATGGGGCCTCCTAGTGGCATGGGGCTCTCGGGTCAGTCCGCCCCTGTACGTACTATTACTTATGGTCAACATAAGAACCAATGTGTCATGACTTATGTTTCCGTCCCTTATTAAAAACACACAGCCATTTTTTTTTTGTAGTCATGCTGATATCTGTAGTCCCATGAATGGCAATGATTTTTAAATTACATTTGTTTCTTATAATCAGTCTCATAATTTCAGTATCATTTACTGTTATTTCTGTGCTATTTATCCCTTTACTGTACTGATATTTAATATTGTTTAGATTGTTTATGTTAATTTCTGATAATCATCTTGCCACCTCCATCCCGCCCATGCCTCTATATAATACAGCTCTCCGGTCTATGGTTTTGAAAAAGGAGCTTTTCCGCATGCTGCCCCCCTAACGTCACTTTCGGCCGCTTGCATTTCAAGCTGGCTCTGAATTGGGATTGATGAGCTTACTTTTCTTATATCTTCTGTAAGTGTTTTTAACCAGTTTCCTACATTAAATCTTTTTTTTATTTTAATCAGTTTTACGTTAAATCTTTGTCATACTGCACTTCGAAGTGCCTTCTTTGATTTACATTTTGTTAGAGCCTACTTCTCTCTTATGGAGTGCTGCTGAAGTGCATTACAGACTGTTTGCCCATGGATTCCCTGTCCACATCCAGACTGTCCTTTGAAGTTTCCGGACCATTAGAAGGTCTTCTTGCCAGAGCATCCTATCCATATCTATTTTCTTGCTTGAAAGCACATCCCACTATGGGGAGTTTTCTGGCTGTGCTTGGAGCACAGCCTGCCTGTCCTCCAATGGTCAGACTTGTGCTGACATGCCTCCCTCCACAGCTGTTTGCTGGGAAGATCAGTGTACTGCTGTTTTTATGCCTCTTGGCATTTTACTAACACCCCCTCCTCCTGTGGACTCCAACCCCACTTCTTCTAAAAACAGAAAAAAACATTTTTTGCCCTGGTTCACACTGGGCTGCGGGAGTAAAGCCGTGCGAGTTCAGCTAAACTCGCACGATTTCACTCCCGCTGGCAGTCCTGATTTCGGCCGCGATTTAAGAGACATCTGTACAGGTTTCTGCACAGATGTCAATGTAAATCACAGCCCGAAATCACAAAAAGTAGTACAGGAACTACTTTTTGAAATCGGTGCAGCGCCGCAGATGCGACATCGCACCGATTAGGACGGTGTCATTGCCGGCAAATGCCACCAATTTGAGATGCGATTTCACATGTGAAATCGCATCTCAAATCGAAGCAAATTGTACCCAGTGTGAACCTGGGCTCAAACATGTATATAATATAATGTGTGCCTTGCATTTCTATTTTAAACTGAATGGATTATCTCAACAGGTGAGAGTTCACATATACTTTCAATAATGGTTGAAAAAAATTGTAAACAAGCATAGTAAAATTGTAAAAAAACATAGTAAAATCTGTGACCTACCAAGTCTATAGGTATTAGCAATTAACTTAGTTATAGTAGGCACTAAAGTAAGCATGAATGAGAAAATAGTCTTTCAAGAAAAGCATTACTGTTGTCTTACCTTTGGGAATTGTTCATTGCGGAAACTCCATACTGCTTTTTATATGTGCCAAAATGCTAATAAAATGTATCCTGTATGAACAAAAGTAAAATCAGGTGCCATAAAACTGGTATGTCGATATGTCCATATGCTGTATAAGTAAGTATTAAAAGGAAATCTTTGCATTTCATATATCCTTTTGCAGTCAGTGTCACTTTTTAACATAAGGAGCCCTAAAATGCATTTACACATGATGGGCCAGATTCACAAAGAGATACGACGGTGTATCTACAGATACACCATCGTATCTCTGACTTACACTGGTCCTATCTATGCGCCTGATTCATAGAATCAGATACGCATAGATAGGGCTAAGATCTGACAGGTGTAACTGTGTTACACTGTCGGATCTTTTTTTCAATTTAAAAATGGCGCCGGGGGCGTTCCCGCTGATTTACCTTGAATAATATGTAAATCAGCGAGATACGCAAATTCACGAACGTACGCGGACCCGACGCAGTCTTCTTACGACGTTTCCGTAGCGGCGTACCCGTCGTATACTTACCCCTGCTTTTATCAGGCGCAGCCAATGTTAAGTATAGCCGGCGTTCCCGCGTCGAATTTGAATTTTTTAACGTCGTTTGCGTAAGTCGTTCTAGAATACGGATTGATGTCGTTTACGTAAGCGTCGAAACCACTGACGTCCTAGCGACGTCAGTGGGAGCAATGCACGCCGGGAAATTCCCCGGACGGCGCATGCGCTTTTAAATCGGCGCGGGAACGCGCCTGATTTAAATAGTACACTACCCCTAGCCGCGGAATTTGAATTCCGCCGGGGGATTTAGGATCCGCCTCCGCAAGTTTGGAGGTAAGTGTTTTGTGAATTAGCCACTTGCCTCTCAAACTTGCGGGAGCGGATCTTAAATCACGTAGATCGAGCGGATCTATAGATCCGCTGATCTACGTGAATCTGGCCCTGTATGTACAATTTGGTGCACTAATCAAACTCAGATGTAGTTATTAGTTTTTTTTAGGCAGTTTGGATAGTGATGGACTTTAGACATGACTGACATTGATGCTGGTTTAGCATACACCCAAACCATCACAGATTTCACAGGACTGCACTGTGATTTCAACAAAATCCCAGGGTCTATCGGATTTAACATATGTCCTCGAGCTCAGTGCCAGAACAATTGTTTCAGCATCCAAATCTGGAACTATGGCTGTACTGTTACAATGGAACTGCCCAACAGTAGCTGCAAAGATGTAAGAGACAGGAACAGTTAAACTGCGGCAGAGGATACAGAGGGTTGTTTGGTAAGTAACCCACTAATGATCATCAATGCCCCCCCCCCCCCCCCTTAACACCAATGTAAATGCCAATGTCACTTTGCTAAATGCAAATGTCCTTGCTTTTCCCCCAACTAAACAACACTATCATCACACTTTGAATTTCGGAAATTCGAAAATTTAGAAAATCGAAAACTTCGAGAATCGCAAATTCGAAAATTCTAAATTTCTGTAATACGAATTCGAAAATACGGAATTCGGAAATTCGAAGATTTGGAATTTCAGAAATTCGAAAATTTTCGATAATTTTCGAATTCTGAATTTTCTAAATTCCATTTTTTTTATTTCCGATTTTTAAATTTCAAATTTTCAAATTCTAAATTTTCGAATTTCCGATTTTTGAATTTCGAATTTTTTCATTCTAAATTTTCAAATTTCCGATTTTTGAATTTGCGAAATTCCGAATCTTCGAATTTCCAAATTTCCGAATTTCTGAAAAAAGCTAAAAAACAAATGTGAATACATTTTCTGGCAGTGCACATGTCTAAAAAACGATTATTGTTGCTGGCTGGCTTTTAGCCTGCGGCACCAATCATTTTGGAAAAACCCATCAGGATGTTTATACACAAGTCGATCCATCAATTGACTTGTGTACAAACAGGGTGCCCATACATGGATTGAAATTTGGTCAGTCCCTGTTGAACCGGCTGAATTTCGATTCATGTATGGCTGGCTTTACAGTGTGACAATTACCCTGAAGGAATTGCTAGATTTCACAGGCTCCTCTAGTCTGTCTATTGGTAATTTGGCCTGTAGCTGCACCCAGACAGTCATAGATTGACCAAAGGCAGCAGACAGACTTTCAGGCCGGATTCACACTTGTGCGGTGCGAATTTCAGCTCTGTTATCTCTGTAGAGAGATAAGAGAACTGTTCAGCAGATCAGCTCCGTTTTAGAAGTGTATTGAGCTGAATGAAAGAAATCCTGAAAATAAATGAACACATCTGCGAATTAGATGCATGCCCATAGAAGATAATGGGCCTGAATTTGCACCTGAGCCGCACCGCAATGCCTAGAAAACGCACACGTTTTTCCGGCAATGCGCAGTGCGAATGCATCGCACATATGTGAACCAGCATCATTGAAATCAATGTATTTTATAATGTTATGCGAATTGGATGTGGTTTAAGCCGCAACCAATTCGCATAGGTGTGAACCCGGCCTCACTCCGTCAATCTTCTTTTTGCTATTTTATTGGCTTTGTTCTACAGGGGAAAGAGGGTTGGATGTAGAGGATACCTAAAAACAGCAGCCAAAAAAACATCACTCAGCTCAGTTGTATCTAGTAGTATATTTGCCCTCAGGCTAATGTATATTTGGTAGGCCAGATGGACAGCTACCTTAAGTATATTCAACCCCTCTCGCAGGCTGGTTATGGACCTTTAAGCCAAGACTGGCAATTAACTAAGCAGAGCTCATCTTCAGCTTAAGTTTCCCCTACTGGTATAGGAAACTGAAAGGCAACAACTGGATCTCTTTGCAGCTATACTTTCTTCCGGACATAGGCAAAAAAGCTTTTTTTAGAAGGCATCCCCAAATGTTTATTTCCTTCCCCAGCCTACATAACTGCCATATTCCCCTTAGTGATTTGCCAGGGTGAAATAACAACTCAGCTGGGTCAACACCAAATTTAAACTATGGACACTCCAGCTTTTAAATCAAGCTGACCAAAAACATATGTTGTATTGTTCTATAGTCCAACCTCTGTAACTGTCACTTTTGCTAGACAGCCTTTATTTTAGAGAAATGTGTTTATTTTGTTACTTTGGTGTCCCTTTTATGGCAAATTATTTTTACAAAGATCTGTCAATTCTCTCATCCTCAGATTCTACGAGGCCGTCGTGTAACAAATAAATCACTTTGAGGTATGCTGTGTGTGATTGGAAATAAGTCAGACAGCAAGACACCCATTTTCCAATGCATGGTATCAGTTTAAAAAAAAAAAAAACTGTAGTAGGGAGCAGTTGGCTTTTTAAAAAAAATATGTCAATTTTTTTTAGGTTAAAATGTGGCAGGGGAAGTGGCACCTCTGTCATCAATAATATGTCAGAGAGAGAGAGAGCAATGACAGTAGCAAGGATATTAGTAGCAATGACAAGGACATTATGTTGTTTTGAAACTTGTTGCAGAGTACCAGCAGGCCAGTTCATTCCTGCCAAGTGCCTGACACTGTCGACTAGATAACTTGTTTGTCTTGGCAGTGACAGCCGGATGATGAATCTGACACGTTGATTCAGAGCCAGGATGCCACTCAATCCCCCTTCACCACTTCATTATCAAAGTACAAGTTTTTATTCTTACCAATCTCAACTAATTCCTATTCATTGTACTTCTGTGGTGAGTAAAAAGTGGCACCAGTGGCTGCAGCTTGAGACATTTTTTCAAATCTAAGCACATTATTTGAAGTAGGCGAAAAGCTGTATGGAAGTCCCAAAGGCTTCAGTAGCATCAGTCTGCTATTTAAAGGTTGGCTTCACCTCTTTTGTTAATCATTAATCATTATCATAGGGTGCATTCACATAGAGCAGAACTCTTTTCTCAAAATCTACTGTGTAAAACAAACTTTACTTACATTTGGTGTATGCCACTTGATAAGGAAATTGCATATTTCATATTCATTATTAAAGTGGTTGTAAACCATCCTATGCATTAAGGTGAAAAAACACCTTGCAGTCACCGGCCCCCAAAGCCCCCGTTTTACTTACCTGAGCCCTGAATCTCCGCGGGCGCGATCCCGCATTGTTTTTTTTCCCTGGTCTTGCCGGCTCTTTATTGGATAGATTGATAGCAGTGCAGCCATTGGCTCCCTCTGCTGTCAATCAAATCCAATGATGTGGCTGCTGGGGGCGGGGCCGAGTCATACAATTGGCGTCTATGGACACGGATTGTATGGCACGGGAGCGCACCCGCAAGCTAACCCCCTCAGGAGAGAGCTTCCGGGAGGGGGTTAGCTCTTGCGGGGAGGAGCTGCGAGAGCCGCCGTGGGACCCCAGAAGAGGACGATCGGGGCCTCTCTGTTCCAAACTAACTGCACAGTTGAGGTAAGTATGGCATGTTTGTTTTAAAAAATAAACCTCACAAATATCAAATACAAAGCCTCTAATATTCCTATATGAACAAGCTAGCCCCCTCTCCTTCAGGAATTTGCCATTTTTCTTAGAAGGTCATTTTGCTCTGAGGGTAGGTCTCCTACACACAAGACCTATATATCCTAGCTAGAACTTGTAGGGTTAGTCTCATGTCCAAAGCGGCATCATGCAACATGCAAGTGTCTGGTCTGATTACCTGGCCATGCCTTTATGGGGGGGGACTCCATGGCAAAACTGCATCTTTAGTTAAGTATTGTTGTCATATTTTCTTTATCTGTATCTGTCATTATCTTTAATAAATGTTATACTTATAGGTATTTGTGTGATCTCTCTTTGCACATATCGAACACAACCCCAAAAACTTGACAAAATACCAGTTTTAGGATAAATGTCCTTTTGAATTACAATTTTATTCATGCCAGAAAGTATAGCGTTCGCTATACTTTTGATGTTGCGACTAATATCTGCCCTCTTCTTCCCCTGTCTGTTCACAAAAGGCCTTGTATTTTGTAAAATATTCACTAAATACAAGGCATTCTGTTAGTGGACAAGGGGAGAGCATGGTGGATAAATAGTAAAGAGATAGTAAGAAGTAGAGAAAGGACAGAAATCCTAAACGTCATGTGAGTAAACATTTTTACACAGCAGCTTTTAAGAAAATGTTTGCCTGAAATTCTGCTTAAAAGTGGTTGTAAACCTTTCAAATGAAAAAAAAAAACAAAAAACATATTCTCACTTCATTGTTGTGTGCAGCTGTCTCAATCCATAGCACCTAGCGTAATACCTAGCTGCTCTTTTCTTCACCTGAAATTTGCATTTGTCACTTCTGGCAGTTTTCTCCAACATCAGGCCATACATGGTAACATTGACCTCCTCTAGCATTGGGGGTGGATGACAGCCTCCCTGAGATGAAGATGCGCAAGTTTCTCAGTGGGGCTGTGTAGAGGAGGAGTGTCCATTCCTTCCACTTAGGTGTCAGATTACACTCAGCATTCTGCACTGTGCAGTGTGTGATTTCACTTGGCCTTGGAAGCTGAGAAAACTGATCTGCTTGTGTTTTTTTAGAGGTCTCTGCAGGAGAAAAGATATGCAGTTAAACATGATGTACAGGTACAACCTTTGTGGAAGGATTTGCTTTACCATTGTTTTCTTATCTGAGGCGAGTAATTTCAGTGGGCTAATGTATAGATTTATTACCACTGTGACCATGCTGGGTCCTACCACTATGTAAAAAAGAGGTAAATGGTCCTCAAGGTTCTAAGGATGCAGATTGAAAGGCTCTAGAATGCATATTATAAGCGGCAACAATTGTGGCTTTTGTTTTCTCTGAGTTTTGTATATCCCACATTGGGCTCCAGAGGGTTTGGGGAACTTTGGAAGGGAAGAAGCCTCCAACCTTGTGTTCAGGTTTTATCACACACGAACAGGTTGTGTGTGTGCAGGTATGCACACCCTTTATAGTCAAGGAAAATACAGTAGTTCAGAGCTCCCTGTCCATGAGACAAACAGCTGCAGGGGCAACATTTGTGCATGTCCAGGTCTGTTCACCCTGACAGCTGATGAAGACAGCATGCGTCACTGTTGTGCATTGTGATGCTGCAAGTGGTGCTGCAAGGGAGCAGTGTTTGTGAACAAGACATTAGCAGAGTATCTGTTCAAGCCTGGAGGAGGGGCATTCTGATGAGCCTAGTGCCTAAGGCCTCTTCCACACGTCGCTACAGAGTCCGGCTGCTCCCACCTGCTCAGCGGGAGATCTATGCGCTGATCTCCGCTGAGCCGGCGGATGACAAGTCCCTCTCTGCTCACTGAGCGGGGAGGGGCTTGTGCAGCTCCGCTGTCTACTATGGAGAGATCTGATGAAAACGCCCGATCCGATCCACCATGGACGGATATGAACGTATCGCCATCTGTCCGATCGGATCGGGTCAGATGTCAGCGGACATGTCTCCGCTGACATCCAACACTTCATAGGACTGCATGGAGCGGTCGTTCAGGTCCGCCGTCAAAACTGACAGGCGGACCTGAACAATCCGATCGTGTTAAAGGGGCCTTACAGAAACAGCTAGGAGGCTGAATGATTTTTGTTGGATTGATGTGACGCTGAAAACCCTTGCGAGGGCAACCCAGTTTTAAACTTTTACCTTACCTTTTAAATAAAAATGGGCCACTGGCTCTGTTGGAGTGAGCCTTTGGAAAGTGCCTTTGGTGTACCTGCCAGAGAAATCAGAGACAGTACTCCATTGTTTGAACTGAGCACAAGTGCTGTGGACTGTGCAGTGGAGTGACTGCAAGAATGGGGCATGTAAAGTAAGTGGATATATCTGAAATAAAAGGTGGCTAGATGTCTTCAAATGTGCAAGCCTTGCTGGTGACCAGTCCAGAGAAACCACTCGTTTTTAAGTCTGCTGTGGACTGGTGTAAAAGGCATTTGGAAGCAGAAACCCCAACTAGAGAGGAAGACAGGCCAGATCTTAGTGTTGGGAGAAAGCCAGTGGATGTCCTGTCTCAAGAGATGTGTGCTTTTGCTCCAGTCAACATGGGTGCGCGTAAACCACCTGGTGTTGTACAGAGAGGTGCAAGTGTGCTTCATTGTGGAATAGGAACCAGTGTGGGAAGCCCGAATAAGGTATGGGAGCATGTGTGCTACCTGTAAGGTGGTGAGGAGGCATGCTGTCACTTGTTCCTCAATGCAGCACAGAGCAATGTGTCCAGGCAGAAATCTATGTCTGCACTTGCAAAGCCCGCGCTAAGTGTCCAGAGAGAGTAATAGGCTGGCTATGAGCGAAGGTGGAGGGTGAATGTCAATAGCAGCAACATCTGTGAAGCCAGTTCTGAAGTACCAGGGAGATTGCCTATAAAGGCTCCAACTGAAAGAATGTATTTTTTCATGGTAACGGGAGAAAGTATATAACCGGGAAGAAGGAGCATCAGGGGAGAGGTGGTTTAGCATCCCTATACCGATATATCAGAGCTCTGCTTGTTGGGAGTAGCCAGGTGGGTGACTTGGTGGTAAATATGTCTGCTGTATATCCCTGGCAACAGCAAGGAAGTTCCTGTTGAGCATGCAAGGGGCACCAAAGAATCTAAGAGGCCAGCTGTAATTTTACCATATGGCCACATAGGTGAAGTGGCGGGTTGACAGGCAAGCAGAGAAGTTAACAGGGCAGTTCTCGGATCAATGCACTCAAGTATAGATAGTGATAGACCCTACTGCAGTGGGTAAGATTTTTGTCAATATGTTAAATGCAGGAACTGCTAAAGAGACTGTGAGACTGTCCCTTGTAAAGTGAGAATGAACCCAGCTGGCAGACTCTGGTGAAAGAAATAAAGATTCTGTTACATGTAGGATGTTTATTGATGAAAAAAATGGTTAAAAGAAAGTTAGTAATGCAGACAAATACCTGTGTCATACAGAGCAAATGTTGAGTTGAATGTGGTAGGGGTGACTACTAAGCAAGGTGTGTTATCTCTCCTAGCAACAGGGTTTAGGGCAGCAGAGATGTCCTGACTCCCTGGAAACCTTTAAGGACCTCATTGTTCTGGAGCCAGATGTTGACCAGTACAACTATGGTGCCGTTCTGGTGGGCCAGAGTGTTCCTGCACTTTACATGACAGTATGGGCTCTCTGTCCAAGAGACAAGCGACTGCAGGGGGCAGCATGTGTGCGTATTCAGGTCTGCTTGGTGTGGCAGACATGTGCCTTGGCCAGTCTAACAGCTGATTAAGACAGCATGGATCACTCTCGTGCATTGTAACAGTGGTGCTGTAAGGTAGTAGTGTGTGAAAAAGACACTAACAGAGTGTATATTGACGCTTGGAGAGGCATTCTGATGGGGCTGATGCTTGATGGAAATAGATAGCCAGGAGGCTGAATAATTTTTGTTGGATTGATGAGGTGCTGCAACCCTGGCAAGGGCAACTGGGTAATTTGTTTTGAATTTATACTTATAAAAAGTGGGTCAGGCCCTGAAACTGTATTCCTGGCTGAAGTGCACTTAATTACAAGCAATACACTTAGGTGAAGCCTCACGAATGTCACACCACTTTAAATGCATTCAGCAAGGCCAAAGTTCGATGGGAGTGTGTCAGTACATCGCTCAACAGAAGTTAATTGTTTGAGTTTATGGCCAGCTTAAGGCTAGTATTCTTCTATTCAGTGGAAGATGTGGTACAAATCACCTACTGGGAGAACATTGGAGATCCCACTATATTTGGAAAACTATGTATTAACTAATGTATTCTCCCAATCTTTATATTTGAGAAATTATGAAATTATAGCAATGAGTAAGAAAAAGGCTACTGTCAAAAACACTTTTTTGTGTTATCCTTTTAGATCCTTTTTTTTTTTTTTTGCATTTATATATTCATCATATATTGTTGGCAAGCCATACATTTGTACTCCAATCGAGATTGAGGGCACCTGCACCTAGCCTTCCAGGTAGTCAAACCTACCCACTTTACCTTTCCTATATACTGTATAATAAAGCATATCTTCAGTCATTTGTTTTGCTTTTCATATTTAGGTAGGGAAAAGCAAAAACATATCTGTTCCTTTTTTTTCAACCCCATTGTAGAGATTTTTGTTACGTTCTTTTTCCGCGTACACACGATCGGGCTTTTGCCCGGCCAAAAGAACATCGGAATTCCATCGGAGTAAAATAGAACATGTTCTATATTTAAATTCCGATGGAATTCATCGGAATTTCCGATGGGGCATACACACGGTCGGAATTTCCTATGGAAAAAGTCAGTCTGACTTTTTCCATCGTAAATTACGATCGTGTGTACGCATCTTCATATACACAATATACAAATACATTTTTACTGCATGACAGAGAGAATGCATGCATATCCACTATACATTGCCTTAATGACTATTATCGGAGTTGCTTCAAGCATTATAAAAATTAAATTTGTATATTGTACAGTTGTTATTTTATTATATAGGCAAATTGGCTTATACTTACAGTATATGAAGTGCTTTAAAAGGGTTCTGGAAGTCAGAACTGGTTTAAGAGCATTTTTAATTGATAGCAAATAAGAAATGTATCTGACATATAATCTGGGCACGTGCCACATTTAGCACTGGTGATTCATGTTTTAATTTCTCTGTTTATGCTATGCTCTGTAACTGAAAAGGCTACATGTACAACCCCCCCCCCCAATTATGTGGCAATTTAGACACAACCAGAAAATGATAACATCACAAAGCAAACATTTGTAGGAGGAATCGGAGTGAATCATATACTGCACCATACCTACAAATGTTGTCATGTTACAACCAAAAACATACATTTATTTTATTGGGATTTTATGTGCTAGACCAAATAAAGTGGCACATAACTGCGAAGTGGTAGGAAAATGATAAATGGTTTTCAAATAAATATGTGAAAAGTAGGGGTGCGACGGATCAAAAAACTCACGGATCGGATCGATCCTCGGATCAGGAGTCACGGATCGGATCATTTTCGGGTCAGCATTAAACATGAAAATGATTCAGCAGAATCTATTTTGCGGATACATTTTTCCCCTTCACACATTTACTTACCTTTGGAATCGGAGGAACACTTGATCAGAAACTACCTGACAGCAGACTAATTGTTTTTTGTGTGACATTTTTGTCATTTTGTACACTACACTTTAAAGGGGGGGAACATTGGGAAGGAGTGGAAAAATGAAAAGGATTTGTATCTGGTAGTATAAATACCCGTAGACGCCAATGTTATATTTTTGGAAAGCCAGTTGGCGCCCTCTGGTGTTTAATTATAATATTGTTTTCCAGTTTTCTTGAACAATGTTAAATGGTATTGGTGATCCACGAGCAGAGGGAGGGGTGATGACCTCAGCGCGTACCAAGATGGCCGACCGCTCCGGAGCTAGGCCGAAGCCGCGGCCTTTTCTAAGGACGCGGCGGCGGTGCACTCCGCGGATCGCATTCTGTGCCGATCCGAACAGGTCGACCCGTGAAAAGTGTAGCTTACATTTGTATTCCACCCCCCCCCCGAGTCAATGCTTTGTCGAAACACCTTTCGCTGCAATTACAGCTGCAAGTTTTTTTTTTAAGTTGTCTCTACTAGCTCTGCACATTGATAGCTGGATTCAGGTAGGGCGGCTTACTTTTGAGGTGGCGTAGCGCATCGCATATACGCTACGCCGCCGTAAGTCAGAGAGGCAAGTGCTGTATTCACAAAGCACTTGCCTCCTAAGTTACGGCGGCGTAACGTAAATGGGCCGGCCTAAGCGCACCTAATTCAAATGTGGAACAGGGGGGCGTGTTTTATGTTGGTGACCCGACGTGATTGACGTTTTTAACGAACGGCGCATGCGTCGTCCGTGGACATATCCCAGTGTGCATTGCTCCAAAGTACGCCGTTTCGACGTGAACGTAAATTACGTCCAGCCCGATTCGCGTACAACTTACGCAAACGATGTAAAAAGATAGGCCTGTTCCGACGTCCATACCTTGCATGGGCTGCACCACCTAGGGAGCAGTTTTATCTTTACGCCGGCGTATCTCTAATGTAAACGGCGTAACTAATTGCGATGGGCGCACGTACGTTCGTGAATCGGCGTATCTTGCTCATTTGCATATTCGACACTGCAAACAACGGAAGCGCCACCTAGCGGACAGCGTAAATATACACCCTAAGATACGACAGCGTAGGAGACTTACGCCGCTCGTATCTTAGCCTAATTTAAGCGTATCTGGTTTCCAGAATACGCTTAAATTTACGACGGCGTAGATTCAGAGTTACGACGGCGTATCTACTGATACGTCGCCGTAACTCTCTGTGAATCTAGCTATTAGAGAGTGACATTATTTTACCCATTCTTCTTTGCAAAAGATCTCAATCTCTGTCAGATTGGATGGAGAGTGTCTGTGAACAGCAGTCGTGCCACATATTCTTAATTGGATTTAGGTCTGGACTTTGATTGGGCCATTCTAGGTGGGTTTGCACATTACAAAAATTTGAGTGTTGAATCTGAACCTAATTGCAGACAATGAGAATTGAATGTGAAAAAAAAAACAGTATAATTTCTAGTCTACTAGCCAAGGAATTGTGAAACAAAGGGCTGTGCAATGTACCAAAGCAATGAATTTTTTCAAATACAGTCTGGCTGGGAGCAGCGATAATGTTTTAAGAGTCTGGGAGGTGCTCTTAACCTACCTTTTGAAGTGGAACATCTGTACTATGTATACAACTTACTAATAGCAAAATTCAATTTTCAAAGAAAAAGTCTAACACTATTTAAATTGCCAGCAAATGACAGCTTTGAACGCTTTACTTCTGTTTGTAAACAAACTATCCCAGATGTTAGTGGGGGACCTCTACAAACAAAATGGTGGGGGATTCTCCCTAAAAATAAATTTCATATCCTTGAAAGGGGACTGGTGTGGATGTCAAGGGGGACTCCATGCAAAAAAAAAAAAAAAAAGGGAAAAGGGCTCAGTATGAATTTGAAGGGGAACCACATGCAAAAGACAAGAGCAAAAATCACTGTCCCCCATCACCAAAAAATGTATAAAAAATCCATACTAGACACTTATCCTAGAATATAGCCTGGTAGATCAAGAAAGGAGGAGACAAGCATGTACCTCCTTCTAAACAATACCAAGCCTAAGGGGGAACCCCCCCCCCCCAATGGCAAAGCAGCTTGTCTCCACGTGGATGCGGACAAGGGCCTCTTCCCTACATCCCTGGCCCAGTGATTGTTTGAATCTGCCATCGGTGGGCATATTGGAATTTGGAAGCTCCCTATAACAGTATGAGTGCTCCCAGATATCACTCCCTCTTATGTGAATGAGTAATGAGTACATAGTACCCCTACTTATTCACAAGAAATGAAAAGTAAAATAAAAAATGCACACTGTTTTATAACTATTTTATTAAAGTGGTTGTAAAGCCTTACATATAAGCAGTTAAGTGACTAGCCCCAGGTGATATACAGGGATGAAACAAATCCTAATACATATGTTGTACCTGCTTATCTGCAGCCATCTCTTTTGTACATCCCTTTAAAATACAGGTTTTCTGAGCTTCCAGAAGCAGGGGCAGGGATCTGATGTCATACATAGCACAGCTCAGAGAGAAGAGAGAGCTGAGTGTAATCTGAGATTTGAGTGGAGGGAAGGTACACAACCCCTCTACACAAATTCATAGGGAAACATGCACAACTGAGGCTATCAATCATATGATGTGTGCTGGAGCTTCCCTCCCTCATCTCCCTCATTATTTCTTCTAATTGCCTCCAATATAATGGCAATACAAATAATGTCAAATGGATAAATATAGACAGGAAACCACAATATCTACAATTCAGGTTAAAAAAAAAACAGTAAAGGCAAGGCTTTGTATATGAAAATATTGTCTTTAAAGTAAACCTAAAGTGAAAACGTTTAATATTTTTTTTGCCATGTTTGTTCTATTAGGGAAATTTTGCTTCACTTAGTGTTCTGTCAACTCTAGGAAGTGAAAGGATATCTTTCCAATAAGAAGGAAATACCCTCTCTTTGACAGCTTTCACAGCAACAAGTGTCCCCATGTAAACATTTCCCTGTTATTCTTGTTCTGGTGGCAGAGGCGTTGCTCGGGGGGTGCGGTCCGCACCCGGGTGACACCCGCTAGAGGGGTGACACCATCCCGTTTTTTTTTATTTTTTTAGCTGACATGCCCAGCAGGTGACACCCGCCAGAGGGGTGACACCGGGGCCGCCACGCCGCTAAACACCGTCCTGTATTGACTGAAGCGGTGCGAGCACGGCATCTAGCCATGCGGGGAGGCTGCCTGTAACATTCCTCAGTCAGGCTATCCCCGTATGAGCCGGAGTTGGTGGGCGGAGCTGTGGGTGTGGCTGCCTCCTCTTCTCCTCCCACAGACTCCTTCACCATCGATGATGCTGCAGCTCAAGCAACTAAAGGTGAGGACTAAGGATGAGCCGAACACCCCCCTGTTCGGTTCGCATCAGAACTTGCGAACACACAAAATGTTCGTGTGAACTTTAGAACCCTGTTAAAGTCTATGGGACTCGAACATTTGAAATCTAAAGTGTTAATTTTAAAGGCTAATATGCAAGTTATTGTCCTAAAAAGTGTTTGGGGACCTGGGTCCTGTCCCAGGAAACATGTATCAATGCAAAAAAAGTTTTAAAAACTGACGTGGAATTCCCCCAAAAATCCACACCAGACCCTTATCCGAGCACGTTAACCTGGCCGGGTCTTTCCCAGTGACGTACGAGGGTGCGTCAGAGGGGGCGGGGTCACGTGACGGGTGGCCGCTTCCCCTATATAAGAAATGTCACAGCTCCAGCGCGTCATTCCGCTGGGCTGTGTCCAGCAGAGAGAGGAGCTCGCCTGCTGCGCTCTGGACGGATGGATCTTCTCATCGCTGGACCGGACCGCTGATCACCCAGTCGCTGGAGAGATCATCCGTCGCTGGATAGAAGACAACGTTGGAGCGGGGGGCCGGGCCGAGAGTGGATTCACATCGCTGGATTTTTTTTTTATTAATGAAGGATTTTTTTCTACAATGTCTGTGTGTTTTTTTTTAACTATTTACACTTCCTTTGTGAAATGGTAGAGGTACAGTGTACCCCATTACCAATTCACATAGGGGGACCAGGATCAGGGGGTCCCGGGGTCCCCTTTGTTAAAGGGGTCTTCCAGATTCTGATAAGCCCCCCGCCCGCAGACCCCCACAACCACCGGACAAGGGTTGTGGGGATGAGGCCCTTGTCCCCATCAACATGGGGACATCCTCCCCATGTTGAGGGCATGTGGCCTGGTGCGGTTCAGGAGAAGGGGGGCGCACTATGTCCCCCCCTCTTTTCTGCGGCTGGCCAGGTTAACATGCTCGGATAAGGGTCTGGTGTGGATTTTTGGGGGAACTCCACGCCATTTTTTTTCAAATTTGGGGTGGAGTTCCCCTTAAAATCCACACCAGACATGAAGGGTCTGGTATGAATATTTGGGGGGAACCCCACGTCATTTTTTTTTTTAATTGACGGCGGGGTTTCCCTTAATATCCATATCAGACCTGAAGGGCCTGTTAATGGAATTTGGGGGGACCCCCAGCTTTTTTATTTTTATTTTTTATGAATGAATCATCTCTGAATTGCCAGAGCCGACAATTCATTAGAACCGCAAAGGCAGTTTTAAATGCCTTTTTTTCTTTCAGAAATGACACTTTGTGCAGGGACAGTTCTATGTACGGGAAACATGCGCTTTTTCACATGCTGACTTTACACCCCCCAGGTACGAAATTTAAAGTAATATTACACTTTTAGCATTATTAAATTCACTGCTGAAAAAACGGTAGTTTTTAAAACTTTTTTTTGCATTGATACATGTTTCCTGGGACAGGACCCACGTCCCCAAACACTTTTTAGGACAATAAATTGCATATTAGCCTTTAAAATTAACACTTTAGATTTCTCCCATAGACTTTAACAGGGTGTTCAGCGACTTTTCGAATTTGCCGCGAACATCCCTAATTGTTCGTTGTTCGCCGAACAGGCAATGTTCGAGTCGAACATGAGTTTGACTCTAACTCGAAGCTCATCCCTAGTGAGGACACAGCAGCCCCGCCCACAAGCCCAGGTCTTCATCTGCATGCATGCTATGTAAGTAAGTTACTCTGCAGTGTCACTACATAGAGTTCCAAGATGCACTGTACCACCCCAGCCTACCCTGTACCACCCAGCCTGCCCTGTGCAATGCCAGCCTACCCTGTACCACCCAGCCTGCCCTATGCAATCCCAGCCTGCCCTGTGCCACCCAGCCTGCCCTGTAACACCCAGCCTGCCTTGTTCAATGCCAGCCTACTCTGTACCACCCAGCCGGCCCTGTGCAATCCCAGCCTGCCCTGTACCACTCCAGCCTACCCTGTACCACCCCAGCCTGCCCTGTGCCACCCCAGCCTGCCCTGTGCCACCCCAAACAGCCCTATACCACCCCAGCCTGCCCTGTGCCACCACAGCCTGCCCTGTACCACCCAGCCTGCCCTGTACCACCCAAAACTTTCCCATGCCACCCCAACTTGCCCTGTGCCACCCTAACTTGCCCTGTACCACCCCAACCTGCCCAATGCCACCCTAACTTGCCCTGTACCACCCCAACCTTTCCCATGCCATCCCAACTTGCCCTATGCCACCCTAACTTGCACTATACCACCCCAACCTGCCCTGTGCCACCCTAACTTGCCCTATACCACCCCAACCTGCCCTATGCAACCCTAACTTGCCCTATGCAACCCCAAACTACCCTATATCACCCCAACATGCCCTATACCACCTTAACCTGTTCTATACCACCCCACTACACCAACCTGCCACTATACCACTCTATGCTACCCTAACCTGCCATTATACTGCCCTATACTATCATTTACAGGGGCTGGTTTGGGGTGCCCGTGCGCTGCCTGCTTGGTGCTGGGCAGCCTAGACAGAGGGGGGGGTGACACCATGTTTTACCGCACCGGGTGACACCAACCCTAGTGACGCAACTGTCTGGTGGCAATTTAAAATTTTGGATTTACCCTCACTTTTATTCTCAGTGACAACTGTCATCTGACAACTAGAGAGAGTAAAGCCTGTAAAGTCTGATGGACTTGTTTCATCAGAAATTCTGATCGTTTGTGGGGGCCCCATCGGACTTTTTTCCATCAGAGTAAAAAAATAGAACATGTTTTAAATGCCTCCGATGGAAAAAAATCTGATGGGAAATTCCAATCATCTGTGTGGAATTCTGTCGGAGAAAAAATTCACGCATGCTCAGAATCATTGAACTTAATTTTTCTTGGCTCGTTGTAGTGTTTTACGTCACCGCGTTTTGGACAGTCGGAATTTAGTCTGACAGTGTGTATTTTTTTTTTCTAAAAGCCTATGGCGTGTGTAACACACCCAAAAACTTCACCCGGTGCAGAAAAAATGTGCACACACATAAAGAGTGGTCACAAAAACGTGCAGACGGGTGCAACGTCAAGTGGTCCTCCTGTGAAAAATGACACAAACCCTGATCCCCCGGGGCGTTAGGCTCCAGACTGGGACTGAGGTACTGTGGTCCAAGCAACCAAAGCCGACACGGACCCAACTTCCTTGGAGGGTCTGCCGAAACAGAACCCTCCCAGTACTAGGTGGGGCCCCCCCGAAGGGAAACCCCATGAGAGCAGGCGGACTAAGCCAGAAGGCCATGTCCACCCACTCCCAAGACGTTCAGGGCTGGCCTGAGGACCGGCACCCTACTAATCACACAGTGAACAAATAACGTGCACAAACAAAAAAAGACAAAAACGTGACAAACATAGGCTAATAGATTAAATAAAGTGGGGGAAATGGATAGTGGAGAGGAGAGTGAAAGAAGTGGTCATTGTGTTGTACAATGACCAGGCCCCTCCGGCCAGGAATAAAAAATTCCTCCGGTCCTAGCCAAATGGCCCGGCCTAGGAGGCAGGTGCTAAAAAAAAGTGTGTATTGGTGCAGTGACCGTGGTACCAGTCAAATCAAAGTGACTCTCACTCACAGTGACTTTTCCGGTACCCCTGGACTGCCACTCCAGGGGCACATGCACCATAGGCTTTTCATGTTCCATATCCAACCCCCCGACTGGCCAGTGCAGCCCTTCCCCCCCTTGCCAGATAGGGAGCCCTTCAAGGTTTTCTTAGGGAGAACTGCCACACAGGTTAGCAGCCTCCACCAATACTAGCCCTTCCAGACCCCCCATCAACCCGGTGGATTTTCCCAGGGCAGTACCAGCTCCTCCTACCAAATCTCTGACAGGGACAGCACTTACACCAGCCAGCCAGAAGGCCGGACTAGAACTCGGCAAAAAGACCAGACCAAGTGCAGCCACCCATCCTCACAAGGAGCACCCTTCCAGATGGCTCAGACGCAACCATTGGCCGGCCCCCAGTATCTATCGAGCAGCTCGGCGTAGTCCCTGCTGAAACCATCCTTCCAGGTGCAATGACGTCATTGGATTGCATTCACCCTCCCCATGTAGGAGGTGCTTTAGCGCTCCTCTGACAACTGATAAGAACAGATACTACACTTGATCTTAGCCAAAAGACAGAGAAGCCTACATCCCTACATTACACGCAAACCAACACATGCAAGCACACTTTTGTAAGCACTCCTTACTCAGAAATTGCAGAGAGTGCTGCACCTGATGAACAGAAAGGGGTTGATTTATAAAGATAGTAAAAACATTTAAAGAAAACTTTTACAAGAACAACATTCAAATATTATTTGAAACTGGAGCATTTAATACTACTTTAAGACCCCTTTCACACTGAGCGACCCATAGCGTTGGTGGAAAAACGCTGCTATTTTAACGCTATAGCGCCTGCAATACGCTCCAGTGTGAAAGGGGTATAAGACTTTATTTATATAGGCAAAATGTGTGCTCACATCTGTGATGTTGCTTGGTACCATAGCATCACCAGCAATCAAAAATATAAACAATTTTTTTAATTGAATTATTCAACAATACATTCATTGTTGGTGCTACACTATTGCCATAGAACACAATATCAAATTATTCAGTCGAGGAAGAATGAAACAGCACACTCGTCATAGATTGCAGATGTTTACCGCTGTTCAGGGACTATGTTCTAATAGGTATTTCACATTCCTCAGTAGTAGAAGTGGGGGAATGAAGTAGCGGTGCAAATTAGCTTCATTATGGGCATGACTGGGCTCATTTTGTTATCACAACAAACTGCAGTATTGCTTTCTTATTACACAGCCAGCATGCCACGTGACATCAGAGGAAGCCAGGGGTCACCCATTTACATCACTGTGTGACCCCGCCCTCAGCTATATAAAAGCTGTCATGAGAAGAAGCATCACTCGGCGAGCCTCCCATGGAGGCGGAGCTGTTGCAGAATTTTTTTTTCTTTTCGGTTAGTCGCATGAGAAGATGAATGGACATCGTGGGACATTTTTATTTATTTTTCATACTGACAGGAAGCAAGTGAAAATCTCTCCTATGGGGTCACAGAAAGAAATGTAACTCGTCTCCACTATATCTGAAACAAACAAAATTAAATGACCAGATTTAGAATTTAACTTCAGTAGTTAAAAGTAAGGTCCCCAACCTGGCTGTGCATTTTTATATGGTTGTATAAAGATCAGCACTGGCTCAGCAGTATTAAAAAAAAAAAAAAAAAAGATCCCAAAGTAAGGCTGGGTTCACACTAATGTTTTCCCGCATTTAATTTGCATGACAGGAGAGCGTGCCGGCTCTCAATCCCAGATAGCAAGCAATTGAGCTGCAAGTTTGAAAATTAATTGCTAAGCTATTGCTAGATTTGCCAGGCTTAACAAGTTTTTTGCATAATTGCAGCAAGTCCACATTGCATGACTTTCTTTGCAAACATTCTGCAAGTCTGCTGCAAGTTGTGATTCAGTTATGTTGTGCAATAGTCATAACACCACAAGGGTCACTATCGCTTGCAGAGCTCTTGCTCACAACTCTTGCTCACAACTGCAACTTTGCTCTTACTAGAGAATTACCATGCCTAGAACTACTTGAAGCACAATAACCTAGAACTTGTGCTTCAAGTGCTCTGTAAGTGTACAACTTGCCAGTGGAAATGTGCAGAAAGTTGCAAGACTTACAAATCAACACTGCCAGAAAATGTGTGGCAAGTTATCCTTGTTATCTGGGATGGAGCCGGTTTACACATCTCAGTGGTGGCTGCGGAGTGGATTACAGAGGGTTCTTGTGTGTCTTTGGCTCTGTTTCAGGTCCAAATTCAGGCAAAAATTTGTCCCTGAAATGGAGAACAGGGACACACCGGACCCCTGCTGTGAGCCACATGCGATTTAGGTGTGAGCCCAGCATTAATCCACTCACGTATAACTTTGTGCTTAGATGCTTTTTCTGGCTTTTGGCTTTAAATAAATAAATAAAAACAAGAAACACATATACAGTGCCTTGCAAAATATTCACCCCCTTGGCATTGTTTGTGTTTTGTTGCCTCACAACCTGGAATTAACATGGATTGTTTGAGGATGTGCATCATTTAATTTGCAGACCATGGTCACAACTTTGAAGATTTCTTTTTTATTATTATTGTGAAGCAAACATTCAAAGCCTTCCCATTCACCCCCGTAAAGTCAATACTTTTTAGAGACACCTTTTTGCAGCTATCACAGCTCCAAGCCGCTTTGGATAAGTCTCTATGAGCTTGTCACATCTTACCACTTGGATTTTTGCCCATTCCTCCTTGCAAAACTGCTCTAGCTCCTTCAAGTTGGATGGTTTGCGCTTGTGAACAGCAATTTTAAAGTCTGGCCACAGATTTTCTATTGGATGAGGTCTGGGCTTTGACTAGGCCATTCCAACACATTTACATGTTTCCCCTTAAACCACTCAAGTGTTGCTTTAGCAGTGTGTTTGGGGTCATTGTCCTGCTGGAAGGTGAACCTCCATCCTAGCCTCAAATAACACACAGAGTGGTACAGGTTTTGCTCAAGAATATCCCTGAATTTAGCACCGACCAGTTTCGTAGTCCCGACTGATGAAAAACATCCCCACAGCATGATGCTGCCACCTCCATGTTTCACTGTGGGAATGGTGTTCTTTGGGTGATGTGATGTGTTGGGTTTGCTTCAGACATAGCGTTTTCTTTGATAGCCAAAAAGTTCAATTTTAGTCTCATCAGACCAGGGCACCTTCCTCCATACATTTTGGGAGTCTCCCACGTGCCTTTTCGCAAACTCAAAACATGCCATTTTTTTTTTGCTGAAAGTAATGGCTTTCTTCTGGCCACTCTGCCATAAAGCCCAACTCAATGGAGCATACAGCTTATTGTCGTCCTATGTACAGATACTCCAGTCTCTGCTGTGGAACTCTGCAGCTCCTCCAGGGTTACCTTAGGTCTCTGTGCTGCCTCTCTGATTAATGCCCTCCTTGCCTGGTCCATGAGTTTTGGTGTGCGGCCGTCTCTTGACAGGTTTGCTGTTGTGCCATGTTCTTTCCATTTGGTTATGATAGATTTGATGGTGCTCCTAGGGATCATCAAAGATTTGGATATTTTTTTTATAACCTAACCCTGACTTGTACTTCTCTATAACATTGTCCCTTACTTGTTTGGGGAGTTCCTTGGTCTTCATGGCAGTGTTTGGTTAGTGGTGCCTCTTGCTTAGGTGTTGCAGCATCTGGGGGCCTTTCAAAAGGTGTGTATATGTAATAACACATCATATGACACTTAGATTGCACACAGGTGGACATCATTTTACTATTTATGTGACTTCTGAAGGTAATTGGTTGCACCAGAGATTTTTATGGGCTTTATAACAAAGGGGGTGAATACATACGCACATGCTAATTATCAGTTTTTTATCTCTGAAAAATTGTTTTACGTATATCTTTTTCTAATTTTACTTCACCAACCTATATGTGATGGATCAGAACACAATAGTCTAGTTCAATTTTTTTTTTTATCTAAATTAAAGGCTGTCATGTAATAAAATAGGTAAAAAGCCAAAGGGGTAAACACTTTTGCAAGGCACTGTACATCACAGTGTAAAAAGTGGTTTTCCCTGCCTACAACAATTGAAAACAAATGTCAGGTTTCCAAAAAAAAGTCTTCAAACGTTATTTCTTGAACGTGTGTGTTCATAACTAGCTGATAGTGTCTATACATATGTATAGCGCAAGGTAAATTAAGTGCCGTTACCACTGTAGATTATTTTAGTTGGTTTATCAGCCAAAAATGATATTGTTGTTTTAAAATCGTATTTTTTATTTAATAAAAATAAAAAGTGGACAAAAAGTAATGTTAAATAGCATGGAGCATGACTAATGGTGCAAGCATGTTAAAATCATTGGGAAAATGTCCTTGGAAGACAAATGAATTTTCAGCAGAATAATTAACTTAATTAACAAATTTGCATGCATATTCATCAGGCTATTGAAGTCTTTCCAGCACAGCTTGATGAGCACTGGTGTAATAATTGTCTCATTTACATTCTGCAGTCTACTACAATTTAGGGCACGAAAAAAAAGAAGTAAAAAAAAAAAAAAGCACCCCATCTCTCTGACTTTTCTTCAGGACCCTATTTTAAATGAGTCCACATATAAATTAGTCATTGCTATCCTGCAGAAGACTTAGCTACATTTACACCATACCTTTGTTCCTGATTTACTCATTCCCAGTTTGCTCTTTTTCCTTTGGCCCAGGTTTTCTGTTTTGCCTGTGTTTGCTCTCCTGGGTAAAACTTGGCACCAGTTCTGACTTCAAATCTCTAGGGCCGCCAGACTGCATCATGTAAAAATTGCCATTTTCCTCTATCTCTGCAGGGCAATCTTTAAAGGCAGTAAGGTGTGACGCCCCAGACTGGCAGCTTGGCAAGAAAGAGCCCGTAGATACCAACACACAGGAATCTGAAGTGCTTACTTTGACAGCCAGTCAGCATTTGAAACAAAAGAAACGAAACAATAAAATGTATTTATATATTCTACAGACATGTAGCCACCAGACCAGCAGAAATAAAAAGTAATTACCACTCACTTGATGGTGTGTTGTAAGGAAAGCCGAGGAGAAAATATATATAGAAAGCGTACACACAGCAGTATTCGATCTCTTCTGATTAAACTTTTCACCTCACAGAAAACATTTAAATTAAGGGAGCTGCACCCAGCATAAAGAATTGTTGTTCTATTGTTCGCAAAAGAGGTGATTAGGTTTAGTTTTCCCTGCGTGAGCTTTGGACTGTCTATAAAGGCATTAGATAGTGCTTTCTACGCTGACATAAACCGTTCCAAAGGATGGCGGTATGCAAAGGTAATATTTTAGCAGTCACCACATCATTCATTAAAAATGTATTAAATAAAAACAACAAACAAAATGAACATATGTTCATTCTGTGTTGTTTCAAAATACATTTTTCCACTCTTGAAGGTTACAAGAAACAAACTGCGTGGCTGTATTAAACCAATCTAGACAATCAAAATTCAATGATGAATAAAATCATACCTAAAGATAATGCATACCTGTAGGTGGTAGTTAGGGTTCCCTTGCAAGTAAAAAAGATTTGCGATCTTGAGGCCGACACACTTCTGTGCCACCTTTACCAGTGGTCAGTGATCGTGCATGTGGAGAGAGTCAGGAGCCCAGCCATGTTTAAATATTAATATCTATTTGCACGATTTGATGGTTTTCAGTCTGTTTATGGAAAAGGCCTTTAGGGCCAGATCCACAAAAACCCGGCGCAACGTAAATTTTTCAATTTAAGTTACACGGCCGGAAAATTTCTACCTAAGTGCCCGATCCACAAAGCACTTACCTAGAAATTTTCGGCTGTGTAACTTAAATCCGGCAGGCGCAAGGCGTTCCTATTCAAATGGGGCGAGTCCCATTTAAATTAGGCGCACTCCCGCGCCGGCCGTACTGCGCATGCTCACGACGTAATTTTCCCGACGTGCTTAGCGTGGTTTTACGTTGCGCCGGGTTTTGAGAATCGCAACGGGCGTAAAAAAAAAAATACGAGTTGCGGCGGGAAAAAAAAAATTTGAAAAAAAAAGACGGCGACGCGGGATAGAAGGGTCTATTTTTACAAGGCCTAAACAGTTTAGGCCTTGTAAAAGCAGCCCTAATTTTACGATTGCAAACTAATACTTACGGAGAAAAAACGAAGCTGAAAAGTTTTGTGGTAAGTGCTAATTTGCATACCCGACGTGGCATTTCGACTCGAAATGCCCCCAGCGGCGGATGCGGTACTGCATCCTAAGATCCGGCAGTGTAAGTCCCTTACACATGTCGGATCTTCTGTCTATCTATTGGAAACTGATTCTGTGGATCAGTTCCAAAGATAGAAACAGGGATACGACGGCGTATCAGTAGATACGCCGTCGTATCCCTTTTGTGGATCTGGCCCTTAGTTCTCAATAAAAGTGACATTGAAAGGATTATGTTTCGAACTTCTAACCTATTCCTTTTCCCAATCCTGACCCTGATGAATCACTTTAACACTTAATATAACCTCAAGACTTAACCCTAAACATAATAATTATAATGAACCCTAAGACTCAACCTGATGATTAACCTTAACATTCCCCCCCCATGCCAATCCCTAACCTTTGCCCTTTAAATCTTGACAGTAACCTTAGATGATCTTATCTCTTAACCTAGCCCTCATCAACAATAATTTCCCCTACACTTGCATCTTTTCAGGTACCAAAAAGTAATATTGCGGTGCTGTTATCTCAAAATATGGAGCTTTTAATACCAGAAACTAGGAATCCAAAACATACATGGAAACTACGTAAGAAACTCAAATATCGCCTTGTTGTTTTATCAGATCAGATCAGTCATCTGCTGCTACGGTAACTATTTTATATATATATATATATATATATATATATATATATATATATATATACAGGTGTGTATATATATATATATATATATTAGTGCTGTCAATTAAACGCGTTATTGACGGCGTTAACGCAGACCCATTTTAACGGCGTAAATTTTTTTATCGCGCGATTAACGAGGCGGCGTTCGGGGGTTTATCCCGGGATGATGCCTGCAGCCGCAGGCATCATTCCGGTACCGTTGTTTAGAGCGGGCGATTGGCTATCCAAACATAACAACCGATGCGGCTAAAAGCCGCTCGGTTGTTATGCCGGAGGAGCGGGAGGGGACATCCCCCCCCTCCCGCCGCCTTTCGCCGCTCTGACCGGGCCTCCCGTCCCACCGGGAGACCCGATCCTCCATCCGGCGCCTTCTGTGTCCAGGCGGAGACTGACACTAAGCCGTAAACGGCTTTGATTCAGTCTCCGCATTGAAACCACGGAAGCGGCGTCATGACGTCACTTCCGGGTTTCTCGGCTGCCAATGGCGCCGGATTTAAAAAAGTACACAGTATTCAGAATCGCCGTTTTCGGCGATCTGAATACTTTGAAGTGCAAAGGAGGGCTCGGAGGTCTTTTAGACCCCCGATCCCTCCATAAAGAGTACCTGTCACCACCTATTACTGTCACAAGGGATGTTTACATTCCTTGTGACAGCAATAAAAGTGATCAAAATGTAAAAAAAAAAAACACAATTTAATATTATAAAAAAAATAAAAATAAATAAGAAAACAAAAAAAAATGTTTTAAAGGGTGAACCTCCTTAATCGCGCGATTAATCGTGAGTTAACTATGACATTAATGCGATTAATCGCGATTAGAAATTTTAATCGCTTGACAGCACTAATATATATATATATATATATATATATATATATATATATATATATATATATATATACACACACACACACAGGCAAATGCAATTCCTACTGCTGGTCTAACCGGCATATCCAGATATCCATAGAACAATTGTTACACTGTGGGAGACTCTAAAAATCCTTCCCCACTATTCCTAGTTGGGAAATTAAGGTAACACATTTAATGAATGGTAAAATCCACTCAAAGTTTATTGAACGAATTAGTGAATACACAGAGGGGGACACTTCAATGCAAAGGAATCATAAATGTATAAAGCTGTGCTCAATATACCCCCAAATGACATTTGAAACAAATATTGAATAAGGCTAATGTAAAAGGGTATAAAGAAAAAATTGCGCCAACTATGAAAAAAGTACGACAATAGCTGCTAAACACCACAATCTGACAAAATTGTAAACAAGCAATAAATATAGGCCCGGATTCAGATACAATTGTGTATCTATCGGCGGGAGTAACGTATCTCAGATACATTACGCCGCCGTAACTTAGGGCGCAAGTTCCGTATTCAGAAAGAACTTGCGCCCTATGTTACAGCGGCGTAGTGTAAATGTGTCGGTGTAAGCCCGCCTAATTCAAATGTGGATGATGTGGGCGTGTTTTATTTAAATTTCTTGTGACCCCACGTATTTGACGTTTTTTACGAACGACGCATGCTCCAAATTACGCCGCAAACTGTCAATGCTTTCGACGTGAACGTAACTTACGTACAGCCCTATTCGCGAACGACTTACGTAAATAACGTAAAATACGACGCTGTTCGAGTGTTTCCGACGTCCATACTTAACACGACTTAGCCCTGCTTTATGAGGGGTAACTTTACACCGGAAAAAGCATTACGCAAACGACGTAAAAAAATGCGCCGGGGGGACGTACGTTTCTGAATCGGCGTATCTACCTAATTTGCATATTCGACGCGGAAGTCTATGGAAGCGCCCCTAGCGGTCAGCGTAAATATTGCACCCTAAGATACGACGGCGTAGGAGACTTACGCCGCTCGTATCTAGGCAACATTGAGGCGTATCTGATTCTATTAATCAGACACCGAGATGCGACGGCCCGCATTCAGAGTTTCGACCGCGTATCTGGAGATACGCAGTCGTAACTGCATTCTGAATACGGCCATAAAGTGTAGCGCTGTGAAAATACCAAAGATGAAATTAATCAACAAAATGGCACAATGTGCAAATGTGATACTTACGTTAAGCTCATAAATTTGTTAATGCTGGAAAGTATAAACATACACAACAGTGTAATAAATTATGACTACACCCAAACAGTGAATGTTGTGCAAAAGTGAATTTACACAAAATACTACAAATATATATGAATGAGGTGATGAACCAAAAATGTTTAAATTGCCCTAATTGACTGGAGCAAGTAAAACAATTAGTCCTCATATATGTAGCAATCCAAAAGCTGATAGATATCAAGCCGCTCTTTGAATACGTGACCAGATGGAGGAGGTCTTAGTCCACAATATACACAGACTTGTATGTGATCTTAGTAGATATAGTGTGATATTAAAGATTGACATCTTCGGGAGTGCCTTCACCGATGGGCGGGGGGAAAAAATACTCTTACCCTCTTGGGTGGACCCAACTCACCATACGGCGGTGGATCTCCTTTATAAGCAAGCTTGTATGTCAGAGTCACTCCCACAGAATGGAAATCAGGTGCATGTCCACCAATTTGTATCAAGCACGGATTCCGCCGGACTTAATAAGGCATGTAAAAAGAACAAAAAAGCCTCCACATGGTGTGAGTATGAAAAAACTTTTATTTCAAAAGTTTGCCCAATAACAAACTAAAAAACAGAACCACAATCAAAAAAATATATATGTGATAAAAAAGGTGGTAAAAAACTTCATAGATAAATAAAAAAGTTAAAAATTATAAAAACTCTAAAAAAAGGTTTCAGAAAAGAGAGCAGAAAGGATGGCGTGGTAGGGAAGCTGGTGCTGGTGTACAAATACGACGTGTTTCGTCTAAAAAGGCATCCACTGGGGTGTACGCCAGCCATCCGCCTCCACGCATTAAATAGGGAACCTTTACCACATGTGTGTCCCACCGTCCATTGCACTTCCGGGGTCGCGTCCGCGATTGACACACGTGACATAATCACGTGGGTGTCGACATCAACGCTCAATGGCCAATCACTAATAAGTATGGTCACGATGCATAGACACTAGCGTAGTGACGCCTTATTGGCTGCGCCGTGTGCGTCATGTACATGTGACCGCAGAGAGACGTGCGGTGCAGTATGGGGCCTGTAGTCAGAGAGGTATAGGTGTCAGCATTCAATGACCAATCCTTGGTGTGTGTATAGTCACAGCCCACAGGGTCGGGCGCCATGATGTAGCCACAGCCGCGCCCCGTGCGCCATGTGCATATGACAGCCAAGGATTTTGCGGTGCTTTGTGGGACTTGCTGACTCAGCCACATAACCATACATGTAATTCAGAGAACTCCAACAATGACCTGCTAAATACCATCAACTAGAAATTAAAATTAAGGTAGATGATAAACTAGAACTAGAATAAAAGAGGAGGGAGAAGGAGGGGGGTTTAACCACTTGCTTACTGGGCACATAAACCCCCTTCGTTCCCAGGCGAAATCTCAGCGTCCGGCACTGCGTCGCTTTAACTGACAATTGCGCGGTCGTGCGACGTGGCTCCCAAACAAAATTGGCGTCCTTTTTTCCCCACAAATAGAGCTTTCTTTTGGTGGTAATTGATCACCTCTGCGGTTTTTATTTTTTGCGCTATAAACAAAAAAAGAGCAACAATTTAAAAAAAATATATATTTTTTTTACTTGTTGCTATAATAAATATCCCAATTTTTTTTTAAAAAACTATTTTTTTTCTCAGTTAAGGCCGATACGTATTTTTCGACGTATTTTTGTAAAAAAAAAAAAAAAATCACAATAAGCGACTGGTTTGCGCAAAAGTTATAGCGCCTACAAAATGGGGAACAGAATTATGATTTTTTTTATTATTTTTTTTTTTACTAGTAATGGCGGCGATCTGCGATTTTTATTGGGACTGGGATATTGCGGCGGACGTATCGGACACTTTTGACACAAATTTGGCGCCATTCACATTTATACGGCGATCAGTGCTATAAAAATGCACTAATTACTGTATAAATGTGACTGGCAGTGAAGGGGTTAACACTAGGGGGTGAGGAAGGGGTTAACTGTGTAGCCTGGGTGTGTTATAACTGTGTGGGGGGAGGGGGGTGACTGGGGGAGGGGACCGATGCTGTGTCTCTATGTACAAGAGACACAGATCGGTCTCCTCTCCTCTGACAGCACGTGGAGCTCTGTGTTTACACACAGAGCTCCACGTTCCTGCTGTCACCTACCGTGTCACCGACGATCGCGTGTACCCGGCGGACATCGCGGCCGCCAGGTACACGCATCGGGTCTTCGGCGATGCGTCGGGACAGTTTTTACCCGCCGCGCGCCACCCAGTGGCGCGCGCGGGTAATGCACATAAAGGCCGTTTTTAAACGGCCACTTGGCACTTGAGAGCCGCGCTGCGGACGTATTTCGTCTATAGCGCGGATCTCAAGTGGTTAAGCTAAATTGATAAAGGCATTGATGTCCCAATCAATATTGAGACCGTGAGGCCTATAACTTTTAAGCTGGTATATCCAGAAAGTTTCCAACCTGGAGACCCCCCTAAGACGAGATTCAGCCCTCCAACTTGGAATAAATTTGACTATAATCTGAAATTTAGAGCCCATCGGGTTCTTGTTATGGGACTCTAAATAGTGTCTCGGGACACTATGATTGGTTTTACCTTTGCGAATGCTCACAATGTGTTCACCTACCCTTGTGGAAAAGGTCCTGATAGTGCGCCCTACGTACTGTTTTCCACAAGGGCAGGTGATTAAGCAAACTATGTGCCTGGCATTTTGTTATATTAAAAAAAGGAAACATTTACATAACATTATAATAAGATGTAGTTATTTTTTATGTCTTGAAAATATGGTAGTGGGGCAGAAATTTGCTAAAGAGGGTAGTATCCAAGGGAGGAATATCTCAAGAGACTGTTACTGTACTGTCACGTCACCTTTGGTCAGGTGACAAGTGCACCCTGTTGGGGTAAGGGATGCACCTCAGGGTAGTGAACCCTATAGCCGACTGCTGCTATCAGAGAGGGAGCATGAACCCAAGATCGCCCAAGGCGCATAGTCTAAGACCCAGCTTTGTGTTCACCAGAGCCTCTAGTGGTGAGGATGGCCTTCGCCGCAGCTGGATCCAGGTCGCGACCCCTGGGATCCCCTAGGTCACACTCCGCAGAGAGAGAGGGGAAGCAGCAAGCAGGACAAACGGAAGTGATGGGTAAGCCAAGGTCAGGGCAACAGGTAGACAGGGTAACCGAGGGACAGGCAAAAGGTCAAGGGCACAGGCAAACAGGAGAAGTCAGGGACGACCCAAAAACGGTACACAGGGAGGTAATCGTAGCACACTGCAGACAGGAACTTAAGCAAACAACACAGTTCTCTTGAAAGGCAAGAATGCGGTGATGTCATTGCATACGACGAGCATGCGCTCATCACATTCAATGCCGTCGCCGCCATCTTGCTTCACCCAACTATGCCATGGAAGCTACCCTGTATGCGTCAAAGTCATTTCGAGCATGCGCGGGTTTACACGGCGACAGGTAAGTATACACACTCTCGGGTTTCTCGTCGGGAAACAGGCTGACAATAATATCAATGAGAAAATAGAGAGCAGGTTCTCTATTTTTCTCGTCGAGATTCGGGCCAGATTTCCAGATGAGAAACCTGAAAGCCTCGTACACGCGCTCGGTTTACTCGGCAAGAAGGCTCTGCCAGCAGTTTTCTTGCTGGTTCTTGCCGAGAAAACTGAACATGTGTACGAGGCTTCAGGCAGGCCCTTGTACTACATAGTTGAAGATAAATCTAAAGTGTTTAGGTTTGACCTCATATTATATGGTTTTGGGAAATCTAAAGGAAATTAAACAAGGAAATTGTATATTATATGGCCAGCTTTAGTCTCAGTAAGGCTTTATTCTTGCATTTGTGCATTGTTGTGTTTTCAGGTGCCCCATACAGTATGTGTTTTACTTGCAGTTTGTGTGCTTTTTACAAGCATTGCCATTAACTTCTTGTAGAACTTTCTCGAAGGCACAGCACCTGCAACACACCTAAAATGGGAACAGGGCCCTAACCCCATGCCTCATAAATAGTTATTTTTTTGTAAAATAATATTTGTTAGCTGCAAGTAAAGGATTCAGGATGAGTCGTTTTGGTGGAATAGCTGCTGGATTTGTCTGATGCTCACAGCGCAGGGACCACAATGGAGTTTTATTTGCTGCTGATGAATTATATATCCATTTTCCAGCCACAAACAGAAACCCTGAAGACTATCCATACACAAAGGCATATACATTTCATATAAATTAAGTTTCATATTTCATACTGTTGTCAGGTCACCTGTGGCCAGGTGACAAGTGCACCCCGTTGGGGTCAGGGATGCACCAGAAGGGTAGTGAACCCTATGGCCAACTTCTGCAATCAGAGAGGAAGCGTGAACCCAAGATTCCCCAGGGCGCGGAGTCTAAGACCCAGCTTTGTGTTTAGCAGAGCCTCTGGTGGTGAGGATGGCCTTCGTCGCAGCTGGATTCAGGTCGCGACCCCTGGGGTCCCCAAGATCACGTTCCGCAGGGAGAGAGGGGAAGCAGAAACCAGGACAAGCGATAGTGATGGTTAAGCCGAGGTTGGGGCAACAGGCAGACAAGGGTAATCAAGGAACAGGCCAAGGGTCAGGGAAACAGGCAAACAGGAGAAGTCAGAGACGAGCCAAAGTCGGTACACAGAAAGGTAAACTAGCACACGGCAGACAGGAACAAGCTACAAACAAAGTTGAACAGCACCGCAGACTAGCAGTGCAGTGGTTAATATAGGCTTCCTGGGATGGCCTGGGGTGGAACCATACAGGGAGGAAGGTGATAAAAGACAGCCAGAAAGAGGGTCAGGCCTCTAATGAACACACGGAGACAGGTAAGCTGACAGACTGTATTGCATATCCATGACAATTGTTACACACACAGTATAGGTTTTCTCTCCTTAATGATGTTTTATATACCGTATTTATCGCGGTATAACGCGCTCCCGCGTATACCGCGCACCCCTAAAGTGACCCCCAATCCTGTGGAAAAAAAGTTATTTTTGTACTTACAGTTTTGGTGTCTTGCGCGGCATCCATCAGCGGCCTCGTCGGGTCCGGCGTCCTTCTGCGGCTTCGGGTGTGCTTCTGTGGCTTCGGTGTCCTTCTGCGGCGGGTCCGGTGTCCTCTTCGGCGGGTCCGGTGTCCTCTTCGGCGGGTCCGGTGTCTTCTTCGGCGGGTCCGGCGTCCTTCTGCGGCGTCCTCGCGTCCTCCCCGCTCGTTTCCCGTGCCGAGTTTTGAATACTGCGCCAGCATATACCGAGCGCAGTACACTTGGGCAGGCTCGGCAACTGTCGCGCTCACGTCCTGTACGTCCAGGACGTGACCGCGGAAGAAGCCGAGACTGGCCGAATATACCCGAGTGTACTGCGCTCGGTATATGTCGGCGCAGTATTCAAAACTCAGTGCGGGAAAGCGGGTATCGGCGTATATCGCGCACCCATGATTTTGCCCTAATTTTCAGGGCAAAAAAGTGCGCGATATACGCCGATAAATACGGTAAGTCAAATTTCAGATTTAAGATGGTTACATAAACAGTATAGGTTTTCTCTCCTGAAGCAATTGTACCAGATGATCTAAAAAAGATGCTTCCAAGTACAAGAAAGGCTAAACTATGTTAAAGGGGTTGTAAAGGTTCATTTTTTATTTTCTAAATATGTTGCTTTTAGCTAGTGTATTGTTGGTTCACTTACCTTTTCCTTCAATTACCCTTCTAAATGTTTTTTTTCTTGGTTTTCTTTGTCTGAATTTCTCACTTCCTGTTTCTCCTCAGTAAGGTGTTCAGTAAGCTGTTCTAAGTGGTCAGTGCCTAAGCAGTTAATTACCAAGTCAGAATACTGTCATGTTGAAGCCAGGAAAATCGCAGAGTACCAAAAATCTTAGAAAAATTATTGATACTCAAATGTCAACCGAAAAACTTTTGTTGAGCTCTAATTTTTATTTTGTACCAGTCATACGTGTCTAGTGGTCAGTGTAACAGGTTTGCATTACAGGAGGCAGTGTAAACAGTATTTATGTACCTCTGACTTCCTGTCATGTCACAGGCCATGCAGAGTGCTATGTAATTTGAGAGCAAGTGGCAGACACTGCATTTTGGGAAGCTAGGATTAGAGTCGTGTGTTTCTCTCTATGTGCAGTGTTGGGTAAGCCCAACTCCCCTAATTGTTGGGCCATGGCAGTTAAAGCTCTTTATGCCAAGCACCATCCAAGTTTCAATCTTCGATTTATTAGTTAAGGTGCAACAGTAGACAACACTACTTGTTTAAAACTAAGTAAGGCTCTTTGTGATTGTGCAAGGGAGGAGAGGGTACAATATTTTTTCTGCAGTATTGTTGCTGCAATTTTCTCAGGTTTGGAGACATTGAAATAGGAGGGATCAAACCACTAGTCTTTGCAAAACTGAATAATTATTTTTGTGTCGACATCAGTGCCCAAATAACACCTACCTGCAATGTGCATGTAACATCCTGCTAAGGGGACCTGGTCTCAGTTCAGGCTAGCCACACAGGTAAACTAGGTGCTTCTGTCCCATTTGGGGCACCCACAATCTAAGTGAGAAAGATATAATACCTAGGTGGATGCATATCAGATGCTGTAATCAAGGTTTAAGGGGCACAGCTAGATATGTAAAAATGTTTTCTTTTTTCAGAAAAAATGGAAAGTTTGGAAAGTAGTTTTATTACACTGGAAACGTGAAACACAGTGTATATATGTAACAGCATCATGCTTGAAATAAAAGTATAGATTACTGAACTGAACTTCCTTTTTTATTACAAATGGAATATTAAGGCCTGTATATGTTAAAACATTTCAATTATACATTACACGAGAACAGGTAACCACCCCTCTTTCCATCATAATAATGTAACAGCTTCCTGCCAATATGCATTTTCAGTTATTGACAATGCTGATCCAGAAGCAAAAAATGCTCTGGCAAGAACTTGATGGATGTTCTGATTTTCAGGTGTAATTTTCTCTGTAAATTAAGGTATTGTGTATTTTTGTGAGGTGGCAGTTTGTAAAACTTTCCTACTTGAAGATGCTACTGGTGACAAAACAAGCTTTTCTTTAATAAACCAAGGCAACTAAGGTCGGCGTCAGAAATTCGGAAATTAACAATGTACCTCCAAGTCAGGAACTGAACTCTATATTGGGTACCTACTGCGAGTTGGTCCCTTTAAAGGGTGATAATTAATCGGAGGTAAGGTAGTGACTATGTTATGGGTTTTTGTTGTAGAGGTGCACGTGATTGTCTAGATACCAAGAGGTGCACAGAGAAAGCCCCTTGGAGTGTGTTGAACCTGTAACATTGAGCAGGTGCCCTCCAAGAGAAAGCAAATAACTGATGGTAAGGAGATATGCAAAATACCTTTCTGGCAGTGTGTACAGTATTGTAGTTTTGACCTTTACTACCCTCCCCTACAAAATCTTGCATGGTTACCCTGTGTCTACTATTTTATTTAGCCATGCTATGTGGAGTTAGAATTAAACAATCTCCAACTTTGGCAAACTCTAACGTGGTTCGGGAGGTGTAACGCATTTACGATGACACTGCTCTCACAGATTTTATATCTAATGCAAGCAATACCAATTAAACTACCTCAAGCCTTTTTTCGTTGTGTCGGACACTTTTAACGGAATTTCTTTGGCGTAATAAAACTGTTAGACTTCGTTACTCACTGTTAGTTCTGCCTAAATTCTCGGGGGGGGGGGGGTGATTGACCTACCTGACTTAATCTCATACTATCGAGATCTATATTTGTCTAGAGTGGTGGTATGGTGTGCTTCCTCGCAGACCAAACCCTGGGTACAAGTAGAACAACAAGCTTCACCGATTGCTTTGTCTGCACTTCCCTGGGTCACTCATAAATATTATCGGAGATTAAAGAGGCACCCTACAATAAGGGCTACAATTTCAGTGGCCTCCCCTTCAGGACAGATTACTCCTGTAACAATACCGACCCCATCTGGCACCGGGGGGTGCGATCGTGCCCCCACCCATGGGAGGAGTGTAACATATATATACGTTACTCTGCCTGCCCGTGCTATTGTGCCGACGTATATGTCCATGAGGCGGCCGACAAGTGGATTATTTTACTGGCCCACAAATCTTCAATAGCAAGCCGTTTTCAAGAACAGGGTTATAAGTGTAAGGGTCCTGTGATAGGTACTGTCCGAGTGGAACTTGTGTGCTGAGGATTCAGGCAAAAACGTAGTCAGGCAGATAAGGTTGGCAACAGGTCAGGCAAAATGGTAAACAATGAAAATCAAGAGAGTGGTCAGGCAGGCAAAGGTCATACACGAGCTGGCGGTGAAGTACAAAATCAGCAGGCTAGAGAGTAGTTAGGGATTCAGGCAGAAGTTCAACACGATAATCAAGATCACAAGCAGTCAGAACACCCATGGAGCTAATCACAAACGGGCACTGAGAGATAGCATCACTTCCTATTTATGGGCTGCATTGATTGAAAATTGTCCACAGCTGACAGCAGCTGGGGCTAGTGAGTCCAAAGTAAGGCTTAATACTGCAAGGACATTTCCAAAAGTCCAGATCTCCTCTGTAGCACAACGGGTGAGGCTGCAGCTGTGGGACCAGGAAGATCCCGGTTCAAACACACCCAAGTACATGGCAATAAGCTAGCTAGGTGGTACAGGGTTCCAGCTCTACTCAATAAACTCTATCTGCAAACCTCTAACTTATGTTAGCTTTGCAAGAAAGAGCCAGGGACACTATTACATATTTTTTGGTTGTGCCCTTTAATTATACCATTTAGGAAATAAGTGGGGAACTGGATCAAACAATTGACGTTAGTGGACCTTGGTTCGGACCCTCCGGGATATCTTTTGCACTTAAATGCAATACCCCTCCATAAATATAAAAAGTCATTGGTAGTGCACATGCTGAATGCTGCTTGGGCATGTATTCTAGATTTATGGATGTCTACTACTACACCCCCTTTGAAACATTGGTTTTCTAGAATAGATGAAATTGGGACAATGGAAAACATGACAGCCTTATTTTATGGTATAGAGGAGGAATGTATGGAAACCTGGCAGCCATGGGCGACCTTTACTTGTACATCTCAGTATGTTGACTGCTTTCCTGTCTAGACTATATGGGTGGGCCTGGTTGGACGGGGTGGCTCTGGGGGAGGGTGATTGAAGTTGAGAAGCTCTTAAGATAGTTGGTGTTTTTTTTTCTCCTTTCTTTTTCTTTTCTTTTCTTTTCCTCTCCCGTTGGCCCCCAGGGGGTGGGGTCAGTGGAGAGACTTTCTTTTACCCTAGAGTAGAGAAGGGAAGGTATAATAAAGGAAGAATTTAAGCAGCGATATGAAAGGAATGCACTTTTGGTTAATGATAGTAGTAATATTCAATATTAGGCATATTTTGTGATTTTATATTCCTAAATTCCATCTATTTAGTGAGATGTTGCTGGTTTATTTGTTTTATTGTGTGGTCGGATGGTTAGATGTGTTCTCTATTCCTACACATGTCTATTCCTTCTCTTGTTATCGTTTATTCAAAGATTTTTTAAGTTATAAAAAAACATATAAAGAATTATATATATATATATATATATATATATATATAAAAAAATAATAATAATTAAACAATAAAGAAAATATCACAGGGCCTGAGCAGTATCAGTATGTGTACAGAATAAAAACTGATGATATTGTAAGTGTTTGTGTTTAATGTTAGATTTGATTTAATCAGATCATTTTTCAACTTGATTTCAACTTCTCAAATGATTCAAGAGCTAAATGAGTTGCTATGATTTACCATGTATTTACAATATCATTAATGAAAGTGACAATAACAATTTTTCAACCAAGTCAAAGTGATTACAGCACAGTCTTTATTCTGCATACAAGCTTGCCATGTAATTAGACGCAGTTGTGACTAGGAAATTATTTGACAAACAAAAGATTTAGTCCAAGGAAAAAGGGAATCAAGTACAGGAAAACCAATCATTTGATCTCCTGATATCTGCATGCATTTCATCATGTTTGAGTGTCTAAGCACAGCCAAATTTCACAATGATGCAACCAGCCTGAGCACTTCTCATGATCACATGGGTAGATTATTGCTCTGTATGGGCCATAAGGCTGGATTCACACTTTTGTAGTTTTAGTGCTTTTTACATTTTGCAGATTTGCACTACAGTCCAATTAACATGGTTTCCTATGGAACACGTTCTGTAGTGCAAATCTGCAAAATACAAAAAGCACAAAAAATGCATAGGTGTGAATCCAGGCTTATGCCTCATACACACGATCGGAATTTCCGATGGAAAAAGTCAGACGAAATTCAGACCGTGTGTATGCCCATCAGAGATATTCCATCGGAAATTCCGATGAATGCCATCAGAGTTTAAATATAGAACATGTTCTATTTTACTCCGATGGAATTCCATTTGAATTTTGATGTGCTTTTGGCCGGGCAAAAAGCTGTGTGTACGCGGCAGGTTGTTTTTCCTATTTAACCACTTCCATACAAGGCACATACGTACCTTCCCGCCCAAGCCAATTTTCAGCTTTCAGCACTGTCGCACTTTGAATGGCAATTGCGCGGTCATGCTACATTGTACCCAAACAAAATTGGCGTCCTTTTTTCGCCACAAATTCAGCTTTCTTTTGGTGGTATTTGATCACCTCTGCGATTTTTTTTTTTGCGCAACAACTAAAAAAAGACAAAAAAAATAGAAAAAAAAATACGTTTTTATTTTTTTCTGTTAATTTTTTTGTAAATAAGTAAGTTTTCTCTTTCAATTACGGGCACTGATATGGCGGCACTGATGAGATGGCACTGATGGACATCGATGAGGTAGTACTGACGGGCACAGATAAGGTGGCACTGATTGGTGGCGCTGGTATGCGGCACTGATGGGCACACATAGGCGGCACTGATGGGCACACATAGGCGGCACTGATGGGCACACATGGGCGGCACTGATGGGCACACATGGGCGGCACTGATGGGCACACATGGGCGGCACTGATGGGCACTCATGGGCGGCACTGATGGGCACTCATGGGCGGCACTGATGGGCACTCATAGCCGGCACAGATGGGCACTCATGGGTGGCACTTATGGGTGGCACTGATGGATACTAATGGGTGGCACAGATGGGCACTGATAGGTGGGCACTGGGCATGGATGGGCACTGTGGGGTGGCACTGATGGACACTGTGGGGTGGCACTGATGGACACTGTGGGGCGGCACCTATGTTGCCAGTCAGTGCCCACTGTGGGCACTGATTGGCATCTTTTATTTTTTTTATGTTTTTTTTTTTCAGCCTTTTTTTTTAGCTTTTTTTTTGGGGCATTTTTTTTAGTTTGCCCTTCCCTGGTGGTCCAGGGTGGGCTTCCCTGGTGGTCCAGTGTGGCGATCCGAGGGGGGGCTGCGCTGATAAACAATCAGCGCGAACCCCCCCTGTCAGGAGAGCAGCCGTTCGGCTCTCCTCTACTCGCGTCTGTCAGACGCGAGTGAGGAAGAGCCGTCAATGGCTCTTCTTGTTTACATCGTGATCAGCCGTGGTTGGACATGGCTGATCACATGGTAAAGAGACTCCGTGAGAGACTCTTTGCAGAGATCGGTGTTGCGGGGTGTCAGACTGACACCCCGCAACAACGATCGCCGCGATGCGCACCCCCGGGGGCGCGCGGCGGCTCAGAATCCTGAGGACGTCATATGACGTCCGGTCAGGATTCTACAACCACTTTGCCGACGTCAATTTGTCATTGGCGGGCGGCAAGTGGTTAAAGCTGTATATGCTGAAAAAGGCATTTTACTTTTTCAAAAGCTTTTGTTGTTTTAATTAGGTTTTATTTTAGTTATATTTACTGGGCCAGATTCAGGTACAGCTGGCGTATCTGTGCGGCGGCGTAACGTATCCGATTTATGTTTCGCCGCCGCAAGTTTTTCAGGCAAGTGCTTTATTCACAAAGCACTTGCCTGTAAAGTTGCGGCGGCGTAGAGTAAACCACCCGCCCAAGGAGAAATAATAATCAACCGCATAGATTGGCTGCCAAAAACGCTACACCTGCCTGATACAGTCCCAAGAGACACTATTGTCAGGATAATTTTTTTTCATGTTCGGGAAAATCTGATGCGTGCCACACGCAACCACTACCCCCAGCCATACACTGACTTGGCTTTTTAGGCTGACCTATCTAAACATACAATGCTGCAACACAAAAATATTGCAACTATTGCTAAACCCCTACGAAACCATCAGATACAATACAAATGGGGACATCCAGTTAAATTGATCATCACTAAGGATAACAAATCCCACTCTGTTTGCACCTTAGATCGTTCCAGGATATGCCCTGCTGCGACAATGGCATATCCTGGAACCACTGGAGGAAAGACAGCACACTTGCACTTCAGGCATGCGTAACACCAGTGATTGGGATGATTTTGACCCATCGGATGACATTACCACCTGATGCTACATAGCAATATCTAGCTTATGTGCAAGCCCTAGTTTGCCTGCTCGAGCCCAGCTTGTCAACCTTTCACCCCCAGTATTAGTCGCGGCACGTACTGCTCATGCAGTGTACTGCTTTATCTCTTTTTAGTACCTACCCTCCTCCCGGAAACACTGTACCCTTGTTAATTGCTTAAGTACTGACTTGTTCCTATTTCTTACAGCCTAAAGGTTAACACCCTCTCACCATCAGACAAGCTACTTCCTACACCTTCAGACGAACTCCTGAATCTGTGAATAATCCTTCAGAATATTTCTACAAAAGTAAGTCTCCCAGTATATACACCAGCACCTGCACATCCACTCGGCACAGAAGATATCATCTCCAGCTCACCTCCACACTAACAGCTATAACTAAACCCAATACTATATTACCACCTTTACCGACACTTACAACATGCCGATCAAAATACTGTCGCTCAATTTAAAGGGCTTAAATCACCCGGGGAAGAGGTACTCCCTCTGGTCCGAGGCCCACAAACTCCAAAGCAACATACTGTGTCTCCAAGAGACTCACTTTTGTCTGGATAAAATTCCAAATCCGTCCCATAAAAATTTCCTGCATATTTTCTTTGTAAACGCTCAAAACAAAACAAAAGGAGTAAGTGCTAATAGCGATCAAAGACACAGTAGCGTTTAAATTGATTTCTACTATCCACAGGGGAGGTATCTTATCCTAGTGTGCAAAATTAATAACACAACCTTTACTATCGTCAATGTATATACACCAAATACGCTTTCTATGCAAACTATTGAAAAAAGTACATAAGAAAAAATAAGGCTGTATGTTCCTCTGTGGGGACTTTAACGTCGATGGAAGGGTCTGGAGATAGGCTAAAGGATCCTCTGCTAGACATCATCGCCAATCTACACTGATCCCATTAATCCAATCTAACAGACTATTCAACATATGGGGATGTCACCATTCCATGGAATGAGACTATACCTTCTTCTCAAAACCCCACTGCACCTACTCAAGAATTGACCTGTTTCTAGGAGAAAAATAACTTCTACAAGATGTCATTAAGACAAAAATCCACACCATATCATGATCGAATCATACACCCATCTCCATGTGTTTAGGAGACAAAACCTCCAACTCCTTTGCCACCAACTGGAGCAATGATCCGTACCTAATGTCAATACCCACTAACACAACCTTAATACAAGAGCATCTTAAAGAATATCTTGACATCAATATGCCTTCAGTTAGCAACCCGACTATTCTATGGACAGCCCACAAGGCATTTATTTGAAGTGTACTAATCCAAATTAAAGCACAAGCGAATCGTCAAATGACGCAGCAATTAACAGAACTGTTAAATAAAATAGAAAAATTGGAAAAGATAAATAAATCAAACCCCACACAATTCACTAGCAATAATATCTTTCAGGCCAGGAATGATCTTAGATCTCTCCTTAACGCCAGACATGCCAAGCTATTACATTACCTCTCATGGGCTGGCAGAGCGGCAGCCTTTAAAATGATCACCCTCCTGAAACTCCTGTACCTCTATAGAGATTTACTCATACAGATCCCCAATTTATTTTTCAGTACAATTAAGAGTTTGCACAGTTCATATGTTTGGCAAAGTCGGAAGCCACGTTGTTCTTATACCATTATCATCAAACATAAAACTGCAGGAGGTATGAACTTCCCAGACACAAAAGTCTACTACATAGCAGTGATACAAAGTAGATCAAATCAGACCTTGGTTCACGCCCACATTCAACAAACAATGGCAATTTATAGAACAAGCTTTTGTACCCAAAGGCATTTTAAGCTCTCTTCTACTAGCTCAGACATCTCACCAGAAACAAAAAAAAATTAGACCACCCAATGATCTCTGCCACAATTGAGGCATGGCGATTTTTATTTCAAAACATATCTCTATCAGAAAACAGCCAATTCATATACCCTCCAGTAGAAGTATTCAAATTCATACTCCCGATCTATCTCTCAAACACTGGTCACAAATACATCTCCCACTGCAGGAAATAACGCACAATGACCAAATCCTCCCATTCCAAACCATACAATCTAGACACCTCATACCAACACAAGGTGTGCATACTTACAGACGCATATCCTCATACCTACAAAAAAAAAAAATAATCCCAACAGCTAAAATTCCTACCAAAGCATGGTCTTTCTGGACATCCAACTCTCCCAAAATGAAGGGAATAACTCTTACGTACAACCTACTACAGAGCAAAGGCATGTTTTTTAAAACATCCACGTACCAGAGATGGGAAAGAGATTTACAGTCTTCCTTCTCGGTTTCCCAATGGCGCAATGCTATACGACATAACCACAGGGCTTCCAAATGCATTAACTAGTGGGAATTATCACAAAAAATCCATCAGAGATGCATAAATTCGCAATCCTAGACGAAAACTCATGTTGGAGGGGCTGTTCCCTCAAGGGCTTCCTAATCCATATTCTATGGGAATGTCCACACATCTATCCCTTCTGGAGTAAAAGTATTCTCCTCGATATCAAATATCACAGGTATTATCTCCAAACCCACTCCATCCCTAGCCATCCTAAGTATAGGAATAGAATCCTTCCCACACTAATTCAAAACCCTAATAATACATATTCTGTTTGCAGCCAGATACTTATAATGCGCAAATGGAGAATTTCCTTAATCCCTAACATCTCGGATGTTAAAATCCAACTGAATCGAATTAAAGAATAAAAATGTACCTCTGCCTTACAATACAACAACTTTGCAAAATACACCAACTCCTGGAAGCCTGAATATCCAAGGGTGATTGAGGGTTATACTTTCCGCCTTTTTTTCTTTCTTTTTATAATTCATACTCTGAAATCTTTTGGGACTGAGTTTGTTCAGACTGAATTAACAGACTGTATCCTATTGTTCGTTCATGTATGTACACCTGTTATCCATAGTGCAACAATGTGTTTTTTCCCTGTAAATGTAAATCCTAATTAAAATCATCTTGAAAAAATATATATATAAAAAAATTACATTCACTAATTTAACATCTTTAACCACTATACTACCAGCCGCCGTCAATTGACGGCAGCAAGGTAGCTCAGTTATTCTGACAGGACGTCATATGACGTCCTCGTCTTTTAAAGCTGATAGGGGGGGCGCGCACCCGTCGCGTTACTGGGAACACGATGCGTGTGCCCGGCGGCCACGATGGGCGCCGGCAACCACGATTGCCCAGTTACTGAGCAGGACTGTGGATCTCTGTGTGTAAACACAGAGATCCATGTCCTGTCAGGGAGAGGAGACCGATGCTGTGTCCCTTGTACATAGGGACACAGATCGGTCACCTTCCCAGTCAGTCCCCTCCCCCTACAGTTAGAATCACTCACTAGGCTACACATTTAACCCCTTCCTCGCCCCCTAGTGTTAACCCCTTCCCTGCCAGTCACATTTATACAGTTATCAGTGCATGTTTATAGCACTGTTCACTGTATAAATGTGAATGGTCCCAAAAATGTGTTAAAAGTGTCCGGAAAAAAATCGCAGATCGCCGCCAAAAAAAAATCATAATTATGTCCCCTATTTTGTAGGCGCTATAACTTTTGCGCAAACCAGTCACTATACGGTTATTGCGTTTTTTTTTTTTTTACCAAAAATATGTAGAAGAATACGAATCGGCCTAAACTGAGAACATTTTTTTTTTATTTTTTTTTAAATTGGATATTTATTATGGCAAAAATTAAAAAATATTGTGTTTTTTTTCAAAATGTACTCTCTTTTTTTGTTTATAGCGGAAAAAATAAAAACCGCACAGGCGATCAAATACCACCAAAAGAAAGCTCTATTTGTGGGAAAAAAATTTGTTTGGGAGTCACGTTGCACGACCGCGCAATTGTCAGAATGTGTTCATACAAGTTTCCCACAACTTTCACCCAATAGAGGCTCTTCTCACTTAATGACCAGGTTCTGTTCCAGCGACCAGGTTATTAAACAAATTGGTCATTAAAAGAGGAGTCACAAGTAATCAATATTTTAAGCATTGTTCACGACTGTACTATATTCTAAAAAAAAGGTCTAAACACAAAACTCCAACTCAATAACTGTGTTCTGGACTTATGCAAATTAAAACAATGACATATAAACAACAAAAATCCTACAATACAATGATGTACAGTGCCCCAGAAATAAAATTAAGAGCTGGTCATAAGTCTGAGTGGTCGTTAAACAGGTGAGTCATAAACGAGGAGACACATGTTTTTTCTATTTATGTACAATTTATATGTAAAGTGCTGCATAAATTGAGGGCACTATATAAGTACCTGAAATAAATAATTAGAAAAAATGTGTGAATACCGTATGAACATCGTATGATTCTTTGGTGATGACATAAATAAACTCCTAAGATCATATAATGTATCACATTTAAAAAATTATTTTTTTTAGGTCTATCAATAAATAGCTGCACATTATTGCATTTATAAATCACATTTACTTGAACAAAGTATAACAAAATGTAGAGAAATCTTTTAACAAAGACAATTCTCAGACATTTCAAACACTTACAAAATAACAGCAACCTTTCCGTGAGTGCTGCTCCTCTGCCAATCCCTTCACTGGCTTTCCCTACCCCACCGTATAAAATTCAAAATGCTAACCACAACATACAAGGCCATTCACAGCATCGCCCCCATCTACATCACCAACCTCATCTGCAGATATCACCCAAATTGTTCCCTCTGCTCCTCCTAGGACCTCCTGCTCTATAGCTCCCTTGTTACCTCCTCCCATGCTCGCCTTCTGGACTTTTTCAGAGCCTCTCCCATCCTCTGGAACTCCCTTCCCCGGTATGTTCGATCAGCCCCTACCCTGTCCACCTTTAGGAGATCCCTGAAAACTCATTTATTCAGGGAAGCCTATCCCACACCCACCTAACAACTGACGCAGAGCCACCCCATCAAATCATTATCTGCAGCTATTATCTTTTGTACCACCCCCACCCACCACCCTTTAGAATGTAAGCTCTACAAGCAGGGCCCTCCTGTGCCTTCTGTGTTGAACTGTACTGTAAGTGTGCTGTCCCCCTCTACATTGTAAAGCACTGCGTAAACTGTTGGCGCTATATAAATTGTGTATAATAATAATGATAATGTAAGTAAAACATGTGATGCTTCTTTAAAGAGCTACAATTCCGATTTCACACAGCCACACCCATACAGACAAGTACTCCATGAGAGCCTTAGCATGCAACAGACTCTGGGACAAAACCTGGGTCAGGTTTATCAAAGTGAGTATTGAGGTGACGTGAACCTATGTTTATTCCAAACATCCAATCCAAACCACAAATAAACTCCACTTCTCTTTATACTTTATTAAAAAAGGTCAAGGTTTGCTTAATTTTATTCTTTAGTAAATTAAGCCCAACAACTAAAGAAATACATGGGAAGCTGTTGGACACTTGGGCTGCTGAGAAATGTGCCCAATAAATACGTACTAGTCCATTACATCTCAGAGAAATTGTGTGTATGGGAGATTTACTCACCCAATGAATACCTTAGAACTCTGTTTTAGAAACAAAAATGTTATTAGGCAGGTCCTCTTTTTTTCCTTGTCAATATATCTTTATTGAACAGTATTAAAGACAAGTGTACATTTGGGAACAGTAATAATAAAATTAAATGGTATTGAACAGAAAGTATTTCCGTATCTAGCCTGTTTACAAATAATAACGTAAGTAAATTCGATAGAGGTGGCCCTATAATTAGCCTTTCCCTCCACTTATGGCATAAGAATTAAACAAAATGATAATCAGGAGCATAGAGGTGTTAAACCTGTCTATACTAAAAACTAATAACAGTCCAGGAATTGTGGCTAAGTGCTACTGGCCCTAGGATCTATAGCATACTTTGCTTCTTCTAAGGCTTCCTGAGTAGCGCGTGGCTACAAATTTACTAAGTTACTTCATGACTATCCTTATACATCTAATTAGTTTGGTAAAGATGGGTGCTTAAGGAAAAAAAAGAAAGAAAATCGGTCTTGGGTGAGTAGAAGAAGATGTGAGGGAAATGGAAAAAGGAAGTAAAAAGGAAGAGAAAAAAGAAAAAAAGGGGGGGAGGAGGGAGGCAAAGAGGGGTCTGCGGGGTCAGAACAGGAGTCTACCAACCTTGTGCATATCAATGAGCCGGACACCAACTAGATGACTGGGCTACCATGGCTTGAGTACTTCTCCATTAAATGTGTTTTGTGTTCAGGGCCGGCGCTACCACTAGGCGAAGTAAGCAGCCGCTTGGAGCGCACTACCACCTAGGGCGCAAGCGCCAGCTGCGAGTGGGACAGATCAGCAGGGGGATCGGAGCACACTGAGAGCTCCAGAGAGAGAGAGAGAGATGAGCTGGGCGTATCACAGACAGCTCTGACATCTATCCCCTCCCCTTGCTGCCCACACAGCCAGTTAGAGGAGAGGAGCTGCTTTTACTCCTCCCCTCCTCTCCTTGTGTCTGCCCCGCCCACTCTCCCCGGCATACAGGGGATGTGGGCGGGAATTTTTAAGCACAGCAAACAGAAGGGAAAGATGGAGGAGTGTGATATCCATCCAGTGAGTGAGTACACTGTACACTGATGTAGGGGTGGCCTTCATTCCCTTCTCTCTCTCTCTCTCTCTCTCTCTCTCTCTCTCTCTCTCTCTCTCTCTCTCTCTCTCTCTTCACCTTTCTTTCTTTCTCTCTCCCTATTATCTGTCTATCTATCTGTCAGATTATCTATCTATCTATCTATCTATCTATCTATCTATCTATCTATCTATCTATCTATCTATCTATCTATCTATCTATCAGATTATCTATCTATCTATCTATCTATCTATCTATCTATCTATCTATCTATCTATCTATCTATCTATCTATCTATCTATCTGATTATCTATCTATCTATCTGATTATCTATCTATCTATCAGATTATCTATCTATCTATCTATCTATCTATCTATCTGATTATCTATCTATCTATCTGATTATCTATCTATCTATCTGATTATCTATCTATCTATCTGATTATCTATCTATCTATCTATCTATCTATCTATCTATCTATCTATCTATCTATCTATCTATCTATCTATCTATCTGATTATCTATCTATCTATCTGATTATCTATCTATCTATCTATCTGATTATCTATCTATCTATCTATCTATCTATCTATCTATCTATCTATCTATCTATCTATCTATCTATCTATCTATCTATCTATCAGATTATCTATCTATCTATCTATCTATCTATCTATCTATCTATCTATCTATCTATCTATCTATCTATCAGATTATCTATCTATCTATCTATCTATCTATCTATCTATCTATCTATCTATCTATCTATCTATCTATCTATCTAATTATCTATCTATCTATCTATCTATCAGATTATCTATCTATCTATCTATCTATCTATCTATCTATCTATCTATCTATCTGTCTGTCAGATTATCTATCTATCTATCTATCTATCTATCTATCTATCTATCTATCTATCTGTCAGATTATCTATCTATCTATCTATAGATAGTATCTGTCAGATTATCTATCTATCTATCTATCTATCTATCTATCTATCTTTCTTTCTTTCTTTTTCTCTTTCTTTCTTTCTCCTCCCTTTCTTTCTTTCTTTCTTTCTTTCTCCTCCCTTTCTTTCTTTCTTTCTCCTCCCTTTCTTTCTTTCTTTTCTTTTCTTTTCTTTCTTTCTCCTCCATTTTTTTCTTTCTTTCTTTCTTTCTTTCTTTCTTTCTTTCTTTCTTTCTTTCTTTCTTTCTTTCTTTCTCCTCCCTTTCTTTCTTTCTTTTCTTTCTTTCTACTCCCTTTCTTTCTTATTTTCTTTCTTTCTTTCTTTCTTTCTTTCTTTCTTTCTTTCTTTCTTTCTTTCTTTCTTTCTTTCTTTCTTTCTTTCTTTCTTTCTTTCTCCTCCCTTTCTTTCTTTCTCCTCCCTTTCTTTCTTTTTTTCTTTTTTTCTTTCTCTTTCCTTTCTTTCTTTCTTTTTCTTTTTTTTCTTTTCTTTTTTTTTTTTTTTTTTCTTTCTTTTTCTTTTTCTTTCTTTCTGTCTTTCTCCTCCCTCCCTTTCTTTCTTTCTTTCTCCTCCCTTTCTTTCTTTCTTACTTTCTTTCTATCTATCTATCTATCTGTCAGATTATCTATCTATCTATCAAAATTAGGATTCGCCTAGGGTGTCAAAGATCCTTGCACCGGCCCTGTTTGTGTTACATAATCCAGCCAGGGCTTCCATACGCTTTCAAATCTGGTGATTGTGTCAGCTTCAATAGCAGACATCTTGGCATATACCATAGCAACGTTCATTCTGTTAATAACTTCATTCAAGTGTAAGTTTGGAGATTTCCAGGGTTTCGCTATAGTCTGTTTAGCTGCCGTTAGAAGCTGGTTTGTCAAAGTAAAGTGAACGTGCGGGACATTAACCGGTTTTAGGTTAAGTAAGGCCGTTTTTGGGTCCATGGGGATCGTTTTATTCGTGAGTACATTAATTATTTTAAATATCTCTGACCAGAATCTCTGAACTATCGGGCACAACCACCAGGTATGAATGTAAGTCCCCCTATTTGCGCAATCTCTGAAGCATAATTCTGAGTAGTTACTCGAGAATTTGGCTACCCTAGAAGGGACCAAGTACCACCTGGAAAGTACCTTAAAGTTTGTTTCTGCCGCTAGAACGTTAATCGACATTGTTTTGGTATTGTTCCATATTTGACCCCATTCCTCCGAACTCAGCTCCTCTCCCAAATCTTCTTCCCATTTATGGACATATGGTATTTTGTTATTGCTCGAGTTCGAGAGCAGAAGGAGGTACAATGTGGATATAACTTTTCTAGCGTGCGGGTCATTATTGCATATGGTTTCAAAAGCAGATAGTCGGTTGTTGACTATTGTCGTACATGCTGTGGGTTGGAAGAAATTCTTTATCTGTAGATATCGAAAGATTTCCTTGGGGGGTATTCCATACAATTTGTTCAAGGATGGGAAGAGGATTATTGTTGTCGAGTCGAAGAACCTATATTTCTGTGTACAATCTCGATCCACCCATTCTGTAAAGGATTTAGGGGAGACCCAGGCTGGGTAAAAAGCTGGGTTTTTGATGAAAGACAGCAGGGGGGTTAAAGGGGACATCAGGAGATGTTTATTTTTTACTTTGTCCCATAGGGATAATGTGTGTTTTGTGATGGGATTATTTATGTGTTTCCGTTGTTTTGGGGTGACCCATAACAAATTCGAGGTTGAGATGGGATCACTTTCTATTGCTTCAATTGACACCCAGATCGGTGCTTCTTGCTTGGCGTGATATTTAGTCAGAATAGCTAATTGCGCGGCTTGATAGTATTTTGCAAAATTGGGGAAACCAAGCCCCCCGGCTGTCTTTGGGAGGTGTAAGATTTGTGGTTTGATCCTAGGTTTGGAGGGCCCCCAGACAAAGGAGGAGACTCGTCTTTGGACAATCCGCAGGAAATGTGCAGGTACTGGTATAGGAAGCACTCTAAAGAGGTACAGGAGTTTGGGTAAAATGGTCATTTTTATGGCTGAGACTCTTCCAAACCAAGAAAGAGGGAGTTGTGTCCAGGATTTCATTAAGTTTGTCAGCTGCTTCAGGAGAGCTGGATAATTACAGCTATAAAGATTTGAGACGTCAGCGGTCAAGTGTACTCCCAGGTACGGGATGCTTTTGACTGGCCATTCGAATGGGAGGCCCACTTTGGCGGCCGATAGTTCTGTATGAGAAAGGGAGATGTTGAGTGCTAGGCATTTTTTGGGATTTATTGCCAAACCAGAGATTGACGCGAATTGATGTAGGATTGGGAGTAAGTTGGGCCCCGAGACTTGAGGAGAGGAAAGAAACAACAAAATATCATCAGCGTAAAGGCATAACTTATGCTTTACTCCCCCTAATTCAACACCAAGCACCTTGGGGTCAAGTCTTATCTTTTGGGCTAGGGGCTCAATCAGAAGGGCAAACAGTAACGGGGATAACGGGCAACCCTGTCTGGTCCCCCTTTGGATATCAAACATTTCCGACTTGTAGCCTGCATATTTCACATATGCTTTCGGGTTTTGATAAAGTTGCAGAACCCAGCTTATAAAGTTGGGGCCGAAGCCCCATTTTTTCAGTGCAAATTCCATATACGACCATGAGACTGAGTCAAATGCCTGTCTGACATCCAAAGAGAGAAAACAGGCAGGGATCTTCCTTTTTTTAGCTATACATGCCAACAGGCTTGCTCTCCTGATGTTATCGCTTGCTTGCCTGCTGGGCATGAAGCCTACTTGGTCCCGGTGAATCAAGGATCCTATTGTTTTGTTTAGCCTATTGGCCAATATTTTACCGAGTAACTTCACGTCTGTGTTTAGCATGGATATCGGACGGTAGTTGTCACATAGGGTTGAGTCAGAGTGTGGCTTGGGTATCATGCAGATAGTGGCTGTGAGGGACTCCTGCCTAAAGGATTTCTGGCTCAATAAATCATTGAAGGCCACCACCATCATTGGGGAAAGTTGATTACTAAACGTTCTATAGTATCTCGCGGTGAATCCATCCGGGCCCGGACGTTTATTTAATTTTAGCTCTTTAATGGCGCACATGACATCTTCTTGCGTGATTGGTGCATCCAACAAATTTTTGTGTGATTCATTTAGTCGAGGCAATTGCAAATTGGTAAAAAAGGCATCCGCTTCCCTTTCGCTAAAAGAGTTTGATTCTGTGTACAGTTTTTTAAGATGTGTGCTAAATTTTTGCACAATTTTGACTGGGTTACTAGAGAAGTTGCCATTTGTTGTTTTAAGATGTATCGGTTTATAGTTTTTATTGATGGAATTGAGCGATCTCGCAAGAAGAGTGCCTGATTTATTGGCTTTATTATAGAAAGAGTGTTTGCGTCTAAGTATCATCTTATCAGCCGTGTCCGTAAGAAATAGGTCTAATTCCGTTCGTGCTTTGTCCAGCCGGGATTTTGTCACGGGTGTGTGACTGTGTTGGAAGGCCATGAAGGCTGTCTCATGTTCTTTCTCTAATTTGTGGAATAATTGTTTCCGCTCCCTTTTAAGGATCCCCATTTGCCTTTGTATTTTCCCCCGTAGCACTGGTTTGTGTGCCTCCCAGAGCGTAAGCGAGGAGACATCGGGTGATGTATTAAGTGTTATATACTCGTCTAAATCTTGTTCTATTATTGTCCTATAGGAGGGATGTTTAAGAATAATGTCAGGTAAATACCATGTCGGGTCTTGTTTTTTGGGGATCATAGAGGATAGGACAGTGAGGACTGCATTATGGTCGGACCACGGAATTGGAATGATGCTTGAGTCCAGGACTTCTGGCAGCATGCCAATCGACAGAAATATATGGTCTATGCGGCTAGATGATTTATGGGGGTTCGAGTAATAGGTATAACCACGTTTGGTGGGGTTTGTTTCCCTCCATGAATCCGCTAAATTATATTTTGCCAGTAGGCTGGAAAGGTTCCATTTATTCTGGTGGGACGGGGAAAAGGGCGTTTTGTCAAGAAAAGGGAGGAGAACTTGATTAGAGTCTCCACAGATGAAGATGGACCCAAATTTATGTGCGTTTACTACTTGCAGGAGATGCGACATAAATGGTAGGGGATTTAAATTAGGTGCATAGTATGAGACTACTGTTATTGCGTTGTCCAATAAATGACCAGTTAGGATGAGATATCGGCCCTCGGGGTCTATGATTTCTGATTTAATAGTGAATGGCGTAGATCTGTGAAATGCTATAAGGGTACCTCTTTTTTTGGATTGGGCTGATGCAGTGTAAACCTGTGGGTAGGAGGCGTGGAAGAACTTAGGGGTCGTATTAGGGGTGAAATGTGTCTCCTGTAAACATAAAATGTGCGCTTTCTTGGTTTGGAAGTATCTGAAAGCTTTAACTCGTTTCTGCGGTATGTTTAAGCCCTGCACGTTCAAGGTTAATACATTTAGGGGAGCCATGGTAGCCTAACCATCATGTGCTTCTTACCTTGGTGTCCTGCGCATCGACATCCCGAACTGAGCCCCGCAGACTGGGGAGGGGGAGGAAAGGGGGGGTAACTGAGAACGATAGCCTTCAAAGAAAAAGACAAAACGTTATAAATGAACAAAACAATGCACAAATCAACAAACAACGTGCATACAAATCTGGCCCGTGATCGGGGGGGGAGAACCCGATCAGGGGAAAAGGGGGTCCACGTCTGATCCTCGCAGGTGGTTGCGGAGACCAGAGGGGAACCAATGGTGGCGCATGTGGGTTCCGTGCCCTGGAGACCCGCTGCCTAAAACATTTTTGCAAGTATCCCGAGAGGATACTATGTATAAAGAACTATAAATATATACAAGTAGTTAGCTAGGTGAGATGACCTGTCAGGGGAAGATGTCCAGCTTTTAGGAAGGAGGGGGAGTGGATGCTGTGACATTCTTCCTTGTGGGCATTAAACGCTATGGGGATCCCTCCATTCTGCTTAATATTAAGGGTTATCGTGGGACTGTCTGATCCCAGGTAACACAGAGGGTAGTTGACTAATGGTAATAGTGGACTGGATGATAGTTGATATAGGAAGCTCTGAGGAAAATTAGATAAAGTAAGAGGAAAGTGAGAAAAGAGATATGTAAGGTGGGAATCAATCTGTATACTATGCTTACTAGCCCTCTGAAGGGGAGAAGCAGTGAGATAGACCTACATTGAAGGGATTAGGAGCATCTATTGCTTTTGATGGCGACATGTATGGCCTTAGACCTTATGGCATATATGTGATATGTGGAAAGAGAAGAGAGAAAGAAAGAGAGAGAAAGTAAATACATTTAATGACAGAGTCCAGAGCTGCTGCTCTATTCAAATGGTACATCTGCAGAAAGGATTCAAGTCGGTGTGCCATGAGGTAAGTAAAATGCATAAGCTCTTAGGTATCAGTCCATCGTGTCTTCTTGATCCTGCTGTTGTTCCACGAATCTGCCACGCTTATGCAGCTGTTGAATACCGTTGCCCTGGTTTTGTTGCGGTGAGCTATCGCGTGGGGAGTTAGATGCCGATCTTCTTCGTGCAGCTGTCGTTGTCGGTGGGGTCTCTATTATTTTAAAGTCAATCAGTGCTTGGTGAAGCTGTTCTGGGGTCCTGCACACAATTTTCGTGCCTTGATAAGTAAAGCGCAGGGAGAAGGGGAAGCCCCATTGGTACCTAATGTGGCGTTGCTGCAATTCCTGTAATAGGGGTCTCATTGCTCTTCTCTTATTGATTGTGAGTTGCGATATGTCCGCAAAGATTTGGTAGTCGTGTCCCTGAAAAGAGAGCTTGTTTTTCTCCCTGGTGTTCTGAAGGATTAGCTCTTTAGTCTTATAGAAGTGAAATTTATCTATGATGTCCCTCGGGGGACCATCAGCTTTCCTCTGAGTTAAAGCGCGGTGGACTCTGTCCATTTCCAGCCTGTCAGCTGGTATCCCAGGCAATATTTCCTGGCACAGCGCTAACATTGTGCCATTCAGATCAATGATGGATTCAGGTATACCTCTAAATCTTAAATTAGACCTCCTGGCGCGGTTCTCAAATTCCTCCAACTTACTCTGCAGTGTTAAGTTCTCCTCTTTAAGATTTTCAATTTCAGATATGCAGTCCTGAGTAAAAATTTCTATTTCGTCCACTTTAGACTCAAGAGCATCCGTGCGATTACCAAGCTCTCTGATTTCTTTAGTGAGCTTAGTTGTAATCTGATCTGAGGTATTCTGCAGTGCCTTGTGAAGCATTTTCTCAAATTGTCTCATTATGCTGTTAGGGACCGCTGTCCCTTGAGTTATTTGTGAGGTACCATCCTGCGCTACATCCTCCTCTTCACTGTCTGTGGCGGTGCTCCTCAGGGAAGCCATCTGTTTAGATGCTTTAGCTGAGGTGGATTTAGATTTTCCTGAGGTGAGGGCATCTGAGGAGACTGGCGCCTTTTTCAGAGCAGCGCTCTTAGGATGCTGAGCGCCGCTGCTGCTATGTGCTTTCCCTCTGCCTTTTGTGCCGTTTAACACCATTTTGGTGTCAAAATGTTCTCTCACCCTTCAGTTAGCCTTTCCTGCGGTTTTCCCGGCTCTCACCCGCTCCGTTCCTCCGTTATTTGCGGGTCTTTTCCAGTCACGGTGCGGAGCTCTAGTCAGGCATGACCGACCCGCTAGGCTCCGCCCACCTGCCAGGTCCTCTTTTTTTAATAATTTTCTGTAAGGGCAATGTTTAGATAAATCTGGAATTTGTATTTCAATGCACAGTAGGGAGCACTGAGATGACACCCAGGTAACTTGCTCTTACATTTATTAAAGTGTTTATATATTCCACCATTGGTGCCTTCTTCAATTAGAGTAGGACTAAATAGTACAGAAGTGTGGCAATGCAACTTAAAACATACAGTACATCAAATACTTAAAGACTTTGCAGCTGGAAACCTTAACAAAGCTTTCTGAACACTTCTCTGTACAGTATAAACTGAAAATATCTTTCTCTTTAACTACATTTTATAATAGCTGGTAGCAGTTGGTCACATTCAACTTCATTTTTTTCTGTATTTTTTAAGACATTTTGTAGCTTGCCTAAACCATAGCTTCAATTTTAATGAGTTTTGGGAACATACCCCAGAATTTATATTAACACAGGTAGCACAGTCACCCTAATTCAGTCACCATATGCCTTGACACATTCCAAGGAGATTGGATTAAAGGAGAAATAGGGCTAATGCTTTCTTGACACTACACTAAAGCCCTGTGCACACGATCGGTTTGTCTGATGAAAACGGACCGGTGGACCGTTTTCATAGAACAAACCGATTGTGTGTGGGCCCCATCGGTTTGTTTTCCATCGGTGAAAAAAAATAGAAATAGAAATAACGATCGTCTGTGTGGAAGTCCATCGGTCAAAAATCCATGCATGCTCAGAATCAAGTCGACACATGCTCGGAAGCATTGAACTTAATTTATCTCAGCACGTCGTAGTGTTTTAAGTCACCGCGTTGGACACGGTCAGATTTTTGACTGATGGTGTGTAGGCAAGACTGATGAAAGTCAGCTTCATCGGATATCTGATGAAAAAATCCATCGGATTAGATTCCATCAGATATCCGATTGTGTGTACAGGGCATAAGACCCCTTTCACACAACAGGCATTTTAGTGCTAAAAATTGCGCCTGTAAACTGCCTCCCCAGTGTGAAAGCCTGAGTGCTTTCACAGTGGGACAGTGTACTTGCAGGATGGAAAAAAAGTCCTGCAAGCAGTGTCTTCGGGACAGTGCGGAGATGTATACACCGATGTATACACCGCTCCTGAACCGCCCCTGCCATTGAAATCAATGGGCTGCCCTGCCCCTTTTCTATGGGGTTAAAAACGCTAAAATGTGGGGCGCTTTACCGATAACTTGGCCTGCGTCCCAGTGTAAAAGGGCTCTTAGTTCTGAAATCCTGTGACCCAGATTAATCCGACAGCAGGCTCATTAACCCACCACTATTTGCTCATAAGCGCAGTGGTAGGAACACCGAAAGGGCGGATTTATCTTTGTTACCATTATTTACATAAAGTCTGTAGTTTGACTGATGTCACTCAGCCAGTCCAGGCTCTGGAAGGATCACAACTTCAATGTCGATATCTAGTCAGATGCCTGAGCGGCAGCTTGGTCAGCCCCTCAACGCGCTGGTGAGAGCTTGAGTCAGCTGCCCTATTTGCCCCGCGTTAAAGACGGCCCTGAATACTACATCCTAGATCTCCTGCTCTTGGTTCTGTAATCTGATGTCACATTAATAAGTGCATAGAATGCATAGGGAAAGTCACTTTGCTCACAGCATCTTACTTGTGCAGCACTATGCTCTGAAGTATGTTATTGGTACTCTACTGTCACCAAACACAACACATATCACACACTGAGCAGAAAAGAGGGGGAGAGATAAGATAGGGGCAACAGCCACAGCTTGCACTGGGGTCCTGGTATAAACAACTTTACCACTGCCTTCAGTACTCAAGAACTTACATATTGCCATTGATGGATATGACTAATATGTTAATGACTGACTTTCCAAGGAAGTGAAACAAAGTCGTATCAAGCAAGGTGTATTGTAAAATGTATGCAACTGTAAAAAAAATAAAGTCAAAACAGTACTGTAGTGTATATTAGTGTGGCCTTTCTCCAAACACGTTAGTCAGCAGGATCTAAATTGAGCCTGCTTTGTTTTCTCTGAAAACAGCTGGCCATGCTGTACTCTGGTTTATCTGAGCCATTTACTTTACTTACTGTGTTCAGAAAATGATGTAATGCTAAAAAATGGTAATTCCTATTGCCGATGAATTGTAGTGAAATAAACCAACTTAAACAAAAGTTTTATGTTTTTTTTTTTTTTCTTTTCGAAGGAAGAACAGATGTTGTACTAAAGAAAGTGATGATAATGTTAGACTATGAAAACTTTGTAAAAGCAGACTTTTTGTCACATTAACAGACTTGGCACACATTCAAGAGTTCCTAATGTCATTAGAACTCCATCCTATTGTATTGGTAATAAACTCACTAGAGCTTTTTTTTTTTTTTTGCTGCGCTTGTTTTTATTGTCGCAAATGATTGCTAGAATACTTACCCCTGCTGCTAATTGAAGAGCAAGGCAAACTTAAATATCTACACCTCCCTACCTCTACATAGACTTCAGAGCCTGAGCAAATAACAACCTCATTACTTATTCAAAAAAGCTCTTTTTGCTGCAGTATTTTTCTCTTTTCTTTTTCAAGAGTAGAAATTAACATACTGCTGGGCTGCCACTGAGATTTCGACAGCTGGAAAGTATCTCATTCATTATATACATTCCAGTCCATTATGAACACCCCACATTGTACAAGAGCACATGCTCGACTGTAAGCAGTACTTAAATCAAATGGGTGTAAGGCTTGCCACCATGGGACAGTCTCGCTGGGTGGCTGCTATGGTATATTGATAGTAATTATTTATACATTTTGTAAGTTCAGGAAGATAAACTTTAACAATTGCCATGACAGGTTTTGATAATGGTGATGAGGTGGTTAAGCAAGAACTGTAAGTACTGGTACATATGCAAATGAATTTATTTCACTATAAGAACTATTTATTGTATAGCAATCTATAGGCTCTAGAATTAACCTAAATTTAACCTTTCAGTAACTAAATAAGTCAACATCCTTAGGTTCCTGTAAGATACCATTTATCATTTGCTGCTCTGCACAGTGTTCAATTAATCTGCATTTTCTTAAAAATACCAATAAAAACGATTGAAACAAAAGGCCACTCTTAAAGTGATTGTAAAACTTCAAATATTTTTTCTAAAATAACAAACACATTACATTTACCTCCTCTGTGCAATGGTTTTGCACAGAGTGACTCCGATCTTCCTTTTCTGGGGTCCCCTCCTCTTCTCGAGTGCCCCCACGGAGCTGATTTGGCAGCTGATTGGTTGCTATGCAGAGTTGCACCAGCAAAGATCTGGTGCAACTCTGCATAGAAACCAATCAGCTGCCAAAGCTTCATTGAACAAGCTAAAATAGAAGCTGATTGGCTACCATGCACAGCTACACCAGATTTTGTGTGCACCAGTTTTAGTAAATCTACCGCTATGTGTAGGCTAAAAGGTGTATCCTGGGGGGAACAGTGAGTGATGGTGATGAGGAGAAGGCATTTTTCTGTTTGTCCACCTTTGGTGATTGCTGAGACTAACATTGCAGCAAGTGACAAGGGAAAGAACAGAAATACAGAGCTGATCTGCATAGCTACATTAGAACATAAAGGCTAATGTACAGACCACAGGATTTACATGACTGTGAAATCTAGTAGGATAATTTTTGTTTAGGGAGTACAGTAGATGCTGCCTATGGTGATCTATTTAGGAGAAAATCCATACCTGCATGTTTTACACTTACATATGACTTGGCATTTATTCACATACTGTATAAAAATGTCATTCTACAATTTGGAAACGTTCTTGGCTGTGAAGCCTCTTAACATGGCAAAAGCCTTGCAATGCTTACTGATTGCTGCATATGCATGCTGTATCACGGAAGCTCAATAGGTGCTTCATGTGCCCAGAACTAATATATGGTTTGGTGTCAAACATGGGAGCATGCAGCGCAGCGATGAGTGGTGCGGTGTATCGGTCCGACACACCACATCTTTGATCTAGCTAAAGAGCCTATGATGTAGGCTCTTTACCATGTGATCAGCTGTGTTTAATCACAGAAAAACAAACCAAAGAATTGGAAAAAATACTACGCTGAACTAAAACAAGTGATTGAGAAAATAGCTGCCAGTACCAAAAAATTGTGGATACAAAATTAGAAAAGTGTTTAAATATGAGGTACGGTGCTAGAAAATTAATATTGATGATATCCAAAATTTCTATAAAAAAATTGGGAAAATATACAACATATATGTGCAAAATACGTGAGTGAAAAACAATATTTCAAAAACAAACATGTATGAAATAACAATGAAATCAAAACTAAATAATACACTATTTAAATGCATAAATAAGTGAACGTGGTTAACCACTGTAAATTAGCAAGAGTCCCAATAATCCACAACTGAATGTGCATAAGCCAAGGGAATTCTCCCTATATCTGAACTGTGTGGTAAAACCAAAACGTACACACTCCTTCCACCAGGGGGGACACCAAAGTGCTGTTATTGCAGTTTCCTTACCAGAAGCTGTGACCACAATCACAGCGGTCAGTATGTGCCTGGGGTGTTTAACGTCTCCCTGAAGACTCGTGGTTAAAACTGGACGTATGCAGACGATCGGATCAATAGTATCTCTCCTCCATGTGTTCAGCTTTGTGTTTAATCACAGTTGATCACATGTTAACCAGGAAGTGACGTTTATCGGCTTTCCTCCATTCGTGCTGACAAGGTGCGGGTAAAGGAGAGCCAATCAGTGGCTCTCCTGACAGGTGGAGTCTGCGCTGATAATCAATGCATTTGATATTAGTGCAGACTCATTAGCAATGCCCACCAGTGATGCCCATCAGTGACCATCTGTACCCACATGTGATGCCAATCAGTGCCCATCAGGGATGCCAGTCAGTGCCCTTCAGTAATGTCTGAGAGTGCTGAAAAAAGGAAGGGTTCCCCAGTGTCTGAGAGTGCCTTCCTATCAGTGCCACCCATCAGTGCCCATCATTGCCCATCAGTGCCACCCACCGGTGTCCATCATTGCCACCCACCGGTGTCAATCATTGCCACCCATCAGTCCTTCCTATCAGTATCCATCAGTGCTGCCTATCAGTGCCTCCTCATCAGTGCTGCCTCATAAGTGTCCATCAGTGAAGAAGAAAAATTACTTATTTACCCAATTTTATAACAGCAACAAGAAAAAGATTTGTGGAAAAAAAAAGACTACGCAATTGTCATTTAATGTGTGACAGCGCTGAAAGCTGAAAATTAGCCGTGGCAGGAAGAGGGGATTTGCCCACTATTGAAGTGGTTAGGCTATTTCACAAGCTACAGGTCAGATAACAAAGAATGCAGAAATGTCATTAATCTTTGCTAGAGGTTATTCAAAAGACTTCTAACGAGGACCTGTCATTTTTTTTTTTTTTTTTTACTTAAAACTGAACTTTCATCTCAGATTCTCAGCTCTTAATGCACATTCCATTAATCTTACAGTATTGGAGTTAGATTTTAGTGTGACCATATTTTAGGAATGTAAGAGGATACCAGACAACAAACATGCCTTATATTCAAGGTCTAGAAGGCTAATGACATTCTAAGAAGAAATATGCATAAAATCGACTGTATATCTTGTAGGATATATAACACATAGCAATGTTCTGCTAAAAAGTAATATTGGATGTATTTTGAATAGATGGCATTATTAAAACACTCTCCAACACCCCTCCACTATACCCATCAATCCCTTTGTTTGGGTAGAGTTATTTCTGTGACACCCTCTCAAGAGTCAAGATAAAGCTGTGCATTTGGCAGTTCTGAGCTTTTGTTTCTATCATCATAATAAGAATATTTAGTCAAATTAGGAGGACCAGGTAGGAATCTTACTGTTGCCCATGACTGTTTTTTAATATATTTTCTGTAAATATTTTACAGTTACTGTAATGTAAACTCTATTAAAGTGATTGTAAAGTCTTGTTTTTTTCTTCTCTTCTCAAATAAGGTTATACTTACCTGCTCTGTGTAGTGGTTTAGAATAGGGAAGCCCAAATCCTCCACTTCTCAGGTCCCTCTTTGGCTCTCCTAGCCCCTCCCTTCTGTTGAGTGCCCCCATGGCAAGCAGCTGGTTATGTGGGCACCCGAGCCGAGTCAGAGCTCTGTGTGTCCATTCAGACACAGAGCCCTTAAATTAAATATTAGGGTGTTATGGATTCCCCCTATTTATTATAATATGTATTAACTTATCTATTCCTATAATTATCTAGTCAAGCCAAAGCTCTAAAAAAGTTATTGGTGATTCTGCAACAACAAGGTTAGCTATAAAATAAACACACTGCTTTAACAATGCAGGGTCAAACAAGGGTCTTATTTATTTCCCAAGAAAATAGGAATGCTAACATAAACCACTAAAAGAAAATATTACAGAGAATATAAAACAAAAGAACATCAATGATACTTTACAAAAGGTCATTCGCTGTGGCTTTCAGCTGGGCTCGATGGCAAGAGGAAGTTACTCCAGCCGGCCAGCACTTTTAAACTGCACTCAGACACCACCCACACAACACCCACTTCCAGCCCATCTAGGATTCTGACAAATCAACATTAATAAGAGGCAGTCCTTCTTAATATATTATTCTTCTGTCCGTCATCTAGAAAGCATGCTGTAGTGACCAATAGGGGCAGAATTTGTCCATGAATCACCGCTATTTGACCCGGGTCAAAACTTCAGTGACAGCTGGTCTTTGATCCTGTAACTCAGGCCATCAGTCATCTTAGCAGCAGTTATTTTGGAAAGTTTTCGTTTGCAGTCATTATAATCAGGCACTTCAAACTTTATTACACCAGGTGGTTTTAAGCCAAGCTCTACTCCCATACTCCCCGCCATTGGGCATGCTTCAGTTACAAAGCTATGATGGATAAACCTGCTGTAACGGCATTCCAGGTTGCCCCCAACAGTGTTGAGGCTAGGTGTAATCAGATCTCATAGTTCAGAAACATCTTACATAAGGACAAAAAACACGTTGCCTTCCAACAGCGCCTGTTCTGTCTGTCCCCTTTCTCTCCTGATTGGCTAATTGACTTTGATTGATAATAACAAAAAGAAGATAGTGCTGCGCTGTAAGTGGGGGATGGGAAAGGTGTGTAGAGGAAGTAAAAGGTGGTCTGTCTGTGGTGGGGAACAGTACAAACAAAATGGCATCAAAAAATGATCAGTGAACTGACTGACAAAGGTATAACAATTCTATGCATGAGTGCTAATAAATAGCTTCATGAATTCTTCTTGGTATAGTGAAATAAACAATAGGATAAGTGATGAAAAATGCAAATAAAGATATACAATGTGCATAACACAACACCCAAGTGGCTGGGATAAGCTAAGCTAAAATGTCCATGCAGCAGAGCTTAATAGTAAGAATGGAAATCTGAATGATATTCAAAAGTCCAAAATTAAAAGGTGCTGGTGTAGATCCCAACGTATACTGTGAAGAAAGGATGGATATCCAGTGATCCCTTCAAGGTGAGTGAGGATGTCCCCTTACCTTACTGCTGTAAGGTAACAGCATATAGATCCAAACACACTATCTTCTTTTTGTTATTATCCCATGGTCTAACACACCTCTCAGTGCCGCAGCTGTACCCCTTTTTCCCTCCCCCCCCACCCCCTCCGGTAGCGCAGTAATACCCACTCCTTGACTTTGATTGATAGCAGCAAGAGCCAATTGCATCACTGTTGTGTCTCAGCCATCCGGGATTCTCCTCCTGATTGGCTATGGCACTCATGGACAAACAGAGAGATGGGGCTCAGATAAGTATTAGGGGGTGATGGAGTGGCTGCTGCACACAGAAGGTTTTTTATCTTTGATATGCATAGAATTAAATTCCTGTGTGGGTTTTGCATCAACTGTTACAGCGACAGCATGTGTTGTGAACAGTGCGTGTTTCCAATAAAACACATTGTGGCTGCTACCTTGTTTGTGTGTAGAGAGAGCTAAACTAAAGCACAACTAAAGGCAAAACATATTTCTTTTGTTAGTGTAAGGGTGGGTTTTAATCCTTGTGAGTTTATTTTTTTGCCATCGCTGCTCCATTGAGGAGGTTTCCCTGTCCCATAGCCACAACAAAAAGTAAGAAAATAAATCCCTCCAAAGTGTGAAAATCCCAGTTGTCAACAGGGTCAACTGAATTAGTGTTCCAGTGGAAGATTTACCCTCTATTCCTGTTTTGATGACAACCCATAATTTTGGGTTTTATTTCACTTTCGGTGATGGCGGTAAACAGGACAAGATAAGAGGATGAATCTCACTTATGAGGGCACAGTCAGCAAAGAAAAATCTCATACAGCTGTTTTATTCCTTCTCCACTCTATACAAAACATTCAGTCTACTGGTTCTTTAATTGTTGTCCTGCGAGCTGGAAAAGCTCAGCAGAGGGGAAGATTAAGAGCGAGAGTGTATAGTCATCACATTCTGGTGGCAACAGTTGAATCCAGCAGTGTAACTGTTATATCTCGTGCTTCGGATAAGAAGTTAAAGAAAAAGTGACTTATACATTATGCTTATACATTATGTAATGTTTCTACAGTAATATAAAATATCGTAGTTAATTAGAATAAGGTGTGAAAAAATTAAGAGTTTTTTTAAATTAGCAAAATGAAATTCAAATGCATCACATGCACTCAGCATTCTGTTTGCCCTTTGGTCTTGAACAAATGAGATTCTGCATTATTTGTTGGTATTGCTGCTAATTTCTAGTTTTCCCTCCTGCCTGAAGGTTATTGAATACAGTGGGGGGCATGGTAGAATAATATAATTTGTCTTACAGAGCAACACTTAATTGTTTCAACAGAAACAATCGCACTGGTTCATTTTCGCAACACAACTTACCATATTCAGTTACAGTATGTTAAAAACTATTCCACTTCAGGCTCCTTTCCAAAAATAGAGCGTTACCTCAAACCATAAAATAAATTTACATTTTCTCCTTTATAAGCCCACATATATCAGTTAAACAAATTGATGGCTAAAACATGTAATCGGTAAAACAAATTAATTGCTATATTTAGTTTTAATTAGGTTTGGAAGACAATAAACTGGTTATTGAACATAATGTTCTCTAGGGTTACAGAGCAGTTAAAGTGCTGCAAGCTCCAGTGCACCAGATCAGTGAGGCTTAAAGCAAAACTTTTTTTTAGTTTTGGATAGAGTGGAGAGGGAATAGAACACCTGTTGGGTTTTTATTGGCGTCTGTGCCCCCATTAGGGAGATTCTCCCTTTCTTTTTGTCTTGTTTACCATTAACCACTAAAAAGAAAAGTGAAAAAAAGTCTTGTTTGTCACCAGAACAGGAATAGAGGGGAAATTTTCCAATGGCGACACTCATTATGGTGACCCTGGTGATAACTAGGGATTTCCTTGCATCCCGGCATCCTTCCCGGAATCGCACAGCTGCTTCTCCTGTAGGAGTAGGACGTGTGTGCTTTGGCTCCAGGCTTTGGCTCCAGGCAGGCAGGCAGGCTCACAGCTTCCAGCCCAGCATCCAGCAGCCAGTGTCCAGTATCCAGCTCCTCTGATTTGGATCCGTCCAGTTCTATGGTCCAGTTCTATGGTCCCCTCTCCCAGCCCTCCCTTACCCTAACAGGAGCGGACCGCGGCCGTAGCTCTGCCACTGCTGTCTCCTGAGCGGCCAACTTCCATACATAGGCAGTTTTGGGACAGTCCGTGGCTGCGGCCTGCAACCACACAGCCTCCCACATTCCTCCTCCTTCCTCCCGCAGGTCCCACCAGCCTCCAATCTCCACAGAGCGGCCACTCAACAGAAAAAAAGGACCCGAAGCATACAAAGGTAAGCGCCCACTCCCCACGGCAGTCCGTGCCCCCCCAGGAAAGTCCACGGCTTGCAGGCCTAGCGGCACGCCGCGCCTCCACGATCCCAGCCACAAATCCGCGGCCCTTTGACCGCTCGCTGCCTTCAGGAGCCTCGCTGGTTTTCCCCACCCGGGCCCTGGAGCACCCCCGAGCCAAGCGCCCTCCTTCCCCAGCAGGAAAGTCTGCAGCTCGGGCCTGGCTCCGTCAGGCGGCCATCTTGGTACACTCCAGAAACCAGGCTCTCCTATCCTTACCCCCCTCAGCCTCCAAAACTAGCATAATTTCAATTCACACAGGAACCAGCACTCAGCTGGGAACCCCCCCCCACCCTCCTCAGGCCACCAACTTTTCCTGAGAAGCCTGAAGGAAGGAGGACAGGCCGGCAAGGACCAGCCATAGTATAACACCCCAGCACTTGCACCCTCACCCCATCCCTTCTTTTTTTCCCATCCGCCACCGATCACCCCTCCATCTGCTGCGCCTACACCAGAGGACCGCCAGTAGCACCGCACTCCCAGGGCTAGAACTGGTGCTAGCTAGTAATTGGCGCGCGCTCCTAGGAGTAGGACGTGTGGCTCCTAGCACCAGACAGGCAGGGGTTCTCCCAGCCCAGGACCCAGGACAAGTGCTCTTCTCCCCCCTTGGCTCCCTTCTTCCTCCCGCAAACATCATCAAGGTAAGGCCTTGCTGTTCAAGCCTATCCACCTCCCCTGGGACAAGTGTGCAGCCATCCTTTTCAGGATAAGCCGCAGCTATGGCCCAACATAGGGGAGTAACACCCCCCCCCCATCATCAGCTCCAACAGTTTCAATTACAGGGACTACCACCACTGAGTGCTTGATCCAGGGCTCCCCCGATCACCCTTGAGGGATCAGGAAGGAATTTTTTATCCCCTGTCACTGCAGATTGGCATAGCACGGCTAGGATTTTTTTCGCCTTCCTCTGGATCAAACGGTTTGGCAAGTGGGGAACCCACCTGAAAATCTTCCTTCCCATCATCATCGAATACCCCCCCGATCAATATCACCTCCCCCGGTGTTCTCTGCGATTATGTCTAATCTGAGATACTCTGCAGAATTCATTTGGGGTCTGAAGCCATTTGCCTCAACATTACCAGCCGTCACCAAAAAAGCTCTAAGAAATGAGCAACTGTTAAGAATCAACCGACGATCAACAGTTAAAAATTGCATGCATCTACCCCAACCTAAGCATATATCATGTGCTTTGGTCAATACAAGATCAGCAGTAAAACACTGACAAGAAATCCATGATTTCATTCTACAAAACGATTTAGACTGCCTCTTTATCACAGAAAGCTGGCTTACAGCCGACAGTAACACCATTCTAGGAGAACTGGTGCCAGAGAATTATTGCATTCTAACAGAAAACAGAGTGGGGCAATGAGGAGGAGGCATGGCGGTGATCCACAAGACTCACCTCTCGATCACTAAACCAGTACTGTAGTACTCACTTCCATTCATGGAAACCCTCACTCTGCAACTACAAACAAACCCCCAGGACACTGTTCATCTCCACCTATACCCTAAACACTAAACACCTCCTGCTACTCAGTGATTTTAATCTCTGGGCCAACTCCTCTCAGGACCACGTCACAGACGCCTGCATTGACCATTTGGAAGGATTAGGTCTGCAGCAACTAGTAGGTGGACCCACACATACTTCAGGCCACATGCTTGATCTCATTTTCAGACAATATCTGGAAATTAATATTCGAGAAAATGAGCCGCAGCCATGGACAGATCACCATGCCATTAAATTCACAATTACCATAAATGCCCCCCTCAAAAAAAAACGTTAAAACCGGTGACAACACACTGGACCAGATCTCAGAAGAAGCTCCATTCAGAGCTCTTCAAAACTACATTAGAGAACAAAATAAAAACAATCCAACCACATCAAACAGCCACAGAAACTTTTGAGGCCATAAACCAGGCGCTACTACAGTCAGCCGACTTAGTAGCACCAAAACGCACAACGTGCATACGGAAAAACAACTCCAGCTGGCTTAATGACCAGCTGTCGTTGCTAAAGCAAGAGCGTAGAAGAGCTGAAGCAGCCTGGAAAAGAAGCTCTTCAGAGGAAAATCACACCATCTATAAGACAATAACAAAAAAATACCATAAAGAAATCCTCATTGCCAAAAAAAATAATTTTTCCAATATTATCACCAATGCCCTAAACCGCCTACGCGAACTCTTCAATCTAGTCACCAAGACTTTGAACCCAGTCTGTCTAGAAGCCCCATCTCTGATTCACAAGAATTTTGCAACAAATTATCAGATTATTTCATCAATAAAATTGAAAGAATGCGTGAAAGTATTCAGCAAAATAGAACCTCCACCTACCCCCCCTAAATCACAAACCTAACACCCACATAACTCCGCTGCAATTAGCAAACTTTACTCTAAAACCCATTTCCATCGATGCCACCAGGGCTTTTTTTCAGGGGGAACTTGGGGGAACTCAGTTCCACCACCTCTGGCACAGACCCTTTGGTGCCTGCTCACCTCTATCACTTGTAAGCACAGAAGTCTGTTTTCTGTGTTAAAAGTGACAGCCCTGAACTCTGTATTCTGTATGTAATGCAATCCTGATATTTAATGCCCCTTTAAGACCCTTCTACTGTTTGTGAAATCTGAACGGGATCGTGGTTGAGTTCCTGCACCTATTTTCTGAGAAAAAAAGCTCTGGATGCCACTAAAAATATCATCGGGACTCTGCGAAATAGCACAGCGCCCAATGATATCATCCCCACTAAACTGCTGAAAGAATGTGCCGATATTTTAGCACCAGCTATCATGCAGCTCATAAACCAATCATTCAAGGAAGGCATGGTGCCACCCTTGCTGAAACAAGGTATAATCAAACCAATTCTAAAAAAAATACCCTCGACCCCAAAGACCCTAACCACCGTCGTCCCATAACAGGCCTAAATGTCTTCTCCAAGGTAATGGAGAAAGTAGTTGTACAACAGCTACAACATCATTTGGACTCCCATAAATTACTCGAATAATTCCAGTTCGGTTTTCGTCCTGGTCACGGGACAGAAACAGCACTGCTCAAAATATGGGATGACGCTCTAGAGGCCGCAGACGAAGGAGAATCTTGTCTTCTAGTACTGCTGGACCTAAGCGCAGATTTTGATACGGTAGACCACCAATTATTGCTGACACGGCTTGTTGAAGTAGCCGGAGTTGCGGAATGTGATTTATCTTGGCTCTCCTCCTTTTTGGAAAACCGATCACAAATAGTGAAACTTGGTCCTTTCACTTCTGAAAAACGCACTGTGTCATGTGGAGTCCCCCAGTGATCCCCATTGTCGCCTGTTCTGTTCAATATCTATCTTTGCCCTCTTTTTTAAATCATCAGTAACCAGCAGTTACTTTACCATTCTTATGCAGATGACACACAACTATATATTTCGCATCTGCAACAAAAAGGATCATTATCTCGGACTAGAGAAATGCCTTTCTTTGATAGAAAATTGGATGACTAAGAGTTATCTTAAACTCAATGGCTCTAAAACAGAACTTCTCCTGTTTCAGGCCAATCGGAAGATTCATCCCGCAACAACATGGACGTCCCCGCCCATTCTGGGTCAAACCATCACCCCTAGCACCAAAGTCAAAAGTCTCTGAGTCATCTTCGACACCAACATGACAATGGATGCACAAATAGGGTCAGTAGTCAGCGGATCGCACCATCTGCCTCGTCTACTACGGAGACTCACTCCCTTTATTCCAAAAGAGGACATAGCAGTCGTGGTGGGAACAATTATCAACTCCAGACTTGACTATGCAAATGCCCTCTATCTTGGACTCCCAAAGTACCAAATCACTCGCCTGCAAGTTGTTCAAAATACGGCCGCTCGTCTTGTGACTGGGAAAAAAACATGGGAATCAATCTCACCTTCACTGAGATCCCTTCATTGGTTGCCAGTAAAAGACAGAATCACTTTCAAGGCACTCTGTCTAACACATAAGTGTATTGGGGGAAATGCCCCCCAATATCTATGCGAAAAACTAAAAGCTTACAACACCAATTGCATTCTGCGATCCACTAATCAAAATCTACTCCAGATACCCAAAACCAGATACAAATCCAAAGGAGAACGAAGATTTGCGGTCCAAGGACCCAGACTATGGAACACTCTACCAACTAACATCTGGTTGGAGGAAAACCACCTGGCCTTCAGGAGAAAGATCAATACCCATCTCTTCTGGGGGCCCAGGGAATAGTTTGCATGTGTTGCGCTATATAAGTTTCTCACTCACTCACTTGCTTCAAAGGGATTTTCTCCACCCACCACCCCCTTCTTATACTCCTAGATCTTCCTATAAATCCTTCTACAAAAGTTATCTGTTGGTATTGCCTACACTATACCTACTTTGTTATTTAACCTCCTCTCATTGTGGGGCCTGCCCTACTAAACCTTATACTGTTTAGACCCCGCAGATCGAGGCATGGCCCCCTATTGTGGTTGTTACATTGCTATTGCTTTTTATAACAGACCATTTGATGATGGAATTTACTTTGAATATCTTTGTTGTGCTTTACTTTATCTACCTGGGAAGTGTAATATGACTTGTACATTGTTATACTTTAATAAAGTATTTGGGGAAAAAAATAAGGTACTTCCTCTCACTATCCTCTATGGGACAGGACGTGAAAGAAATTCCCCCCAATGGTATACAGATTGCAAAAAAAAAAACCTCCCTCACTATCTACAATATAATAATAAAAATCAAGTTTTGCTTTTAGTTTTACTTTAAGTGGCATCCATTTTTAGGCTGGGACCCATACACAAAGGCAGCACATTCAATAAAATGCAGGTGCTATGAAAGATATTACAACTAGTGTTGAAGTATAAAGGTAAAGACACAAATAATTGAAAAAAGATCTGAAAGGACGGTGAGTATATTATTAGAGACATTTTTTGTTTGATGGGCGTTGTTTGACCTGATCTTGGCAAAGTAGGACTAAATCAGGGCTCTGAGGCCGGGTTCCCACCGTAGCATGCTCCGGCTCACAGCAGGAGTCCGGTGCGTCTCCATTCACAGTTTCAGGTCAGATTTAAGGCTGACCTTTTGGCTGAATTAAGTTCTGAAATGGACCAAAAGACTCACAGGATTCCTGTGCAGTTCGAACTGGAGCTCCTGCGGAGAAGTGTGAACCGGGTCCATAGAGAGCTGGTCACAATCTCCTGCTATGCAAGTTGGATGTGGGGAAACCCAAATCCAATTCGCATAGGTGTGAACCAAGCCCGAGAGTTATATTAGGGGAGCGTATTTATAATATCCACTAAAGACTAAAAACTTATAATTTCACTTTTTTAAAAAACTATAAAGAAGTGTTTTTAGTATAATTTTTTTGTGGGATTAAAAGGACCACTAAACATTGAAGAGGGGGTGGAATCTACAGAGGAAAGTTTTGAGGTTAGGAACCCTATTGAGAATTTGTGGGCCCTTCTTAAATGAGAAAACAATACACCTCTCTGAACAGTGTCTTGGAGGCTGTGGTTGCTGCTGAACAATAAGTTGTCCGTCAATAGATCAAGAAACTCACCTGACTCCATGAATGAAAGGCTTATGGCTGTTATTGAAAAGAAGGGTGGCTATAATGGTCATTGATTTTGTTTTTTGATGTCAGAAATATTTATTTGGAAATTTTGAGTTGTTTGTTTATTATTCTCACTTCTAAAGCCCTGTACACACAATCTGAATTTCCGATGGAAAAACTCAGATGGACTTTTTCCAACGGAAATTCCGACCGTGTGTATGCCCCATCGGAAATTCTGATGAATTCCATCGGAGTTTAGCTAGACAACGGGGTAGATTCAGGAAGATTGGCGCATCTTTATACCGGCGTAGCGCATCTCATTTGCGATACGCCGACGTATATCAGAGAGGCAAGTACAGTATTCACAATGCACTTGCTCCTAATGTTGCGCCGGCGTAACTTAATTTCGTCGGCGTAAGCCGGCGTAAGTGTGACCTTATGCAAATGATGGTCGGAACGTGGAGTAGTGATATACGCCTGGCGTATCCTGAACGGAGCATGCGCAGTGAAGTGGACGTATGAGCACTCCCCTGTGCGCATGCTCACAATTACGCCGGCCCAACTTCCTGGGATACGCCGAGCCTATAAATACGCCCAGACATGTGCCCGTCCGGCGCAAAAGTACATCCTGATTCCCCCCCCCCTTAGGGAAAGTACTTTTGCTAAGCAATGGCGGCTGCTGCAGATACAGAGAGGAAGGATCGGAGGAATAAAAACTTTTGCCCAGAGGAGAGGGCTATTATTGTTGTGGGTATAGTGGCACATGATAAGTATCTCCATGGTGCCCTCAGTAACCAGACAAGCAAGGCCCGCAAAAAGGAGATCCTGACGGAGCTCAGCCTGCAGGTCAGTGCCGTGGGCAATGCCACCAGGACCACACAAGATATACAAAAAAAGATCAATGATCTTAAAAGGAAGGTCCGTGAGAAGCTGGGTGCAATAACAAGGAATGCTGAGGCACGGGAGGAGGACCAGCCTGTGCTGTGCAGTTGACCCCGGAGGACGAGATGATCGCCCAATGCCTGCAGCGTGAGCAGGTGGAGGGCATGGAGGGGTACGACTCCGGACACCAGGCCTTGAGGACAGGTAAGTGTGTTTTATCTCCTATATGGTGTGTAGCATGTGAGGGGGTGGAAGGGAACATGTGACAAGTGTGTGGGTCCACCAACATGTGAATGCTTTGTGTCATCCACAGATGTGCGGGAGGGAGCTGGGCCGTCGTCGGCTGCAGGGCAACCCACGCCATCCAGGGTTGAGAGTGCCCATACCTCTCCCCTGGAGGAAGTAGAGGAGGAGCACAGGGACCTGGAGGATGCCATTTTTATTCTGGAAGAAAATCCCAGCATCCCTGAACCCTCTCAACCCTCCTCCCCCATCCCTGAACCCTCTCAACCCTCCTCCCCCATCATGGGACCCTCACAACCCTCCTTCCCCATCAGTGAGCCCTCCTCCTCCATCGGGGGAAGCTCCTCACCGGTCTCCCCATATGCACGGCCCCAAGCCTCTCCTGCCCCCAGGAAGGCCACCAAAAAAACGAGAGGGGTTCCAGAGGCCATCCAGGAAACCCTTGCGAGGGATCAGGCCCTCCAAACCCAGCATGTGGGTGCTGTTGCATGGGACATAAAGCGTCTCGCAGACAGCCTGGCCTCCTCGGCCCAGATACCAGAATGGTTGCAGGATATCAGTGCCAATTCTGCAGCAGTTGCAACATGTGTTGGGGAGCTGCAGGCCACGACCTCCCACCTGGTGTCTGAGGTCAAGACCACCCACCAGCTGCGGATGCACGCTGAGACCACCGCGGTGCTCACTCGCATAGCGGTGGCGTTGGAGGGCAGGCAGCCAGAACCTGCCAGGAGTGGGAGACTTGAGGAGGAGTCTCCTGATGATGCCCCACCCCCACCTGAAGTTGCCCCCAGGCAAGTGAGAAGCCAAAGACGGGGCACCAGGCAGAGCCCACAACGGGGCAATTGATTATTTTATTTATTTTTTGTTCATCTCCGGTGAGGAGATTTATTTTTATTTTATCTCCGGTGAGGAGATTTATTTTTAGTTTATTTCCGGTGAGGAGATTTATTTTTATTTTATCTCCAGTGAGGAGCGTTTTGTTTTATTTTAATACTGCACAAGATCAGTAGTGCAGGCTACAGTGTGACTGGTGTGTGAATGTGGGGGGGTGACACTCCTGACAGTAAGGGGTGTCACCCTCGGTCGTCAGGGAGAAGTGATCCCCACGACCGTGTGAATGTGGTATGAATGGTCAGCAACATAATTGGAGCCTTGACGTGGCGTTGCTGCTCCCAAGTCCTGCATGGTGGACTTGGGCTAATCCAATGTGATGTGGTGTGTGTGAGCTAGGGACCACAGTGGTGTGCATGCATGCATTCTCCTTGTGCCATGATGAATGTGTGTGTTTAACGTGCAAACATGCCTACCACGAGGCATCTCCTGACTGCTGTTCCCTCAGCAGACGGGGTAGCCTCGGTTAGGGGGGAATGTCTGGTTCGGGGGTAAGGTCATCACGTATGTCAATCTCCAGGCCCTTTCTCATGGCGTAGTTGTGCAGAATGCAACATGCACCGATGATCTGGCACACACAGTTTGGGGAATACAACAGGGTCCCCCCGGACTTATCCAGGCATCGAAAACGGGACTTCAGGAGGCCAAATGTGCGTTCCAGCACTGCACGGGTATGTACTGTATGTGTGCATCATTGTATTTTCTCTCTCCTCTGGTTTCTGGATCCCGGAATGGAGTCATGAGATGGGGCCCAAGTGCATATGCTGCGTCACCTGGAAGGGAAAAGACAGGAGGATGTTAGTCGTGCATGTGCCCCTCCTGCCCCCCATGTCTGCATCATGGGGTCGGACAGTCATGCCTGACACCCATGTCACTCACCAACCAGCCAGCTGTTTCCATACACGTTCTGTTCGAATTCCATTGGGATGTTGCTTTGACGGTATATGTAGCTGTCGTGGCTGGACCCTGGGTGTTTGGCACAGACGTGCCATATGAGACATTGGGCATCGGCCATCACCTGTACGTTGATGGAATGCCACTGCTTACAATTGCAGAATATGTGCTCTGTGTCATGGGGGGGCCGTAGTGCCACATGTGTGCAATCAATGGCCCCCACGGTGCGTGGGAATCCGGCAATTCTGAAGAAGTCCTCCATTGCCTTATGCCGCAGATGCTCCTGGGTGGGTTTGATTATGTGGTGGGACATGCGTCTGAGGATTGCGGGACAACCTGGTGCAAACATCTGCTCATGGTGGATTGTGACATCCCAGCCACGACTCCACTTGTACGCTGAAAAGATCCACTTGCAAGGAAATGCAGTGTTGCCAGTACCTTGACCAGTGGCTGCACTGCATGTGAGCGTTTTGTCTTGCTGGTGATGTCATCATGCAGGGCTGTGGCTATTTCCAGGATGGCTTCAGGGCTGAATCTGAAAATGCGATACACCTCCAAATCACCCATGCCAAAGACGTTCATGCGCGTTCGGTATATCCTCTCCCGTGCCCTCCTACGTGGCGGTGGACCCATTAGTAGTGCTAGGACCACGGCTGCCATGTGTTGTCCTGCAAGTGTGGTTGCTCAGGTCGTCTGTAACGGTGCTGCTGAAGCTACTCTCCAGCTGACTTGTGCAAGTCTGGTGCAAAGTTACCCCTGCTTTATGAGGGGTAACTTTAGGCTGGGCGATACGAAATCAATGGGTGCGCCAGATATGTTCGGCGTAAATATGTGCCCACGCTACGCCGGCGGAGAAAAGTTACGTCGGTCAGGAGAAGCCTATTTTCAGGCGTATCTAGTTCTGTGGGTACGGCGCAACGTTACGACAGCGGCCATTTACACTTACGTGGCGTATCTCGAGATACGTCGGCGTAAGTCCTACCTGAATCTGGCCCTACATGTTCTTTTTTACTCCGATTTTGGTCGGACAAAGGTCCAATCGTGTGTGCGGGGCTTAACAGATGAAAATAAACAAGTGAAATGGGAACATTTTTGTTTTTCATTTAGTTGCATCATAATTATGCACACTAATAGTTGCCCAATAATTCTGTACACATAGATATTATTTTAAGAAAGCCAAAATCTCACTTATACTTTCTAAAATATTCAGGTTTGTGGTTTATTAACATTTAGTTTTTTACCAAGAGCACTGGAGTTGTTCAATAATTAAATGAATCCTCAAAAATACAAAATGACTAATAAGTGTGCACACAGGGCTAGATTCAGATAGGTTAGCGGATCTTTAGATCCGCGTAACCTATCTGATTTACGATACGCCGCCGCAACTTTTGAGGCAAGTGCTTTATTCAGAAAGCACTTGCCTGTAAAGTTGCGGCGGCATATCGTAAATCCCCCGGCGAAATTCAAATTCCGCGGCTAGGGGGCGTGTAAAATTTAAATCAGGCGCGTCCCCGCGCCGAACGAACTGCGCATGCACAAAATTTCCCAGCGTGCATTGCTCCAAATGACGTTGCAAGGACGTCATTGGTTTTGACGTTGACGTAAATTACGTCCGGCCGTATTCGCGAACGACTTACGCAAACGACATAAAAAATTCAAAACTCGGCGCGAGAACGACGGCCATACTTAACATAGGATACGCCGCACTTACCCCTCATATAGCAGGGGTAACTATACGCCGGAAAAAGCCGAACGCCAACGACGTAAAAAAAAAGCGCCGGGCGGTCGTTCGTTTCTGAATCAGCGTAACTCCTCATTTGCATATTCCTCGCGTAAACCAATGGAAGCGCCACCTAGCGGCCAGCGTGAGATTGCAGCCTTAGATCCGACGGTGTAAGTCACTTACACCTGTCGGATCATAGGCATATCTATGCGTAACCTGATTCTATGAATCAGGTGCATAGATACGACGGCTGGACTCAGAGATACGACAGCGTATCAGGAGATACGCCGTCGTATCTTCTTTCTGAATCCGGCCCACAGTGTATATGTAGAGTGAGAACCAGCTTCAAACAGTAGAGCATTAAGGGTGTAACCATTCACTTAAATCTACTTTTTCTTGCATATTTTTACACAGGTTTCCGCAGGGAGTTTTCAGCATTTCTCTGCCACAAAACGAATTATCCCAGTCTCCTACAATGCACTTACAGCACTGTGCTCTGCCCTCAATTCTCAGGCCCTTACCTTGTTTCCTGGAGTGGAGTCCTCTAATCTCTAATAAAAGCCCTGTGCACAGGGTTTTCCTCACATCAAGTGTCCCTGTTGCTGAAATAAACAAAGAGGCAGGGCCAGCAAGGTGATGTCATTGACGTGAACCTACATCACTGGACAACATGATTGATGATGGATGTACATGAAGGATTATTTTAACTTTTTTTTAACAAAGGACTTTATTTGCTAGGGTAAGTGCTTTTTTGTGAATAAGTAAAGGAATTATGTGCCCCTTACTTATTCACATGGGGTGGGGAGGTGGTATCCGGCAGCTTCTTTATTATTAAAGAATGCTTCAGCCCCCTTAAAACAATGGACCAGGGTGACAAGGAAAAAAACCCTTGTCCTCATCAACATGGGAACAAGTACCCTTCCCCCCCATGTTGAGGGCATGTAGTCTGGTATGGTTCAGGAGGGGGCCACATGTTTGTCCACCCAATCCTATCCCGCATGCTCAGATAAGGGTCTGGTATTGATTTTGTGAGGATTGATTATTTTTTTTTTGGGGGGTGGGGGGGGGTAATTGTCCAGGCTGCTTTGTTTAGGAAATGAGCAGGGTAACTGATTGTTACAACATTGGTGGGTACCAGCATTTTAACAATCAACTATAAATGATTTACTTATTTATTACTCATGTATTTTTATTTTTAGTGAATTGACGGAAATGAACAGTCATGTATTTGCTGATTTTGTGCTTCAATTGGGTCATTTGTGATTGATTTTGTTTGTTATAGTCTTATGAAAAAGTTCTGATAGGCTTAATTCTATAGCTCAAATGCTTATAGGGAGAGTTCCATCACCTTATCCACAACTTTGAAAAAGCATTGATGATGAAATGAGTATGGCGAGGTTTGTCAAATTCTGCTACACACGCCAAAGTTCTTGCTTGTTCTGTAGCTTAGTGATCACAACAGATGTTATAGCTGACAACCACGGTGGAATTTACTTTTTACTTTTATTATCAGAGTTGAGCTTGTTTTTACACTTGTAAATACCATAGTGTTTTTTTTCTATTTCTGAGCAAGTTTAAATACTATTTATATTTCTCAGTTAGATGGGGAAAAAAATCAATAAATATGACATATGGTCCAGCTAAGTCCTGATGCCCTAAAAAAATATTACTGAGCACAATACATTTAGCAGTAATAAGGTTGTCATGTACCTTTCTTGAGTCTATGTCAAATTGGGGGTAGCTCTCACATTGCAAAATAATTTGTAGTAACACATTTGTGGATTGTGTTTGTTTAAAGGCATACAGTATACAGTAGCTGTGCTTAGTATACAATTTGACAAGTCTCCTATATTTACCCAGCAGCTAAACAAATCATACCAAGGCTTGTAAACATCCCATCTTACCATTTGAACAACATAAATCTAAAATAAACCAATGCATACTTTATCAAAAGGATCAGCATTTTCCATGGTTCCCTTGGATTGGATTTTGTCTGACTAATCGTTTTTTCTCGACTTTTATCTTCTACCACATTTTTTAGAATCATTCAGCCTTATCCTCTGTTGAAGGACAACTTTTAATCAAACAGAAAAAACTTAACATAAATGTTGATGGTTCCTTTTATTGATGTATATTACATCCAATGGAATTAACTTTCTAATATTATTATTCAAAATAAAGAGTTGACACCTAGGAGATCAACATTCTTGGAAATGTCAGTTTCCCAGAAGACTTAAGGGGACGATTTTTCATAAACATTCCCTAAGAAAATATGTGTAAGAAAAGGTTTTAATTTTTTTTTTAATTTGGCTGCAAATGTAAAGTTTTTGTTTAAATGCACAGTGTGATATAGCAATTGTTAAAGGTTTAGAAGTAGAATTTCTATAGTGATCACATTGTAACACCTTTGCACTCACAGTAAACATTACCTCAGTTTTCCTCGAAGCAGGTAACAACTTAAAGGGGTTGTAAAGATTTGTTTTTTATTTTCTAAATAGGTTCCTTTAAGCTTACCTTTTCCTTTGATTTCCCTTCTAAATGTTTTTTTTCTTTGTCTGAATTTCTCACTTCCTGTTTCTCCTCAGTAAGCTTGCCACCATCATCTGAGCTGTTCTGACTGGGGGTTAGTCAGTCAGAACAGCTTACTGGGGAGGAACAGGAAGTCAGAAATTCAGACAAAGAAAACAAAAACAAAAAAATATAATATAATATATTATTTTTCTATTGAGCACTGGTGAAACAAGAATGTATCAGTTTAGATAATTGTAGCAGTACACTTTTATTCATCACACTCAGACACATTTGGACATTGTTTATCTTAAATTTTTTACCTCACAAATATATTTTTATGGACAATTTTGTTTACATTTGACAGTGTAATATATACTTGTATTTGGATACAGTTGTTTCACAAGGTTAATTCATTGCATCTAACTGTGAAAAAAAAATTGTCTGTGAATCAAAAAAAAAAAAATCCCCCAAAAAATCTCATAACCAACATGTATTGCATCCAAGAATGGTTAATAGTTCAACTTTAAACTAATGAGTAGCAAAGCCTTTTAAAGCACTTGGCATGCTTGGAATCTATTTACTTGACCGAACCCCATCTTTTATATTTTTCTAAAAAATAGGGTATTATATTGTGTTTTTTTGCACTAAATTTAGTTTTATTACATGTGTATACTTTTTTATTCCAAAGAACTTTATTTTTAATTGAAATACAACAAACAAATTTGCATTGTACCCTGTATTTTTGCTATCGATATCCTGATACCCAATCGGTATGTATCTCCAAAGAAGCAAGCAATAACATGGTAATACACTGTTCCTTATGTTTCTATAAGGCACTTGTTTAACCACTTCATTACTGGGCACTTAAACCCCCTTCATGCCCAGACCAATTTTCAGCTTTCAGCGCTGACGCATTTTGAATGACAATTGCGCGGTCATACAACACTGTACCCAAATTATATTTTTATAATTTTTTCCCCACAAATAGAGCTTTCTTTTGGTGGTATTTGATCACCTCTGCGATTTTTATTTTTTGCGCTATAAACATAAAAAAACTAAAAATTTAAAAAAAAACACAATATGTTTTACTTTTTGTTATAATAATATCCAATTTTTTTTTTAAAAAAAATAATTTCCCTCGGTTTAGGCCGATACGTATTCTTCTACATATTTTTGTTAAAAAAAAATCGCAATAAGCGTATATTGATTGGTTTGCGCAAAAGTTATAGCGCCTACAAAATAGGGGATAGATTTATGATTTTTTTTTTTTACTAGTAATGGCGGCGATATTGCGCCGGACGTATCGAACACTTTTGACACAATTTTGGGACCATTCACATTTATACAGCGATCAGTGCTATAAAAATGCACTGATTAGTATAAATGTGACTGGCAGTGAAGGGGTTAACACTAGGGGGTGAGGAAGGGGTTAAATGTATTCCCTGGGTGTGTTCTTACTGTGTGGGGGGAGGGGACTGACTGGGGGAGGTGACCGATGCTGTGTCCCTATGTAAAGGGACACAGATCGGTCTCCTCTCTCCCTGACAGCACGTGGAGCTCTGTGTTTACACACAGAGCTCCACATCCTGCTGTGTCACCGACGATCGCGGGTGTCGGGCACGTTGTTTCCCCGCTGCGCGCCCCCAGCGGCGCGCACGGGGAACAACAACAACAGGACGTCCAGGGATGTCCACCTGGCACTTGAGAGCTGCGCTGTGGACGTCTTTCGTCCATAGCGCGGATCCCAAGTGGTTAAACCCAGCACTCAAGCCAGATATGATCTGGAGATTATGCTGGGCCTCTGTATACCGTAGAGGCAAAGCCTATCGTCAAAATATCAGGGCGGTCCAGGGTAGGCCCCTTAACGCCCGGTACAACCAAGGTGATCAAGCTATGCCAGGCAGGGGTCTTAACATATGGATGTAATAAGTGTAGCGCTCATAAAATTAAATGGAGAATAAAACCCAATCAATATGTAATAATGGAGGGATATGCCCCTAGAAAGTGATATGCTCACTGTGACAAAAAACAATGATTGTGATATCAACATAAATTCTACAAAAAAAGTGTATATAAAAACTTCAAAGTCCATGAATAGAAATAAAGTCTACCATGTGTCAACAAAGTAACTAAGAAAGAGGAACATCAATGACTTCCAAGTGAATTTTGCAGACACTGAACCATGATTCTTGTATATAATGTACAGACCAGGGGCGGACTGACAACTCATGGGGCCCCCGGGCAATAGAAGATTATGGGGCCCCCGGGCTTACAAATGGCCACAACGCTAGGAGACAGTGGAGAAACGGGGCAGCTAAAATCTCAGGATTTTCATATCAAATGCTTCAATGGTCAGTCCGCCCCTGGTGCAGACCCACCACCGGTAAAAGTGTAGGCTTATCAGAGAAATTGGACTCAGGGGAACTTACGTCTCCGTGAGCAAAAAGGCATGTGTTGTTAAGACCGATAAAGTGACAGCTGGAAAATCCTGTATGGATGTGTCTTATGGCCTCCAAGTATCCGTAAGGACAGGATCCACGCAATCCACAGGAAAAATAGTTGTGAACTTGCACCGACAGTGTATTAATGGTTTGGGGAGAAAAAAAAAAGAAGATGGCCACATCACATAATCCTGTTTAAAATAGTACAAACATGTATTTATAGCTGTTAAACGTACATTTAGAAGAAGTTTAAAGCGCTTGTATAAAATAAGACGGCAGTGGAGTCCTTCCGATGCGTTTCGTGTCAATACACTTCATCTGGGGGCCTAAGGGTCTTAACATATAGAGGGTTATTTACGAAAGGCAAATCCACTTTGCACTACAAGTGCACTGCAAGTGCACTTGAAAGTGCACTTGGAAGCGCAGTTGCTCAAAATCTAAAGCCTCGTACACACAATTAGTCCTTCCGATGAGAACGGTCGTTTTTTTTTCTCCCTTCTCTTTTATTTATGCTCCCCTCACCAGAACATCCGGGCTATTTTGTCACAAAGCGTTTTGGCACCACCGACCGGTGGTATATGCGCGCTTCCCAAATAAATAGTAATAAATAAATAAATAAATAAATAAGGACAGTTGTCTTAGGTTAACCTATGAAGCTGACTCATGGTCCGTCGTGCCTACACACTATCGGTTTAAAAAACGATCTTGTCAGAACGCGGTGACGTAAAACACAATGACGTGCTGAAAAAAAATGAAGTTCAATGCTTCCAAGCATGCGTCGACTTGATTCTGAGCATGCGTTGATTTTTAACCGATAGTTGTGCCTACTAACGATCGTTTTTTTCCCATCGGTTAGGAATCCATTGGTTAAATTTAAAGCAAGTTGGCTTTTTTTTAACCTATGGTTAAATAACCTATGGGGCCTACACACGATCGGTTTGGACCGATGAAAACGGTCCATCTGACCATTGTCCTCTGGTTAACCTATCGTGTGTACGAGGCCTAAGGTGTAGATCTGAAATGAGGGGAAGCTCTACTGATTTTATCATCCAATCATGTGCAAGCTAAAATGCTGTTTTTTATTTTCCTTGCATGTCCCCCTCATATCTACATCAACTTTACTTCCAAGTGCAATGCAAGTGCACTTTCAAGTGCACTTGTAGTGTAAAGTGGATTTGCCTTTAGTAAATAACCCCCATACTGTCACATATCAGATAAGACCAGAACTGTGTGGACTGCAACAGAGGAAACCCAGACGTGTTTAAGTGAAATATAATAATTTATTAAAGATAAGTGAAATAATACAACCACCTCCAATACCACATAGTGCACAACAAGCAATTCCAACAGAACCCACAAATAATAACAGTAACAGACCAATATGTACAAGTAATGGGGAAAACCAGAATCATAAACAGAGCCAGGCCAGGGTCGTCAATGGGAGATCAGCAGCAGGGAAAGGGAAACAAACAGGACAAGGCACCTACAGCTACTTGTTGTGTACTGGCCGTGCCCTCTGTAGTTTGCACCTAAAGCTACTTGGTGTGTACTGCACGTGTGCTCTGTAGTTTGCACCTAAAGCTACGTGGTGTGTGTACTGTCTGTGTCTGTGCTTTTTTTCTCAATGATTTTCATCCATATTGCAGGGACCAGACATTACATTAAAGCCGCAAGCAGTTTTAAATTCTCATTTTGTGCAGGGACAGTTCTAAACACGTGCCACTTCACAGGCATACTATAGACACCCAGCAGGTACAATATTTAAAATATTGAATTCAAACGTTCGAGTCCCATAGACGTCAATGGGGTTCTAAATTTTTGAGCTAACGGTCTGTCCGTTCGAAGGTTCTGGTGCGAACCGAACTGGGGGGGGGGGGGGGTTCAGCTCATCCCTACTTCTCAGGTTCAGGATCAGGGCGCAAGGAGAGATACCGGGTATTAATACACATCTCCTGTCTGCCGGGTATTTATACACATCTCCTGCAATCAGACTTAAGTGGTACCTAATTGCAGGAGATGATGTCGGCCCCACACTGCCAGGAACCATCCGCTGGTGAAAGCCAGTACTGCGGCCCAAAGATTACATAATACATAATACACCACCAGGGGAAAGTTACCCTGGCAGTTCCAGACTGCCAGGAGACACCTGCTGGTGGACCACAGTACTGCACGCCAAATATCAGGCAGTGTCACCAGCAGATGGAACCTTCCCTGACATACATTTTTAAAACATGCTTTTGATAAATAGTTATAAAGAGATAGTAGTTGAAAATTATATTTGTACATTACTACAATGGGAAAAAAAATAGGTGTTACTTTTGTGCACACCAAAGTTGTGCACAATTATGCAGTAGTGTAATGCCACAAGAACGTCTGTTTTGCCTGTGTCAGGAATGAATGTGAAACCAAAGCCACCATGTTTAGGATGGGCAGCCCAGGCTCTTCATTAGCCGGGCGGTTCATTATTTTTGTTCAGTAGCCGTGTCCCGGCAATTGCAACCACGAGTCATTTAAAATGCGATTTGACTTTTTTTCACAAATGTCATTTTTGCTACAGCATGTGCTATACATGCTACCAATGCCCCATTTTACAGGCAGACTAAGGGGACTCCACAGGCACTATTTTTATATATTTTTTTCTTTTTCATTTTTATTGTTGCACTTTAAGCACCATTAAAATCACTGCTCCTGAAAAACAATTGTTTAAAAAAAAAAAACGTACCCAGACCTCCAAACCCCTTTTATGGCCAATTACTTTCATATAAGCCTTCAAAATGGGGACTTTTGACTTTTGTCCGGCTCCAATAGACTTCAATGTGATTTACAGTTTGGGTTAGAACTTTTAAGCCCATTTCTACTCCCCAGCATGTTATCCTTTATGTCCATGCACACATAGGCCTTTATAAGTGTTTAGATCTGGATTTTTTTCCAGACAAAAGAGGAGTTTTATAGCTGTATTAAAGGTATTAACTCTGATAAAAGCTTAAAAATCCAGCAAAACGCTGAAAAACTAGGCTATACAGCATTTATTAGCACGTGTGAGCCATAGAGATTTTGTGAGGGTAGAGTTTTGATTAAAAAAAAGCTAAAAAGCAAATGCTAAAAAACACTGAAAAAAGCTACTGCAAAAACGTACCTCATTTTTTTCGCCAGTGTTAAAGTGGTTGGTCACGTTCAACATGTTCTAAGAAGAAAAATGCTCTTTTGATGGTCTGGCTGTGGAGACCTAGGAGCTATAACCGGATCCATACCTCGGGCCGTAATCAAAGGCCTAAGATGGTTGGTACCCGGGCCTCGTGTAAGAAAAAACTAGGTTTGCCTGTAATGTATCTCTGCGGAGGTCTGGGCTCTGGGATCCAGACTTTGGTGTACTAATACATCCGTGGTAAGGAAACGTTTCTGGCAGAGTCTTCTACAGGTCCATGTATGAGGTTTTCTCTAATAAAACCCTTTTTAAACCTGAAGGTTGACACAACTTGCCAGCCGTGATGGGTGAAAGCTGGAACTACTTTTGGTAGCTTTTCTGCGGCGTGGATCAGGTAAGAAGAATATAATTTGTATCTATGTATTATCTTCTCGGAGTAGGTTGTCTTTCCTGGTTTTCACCACTGGAGGGAGTAAGTGCAACCTGGTGTTTTCTTACATAGCCTTTCAGGACATGCTCAGTGAAGTTGGTCAAATACAAACACCACTCACCTCCTTCCGCTGCAGGCTCTGCCACAAACGCATACAGGGGTCCACAATGATGCCCCCCAGTAATCTCTCCCCCCTCTTCCTCGTCTCTCCTGGGCGCCACCATGACATTGGTGCATGTGTGCACGCTCGTGAGCGCGCTTTTTACTGTCATACAGAGATATGGATGGGGAGGGCCAATGTGGTTGCTGTGTGCAGGCGCCAAGAGGCTGGTTCAAAAGCCCAGCATGCCAGAGCCTTCTGTAAGCGGCATGGACACAGAGCTGTGGGCTGTAAGCATCCCTGTGGATTGAACCAGGCAAACCTAAGGCCCCATACAGACGACCGGATCGATCCGCTGAAAACGGTCCGCCGGACCGTTTTCAGCGGATAGATCCGCTGCGACCGCTGCCGGATTTCTGTCTGATGGTTGTACACACCATCAGACAGAAATCCGCGCGTAAACAATACGCGGGCGTGGCCGCGCTGTCGCCGCGTCGATGACGCGGCGACGTGGGCGGCCCTGGAAGTTCAAAGTTTCCACGCATGCGTCGAATCAGTATAATGCATGCGAGGGATGGCGGTCGGTCGGACGTGTCTGGTGAGTCTGTACAGACGACCGAATACGTCCGATGGACAGGTTTCCAGCGGACAGATTTCTTAGCATGCTAAGAAATTTTTATCCGCTGGAAACTGTCCGATCCGTGGGAAAATTGTCCGCTCGGGCCTACACACGACCGGATCTGTCTGTGGAACTGGTCCAGCGGACCAGTTTCAGCGAATCGATCCGGTCGTGTGTACGGGGCCTTAGACTCCTACTCTGCATCAGGTTGTGCAGTGAGCTGATATGTTTTGTGTATTGTAAAACTATAGCACAACAGTAATTGCATTTATATATTGTAGATAGTACCTTTGCTTTGCAGTAAGGATTTTTTCTCCTAGAAGAGGGTCTAGGGCGAATAAAAAAGGCACCAGAAAATCCCCAACACGGCTAAGGATTCTGAGCTTGCCTGCAGTTTACCATCCCTCTCTGTTAGCCTGATAGCAGCCTCACAGGATGAGGCCCCAGTCTGGTTTTGCAGCTTCTCCTATGGCAGCTCCTGTATACGTCACTGAGGATGCTTTAAAAGTTGCTATGGATGGCCTGAAAGGAAGGATTGCTAATATTGTCGCAACCTCCTTGAGAAATTGCAGAAAACGGGGTAGATCCCCTTAATCTGCTCTGGCTCTCTTTTCAGATGAGCCTTTTGAGGGTGAAAAATCCCTCTCAGGAGATGAGGATCATATGCAGTCTGAGGACTCAGATGATGAGAGGTTTCCGGCAACTTCTCAGTCGCGAAAAATGCAGGCGCAACATTATGCAGAGATAGTGCGTGCCACTTACAAATTGCCTCCTGTTGAAGCTTCTAGGCCCTCTGTTTCCTCTTTGGGATCCCGGGAAATCCCCACAGGCTGCATGCGCCTTTCCAGTTCATTCCTTTGCTGGATAAATTGATGTATAATGACTAAGTTCACCCAGATAAACTGTTGTCTCCTCCTAGACAGTTTTCCCTCCTTTATCCTATGGAGGAAGGTTTCACCAAGAAATGGGCGGTACCTCCTATTGATGCAGCTATTTCTTGTGAAAACAAAAATCTGACCTGTCCTTTAGACAACGCGCAGGGTTTCAAGGACCCAAATGATAAAAAGCTGGAGTCCCTGTTAAAAGCCTCCTCTGCCATGGCTGGGGCTGTAGTACAACCTGCAGTTGCAGCCATTGGTGTATGTCAGTTCCTCAAGGAAAAAATTAAGTAGATGAATAACCTCCTCCCTTCAGAGGAGATTGAGGTTTATGAAGACCTTCCTAAGGCCTTGTGCTTTGCGATTGATGCGATTATGGATTCTGTTCAGAAAGCATCTCGCTTGTATCTCCTGCAGGTACACATGTGCAGGTCCCTTTGGTTAAAACATTGGGAGGCCGAGGCTTCCTGCAATACATACTTGGCAGCGTTCCCATTTGGGGGAGAACGCCTGTTTGGAGATGACCTGGATAAATACATCCAAAAGATTACCGGAAACAAGTCTACTCTATTGCCTTTTAAGAAAAAGAGTAAGCGTCCCTCATTTAAACGTACTCAGTCTCCAGGCAGTGGCGACGACCGCCCCAGTCTAACACTAGGGGCAAGGCCCAGAGCCAAGCCCAAGGGCAGAAAAGGACTTGGGGTTCAAAGTATAAACAGACCCCCAAAGCTTCACTATGAAGGGATGCCCCCACTCAGCCGAGTGGGGGGAAGGCTACTGCATTTTGCAAACACCTCCATCACCCCAGTTTCTGCGATCAAGAATTACCAATGATCCAGAAAAAAAGAAGGCTTCTACTGTTGGCCTTGGAACACCTGTTGTCCCAAGGGGTGATCTTGGAATTAGCCCCAGAGGATCAGGGGTCAGGGTTCTATTCAAACCTGTTCCGCATGGAGTCTGTTTGTTCAATTGTTTCCACCCTTCAGGGTTCAATTCGCTCACCAAAGGTTTCTAAGGTTTGCGGTGGATCAGCGCCACTTTCAGTTTGTGTCCCTTCCTTTCGGGCTGGCTACGGTACCTCGAGTGTTCACAAAAATACTGACCCCGGCCCTGGCAAGGCATATTCCTCGCCTATTTGCGGTCTTCATTCCAGGGGTAGAAAATTGTCAGGCAGATTTTTTAAGCCGCCAGCAACTGATTCCAGGAACCCCAGATGTGGACCTGTTGGCTTCCAGGTTCAACGCAAAACTGGACAGTTTTGTGTCAAGAACAAAAGATCCCTGTGCTTAAGGCTCAGATGCCGTGACAATCTCATGAGATCGGTATTTCCTGATTTATGTGTTCCCTCCAGTACCGCTTCTCCCACGATTCCTTCAAAGATTTAAGAAGGAAGGAAAGTCTGTGATTTTGGTCGCCCTGGCTTGGCCTAGGAGACCCTGGTACGCAGAAGTCGTAAGGATGGCAGTAGGAAGACCTTGGATTCTTCCATTATGCCCAGACCTATTATCGCAGGGTCCAATATTCCATCCTGCCTTACAAAGTCTAAATTTGACGGTTTGGCTGTTGAGACCCACATTCTGAGGAAACGTGGGCTCTCAGGGCCAGTCCTATCCACCCTCGTTAATGCTAGGAAGCCGGCCTCCAGGCTCATCTACTACAGAATCTGGAAGGCATATGTTTCCTAGTGTGAACCCAGAAAGTGGCATCCTAGGAAGTTTGCCATTAATAGGATTCTGTCATGGATATGCAATAAAGTCTGGCAGCTTAGCTGTCTCATGTGTTCATTAGAGGCCTGACCCTCTTTCTGGCTGTCTTTTATCACCTTCCTTCATGACCTTGGGGACCCCAGGGGTCGCGACCTGGATCCAGCTGCGGCGTAGGCCATCCTCACCAACAGAGGCTCTGGTGAACACAAAGCTGGGTCTTAGACTCCACACCCTGGGGAATCTTGGGCTTGCGCTTCCTCTCTGATCGCAGCAGTCGGCCATAGGGTTCACTACCCTGTGGTGCATCCCTGACCCCAACGGGGTGCACTTGTCACCTGGCCACAGGTGACCTGACAGATTCTTGCCTTTCTTTAGTTGGGCTTAGATATGAGGTTGGCCTTGAGCACTATCAAGGGCCAAATCTCGGCTTTGTCTGTATTTTTTCAAAGACCGATTGCCTCTCATTCCCTAGTTAGGGCCTTTGTTCAGGGTGTACTGCAGTTAAATCCACCGATTAAGTCTCCTGTGTGCCCATGGGATTTGAATTTGGTGTTGTTCGTTTTACAGAAGCTACCTTTTGAAACTTTACACCAGGTTTCTCTAAGTCTGTTGACACAGAAACTGTTTTTTCTTGTAGCCATATCCTCGGGCTAGAAGGGTATCGGAATTGGCGGCTCTTTCGTGTAAAGAACCGTATATGATTATTCATGAAGACAGGGTGCTTCTGCGGCCTCACCCAAATTTCTTACCTAAGGTGGTTTCAGGTTTTTCACCTGAACCAAGATATAGTCCTAGCGTCTTTTTTTCCAAATCCGCAGTCTACGGAGGAAGAGAGTCTACACTCTCTAGATGTTGTAAGAGCGGTAAGGGTTTATCTGCAAGCTACAGCTCAGATTAGGAAGACTGATTGTCTGTTCATTCTGCCACAAGGCCCAAAGAAGGGCCAGGCAGCATCAAAATCCACCATTGCAAGGTGGATTCGACAAGTCATTATTCAGGCCTATGATTTAGAAAAGAAGATCCTTCCCTTTCAGGTGAAAGCGCACTCGACTAGAGCAGTTGGTACTTCATGGGCAGTGCATCACCAGGCCTCCACGGCTCAGATCTGTAAGGCTGCTACTTAGTATTTGGTAAATGTATGGACCGAAGACCATAAGGTAGATGTGAGAGGTTACTAGGATGCCGCCTTCCGGCGTAGTGTTCTGCAGGCAGCAGTATAGATCCTCTGGCTCGATGGTGGTCTTATTCTGATCTGTGTCTCCCTCCCCTCAAAATTTTAGCATTGCTATGGGACATCCCATTAAGTAATTAAGGCTCTGTGTCCTGTGAGTATGATCAAGAAAATAGGATTTTTAAATACAGCTTACTTGTAAAATCCTTTTCTTGGGAATACATCACAGGACACAGAGTCCCCACCCCTCTTCAGAGTTAACATGGAACACTTATTGCTTTGCTACAAAACGGAGGTACTTTCCATTTGGGAGGGGTTATATAGTGGAGGAACTCAATTTTAATTGGGTTTGCCAGTGTTCAATCACCTGTGGTGACTACATAACCCATTAAGTAATTAAGGCTCTGTGTCCTGTGATGTATTCCCAAGAAAAGGATTTTACAGGTAAGCTGTATTTAAAAAAAATTTTTTATAACGTCCAGTGTATATGAAGCCTTAAAGTGTTACTAAACCCGGGACCCTGCATGCACTATATCTGGTCTCCCACAGTACACATAAGATGTAAATGCAATCATTTTAGTAAATATAAACTTCTAAGTACCCTTTCATGAGCAGTATATTGCAGTCTTGTGACTTCTATCACTGTCAGCTTTAACTCTCCTACAAAAGCTGTAACCTTTAACACGCTATATAGCAGTCTTGTATTTTTGTAAATATTTTATTATATCTGTTCATATGATAACACTGAAAAAAAATCACACTTTGCTACAATATAAAGTAGTGAGTTTACAGCTTGTATAACAGTATAAATTTGCTGTCCCTTCAAAATAACTCAACACACAGCCATTAACGTCTAAACCTCTGGCAACAAATGTAAGTACACCCCTAGGTAGAAATTTTCAAATTGGGCTCAATTAGCCATTTTTCCTCCTTTGTGTCATGTGATGTGTTAGTGTTATAAGGTCTCAGGTGTGAATGCGGAGCATGTGTGTTAAATTTAGTGTTATCCCTCTCACTCTCTCATACTGGTTACTGGAAGTTCAAAATAGCACCTCATGGCAAAGAACTCTCTGAGGATCTGAAGAAAAATAATTGTTGCCTAGGCTATACGAAAATGTACAAGATTCTGAAACAGAGCTGAAGCATGGTGGCCAAGACCATACAGTGGTTTAACAGAACAGGTCCCACTCAGAACAGGCCTCGCCATGGTCGACCAAAAGAATTGAGTGCAAATTCTCAGTGTCATATCCAGAGGTTGTCTTTGGGAAATAGAGGTATGAGTCCTGTCAGCATTGCTGCAGAGGTTAAAGGGGTGGGGGGGTCAGCCTGTGAGTGCTCAGACCATACGCCGCACCCTGCATTAAATTGTTCTGCATGACTGTAGTCCCAGAAGGAAGCCTCTTCTAAAGATGATGCACAAGAAAGCCCCCAAACAATTTGCTGAAGACAAGCAGACTAAGGAAATGGAATACTGGAACCATGTCCTGTGGTCTGATGAGACCAAGATAAACTTATTTGGTTCAGATGGTGTCAAGTGTGTGTGGCGGGAAGCAGATAAGGAGTACAAAGACAAGTGTGTCTTGCCTACAATCAAGTATGCTGGTGGGAGTGTCATGGTCTGGGGCTGCATGAGTGCTGCCAGCACTGGGAAACTACAGTTCATTGAGGGAACCATGAATGCCAACATGTACTGTGATATACTGAAGAAGAGCATGATCCCCTCCCTTCGGAAGCTGGGCCGCAGGGCAGTATTCCAAAATGATAACGATCCCAAACACACCTCCAAGATGACCACTTCCTTGCTAAAGAAACTGAGGGTAAAGCTGATGGACTGGCCATCAAAGCCATAATTGACCAATGTGCATAGTGAATGGAATGCATCAAAAAAGGTTTGGTGGAAATAAATAAAAATATGAATACAAATAAAAAAGTCTCTGTGTGACAGATAACCACAAGTGTTGTAAAAACAGTAGGTGCAATAAGTCCTATCGCAAAGCAGCTGATTCTCAAAAATCTTATACTCTTCATAAACACTTGTTCCTATGGCGATATCAGCAGGCAGGTAATTTAAATCCAAAAAGATATAGGATGGCCGCTTACCAGAACGTTGTACCCTCAAGGGGTTATTGGGCACTCAGTGGGCTGTAATTCCGTGGATCCCAGGATGTACTCCAATGCTGTGTCTCAGCTCCCTTCTCGGACCTTCAGGATTGGAAGATATGCCGTTCCGTGTGCTCAAACGAATTCTTTGTGCTCAAACAATGAGTGGGATTAGAAGGAGAGGATAAAGGACTTCATGGTGCAGTAGGTTTAATAAAGGATTTTATTTTCTTCAGTATGACACTGACAGATGGTAAAACATATTCACCCTGCACACACGGATCCTCATAAATCAAAAGATAGGATGTCAGCGGGTGTAACAGCTGACGGCTGCGATGCAATCCGAACAGCTGATGAGCGTAGTGACGTCAAATGCTAGGCTCCGCCCGACACAGCGTTTCGTCTAAACGGGCTTCAGCGGGGAAAGGAGGCGTAGTTTTTTTTTTTGCTTTTATATGTCTTCTGGAGCCCAATATTAGGTTCCTATATTTTTGAGTGCAGCACTTCACTTTTTATTTTTTATCACTATTTATATTCAACACTATTCAATTGTATTTTTTGGGAGTAGCGCGGATTGATCTGTGCCTTTATGATGGACTGGCCAAGCATAAAACCTATTGCTGAGGGGCATCCTCAAACAGAAGGTAGAGGAGCACAAGGTCTCTAACATCCACCAATTCTGTGATGTCATCATGGAGCAGTGAAAGAGGACTCCAGTGGCAACCTGTGAAGCTCTGGTGAACTCCATGCCCAAGAGGGTTAAGGCAGTGCTGGGAAATAATGGCGGCCACACAAAATATTGACACTTTGAGCCCAATTTGGAAATTTTTACTTAGGGGTGTACTCACTTTTGTTGCCAGCAGTTTAGACATTAATGGCTGTATGTAAAGTTATTTTGAGAGGACGGCAATTTTACACTGTTATACAAGCTGTATACTCAGTACTTTAAAGTACTTTGTAGCAAAGTGTTATTCCTTCAGTGTTGTCACATGAAAAGATATACCGTTTATACGAGTATAAGCCGACCCGAGTTTAAGCCGAGGCCCTAATTTTACCACAAAAAATGGGAAAACCTATTGACTCGAGTATAAGCCTAGGGTGAGAATGCAGCAGCTACTGTAAGCGGAAAAGAGGGTCAACAATGCCCATTTGCAGCTTCATTGTGCCCATTTGCAACCTTACTGTGCCCATTTCAGCCTTACTGTGCCCATTCTGACTGTGCCCATTGTAGCCTTACTGTGCCCATTGCAGCCTTACTGTGCCCATTCTCACTGTGCCCATTTCAGCCTTACTGTGCCCATATATATGTGTAGCGGCATGCTCCCATTGAGTAGGCACTATGTGTTAAATTTTAGTTGTCTGAGCTGTAGTTTAGCTCAGAAGGATTATGCTAAATTGATGGTTCTGTTTCAGTTCAGCTGGGTTGCACAATTTTCCCCTTGACGGTGGGTGTCGCTGTTACCACTGGTCAAGGTTGGAAAGGCAGCAGGCTGGATGCATTGGGTACCTCTTTCCCAGAAGCAGCTCAGGTCAACCGTTTTGGCAGGGTCTTCTGATCCTGACCTGATGGCCCTCCTGGCCTCAGGGATGTGTGAGCTGTTTCGTAGCCTCTGGGCTGGCTGGTCCGAGGCCTTGCAACTGAGAGTAGGCCCAGGAGTTTCTGAGGCCTACTAATCCAGGGTTGGTCCTCCGCTATCTTACCTGCGGGAGGAAGCTGAACCAGTGGGATTCAATTGAAGGACGTATCCTGGCAAATTTACCTCACTGTGCTGCCGGCCTGGCTGCAAGATCCTTGGCACAGTGAGTTGTGTACTTTATTGGAACTATACAAAGTGTGCGAGTATTGGTATAAAGATGAGGGATGGACAGCCGCACTCCAAACCAAACGGGTTGTCTTTATTCAAATCAACAGCAAGAACACAGCAGATCACAGCAATAGGAACAGGAGAATACCGACGTTTCGCACTGGCTTCAGTGCTTATTCATGACTAGCCATGAATAAGCACTGAAGCCAGTGCGAAACGTCGGTATTCTCCTGTTCCTATTGCTGTGATCTGCTGTGTTCTTGCTGTTGATTTGAATAAAGACAACCCGTTTGGTTTGGAGTGCGGCTGTCCATCCCTCATCTTTATACCAATATTTGCCTTAGTGCATTGCCTGCACCCTTGGAGTCCTATATTTGTGAAACGACCCTACAATAGACCTACCTTGAGCGGTGATCTTCTCTCTCAAAGTGTGCGAGTGGTTACACGATCTTGTGGCAGAAGATCGTGGGACAGCCTGACAACACTTGTCAAGTCTGTGGCAGAGATTTTGACAAGCTTCGCACCAGCTGCTAGGCAAGTGAGAGTAGGCCTATCTGGTGGTTGCTGAAATGCAGTGTGGAACTGAATTAATCCTCTGGATCTAAGTTGTACCCGTGATTCGCAAAGCAAAGGTACCTGAGTCTTTCCCCGTCCCTCTACCCCTCTTTTGGAGAACTTTGTTCAATAAAAACCTTGAAAGACACTTTGTGTTTGGTGCAGACAATTTTGTGGACAGCTCTTCAAGGAGAACCCCTGAGATGAGCATATGGAACAGTAAGGTAACGACAGGCCCAAATCTAAAGCAGCAGCTCCTTCAGGGGGTAGTGCTACATACACTATATATTTAGCAGTCAGTAATATGTTACCCTATTTCTTCTGCTGGCCAATTTGTTTGGGCCAAACCATTATGGGCCCCAACATTGCTAAATATTATTATTATTATTTCAGGTGCTTATATATATATATATATATATATATATATATATATATATATATATATATATATTGCTGTCAATTTATGCAGCGATTCACATATACATTGTACATTCACATTAGTCCCTACCCTCAAGGAGCTTACAATCTAAGGTGCAGACAGGCACAGTGCTGGATCAATACAGGACTTTGGTAAGTATTTAAGGAGAGGGGTTGAAGGGAATAACTAATGGAAGGTTTTTACCTTTTACCTTAATGCAGGTAATGCATTAAGGCACTGGACCCCAAGCTGTAGCCCGTGGGGCAGAAGCGGCCCTTTGCTTGCCTTTATGTAGTCCTTGAGGCACCATTAATCCCACTGATTCACGACACTGTTCCTCCTACTGAGAGCAGCTGTGAGGCACAATTCTTCCCTCTCCCACTATTCAATGGGATACTATTTTACTTTTTTTAATTCCCACTGTTGCCTCAACATTTTCTACTCCCACTGGCCTTAGTTGTCCCCCCCCCTACAATCTGGGGGGGGGATAACTCGCTATGTGACACATTCAGAAGTTTTTAAATGCAGCAGGGATTGTAGCGTTGCAAGTGAACTTGATGATTGGCCAAACACCATCCTCTGTATTTAACATGTTCTCTTCCAAGATGGCCGTGTTTGCATCTTGTTATCCTTGTGATAGGACCCCTTTAACATAAAACTGCAGTGTCAAATGTTCCTAACACACTTCTGATGCTTAGAGCAGCATTTTTGGTGCAAGGCATTTTTTAACTTTCTAAAAACATGGTAGCCACAGTGTGACACCTAACAATAGATTAAGTTCACAGTTAACAGTTAGTGGATGCACCTGTTCATACTTGGTATGTTTGCTAATGATGTGTGATAGGTAGAGGTGTGAAAAAAAAACTGGAATGCTATCTGCATTCCTCTACAAAGATGTGTAAGTGAACAGAAATATTTTAAATATATTTTGTATTCCACATTCATAGCATGCTGCATTGAAGAAAATAATGATGAAAGGCATTGATGAAGGCTCCAGAGACATGTATCTTCATTGTTGCTTTAAGAGCATCAGTGCTTCGCTTTTAGTAATAAAATGCAAAAACTTGCAGTCAGAAAACAACACATGTGGCAGATTGCTATTCCATAATGCTGTGATGTCCTGAGGTCTTTTATATATCCCTAGTGCTGACTGGAAGGCAGGCATCAAGCAAGGGCAGCTGCTTTCAGGCCTCGAGAGACTTCTCCTTGACGTGATAAAAGAATCGCTGGAAAGTTAAATACACTGAAAAGAATACTTAACTGATCCCAGGTTTACAGTAAATCTCGGTTGACAACGAAGGACTGAATTAATTAAATTAGTTCATGTTTATTACAAGCTTGCAGTAAACACAGATTTTTCAAAGTAGAAATGCCAGTTTTTGACAGGCGCATGGTTTTTCTCTCAAAAGTTAATATTTTAGGGTTGTTAATTATATTCAATGAAAATGGATTATGTAACCACTTTTAACGTGACATTTTTCTAGTTGGGTTATGTGCAGAAGAGGTAGAAACTCTGCCAGGATTTCCTTGTTCCTATGTCCCTGTCTGGGAGTTTTTTCCTGTCTTGCCTTGGTATTCCTATCATTGAGATGTGAAGTTAGGGAAAAATCTTTCCAATAGGGTCATAGACAGCAGTACAGTTTTATGAAGAGTAAACTCTTAACCAGTCTACTAATGAAAACAGATTGTTTTTCTATCTGAGAGATTTTCCCCTCACTTCCTGTGTGTGAGTTGATGAGTTCAGCTGAATTATTTGCTATTTTGTATTTCCACCAAGCAGCAGTCCGGGTGATGGATTTGTGGCAATGAGACCGCAAGTGGCTGTGGCCAGTAAAGTGTTTTCTTGGAATTAACACAATGTGCCATTGATGTAGTTTCTCAGGATAAAGTTCATCTCTGAACTGGAGACTCAGCTTTGTTAAATATAGCTTGTAAGCAGCCTCCAATATTGGGCACACAAACCACTCAGCATCCAATTTTTGGCACTCTAAGCCTTTGAAGAAGAGCAGCAGGATATGAGTACACAAGAAGGTCCTATTCCTGAAGCATTTGATTGTGCTTTATTGGCTACTTGTATAGTAGCAATTTGGTCCGTCAAGTGTCCACTTTAATAGGTGGTATGAGCATATACACAGGACTCGCGACTAGCGTTGAATGAACAGTTTGAGCTGAGCATAAGTTCAGCCCAAACATTGTCTGTTCGTCCATTCAGCAAACATCCCAATTGTCAGGGAGTTTGACCATTCGTTCGGCCCACTGAACGCCCCAGAATGCACTGCGCACTGCACAGTGCATTGGAAGCCCTGATTAGTTAAAGCAATGAAGGCTTTGCTCAATCAGGGAACATAGCACTGTCAGAGCCATGATTGGACACAGTCATGATGACTCTCTCCAATCATGGCTCATTTCTCATAGACCCATCCCACACTATAAAAGATTCCTCTTCAGAGCAGCCATTTTCAGTGTGATATGGGAGTAGAGATAGAGGTAGAGGGTTCTGTTCATTGCTACGAGCGAGTTAGCATCATATAGTACACTATTGTGAGTCTATTGTGAGTGTAAAGTATCAGTGTAGTGTGAATAAAGTGATAGTGCAGCGTGGGTGTAGTGCAACCATTCATTTTTTTTTGCAAAATCTTTTTTATTGAGATTTATATTGACATACAAAACTAGCCCACGCAGGGGCCGAACAGTTGCCCATGCAGGGGCAGTACCTCGGTCGTGACAACATGCCGCAACAGGGCACAACACACATCTTAAACATCCTAACTTAACTTATACTATAGCCCCAATGTGGGGAGAGGGTAATGTCAGGATAATCTGTGCTCAAATCGGTATTGACAAAAGAGTGCAGCATGAAAATAGTTGGGTCAACTGCAGACACATTATCTATCTAGGCATTTGCTACTGGATCATTTACCATGGTGTTATCATCTAGCCAACAGTTCAATACCTTCTCAAATTTTTGCGGGCATCCCCTGCCCGAGTAGGTGGCCCTATACAAGGGAAATTTAGCATTTACTAGGCTTTTCCAGAATCTGACAGAAGGGGGAGACGATTGTTTCCAGGTCATCGTAATGGCCTTACGAGCATAATATAGTAACAGGGATATGAGTATCTTCCTGGCTCTAATCACTGACATTTGTTCCATCAGCCCCAACAGACAATATTTAGGATCATAGGGAACACAAGTCCCAGTGACCCTATTGATCACCTGGAGAACTTCTTTCCAATAAAGTTCGATTGCCGGACAGACCCAAAAAATTTGGAAAAAGTCACCCGGTCGGTAGGAACAACGCCAGCACTCCGGAGAAGTGAGCCCTATGCACAATTTTGTAATGTACTAATTTATCCCTTGCTGAGACCAGGGGAGGGGAGAAGGGAAAGTCCCAAATCTCCCTCCAGTCGTCTGTATATCCCCCACCCATTTCCTGCGGAGGGAGGACAGCTCGGGGCTGGCAGCAACCAACAGGTATCCATAGATCTGAGACGTGGGTTTCTCCAAGTCTTTCACCCGGAGGGTGGATTCGAGTTCAGAGTATACCAATTCCACTGGTTGGCCAAAAAATTGACACCTGTAGGCATGAGCAACCTGAAGATACCTATAATGGGCCTGTGCAGGTACGCTATATTTGGTGCGTAAAATGTCGAAGCCAACCATTCATTTTTACTGTAGTGTCAGTTTAGTGTGTCAGAGCAGGTTTACTTCTGTATATTGAAGTGTGTCAGTGTAGAGTATCAGGGCAGTTTTACTGCAGTAAATTGAAGTGCGTCAGTGCATTTTTACTGCAGTATATTGAAGTGCATCAGTGAACTTATGCACGTCAAAATACTGCAGTAAAAGTTCACTGATGCACTCCAATATGCTGCAGTAAAAGTGCACTGACACACTTCAATATACTGCAGTAAAAGTTCACTCTTACTGCAGTATTTTGAAGTGCATCAGTGCACTTTTACTGCAGTATATTGAAGTGTGCCATTGCACTTTTACTGCAGTATAATGAAGTGCGTCAGTGCAATTTTACTGCAGTACATTGAAGCGCATTAGTGAACGTTTAAAGATAGAGGTAGAGGGCTCTGTTTATTGCTACTAGTGAGTTAGTGTGCTATAGTGATTCTATTCTATAGTGAGTGTAAAGTATCAGTGTAGTGTGAATATAGTGATAGCGCAGTGTGAGTGTAGTGCGACTGCTCATTTTTACTGTAGTGTCAGTGTAGAGCAGGGATATGCAATTAGCGGACCTTCAGCTGTTGCAGAACTACAAATCCCATGAGGCATACTTTTTGAATATAATAGGGAAGGGTTAACACCCCTATAGCGTTTGTTTTGCTGTCTGTGCCCCTGTTCAGAAGATTTTACCTCACTTTCTGTCCCAATAGCAATTACATTTTAAAAATTTTGGGTTGTTGTGGAAACAAGCCTTGGTGATAAAGCATCAGTGGAGGTACCTTTTTCCCATAATAACTCTTATGCCTTGTACACACTGACTTTTTCCATTGGATATCCCGATTGTGTGTAGCCCCATTGGAGTTTTTTCATCGGGAATTCCATCGGAGTTTAGATATAGAACATGTTCTATTTTTCACCGATGGAATTCCGTCGGAATTCCGATGAGATTTGGCCAGGCAAAAGCCCAATCGTGTGTACGCAGCATTTCAGGAGTCAATTTCCCTTCCTAGAAGTAGATTTCCTCTCACTTTCTGTTGTCTGCCTTTGTTTGTAAGTAGGAGTCGTTTGTAAGTTGATGGTTTGTAACTAGGGGACCGCCTGTATTACATCTTGTGAAGAAATAATTTATGCATATCTCTCAACTGTACAAAGTCCTTCTGTCCCCCCTTCCTCCTCATTTGTCCTTCATTTTGGTCTGATCTATATAGCTGTATATAAAATGTACTTTTTAAAAAGTGTTTCCCAGTACTAAACCTTTCATCCAAATTGTAAATGGTTGCATTTGTAAATTTCAAAAGACAGTATAAAGTAATAGTGTAAAAAAAAAGAACTCTGGTTTAATTTTTTTTTGTATAATTCTATTTTAAAGGGGCGTAACAAGGGGTGTGTCCTTTGCCTACATACTTTTGCTAATACGTGTCCCTCGTTCCTATAGCAAAAAGTTGGGAGGTATGTTAATCGAGAAATAAACCCACAAAAACAGAGATACCGTGTTTCCACGAAAATAAGCCTGAGTCTTGTAACAATTTTGGTTCCAAAAACACAGTTGGGCATATTTTTGGGGTTGAGTTTGCCATTTAATGTACTGTCTACTCTCCCCCTCTCCCTCCCTGCCTGTCAGGAATCCCCAGTGTGAATAACATAAAAGTGTTTGTAAAATGCTAGAATCCTCTCTATTACTGTAGTATATAATGTAAAAGGTGTATGTTTCTGTAATCTAATTGGGTCAAATACCTTCTTATAGCGTTGCTCTGCGTTTCTGTGACTTGCCTGAGCTGTCTTCCCTGTTCCAAGTACTGCAAAAGGGAGGGGAGGCTGAGATCCCCTGCTGACAGCCAGGAAAAGAGACGGGGAGAGCAGCGGGAGATCAGCTGAGCGCTACCATAAGAAGATATTTGAATAAATTAGATTACAGAAACACCTTTTACATTAGAGGATACATAGAGAGGATTTTGGCAGTTTACAGTCACTTTAAACTAGGGCTTATTTTCGGGGTAGGGCTTATATTTCAACCCTCCCAAAATATCACAGTAGGCCTTTCAGGGAAACATGGTATGATAAATGTCATTTTAAATAAGTGGTATTTTTAAGTGAGCCGTTGCCCTCCTCTTCTGCTGCATACACTTAACTTCTTCCTTTCCTTCCTGCCACTCTGTTAGCCAGTACAGCTCGGTTTGGGGAGCATGGTGCCAATTCACTAAGAGTTGAATCACGGCTAGAAAAATGCAGTAAATCAGTTAAATTTACTAAGAATGTACGGTTAAATAACAAATGCTGTATTCTTTCTACTTAGTGGTAATTACTGCATTATTTTATTAACCGCATTGTCCAGGATTTGCCAAAAAAACAGCCTGGGGTCCCCCCCCAAATTAATACCAGACCCTCATCTGAGCATACAGCCTGGCAGGTCTGGAAAGGGGGGGGGGGAGTTAGCACTCACCCCCCGTCCTGAACCATACCAGGCCACATGCTCTCAACATGGATGGGGGTTAGTGCTTTGGGGCACAATGTTGATGGGGACAAGGGCCTCTTCCCGACAACCCTGGCTGGTGGTTGTCAGGGTCTGCAGGTCAGGGGCATATTGGAAACTGTAAGCCCCCTTTAGCCTTTGATTTTGGACACATACATTGAAAAATAATTTTTTTGGCCAGAGCTACACTTAAAAAATGTACCTGTCCTGACTTACAAACAGATTCAACTTAAGAACAAACCTACAGTCCCTATCGTGTTTGTAACCCGGGGACCGCCTGTAGTTGTGTTTAAAGAACTAAGACATGTTCAATCACTTTTTATCTTTAGAAAAAGCTATAGTTTTTTTTTTTAAATATGCTATAGATTCACCTTAGCAAATTATTAAATATGAAATGTGTTTGCATATGTGTTGTCTGGAAATTCTGTGCTGAGGCTCTAGAGAATTAAAAGTGACATTTTACCGACATAAATCTTGCATAAAAAGGAACTGCTGTGGCAGACAGTTTTTAGAAGCAGACTACATGCTTCTGAATAAAAAAAAAAGTAAAATGATAAGCTAAACAGAAGTGATGGTATGGTTGATGAGACTGAACGTTAAAACAGGGCATGTGGACATGTCATTCTGGATTAAAGTGAAGTTACTAGATTAATCCTTTTTGTTTTTTCTACTTCAATGCTGTTCTTTTCAAAGCCCAGGATAAAGGAGACATAAATTAGTGGTATTTACAACGATTCAAGAATGTTTTTTTTCTTTCTAATTATGGGTATACAATTTTAGTTTAGTTAATGTAAAAAAAATATAAGGCAGAAAAAGTCAAAAGCAGAAGCAGCACACCAGTGAGGTCACTTCCTTCAGGAAACTTTATTCAACCAAGCAATGCACGTTGCAAATCCCCACCTAGGGACTAATCCACTAACACGTTCCACCCATCTGGGCTAAGAGGTAGGGATGAGATGGGGTGATCAGGGGAATAATGAATTTGCAGTGCATTCGGACCAAAACGGTACTGTACCCTTTTTTTGGTCCGCACTGGAATCAGACAGCAGGGGCTCGGGCGCTGAAGCATGAGCTTGTGGAGGACTGTGTACATACATAGGCAGGATACTGCAATAGGAGGGAAACCAGAGGTCATTGCTATAGGGGGAAGGGGGGGGGCAGAGGACACTGCTGTGTGTATGTGTGGGGGGGAAGTGATGTGAAGGGGGCAGAGGACACTGCTTTGGGAAGGGCCACACCTATAGCAGTGTCCTCTAATAGCCTTCACATCACCCCCCTGAACCCTGCATTCTGAGCACAACGCATTCTGATCCCTGCATTCTGAGCATGATGCACTCCTTTGAAAAAGCACAAACTTTTTTTTTTGCAGAATCATACATGTTTGGTCCCTTAGAGCCCAGAGGGATGACCAGTCCCATCCTCTGTACAGAGCCACTGGTATATTTAATTCCGTGTTGGCACTTTGAAATAAATAAGTGGGTTTTGTGTCGCTGTTTGGGCACTCAGGCTCAAAAATGTTCGCCATCACTGCCTTAGGGTATCTGCTAAATATATATATATAATAGGGGTAGATCCACAAAGAAATTACGCCGGCGTATCTATTGATACGCCGGCGTAATTTAAACATTCCTGCGTCGTATCTTTGTTTTGAATCCTCAAAACAAGATACGACGGCATCTCGGCTAGATCCGACAGGCGTACGTCTTCGTACGCCGTCGGATCTTGGATGCAATTTTTTGGCGGCTGCTAGGTGGCGTTTCCTTTGAAATCTGCGTCGAGTATGCAAATTAGCTATTTCCGACAAACCACGAACGTACGACCGGCCATCGCATTTTTTTACGTCGTTTCCGTTCGGCTTTTTCCGGCGTATAGTTAAAGCTGCTATATGGTGGCGTACTCAATGTTAAGTATGGCCGTCGTTCCCGCCTCGCATTTTGAATTTTTTACGTCGTTTGCGTAAGTCGTCCGTGAATGGGGCTGGGCGCCATTTAAGTTCACGTCGAAAACAATGACGTCCTTGTGACGTCATTTGGAGAAATGCACCCTGGGATATTTTAGGGACGCCGCATGCGCAGTTCGTTCGGCGCGGGGACGCGCTTCATTTAAGTGAAACACGCCCCCTTCCCTGCCGAATTTGAATTCCACGCCCTTACGCCGCTAGAGATACACTACGCCGCCGTAACTTACGGCGCAAATTCTTTCAGGATTCAAACCAACAAAAAGTTATAACGGAGTAGCGTATCTTAGATACACTGCGCCCGGCGCAGATGTATGTGGATCTGCCCCAATAGTGTTTTGGGTTCTGAGTAAATTTCTGGCAAAAAAAATTATGATTTTTACATGTAGGAGAGAAGTGTCAGAATTGCCCTGGGTGACCGCTTGTTAATTATCCTAAGTAAATTATTATATATTGTATTTAAGATAATTTACTATATTTTCAAAAACTGTACTCAAACAGGTGGCCTAACGGACAAATTACTGAAGTTTGAAATTATAACATAATAATTAATTATCTATCTGATCCCGACGCGCGTGTGATCACTGCCAGGCATCCGCGATCGCTCATTACAGAGCGAGAACGGGAGTTTTGTGTGTAAACACAGCTCCCGGTCCTGTCAGGGGGGGAAATGACCTATCGTCTGTTCATACAATGTATGAACAGCGATTTGTCATTTCCCCATGTCAGTCCCACCCCCCTTCAGTTAGAACACACCCAGGGAATATGATTAACCCCTTCCTCGCCCCCTGGTGTTAACCCCTTCATTGCCAGTGGCATATTTATAGTAATCAATGCATTTTTATAGCACTGATCGCTATAAAAAGTGCCAATAGTCCCAAAAATGTTTCAAAAGTGTCCGAAGTGTCTGCCATAATGTCGCAGTACCGATAAAAATCGCTGATCGCCGCCATTACTAGTAAAAAAAATTATGAATAAAAATGCCATAAAACTATCCCCTATTTTGGTAAACACTATTAGCTGGATTCAGGTAGGGCAGCGTAACTTTCAGGCGGCGTAGCGTATCGTATTTACGCTATGCCTCCTTAGGTCAGAGAGGCAAGTGCTGTATTCACAAAGCACTTGCCTCCTAAGTTACGGCGGCGTAGCGTAAATGGGCCGGCCTAAGCGCGCCTAATTCAAATTAGGAACCGGGGGACGTGTTTTATGTAAATGACTAGTGACCCGACGTGATTGACGTTTTTTACGAACGGCGCATGCGCCGTCCGTGTACATATCCCAGTGTGCATTGCTCCAAAGTACGCCGCAAGGACGTATTGGTTTCGACGTGAACATAAAATACCTCCAGCCCCATTCACGGACGACTTACGCAAACAACGTAAAATTTAGAAATTTTGACGCGGGAACGACGGCCATACTTAACATTGGCTAGGCCACCTAGGGGGCAGCTTTATCTTTACACCGGCGTACCTCTTACGGAAACGGCGTATCTTTACTGCAACGGGCAAGTGTACGTTCGTGAATCGGCGTATCTAGTCATTTGCATTTTCTATGCCGAACTCAAGCGACCAGCGGAAACATTGCACCCTAAGATACGACGGCGCAGGCCGTCGTATCTTAGCTAGGTTTAAGTGTATCTCAGTTTGAGCATACACTTAAACATATGACGGCTTAGATTCCGAGTAACTCTTTGTGAATCCAGCTATATAACTTTTTCGCAAACAAAAAAAATCGCAATAAGCGTTTATTGATTGAACGAAAAATATGTAGAAGAATACGTATCGGCCTAAAATGAGGAAAACAATTGTTTTTTTATATCTTTTTGGGGGATATTTATTATAGCAAAAAGTAAAAAATATATAATTTTTTTTCAAAATTGTCGCTCTATTTTTGTTTATAGCGCAATGTAACGAGACCCTTGCTCGCTCGCTTCCGCTCTCCTGACACTCCTCTGCTACTAGTAAGTCAGCTTGCAGATCGCAACGTCTGATGGTTCGGTCATCCAATGCTCCGGGATCCGAACTACAGCTATGTGCCGTTCGGGATCCATTAGAACAAACACCAGGCAGGCTGTATGTAAGTTCAAAAAAGAAGACCTTTATTGGAAGTACACAATACACTTTTAAACAGAATTTGGAACATTCCGCCCCCAACAATCGCTTTCCTATTGGTCAATTGTAAAGTACATGGAGTTCTCCTTCAGGTCCTCATAACCATGCAAATGAGGATTTGAAAATTAGTTCAGCAGGGATTGGTCCAATAGCTTGAATGGAGGGACTGTTATGTGTATTGAGACAGAAGCCCCAGGGGGAAATCAATGTACACAATAGCCAGACACAGAACAATGGAGCCGTCTGGAGCTTTAAGACAGGGAAGAAGACCCCCACTGTGTAACAGCTTTCAGGGAGGGACACTTCTGCATTCCAAGGTCCATGACACGCAAAAACGAAAAACCGCAGAGGTGATCAAATACCACCAAAAGAAAGGACGCCAATTTTGTTTTGGAGCCACGTCGCACGACCGTGCAATTGTCAGTTAAAGTGACACAGTGCTGAATCGCAAAAAGTGGCCCGGTCAATGACCAGCAATATGGTCCTGGGCTAAAGTGGTTAAAAAAGTACCTTTTCAGCAGCAGCAGATTCTCCCTCTTAACTGTGTAAGAAAAACATGGGATTGTGGGTAAACCTAATACCCATAAACCCATGTAGTTAAGAGGGCTGGGCTGGGAGGGAGCATTTGTCTTTTAGACACATCCCCCCTTCTATGACACTGCAGTGAGAGGAGACCCTCCACTGCAGCAATTTTTTTGGACAGCTTGGTTTTACCATTAGTCCAAGGCTCCAAGCTGTTCATTGAGCTCAGTGCCTCTATCAAGAAGTGAGGAGAGGCACTGTGAGCTCAACCTCTCAGTTCACATATGAAAATTGCATTACAGGCGAGTGTGACCGTCTTTCAATGAACGCAGTCCACATTCAAAAAAGGTTATGTGCGTCTTTTGGTCTGATTTAGGTGAACCTGGCCTTAAAGTGGATGTAAACCCGAAATGTATTTATTTATTTTTTGATGTCACAATGTACAGTATAAGATTTCCTATCATCTGTGCCCAGTCTTGCCACATAGAGTTAATCCAGCTCTGCGCAATACTCTTTTATTGTTTAGTGAAATAAAACAGACTTACAGAGAAAAACCTTAGTCCGTTCCGCCCCCTTGCTGTGAGTGACAGGTTATTTACATATCTCATGCACTAGCCTGAAGACAGGCATTATTTTTTAAATCCCACCCCCACTCCTTTTCTGAAGTCATGTGGTTACTTTTCTGGATTTTGACTGGATGTTAGTGATCATAGCAGATTTCAGTGTAAGGAAGGAAAAAATGCAAGGGGAGTGTAGAGGAGAGCGGGGAGTCTACTGACATCACGACTCCACCCACCGAGCTTCAGACAACAGATCCGCCCACAGAATCTGCAGTTTTTCAGTTCTTATAACAGACAGAGGGGAAACATTTGACAGGTAAGGATGCATGCAGGTGGCATGTATATCCTTATAGATCAGCACTATGGCAGTAGTTTAGAAAAGATGAGAGTGGGTTTACATCCACTTTAATCTTAAATATATTACCATTGGCATATGGTTAAAATGTGTGTGGATCTTCCAGAAAAGCACAACTGGATGAACCACAACTAAGCATACCTATTGTACTTAACTATTTGGACTTACCGTATTTTCCGGCATATAAGACGACTTTTTACACCGGAATTACACAGCCAAAATCCGGGGGGCGTCTTATACGCCGGGTATAGCAGCTGCTCGATCGATATCAGCTGCCTGGTGCTCTATACGGCTGCATGTATTCTGTATGTGCGCCGCTTAGCCAATCCCGATGCACTGTGTGATGACAGAGCATGCTAAGCCTGCTCGGATTGGAGTAATAACCTCTGCCACTCCGAGCAGGCTACATTTATGTAGCCTGCTCGGATTGGCAGAGGTTGTTATCCAATCCGAGCAGGCTTAGCATGCTCTGTCATCAACACAGTGCATCGGGATTGGCTGAGCGCGCATATACAAACTACATACAGCCGTACAGAGCACCCGGCGGGCTGCGGCTTCTTCATTTAATTTAAACCCATTACTTCCACACAAGGGGGTCGTCTAATACGGTGAGTAGACCACAAAACCACAGATTTTAGCAGCATATTAGGGGGTTGTCTTATATGCCGAGTCATCTTATACGCTGGCAAATACGGTACATTTTTTTTTTTGTTATAAAATAAACTAGCAAATGTTACCTATTGTTCATGCCCATTTTGCCACAAACCCCTAAAATCTCCCTTAGGCCTAGATCTCCTTGTAGAATAGGTAAATATCTACCTATAATATGCTTGCGTTTATCAAATTCCAGACTATAACAAGTGAAAAAAGCATCAGGTTGGAGTTTACTTTGATTGTGACACTTTCAAAGTTTGTGTTCCCACGAAAGACTCTCCCTCTCAGTATTTCTGGCTTCTAAACAAGCCTGTGTGATAATGTGATGATCATAGCCATGCTCAAGGATCCTTCCCTTCAGTGCCATTGCCTCTATATTGAAACCCTCTGAAATAGAGCAGTTCCATCTGCCAGTAAATTTAGAATTAGGCCCCATACACACCATAAAATCCATCCGCAGATAAATCCCAGCAAATGGGTTTCAGCGGATAGATCCTATGGTGTGTACACGCCAGCGGATCTGTTTCCGCGGATATATCTCCCCTGGGATGGATTCCAGCAGATCGAATATTCGCTGACATGCAGAACATATCCATCTGCTGGAGTCCATCCCAACGGATGGATCCGCTGGTCTGTATAGACTCACCGGATCCATCCGTCCGAAGGGATCCCCCGCATGCGTCGTAATGATTCGACGCATGCGTGGAATTCCTTATATGACAGCGTCGCGCACGTCGCCGCGTCATAATCGCGGCGACGGCGCGACACGTCATCGCCAGAGGATTTCGGCGCGGATTTCAATGCGATGGTGAGTACACTCCATCGCATTAAAATCTGCTGAAATCCTCGAGAGGATTTATCCGCGGAAACGGTCCGCTGGACCGTATCCGCGGATAAATCCTCCCGTGTGTATGGGGCCTTACATTTGTTGTCATTAGGGTATTGCCATCCCAAGTTCCATTCACCAGTTTTTGAATAGTGCATTTTGTTATCCCATAAATAAGTAAGTTCTTGCAGAGGGATTTCTTAGCATTTCTGAAGATAAAAGTGTTGCCATGTTTTGCTGGTGATGCTGTTGCCATTTACACATTAAACAAGTGTATCAAAAGCCAGTTTTTTTTATAATTGTTTTTGGATAGAGAGGTAAGGGGTTAGAACTTCAAGAACCTCTGTGGTTACTATTGCTGAGAGTGAAATGATGCAGAATGTTAAATTGTCAGGCCTCGTACACACGGCCGAGGAACTCGACGTGCCAAACACATCGAGTTCCTCGGCCAGTTCAGCACTGAAGCCGCCGAGGAGCTCGGCGGGACGAGAGCTCCCATAGAACAATGAGGAAATAGAGAACATGTTCTCTATTTCCTCGTCGAGCTCCTCGTCGGCTTCCTCGGCCGAAAGTGTACACACGACCAGTTTCCTCGGCAGAATTCAGCCAGAAACTCGGTCGGAAGCTGAATTCTGCCGAGGAAACTGGTCGTGTGTACGGGGCCTCAGTGTTCACCATAATAGGGAATGTTCCAGTAGATATACTTTTTATACTAACAGTATAAAAATCAGACAATGACAAGTGACACACAAATGGGCATTTAATTATTCTACACAAAAAAAAAAAAAAAATGAGATTTAAATATATTTTAAATGGTGGATAAATACTTATAAATGCATGTTAATTTGTTTATTTTAAGATTATTTAAGAGTAATGTCACAGGGAACTTCAATCCCCAGGGTTCCCTGGAGACTAAAGCCTCATACACACGATCTGATTGTTGGCCAACCGAGTGTCAGATTTTTGTTCTCAGGGCGTGTGCCTGGATCTTGTCTTGCATACCATGTACTAACTGTACACAAAAGAGGAAATTTCAGCTCTTGAGCGCCACCCTTTGAGCCCCTTCTGCTAATTTCATGTTTGGTGAGCATTGATTCCGAGCATGCGTGTTTGTACTTTCAACTTTTGTGCGACGGACTTGTATTCTGACCATCAGAAAATCTGACAACCAACCGTTGTCCACCGAAAATTTACTAGCCTGTCATCCAACATCTGTTGGCAGAAAGTTGGACAACAATTGTCAAAAGGAGCATACTAACGGTCAGATTTTAGGACAGCAGTTTGTCAACAGACAATCCCCTGCTAACAATCGGATTATGTGTAGGGAGACTCTGATGGGGACATCTGATGTACGGAGGCACTCTGACGGGAATGTTTGATGTAAAGAACAATGTGATGGGGACACCAGATGTAAAGGGGCGCTGTGATGACGACACCTGATGTAAATGGGCACTGTGATGGGGACATCTAATGTAAGGAGGCACTGTGATGGGGACACCTGATATAAAGGGGCACTGTGATGGGGACACCTGATATAAAGGGGCTCTGTGATGGGGACACCTGATGTAAAGGAGCGCTGTGATGGGGACACGTGATGTAAATAGGTGCTGTGATGGGGACACCTGATGTAAAGGGGCTCTGTGATGGGGACACCTGATGTAAATAGGTGCTGTGATGGGGACACCTGATGTAAAGGGGCTCTGTGTAGGGGACACCTGATGTAAAGGAGCGCTGTGATGGGGACACCTAATGTAAAGGGGCGCTGTGATGGGGACACCTGATGTAAAGGGGCTCTGTGAAGGGGACACCTGATGTAAAGGAGCGCTGTGATGGGGACACCTGATGTAAAGGGGCTCTGTGAAGGGGACACCTGATGTAAATAGGTGCTGTGATGGGGACACCTGATGTAAAGGGGCTCTGTGATTGGGACACCTGATGTAAAGGAGCACTGTGATGGGGACACCTGATGTAAAAGGGCTCTGTGATGGGGACACCTGATGTAAAGGGACGCTGTAATGGGGACACCTGATGTAAAGGAGCGCTGTGATGGGGACACCTGATGTAAAGGGACGCTGTAATGGGGACACCTGATGTAAAGGAGCACTGTGATGGGGACAACTGATGTAAAGGGGTGCTGTGATGGGGACACCTGATGTAAAGCGGTGCTGTGATGGGGACACCTGATGTAAAGGGGCACTGTGATGGGGACACGAGATTCAGACCTCGGCCCAAAGAAAATGTTGGCGACCGGACCTCCTTTTTTTTTAATTCAGTACCCCTGCTCTAGGGTCTCTGTTAAAAAAAAAAACATATATAATGTTTAGGGGTTCTGTGTAATTTTCTAGCAAGAATAAATGATGATTTTTACATGTAGGAGCGAAGTGCCAGAATTGGCCTGGTTGTCAAGTGGTTAATAGACATACAACTGTGCAGGAAACCGCATGTCTCTGAAATCGCCCCCCCCCCCCAAGTCGGACTGACATGCTGGTATGAAATAGTGCAGCAGTGTGAACCTAGGCTAAATAGGGTTTGAACTGTGAGGAAGGAGAAACCTAGCTCCGATTTCCATTCACCTACCCAGGCTGGAGGGATGCTATGGGACACCTTCAGACATCACTAGACCCTGGAAGGTAAATATTAGTTTCAGAAAAGTAAATTGAAAAAAGTTTTAATAAAAAACAATTTGTTGTGTGACTTACGTCTGACTGCCTTCTTGCTCCCATGTTGGCAGGTACTGTATGTGGGACTTATAAGCCCCCCTTTCTGGCACCTCGATAGTAATGACCTTGAGTGCTTTGGAGGGGACTGCGTTTTTTTGGAAACCCCTCTCAAAACACTCATAATGCTAAAGAGCATATGGACTGATATTATCATAATGGGGGGGCTGCTCACTCGCAGCTTCCTGCTGTGGCCTGCCAACTGTGCCAGGTTGGTTCGCTCTGATGGGGGAGGGGGCACACATGTTTTCTAAAATTATTTTATTATTTTTGTCAACAGATAAAAAAAACACATGCTGCGAGCATTTACTATACATGTTGCATAAACTGTGTGAATATCAATTGTTAGCAAATTAATGAATAGATTACTGTTTTTACTGTCAAGATTTGCCACAGCAAGGTTTAGGCTAACAAGGGTCACACAGCAAATGTCATCTTATACAGTGCCTTGAAAAAGTATTCATACCCCTTGATATTGTCCACATTTTGCCATGTTACAGCCAAAAACATAAATGTATTTTATTGGGATTTTATGTGATAGACCAACACAAAGTGACACATAATTGTAAAGTGGAAGGAAAATGATAAATGGTTTTCAATACGTTTTACAAATAAATATGTGAAAAGTGTGGCGTGCATTTGTATTCAACCCGCGCTCGATAAGGCCCCGTACACACGAGAGGATCGATCCGCTGAAATTGATCCGCGGATCGGTTTCAGCGGATAGATCTGCTGGTGTGTACGATCCAGCGGATATTTATCCGCGGATATATTTCGGGCCGACCGATTTCCAGCGGATAAAAATTTCTTAGCATACTAAGAAATCTATCCGCTGGAATCGGCTCCAGCGGATCGATCAGGTGGTCTGTACAGACTCACCGGATCGATCCGTCTGAACCCATCCCTCGCATGTGTCGTAATGATTCGACGCATGTGTGGATATCCTTATATGACAGCGTCGCGCACGTCGCCGCGTCATCATCGCGGCGACGGCGCGACACGTCACCGCGGACGGAATTCCGCGGGGATTTTGATCTCCTGGTTAGTACAACCAGGAGATCAAAATCCGCCAGAGGATTTATCCGCGGATACAGTCCGGAGGACCGTTTCCGCGGATAAATCCTCTCGTGTGTACCCGGCATAAGAGTTTGACACAAGCGCGGTAGCATACAAGTTTAGTGTGGGGTGTAGCAAGATCGCGGCGACAGCATCGAATGTGACGAGCGTCGGCTTGTCGTAGTCGATGACGTCATCGCATTCTTGCCATTCAAAAGAATGGCGCTTCTTTTGAAAGGCCGTTTGTATGCATGGCTTTGCAAGACAAGCTTGCCAGGAATCCCGTCAGGAAAACCAAATTTTTTTCCTGATGGGATTCCCGGCTGTGTGTACAGGGCCTCATGCCCTGTACACACGATCGGTTCATCCGATGAAAGCGGTCTGATGGACGTACCCACAGACAATCGTTTTTTTCTATCGGTTTTATAACCATCAGATAATTTTAAAACAAGTTCCTAGTTTTTTCACCGTTGGATAAAAAACCGATGGGGCCCACACACGATCGGTTCGTCTGATGAAAACGGTCCATCAGACCATTTTTATCAGACGAACCGATCGTATTCTTTTTGTGTATATAAGAGCCTGCTTTCTCAATAAAGATTGTCAGACCTGCTTGAACTTCATACAGAGCTGTGTGTGTCTCGTTAATGGGGGAATTTTTATGGGTCGTGTTCGCCGGATTGTGGAGTGTCTATAGCTGCCTTGTGTGCGGGAATGGAATATCCTAAACGGCTTTAACCCCTGTCCCATTTGGGGTTCCGTTACAATGGGCTTCTTGGCTGCTTCTTTGATTAATACTCTCCTTGCCCAGCCTGTCAGTTTAGGTGGACGTCTATGTCTTGGTAGGTTTGAAGTTGTGCCATACTCTTTCCATTTTCAGATGTTGGATTGAACAGTGCTCCGTAAGATGTTCAAAGCTTGGGATAGTTTTTTATAACCTAACCCTGCTTTAAACTTCTCCGAAACTTTATCTCTGACCTGTCTAGTGTGTTTATTGGCCTTCATAATGCTGTTTGTTCACTAAGGTTCTCTAGCAAACCTCTGAGGGCTTCACAGAACATCTGTATTTATACTGACATTAAATTACACACAGATGGACTCTTTTACTAATTAGGTGACTTCTGAAGGCAGTTGGTTCCACTAGATTTTAGTTAAGGGGTTTATCAGTAAAAGGGGGGGAATACAAATGCATGCCACACTTTTCAGTTATTTATTTGCAAGGAGTTTTGAAAAACATTTACCATTTTCCTTCCACTTCACAATTATGTGCCACTTTGTGTTGGTCTATCACATAAAATCCCAATAAAAAACATCTAAGTTTTTGCTTATAACATGACAAAATGTGGAAAATTTCCAAGGGGTATGAATACTTTTTCAAGGCACTGTACAAAGGACAAATCATGACAGAAATGCTATGAGAATTTACATATTTTATTAGTGGACAAATTTCTCCAGTGAATCAATGATAAAAACTCACCTCTCTTTCCTTTAATCATATTATATGTGGCACCTGTACTGTTATGACTGTATATGTACCAACACATTGGATAGCACTGTCAAATATGTTGGTGGTATTTTATATATGATAATAGTATAATAGCAACATGTCATTTTAAAACATTTCAATAAACAAATTTCTGAACATAAAAAATAAAAAATGTTCCAGCTGTATTATTTCCTCTTTATTAGTTTGCTTGAAGCATTCATCTTTTGATAACACATGACATGTTGATGAAAATTAATGAAAAGGTTAACAGCGCACATACTAGTACAAATGCTCACCGTTGTTGCTAAGGTAAAAATGTAGGTGTTACCTTTTGTGTGCTTTTGCAAATAATTCTTCTACAAAAATGCCTACATACAAATAACTGAAAAGTCATATTTATATGCACACACACGTAAAGTATACATCAAAGCATACAGAAAGAATCTTTCTTATGTCTACAACTCTGAGAACTCTTTAAAGCCAAACTTCTAACAATTGTGTGAGGCTGGGTTCACACTATTGTGAATTGGACGCAGGTTTCTCTGCATCCAATTCGCATGAGAGGAAATTGTGACTGGCTCTCTATGGAGCCGGTTCACTATCTCGGGGGCAGCTGGGTAGGGAATTGCATAGGGGTCCTGTGCATCTTTGGCTTCGGTTCAGGTCTGAATTCAAGAAAAAATATAGGTCTGATTCATCTCTGAAATGGAGAACAGGGACGCACCAAACCCATGCTGTGATCCACATCTGTATAAGGTGTGAACTCAGCCTTAAAGGGCTTCCAAACCAAGAGTTCATACAGATAACAATACAAATAACAATGAGGGTCCTGAGTTCATAGTCGGAAACCTCTTGATATCAAAGTATAAACACACATTGTTGTTGATTTACTAAAACTGGAGAGTGCAAAATCTGGTTCAGCTGTGCATGGTAACAAACCAGTTTCTAAGTGTAGAAGTACCCCCGTGAGGGCTAATAAAAGACTTTGTACCCCACTGATTACCTCGACTCTGCAAATCCTCCCTTACCTTTGACACACTGGGTTCCGTCATATCACCAGCTGTGGTAGTAAATAGAGACTCACACAGTATTAAAGAAACAGTTAAAATTAGTTTACTATATTATCAAAACACAAGATACATGAATATATATCAACTTTGTCAATAATGAAAACACTCTTGCATACCTTCCAACTTTTTGAGATGGTAATTGTGACAGACTCACCCGGGACATCCCCGGACCCTCTTATGTCTAAAATCATCCTATGTCCACTAGGGGCATATGATGACTGAGAAATGATATCTTGGACTACCTGAGATGGGATTATTATGTCATTATTATCCACAATATATTCCAGGATATCTGTAAAGAACTATTTACTGTTTGTTGATTCTGAACTCAACGGGTTAATTGTAAGAGTGACTCATGTTGGGACACATACTGTTAGATGCTAATGTCCTCACCTCCAGCCACCTGTCTGTTCTATGTGCTAATTGACCTGGCTATTGTGTGAAGATGTCCTGTGTTTACACTTATGATAATGTGTATTGTATAGCAGGAGATGTGACGTATACTCTGAAAGGTCATATCTAAGAGTCGTCTAGTATGGGTAAATTATTAGTTAATTAGCTCATGTTAATTTATGTTCTGGTTACCTCCTCTTTAAACTGTATATAAGGTTGTATTCTTGGTTCTATTAAACACTCCATGTTCAGCAGAGAAACAAGTCTCGTCTCGTTGTGTGCTTGAGAGCAGCTGGAATATCTGATATCTATATCCAGACTGATAGGAAGCGGTATATGACGGAAGCAATCAAGCGGAGTGTGGGACGTTCCGTTACATTGGTGATCAGCAGTGAGATACTTCCTGCAGTCGGGGACATCCAACCTCCACCTGGATCCAAGGTCCGGATAGCAGGAGAGGAGAGGTACAGATACCAGCTGCCATGGAAGAGGAATTCGGAAGGAGGTTGCGAGAGAAGCAGATACAGCACAGAGGACCAGTATCAGAGAAGGTCCTGGTATGATGGTTTGATTATATTCGCTGCGAACTCTGGAAGGAAGCGCTAGCCCATGAGCAGCGACACCAGGGAAAAGTTCTCCCCTCCAACAGAGAATGGTACTGGTCGCAGTATGGATTGCGGGTGCTGTTGTTGGGAGAAAAACCGCACAAGGAACAGACAGCTGAATTAAGCAGGCTGGTCTGGGCAGAGATGCGGCTGAATGAGAGCTACAGAGCCCTTCGGTGGCATGTATCCCAAGCATGTCCCTGGATAGCGGATGACAGCCCAACAGAAGGCTTAAGCTATGGCGGCCTGGGACTGTTGTATGTGAAGCTGACAGGGGACGCTAACTTTGGAGTGGCGGTTGGACGAAATCATGGATTTCAGAGAGGGGCTAGCGAACGTCTCGGAGGTGCACTGGAAGATATAGAGTTTCTGGCCGTTCAGGAATGGGAGCTGGAGATCGCCTACAGATGGCTGCTAGACTCTGCTCAGCGCCAGGGCTGGGCTCCCTTTGCCTGGGACTATCAGGACTATCAGGAAATACCAGTGGACAACTCTGAAATCCTGGCTGAAGAGTCGGCAATGTGGCAGAGTAACAGTGTGCTTTGCCAACCTGCCCCTGCAGCTATGGACGCGGAGGTCTTATGGTGAATGCAGCAAGTGCTGACTGACCTTGATGATCCTGTTTCTGCATGGGATGATCTTGGATGGAGGAATGTGTCTGTCCAGCAGTATGCCAGAGAATCGGCAGTGGAAAATCTGGATATTGCCATCCCAAAAGATGAAGTGCTGACAGCAGGGCAGAGTACTGCTAACCTCTGCCCAGCACTGATAGCATCTTCTGGGTTCCACGGACAGGAGATGGTGAACCCCTATCCCCAGACACCAGTTGCAGAGACAGGGGATTGGATAGACTTTTCTGATGATGAAAAACAACTTGATATGCCTCCAGCAGAAGAGCTGGTATCAGGGCAACACTTCACTATGCTCCGCCCATCACCAACAGCAGTATCTGAGGAGTTGCAAGGAACTTCCCCAGCTAAAGCGATGGTCACCGGACAGAGGGTTCAAGACCTCTGCCCCACCCTGTGGCAGTTCTGGAGGCTCAGGGTGAGAAGGTGGCGATCACTTCCCAGCAGCCAATACAGGGGGAGAAGGGAGAGGAGGTGTTCATCGTCCCTCCCCAACAGTTGGCCAGGGTGAAGAACGTGGTCTTTCCTCACCAAAGATCCGTGCATCTGGGAGACAGTACCACAGACTTGTTGTCCCAGCAGCCAGATGAGGGAACGGAAAAGGAAGCAGCCAGCTCATCTCCCCAATGGCAGCTACACAGTTTGGGTGTGGAGGAATCCGGCCTCCTTCCCCAACGGTTAGCCAGGGTGGATGATGTGGAGTCCCCAGCAGAAGTGCTGGCAAAAGGGCAGAGTGCCGCTGGCCCCTGCCTAGCACATACAGTGTCTCTACAGCTTCAGAAAGCTGGGGCGGTCGGCCCCTCTGCCCAGCAGCAGACCAAGCCCCGGAATGTTAAAAACCACCCAGCTGAAGCGCTGGCAGCCGGACAGAGAGTCAATGACCTCTGCCCCACACCTACTGGTGTCAACTACTCCCCGCGGCCAAGATTGGAGGTCATGCGGACAGACTATGTGAGTTCACTTTGTCCGACTAACGCATGTCCAGACTAGGTGGAGGTCTGGGACCTTGTTAGTTGACTTTTGATGGTGGAGAAATGTGACAGACTCACCCGGGACATCCCCGGACCCTCTTATGTCTAAAATCATCCTATGTCCACTAGGGGCATAGGATGACTGAGAAATGATATCTTGGACTACCTGAGATGGGATTATTATGTCATTATTATCCACAATATATTCCAGGATATCTGTAAAGAACTATTTACTGTTTGATTCTGATCTCAACGGGTTAATGGTTAAGAGTGACTCATTCATACTGTTGGGACACATACTGTTAGATGCTAATGTCCTCACATCCAGCCACCTGTCTGTTCTATGTGCTAATTGACCTGGCTATTGTGTGAAGATGTCCTGTGTTTACACTTATGATAATGTGTATTGTATAGCAGGAGACGTGATGTCTACTCTGAAAGGTCATATCTAAGAGTCGCCTAGTCTGGGTGAATGATTAGTTAATTAGCTCATGTTAATTTATGTTCTGGTTACCTCCTCTTTAAACTGTATATAAGGTTGTATTCTTGGTTCTATTAAACACTCCATGTTCAGCAGACAAACAAGTCTCGTCTCGTTGTGTGCTTGAGAGCAGCTGGAATATCTGATATCTATATCCAGACTGATAGGAAGCGGTATATGACAGAAGCACTCAAGCGTGTGGGACGTTCCGTTACAGTAATGAGGGACACCTATCAGCAAAAGTATGCAGGCATAGGGCACACCCTTTGCCAAGCCCCCTTAAAGGAGAATTGCACGAAAAAACAAGTTTGGTTAAACCCACAAGTGCTTTTTTTTACCACTACTATTCCTTTATATTGGCTTTTGGAATTTACAGTTGCAGCAATTTAGAAATCAGGTGAAAGGTTTAGTGCTGGAAAACACTTGATAGATAAAAAGTAAATTTTATATACATCTATATAGATCAGACCAAAATGAGGGACAGAGGTACATTTCTCCAAATCAGGGACAGTCCCTCGAAATCAAGGAAAGTTGGGGAGCTATGCTCTTGTATACACCACCCTTTATCTCAAACTTATCACGTAAACACATAAAACAGTATTTTTGCTTGTACATGATTGGATGATAAAACCAGCAGAGCTTCCCCTCATTTCAGATCTTCCCCTCAGATCTAAAGCGACTGTACTTGAAAGTGCTCTTGCATTGCAAAGTGGATTTGCCTTTAGTAAATCAACCCCTTTATCTTATGTGTCAGATCTCTCCCTTTTGCCTCCTCAGCTCACTCACAGGCCAACAAATCATGCACAATGTGGAGAAACCGTATAAACAGTATTATATTCAATAGAATGGCTCCCTTTTGCAGTTCAATGCAATAAAGGCAGTTGAGGGAAAACCCTTCATCTACACAAAACTGCATAATCTCTGATTATTTTTGGGTAGCAGCTCACTTTTTAGTTTATTACTTTTGGCGCGTAGTACTCCATTTCCAGTTGAGGGAAAAGGATGATAAAAAGGTGAAAAAGGGTATTCCTTGAAAAATCTTCAGCTAGCATCTTTATCCTGGTAGCATTATAATGTCCTTATTTTATAATCCTAAAAATGTCATTTGATGTGGCTACTGAAATCATTAATATGTACTGAGCACAGGCATCTGCTTGCTGTGTCTGTTATAATAGAGGATTTAACTTCTGTGGGACTACAAGTACCACCAGCTAAACTGTGTGGATGATGTTTACCAGCAGTGTCCTTAACTATAACATTGGCTATGAATTCAAGGCGCTTCTGGATGACCCGGAACACCCTCCGGTCCACTGCACTGAAGAAGGACACTGCTGGTAAACATCATCCATGCAGTTTAGCTGTCTGCAGAGATCCCTCTAGGTATAGCTGTCTGGCTTCCCCACTGTGTAGGCAACAAATCGTCTGGAAACTCCCTGTCACACAGACCTGCTGGCAGAGTCAAAACGGCATCCAGAGAGGCTGATCTAGGCCACGACAGTCCCTTTTATCTCCTCTCCCAGCAGTCTGTTCTGGTCACTCAGCATTCTGTTCCTTTTAGTTCAGATAGCCCTGCTGGCAGAGTCACTTCAGCATTCTGAACTACACGTCCCATGATGCTTTGCTCTAAATCCTCACACAGGAGGATTTGTCTGCTGGTGCTTGCAGCTGTGGGAACAAGTACAGATGTTACACAGATGTGTACTTGCCTAACTTAACCTTGTTCAGTTAAGCTTTGACAAAAAAACTGGAAGCTGATTGTTGTTTGTGCAGAGCTGCATCTGATTGTGCACTCGGTAATTTAACCCTTTTATGTGGCATCTATTATCCAAGCTAAAATAGAGTTTTCCAGCTAGGGGCCCCTGATCATATGAACTATACTATTTATGCTATTGTTTGAGAGGTGAGTTTTAAAGTGGAATTCTGGAATAACCTCAACAATCCTTAGAACCCCCCCCCCCCCCCAACACCTATGCTTACCAACCTATGTATGAAATATGTATATTCTTGCCTATTTTTAGGTCACTCATCATCACGTCTGGTCAAGAGATCTCCCCTGCATCAGCCAGAGAAAGTGCTCGACAACGGATAGTAAAGCCTAAAGTGGTGATGTTGTCCATGGGCTTAGTATTGCTCATCTGTTGTCAGCACTCCCTCCTCTCCCCTGCAGAGGCATTGACTGACACAGAGTTAGGATCAAATGAACGCGCCAGAACAACCTGAAAATAGGTAAGTATACAGATGTTTCTAACCTGGGTTAAAGTGGATGTAAACCCAAAAATGTTTTTTTTTGATGTCACAGCGTAGAGAATAAGATTTCCTATCATCTGTGCCTAGTTTGCCACACATAGTTAATTCAGCTCTGAGCAATCCACTTTTATTGTTCAGTGAAAATTAACAGACTTCCAGATAAAAACATGTCTAAATAAAAAGTCCTTTCCGTCCCCTTGCTTCGAGTGACAGGGTTTTTACATATCTCGTGCACTAGCTTGGACACATGCATATTCCTGGATGTTTATCATAATATCGGGGTGATCCACAGTTCATTGTGAGAGGTAATGTATGTCACTCGAAGCAAGGGGACGGAAAGGACTTTTTATTTAGACAGGTTTTTATCTGGAAGTCTGTTAATTTTCACTGTACAATAAAAGAGGATTGTTCAGCGCTGGATTAACTCTGTGTGGCAAGACTGGGCACAGATATTAGGAAATCTTATTCTCTACATTGTGACATCCCAAAAAAAAATGTGGGTTTACATCCACTTTAATAAGCCTAAGTGTAACACCCTCTACCTAGTTAGGTGCTAGAGTCATTTTTTTTGGTAAGTGTAGGTAAATTTAGCAGTTTGTTTAGGATTTTGTGGGCTGGGAGTGGCTCAGAGCAGCAGCCGGTGATTCACAAGCAGCATCACTAAGACCTTTCTCTTCTTTCTAGAGCCTTCTGGAAGGTACTATAAAGAGAGAAGGAGAGGAGAGGTGGAGCTGCCTGGGGTGTGTTAAGGAGCTCTGACCAATCCCCAACCTGGATTAGCAGTGGACAGGCCTCCTTAAATAACTAGAGTCACATTATTTTCAGCCAGGAAAATTATTGCTAGACAAGGGATGAGGCCACTACTTCCTAGTTTTAATGAATGGAAGGTGGATATGAACAATACACTACCCTACAGACCTTGGGCCTGAAAATCGGGTGCAAGACAGAGTCCTTCAAAAAAAACCTGAAGGGTCTGAACAGGAGGCACAGGAGGAGTCAGAGAGGACAGCAGGAGCTAGTATTGCTAGTATTATTTTAGCTGATAGTGTGTAGGCAAGACTGATGAAAGTCAGCTTCATCGGATATCTGATGAAAAAATCCATCAGACCGTTTTCATCGGATGAACCGATCGTGTGTAACAGGGCATTAGAGGAAAGACAATTAATTGCATAAACAACACCTTTATTGTCAGTATGGACAAGCAAGCATCTATTCTGAAAAACTGTCCGCACAATTTCAAAGCAATAATGATAGTAAATAATTCTAACTACATTTTTACAAAAACCTTGAACAATCCATCTTGCAAGCCAACAGGAAGCACACCAGTGCGTCCTCCAAATAGAAGAAAAACCTATGGAACCAGCAGCATCAGAAAAGAGGGCAAAATCATCACAGGAAATACATTAAAATTGCCAAATCCACTTACCATTAAAATTCTGTAAAAATTGCAACCAAACAAGCATATCTCCCTTAATATAGTTGGACAATCTAATATGAGAGGGAGGATTCTTCAAACCAGAAATAACAGGGTAAAACCTTCTAGAAAAAAATCTGACTAATAGGATGAACTTTTAATAGCAAAAGCCAACATCCCAAGTAAAGATTGCATTTCTTTCAATGTAACTTTTTTACGCCTGATAAAACAAAGCAACAAATCAACAAAATCTAATCTAAAAGGAAGACGAAAATTCCATATTCACAGAATCAATGGTAACACCAAAGAAATCCAAACATGCAACCGCACCCACGGTTTTCTCATTAGCCAAGGGAATATTAAAACAACGACAAACATCAAATAATTAATTCAATAAATATTTACAATCACCTGAATCCTTATTACCCATAAATAAAAAATCGTCCAAATAATGTAAAATAAAATTGGAGCCAGTCACTCGCCTAACTACCCATTACAAAAAAGTAGAAAAGGCCTCAAAATATAAACAAGCTAGAGAGCACCCCATGGGCAAACATTTATCAATATAATAATGGTCCTGAAAATAAATACCCAAAGAACAAAAACAACCAGGATGGATAGGAAGAATTCGAAAAGGCAGATTTAATGTCCGCTTTTGCTAACAAAGCTCCTTCACCTAAAGAGCGAAGCCCATCAATTGCAGTCTCAAAAGACACATAAGAAACTGAAGACAACGTCTGGTCAATTTGATCATTCAAAGAAAAACCATAAGGATAAGACAGATGATGGATCAATCTATAAGTCTGAGGTTCTTTCTTCAGGACAATACCTAATGGGGAAATTCGCAAATTATCAAAAGGATGTTTATCAAAAACACCCGCCATCCTACCTTCAGCTATTTCCTTAAGCAACTTACTAGCAACAATAAAATAATTTTGCTCAACTGAAGGCAATTGTTTTCCAATTGACAACCGACACCTGTAAACTTAAGAAGCTGAAAACCGTGCAAAAAAACTTCAATTAAAAGAACTGTTTTCTGTCGATCTGGATAAATTGTTAGTCAAGGTAACATGTTTTCCATGTTCACTGGTGAGTTGGTTTTTACCCGTAGACTCCCTAGACTGTCAGAGATACGCTACGCCGCCGTACCTTACCTGGCGTTCTTTCAAATCCTCAAAGATTTCTGGCGGCGGAATTCAAATCGGCGATTAGGGGGTGTGTTTCATTTAAATGAAGCGCGTCCCCGCGCCAAATGAACTGCGCATGCTCCGTTTCAAAATTTCCCGCCGTGCATTGCGCGAAATGACGTCGCAAGGACGTAATTTTTTAAACTTAGACGTGACTTACGTCCATCCCGATTCACGGACGACTTACGCAAAAAAAAAGAAAAAATTCAAATTTCGACGCGGGAACGACGGCCATACTTAACATGGCAAATCTCACTATACGCCGCAAAAAAGCAGCTTTAACTATACGCCGGAAAAAGCTGACTAGAGACGACGGCCGCGCGTACGTTCGTGGATCGTCGGAAATAGCTAATTTGCATACCCGACGCGGAAAACTACGCAAACTCCACCCAGCGGATGCCGAAGTATTGCATCTACGATCCGAAGGCGTACGAAGCCGTACGCCTGTCGGATCAAACCCAGATGCCGTCATATCTTGGTTTGAGGATTCAAACTAAAGATACGACGCGGGAAATTTGAAAGTACGCCGGCGTATCAGTATATATGCCGGCGTACTCTCACTGTGGATCTGGCCCATAGTTTATGTCTGAAAGCTTTATAGTAAGTAAACCAAGAATAACCTCCAAAACTACTACGATAAGCCTCCAAAATAATGTCCATATGTTGGAAAAGTCCAAAACTTTTGTCTGGGTACTTTTCACAAAGAACACTAGAAAATATGAAAAATGCTTGAAGCCAATTATAAATAGATTTAGAAAAAAAAAACATTTTTTATCATCACTTTTAACAATTTTATAAGCAAAGTCTTTAGAAGAAGGCAATAACGTTAACAAATCAATGTATTCATTGTTCTATATCTTCTGTTTAACACTTAAAGATAAATGAAAACCCAATGGCAATAAAACACAAGGCATCACTTCCTTACCATACAAATGCGATCCATTTGTAGATGTATTGTTAGTTAAAGCAGGAGAATCAGTTGGACTGCGGATATCAATATCAACATTATAATTCTCAATATTAGTACATACTAGCACTGGAGAATGTGAATCATGCACTGCAGACATACAGAAGCAGCAGGATTAGGTATACTAACCGTTGATGAACGTCCAGGAACAGCCATACCTGCAATAATATTACTCAAAGAAGATGAAAGTTCAGTCAATAAATTAACAGTATTAGACTCACCATGCAAAGCTGTAGGAACATCAGTGGGCACAGACTGCTGTTGCAATACTATGACTGGTATAGAGTGAGATGATGTATAAGGATGAGAAGGAGCAGGAATAATGTTGCCAGGAGGAATGGAGGGAGTAGAGCCAGTAACAACGTCCCTCCTGGAAATCCTAGAAGAGGAATCATTAAGTGCGTCATACCTGCGCCGTTGATTGAGAGCTGCGTGACCACCAGACACTACCGAAGAGCTGTTCTGTGTTCTTTTTCCCCTCAAGGAGGATGGTACAACCAAGCGGCGCGACGTAGCTCTTTGTTTAGGAGGACTATAGCTCCGCCGCTGCACACGTTTCCGCTTACCGAGGCCTCGGAAGAAAGCCTCGCCCACTCGATCAGTCACATCTCGCGATGACGGTAACAGATCAACTGATAGCATCTTGACAACGAACCATGGAATCCTCCATAGAAACAGTGGCATTACAGTGTAGATGAACCGGAACCATCAGTCATTCGGTCAGCCGTACCTGAACGTAGAGATTTTAACCATGCCATATCGTCTGTACCGCCTTATCCAGCAATTGTTGCATAAGGGATCGGGCGGTGCAAGAATTGTCAGATGCCATAGGAGGAAGAAGGATAGCTGGAGCTTCACAGCTGTCTTCTTCAGTTCTTCTTGCCAACTGTCAAACGCCTGTTATAAACAGCTTTATTTATAGGGGTACCTTGCTTTTACAATTCATTTATTGGTGTATAATTTGAGATTTTCCTAGCTTGTGACGGAAAATATTAATTATATGAAGACAGGAGGCGAGTATCTTATGCATTATCTTTCTTTAATAATGCTCATAGCAGAAATACAGTAAAACATTTATTGTAACTTAAACAATTCAAAGAACTACCATTCCCAGCAGTCCCTGGGCCAACGTAGCCCCTCCCAGACCGTAGCCTATATAAGGGACTGTCTGAGGTAACCTATTCCTCTTTCTTCATGCAAATTAACGTAAACAGGAACCGAAAGTCCATTTAGACACCTCCGCGGCTGCCGGGAACCTTCCGACCGGAACACGACATCCGAATCTGGAGGGAACGAAAAGGACAAGGCCAACACGGACCAACTTCATCCAGACCAACTTCATCCAAACGGGGGACTGTAGGAAACCCAAACCATTCGGAGCCGACCGGTCAGTCGTCTTCAGGAACATGGACCAACGGATTCAGTCAACGGTATCCCAACTCCGGATCTGGGACGTAGTAGGAGCCTCTATTTTCGGTCTGCGGTGAACTAAACCCATGGATCGAAACGGAACAGCAATCCCAACAGGGCTAGTGAAAGCGAACTCCCGGGACGTATCAGTCTCTGACTTGCAGGATGCGTGGTTCAACAGCCTAGAACGAGAGAGAGACAACCTCGTGACAGGGTTGGGTCGGGAGGGAAGATACTCGCCTCCTGTCTTCATATAATTAATATTTTCCGTCACAAGCTAGGAAAATCTCGAATTATACATCAGACAGGAGGCTCATATCTTATGCAAGTTCAAAGCTACAACAATGTATATATATATAAATGATAACAATCGGAAACAACTACAAAACTGACATAGATATGTGTTCCTCCGGTCCAAAGCAGAATTGGCGGAAGGTGATTGGGACGACCAGTCCGCCGCCAGTCGTAAGTCCTAGAGGGAGCCGCTCGAGGTGACGACCTTAGTAGCCACCGCTCCATTGGAGGGGTGGGCACCCAACGGGGTTATATCAAACCCTGCCATTTCCATGACCGACCGTACCCCTCTGGCTAGTGTAGCCGAGGAATACGGAAACTGAGGTTTAACGTAGGAAATAAGGAATTGGGAGAATTGCGAAGATCGTGGCGGGACCGTCAAGGACTCATAGGTCTGTATACAGCGGAGCACGCACATTTGTGGATGCGCGGGGAAGAACGGGTAGAAAGCCGATGGAAGTCCCGTCGCTGTCCTACGCATGACGGAAAAACCTGATTCCCAGAGGTGAGACCTGACGCCTGGCTATGTCCAGCGCCGTGACGCCTGACACACGTTCGACGGAATCAGACACGAGAGGGCGGTAAGCTTGAAGGACGATAACCTCAAGACAGAGTGAGATCGACCCCCCAGTCCGAGCGCCTGGTCAGGACCTTGGTCACATCCCAAGAGTGCTGATACCTTGGGCGTGATGGGCGTTGAAACTTAACGCCTTTCAAAGTTGGCACACCCATGGATGTTCCCCCACCGTTAGCAAGTCTACAAGGGAGCGGTAGGCTAAGATCGCAGGGCGATAGACGTTCAGGGAGCCATAGTACCTCCCTGATTCAAAAGAGTCCGTCAGATAGTTGGGCACTACAGGCAGACGCCTGAACGGGATCAACCTGTCGTTGATCACATAAACTAACCTAGAGTCCCCAGGTTAATCGAGATGCCGAACTAGTCCCGGGGCCAAGGCAAGGAGACCCCAGCTGTACTTGAAAGGTCGCTGTCCACGACCAGCACCCCGAAATCACCCATGCGGGGAGAGGTAGGATGTGTGCCGTGAGTAGAGGGTGTAGATCCCCGTTCGGACTGGCAAGGAGATGAGGGGGGTGAGGAAACAACCCGGGGAGATCCACAGACATCCCCAGAAGGAGGGGAAAACCTGGTTGCGTCGGCCACCGTGGAGTGAACCGCACGACTGATGTTCTCAGGCTCGTAATGTGAAGGAGGACCCTGAGGGTCAACGAGAACGGGGAAAGCGCGTAATGTGTCCCCTGTGGCCAAGTTTGGCGGAGGGCGTCCACAGCGTGCGCCTCCGGATCCGACCTCAGGCTGTAAAGCGCGGGAGTTGATGGTTGAGACGAGAGACGAACGGGTCCATAGAGAAAGGATCCCATAAGTGAGCGAGGGCCAGGAACACTGACCGGCGCAGGCGCCAATCGCTGGAACCGGTCGGGTAACGAGAATTCCAATCCGACATCATGTTGGAAGTGCCTGGGGCATATTCCGCAACTGGAACGATATTGCGTTCCAGATAGAGGTGCCAGAAGTCTTAGGTAGATCCGCTAGGATTCTGGATCCGGGACCTCCCAAGCGAATTACGTACTAGACCGCGGTTACGTTGTCCATACGCAAGAACACGCCATAGTTGGACGTGTGTGGCAGCAGACTCCTGATGGCAAGAAGGTCGCCAGGAGTTCTACATGTTGATGTGCAGTAGAGACTCCCCTGTGGACCACGTCCCTCCTGCGGACGAGGGACCGCACCGAGCACCTCAGCCGAGGCGGTTGGCATCCGACTCTATGACGAAGTCCATTGTGGAATTGAAGATGGTCTTGCCGTCCGTTCGTCGGTCTGACGTAACCACCACCGTAGTTCCATTATGGCTTCTGTGTCCAAAGCGACTTCGTCTGTACAGCGAAGCCCCTAGCGAAGACGCAGGGCCCTGAGTCTCTGGAGGGCTCGATAGCGAAGAGGGGCTGGAGAAAATGGCCTGGCTTACCGCCGATAACAGGCCGACTAAGCGAGCCAGTCCGCGTAAGGACACTCGTTGTTTGTTCAGCAAGATACTGATCTCTTGCAGATGGCGGCCATTGGTCATGGGTAGCCGAAAGATCGCTCGGTTGGTGTCCACCAAGAACCCCAAAACTCTATCACCTGCGATGGGGAGAGGATAGATCCCCGTGATCTATGGGGAGTTGTCCGGGAGGCGTGCTCGCCCGCCAGGCGAGGGGGGGCGAGCCATTAAGAGTAGGTCGTCCAAGTAGATAATCAACCTCACCCCTCTGTTCCGCAGAGTGTCACCACCGGATCTAATAGTTTGGTGAGATTTTTTCAAGCTACCACTGGGCGATAACCGCCACCCTTTTCTGACCAGGAAGATGTTGTTGAGGAAACCCGGAGAGAGCGGGTCCGCCTCTACTGTCGCTTGTTCGGTCCAAAGGTCCTGCAATTCGTTGTCTATTAGGGTGGTGATCAGGTTTGAAAAACCGAATGGGAAGAGGAATCAGGCCATGTCCGGTACTATACCTCTGACAGCCCGTTACCGTACTGTGTTAGACTTTGTAACGATGTTTGGGTTTATCCAGGCTGGGATAGAGCCCTACCGTCTTGCATGTCAAACGGCTGTTAGCGGCGGTAGCCTGCTCACTAAGGCGTAGGATGTTGGTGATCGATCCAAAAGGTCTAAGACCCTGGCCTGTATGGTCCGAAAGGACCTCTCTATTCCCTTCTTGGGGTACTTCCCGTGTATGGTGAGATACCTCCAGAGTATGGGGTCCACCCCGGGAGTGTGCACGATCTCGTTTGGCAATAGAAGGGGGCATTACGACCTCAATTTATTTCGGTTAGCTATACCGACTGATCTCCGGATCCAGTATTGGATATATTGGGCCACCTCGGGTAGAGGAGTCTAGTCACCGGAGTGTGGATGGCTAATCGCCCCTTGCTCGGAAATGGCTCTCCACGAGAGTCCAATATGTTTCACCCTGGGACACAGGGTTGGCGTCGTCATGAAGCGCCATGTGCCCACTGCTCTCATAATCATATCATCATCTTCAGACTCAAAGGTGTTAGCCGCCTCGGACTCCGTGGACGACTCTGGAAGAGTCCACGAATGAGTATGGCTTAGTCCGTCTAGCGGACCGCTGCCTCTGCATGTGCATCTCCCCGAGGCTCGGGGGTCGATCGGAGTCTGGGAGGGCAGTGGGTCGGCAGTCCTGGGAGGGTACTGCCTGGGACATATTATTTACTTCCCTTGCCAGGGAGTCGGGGGCCACATTAACGTGGCGGTGTTTTTGGGACACCTTGCCCTACTTAGGGGCGATACATCATTGCCGGAGAGTCCGGACATAGGGGTGCAGGCGGGTTGGAACAACCGACGCCATGGCAGCCTGGACGGGCCTACCGATCAGTTATTGAACCTGTGCCGCACTGTGGTAGACTGGGCCTACTCGGGCTGTGTCCACCACATCAGGGGTACTAGCGGGGGAAGGTCCAGACGTCAGGTCCAGACGTCAGCCATAGGAGAAGAGACTGCTGACTGCGAACAGTCCAGTAATCCAGCACCGTAAAATATGGAAATATGTACGATGCTATAATTTATTAATATATTTGTTTATTTATTAAGACAGGTATAATTTAATTTATTTATATATTTAATTATTCATTTAATTATTAGGGTAAATGAGGGATATAATCTGGGGAATAAATTCCCCAGAAACATGTATTTGTTTATTTATGTATTTATTTATTTATTTAGATTTGGTATAATTTATTTATTTTATTTGTATATTCATTAAGATTGGTATAATTTATTTATTTATTTATATATTTAATTATTTATTTAAATTATTAGGCTAAATGAGGGATATAATCTGGGGAATAAATTCCCCAGAAACATCTATTTGTTTATTTATGTATTTATTTATTTATTTAGATTTGGTATAATTTATTTATTTTATTTGTATATTTATATATTCATTAAGATTGGTATAATTTATCCATTTATTTATATATTTAATTATTTGGATAAATGAGGGATATAATCTGGGGAATAAATTCCCCAGAAACATGAGGAGTGATAGAGGAAGGATTCGTTCTCCCCAACCAGTGCATGGACTAGTGCAGTGAGGGAAGAGATTCCCCAACAAGCAAGGGTAGCCAGAGTTGGTGAACCGTGTCCTGTGCATTACACAGCGGGCGGGCGCCTATCAGAATGCGATTGGCAGAGTCGCGCAGGGACAGGCTCCTATCCTATCCTCCCCACCGTCGGCGCTGAACTGGCGGCGAAGGGGAGAGGAGCCCGAGATCCCTCGCGACCCGAGGATGAAGTCTCGCGGGACTACGATCCTAGGGTGCTGATTGGTCGAGCGGCGAGCGTCGAAGCCCCGCACCCCCCGCGAAGACGCGCTGTGAGGAGAAGGGGGGAAGGAGAAAGATGGCGGTGCCTGGGGATGGAACTCGGCGAGCGGCCGGGAGCGGATGCGGGCACATGTAAGAGACAACCCTCCGGCGTCGGGGAGACGGATTCCCCGCCGTGGTGGGCGCACATGCGGTATATTAAGGAAACAGTGACACCTCACACAAAGAGTATTGTAAAACACAACCAGCTGAAAAACAGGAAAAACACAGGGAAAATAGTAAAAATAGTAAAAGGCTATTTGGGAAGGAAACGGGGGTCAGAAATCCCCCCTGTCCTCCCTGGAAGTTGTAAAACAACAGTATAGAGTAATAAAATAGGAACAATAATGTAGAGTACTTATCTGTCAGCCATGAGCAGAAAGAAAGAGGAATAGGTTACCTCAGACAGTCCCTTATATAGGCTACGGTCTGGGAGGGGCTACGTTGGCCCAGGGACTGCTGGGAATGGTAGTTCTTTGAATTTTTTAAGTTACAATAAATGTTTTACTGTATTTCTGCTATGAGCATTTTTAAAGAAAGATAATGCATAAGATATGAGCCTCCTGTCTGATGTATAATCGTAATTAAAAAGGACCTATCATACTCTAATCTAAATTTATTTTTATTATAATTGGCTATTTTATATTGACCAATCGAAATAATTTCAAAACTGTTAATTTAAGAAATTTTGCTGCTGCCTCAGATCCCATGAGGAAAGGGGGGCCTTATAAATCGCTGTTTCCCCCTTTTTTCTACATTCAGGAGGAATGGAGCGAACAACGAGATAGGAAGTGAAGAGTTGTACTGGAGGAGTCTGTAAAAGTGTACAAAGAGTGTACATAAGTTGTCCTTAGCAACTTTGTTATTATTCCACTGGGCATCCCATAACTCCCATCCCCATCCAAGTTGAATTCCTCCAATTAAACAAAAAAGGTGGGCCACATCACTTAGCAGCCCTTTACTGCTACATAAGTATTATTATAGATTTAAAAAAATCCTAAACTTCAATTTTTGTCTGTTGAAGGAGTACACCAGTGGTTGCCAGTATATCACTAAAACTTCCATTGCCAAATACACAATGCAAAATGCAAGATGACTGTTAAAGTGCTTATAAACCTCAGTCATGAAATATGAACAAAGCATATCCTTCTATAGTATGTACTTGGGTTTATGTGTGTCAGTTAAGAGCACGTATTGCCATTCCTGTCTGCTGCTTCATTCCTCTGCTATCAGCATGAATCACTTCTGACAAGTTTTCCTGACACCGAGAGAAACCATGTGACAGTGGAGGGAGCTCCAGCTGATTGACAGTCTCAGCTAGGTTCCTGTAAAAGGGGGGTGTCCCTTCCCTCCAATCAGCTGTGAAAGCTCTCCTAACTGAGCTCTGCAGAGTGTAACCTCAACTCTCTGCTCCTTTTTATCTAACTACTCAGACAAGCTTTATAAATTCTGGACTTTGAACGGCTGTAGAGAAGGCTGCAGATAATAAAACATATGTAGGAGGATTTGTTTGACCTCAGGTGATACACAGAGATTAGTCTCTTCACTGGGTATATGTAAGGGTTTACAACCACTTTCAGCCTGGGTTCACATTGGTACAATTTGGCATGCGATTTGACACGTACTGGGGTACTCACATAGATTAGGTGCACCGCTCTATATCAAATAAAACAATGGTAAATACCAGACTGGTATCGGGATGGTATGTTGTTTCTCTCTGACAGATCACCTGTGCAAACGTGCCATTTGCACAGGTGATCTGTCAGAGATGAACAACATACCATCCCGATACCAGTCCGGTATTTACCATTGTTTTACCTGATATAGAGTGGTTCACTGGTGCACCTAATCTATACGAGTACCCCAGTTGGGGGTTTAGCTTTTTGTTTATTAAACCGTTAAAACGCTATTATACTATCAAGTCTTTATTTCATCCACTTACCGTGGTACCACACTGACGAGTCCAGGATTCCGTTGTAACTACAAGAGCCCAAAGGTGGTTCATATGCGTGTTTTGACTGCGCTTAATTGCAAAGTCACACACCCTGAGGTGAGCATTAACTGCTTCAGCCCCGGACCATTTCGCTGGCCAAAGACCAGGTCACTTTTTGCAATGACGTGTGACGTGGCTCCCTAACAAAATTGGCGTCCTTTTTTCCCCACAAATAAAGATTTTTTTGGTGGTATTTTTTTGCACTATAAACAAAAATATAGCATTTTTTTCAAAATTGTCGCTCTATTTTTTACTTTTTGCTATAATAAATTACCCCAAAAATTATATTAAAAAAAATAATTTTTTTTCACAGTTTAGGCCAATACCTATTCTTCTACATATTTTAGTAAAAAAAAAAAAAAATTGCAATAAGCGTTTATTGATTGGTTTGCGCAAAAGTTATAGCGTCTACAAAATAGCGGGTAGTTTTATGGCATTTTTATTATTAATATTTTTTTTACTAGTATTGGCGGCGATCAGCAATTTTTATTGTGAATGCGACATTATGTCGGACACATTTGACACCATTTTGGGACCATTGTCATTTTAACAGCGATCAGTGCTATAAAAATGCACTGGTTACTGTAAAAATTACACTGGCAGTGAAGGGGTTTACCACTAGGTGGTGCTAAAGGGGTTGAGCGTGACCTAGGGAGTGATTCTTACTGTTAGGGGGCGTGGCTACCAGTGACACATCCCTGATCACCATTCACGGAAACTGTGAGATCAGTGACATGCCACTAGGCAGAACAGGGGAATGCCTTGTTCACAAAGGCATCCCCCTGTTCTGCCTTTGTCGAACGTAATTGCGGGCTTCCCGGGAACATAGAGTTCCTGGGACCTGCAAGCACACTCGCGAGGCACGCGGCGGGTTCGCCCATTTGCCTGCGCCATGTTGTCGATGTACATCTGCGTGCGGCTCTCGGCAAGTGGTTAAATACCTAAGGGGAGCACCAGAGTGAGTAACACCGGGGCATGTTCTGGATCACCTAGCAGTTTTATAAATCACAGGAACACCTGGATAGGCTCTTTTTGGATACCATACACATGCACAGGAGCACTTCTTTAAACAACCCAGCAATGCAACAGTGATAAACTACCGTATATAATACTGGATGCTATGCACATGCACAGGAGCACTTTTTTTATGCATCAGTGGGTCACTGATAATATATACAGGATCATAAAAGTGGCAATTGCACTTCTTTGCACAGTAGCACTTTATATTAATTATCATCTTTGTTTATGCTTTTATATACTGTAAAGTTCGGGGAACCAGCTAGATCGAAGGACACAGGCTTTTAAATCAAAACTAAGGGTTTATTAAACTTAAATGGCTTCACAGCAGCAAAAACAAAAGAAATAATCACCGACTTGTAGAGCTCAGAACTGCTATCACAGTTAAACAGTCCTTGCAGGTAAGTTCTCAAGTAGCAGGCTTCCAGGCAGGACACTGCCAAGTGCTTTCACAGCTTTTCCTTGTCCACCATGCACAGTCTCCACTATACTCCTCCACACCCACCTACAACTTCCTGTCTTGCTTTAAGCCACTTCCTTAGACAGGTGCGTTAACTCTTTCTGTTCCCTTAACCTCTTCCCCACCGCGCCATAGACAAAAGACGTCTACAGCGCGGTGGAGTTATTCTGGGAGGACGTCCCTGGGACGTCCTCCCAGAAACCTTCACTCGCGCGCCCCCTGGAATCATCTGTGAGCATCACAGATCGCGGTAAATCGCCGCTGATAGCGGCGGTTTACCACATGATCGCTCCGTCAAATGACGGAGCGATCACTTGTAAACAAACCGGCGTCATGTAATGACGCCGGTTCCTCCCTCTCCTCTCTGTACCGATCGGTACAGTGTGAGAGGAGAGGGGGGAGAGCGGAGGGAGCAGCAGCTGCTGTGGCTGGATCTGTGACAAATGCAGTCACAGATCCAGCCATCCTTCCCTGCGCAATACTCTGCAATAAAATCAATACTCTGCAATAAAATCAATACTCTGAAATAACCCCCTCATACTTTGCAATACCCCCATACCCCCCATACTCTGCAATAACCCCCCCCATACTCTGCAATAACCCCCCCATACTCTGCAATAGCACCCCCATTCTCTGCAATAGCCCCCCCATACTCTGCAATAACCCCCCATACACTGCAATAACCCCCCCCATACACTGCAATAACCCCCCTATACTCCGCAATACCCCCCCATACTCCGCAATACCCCCCCATACTCCGCAATACCCGCTAATATGACAGAAACGAGATTTTTTTTTTTTTACAGAATTGTCAGTGTTTTTTTCTTTTTTAGCGCAAAAAATAAAAAACCCAGAGGCGATCAAATACCACCAAAAGAAAGCTCTATTTGTGGGGAAAAAAGGACAAAAATTTCAGATGGGCACAATGTTGTATGACTGAGTAATTGTCATTCAAATTGTGAGAGCACCGAAAGCTGAAAATTGGTCTGGTTAGGAAGGGGGTTTAAGTGCCCAGTGGTCAAGAGGTTAAAGGGACCACAGTCCAAACAGAGGGGAAATATAGCGTCCTTCCACGACCCAGCCACGGCATCCTGTACAATACACATATTTTATATATTTATTTTTTATATTTAATATATGTGTTCTTTTATTGCACTATTGTCACTTTTCACTTGTTAGGAAAGAGTTTTTTTTCCCACTAATGGAGGTTTTTATATGTTTCTTTTTATAATATATAAATTAGAACAAAATTGGGGGACAAATGAGGGGTAAAGAGGGACAGAGGGACATTGCTAAAAATCAGGGACAGTTGGGAGCTATGAACTAGTAAATAACCTAAGTAATGAAGTGATGTAACATATACTTGTAAAGATTGGGACTGAAGAGCAAACACTTGTATGATGTATAACACTCACAGGATTAGGGAGGGTTTTTTAAAATAACTTATTATATGGGGGTTGGTGTTTTGGGACCAGGGAATGCGTTTATAAGGTGTAGTGTAAAGTAAAACCTTGGATTGCGAGCATAATGCGTTTCAGAAACATGCTTGTAATCCAAAGCACTTGTATATCAAAGTGAATTTCCCCATAAGAATAATAGAAACTCAAATCATTTGTTCCACAACCATTTATTCATAGGTCCTTCAGTTTATAGTCAATATAATAAGATTATAGCAATGTGATAGGTTGTGTAACCATAATATGTCCATCCACAAATGGCAGCCTCTACAAAGGGAATGAGAAGCAAAATCCATCAGGAGCTACACAGTATAAAAGAGAAGAGGGGAGCTTCCAAGTCTAGCAATATGGTTACATTTAATGAAGGTACAACATTTAGCAACTCACATGGTTTATGATTAAAAGAGGCACATCTATGTATGCCGGGATCCAGGGAAATGCTGTCCTCCACACCACTGGCTCTCACCGCTGTCAGTCTGCAATCGTGACCAGGAAGACTACCCTGCAGTAGAGCAATCCGAAAGCGAGGCTTGAACCGCTCATGGAGTGCAGAGTGGAAGAGATGATGGTGAGGAGGATGTTTTATGTGGACAGCTTTACCCCAGATGCCTACATATTTAGATGTGCTTCTTTTAATCATCAACCATGTGAGTTGCTAAATGTTGTACCTTCATTAAATAAAATTATATTGCTACACTTAGAGGCTCCTCTCTTCTCTTTTATACTCAGTTATGACATGACGCTACTCTTATATCAAGAGATCGCTTGTATATCAAGTCAAAATGTATTAAAAATGTTTGCTTGTCTTGCAAAACGCTCTCAAACCAAGGTATTACAGTACATACTTTGGTCACTTCTTTTGTTAGGTGCTTGCGGACAACAAGTCCTACTCTGTCAGAAGTTTGGCCAATCAGCTGGCAACGTGATAGAGTAAAATGTCAAATGTATAAAGCCACTGCCATTTCCATTTCTCTTTTCTGTACAAAAAGAAATGCAGGATGGCAGAGTGGGTGGCAGTCTGCTCTGCTGGCAGTCTAGCAAATAGACTAACAATGTCATGCGCAGTAGTAGTTTTTTTTTTTTTGTCACATAAAATAATCACAAATTTAATGAATAGTGTCAACTTTGCCAACAAGTACATGGAAATGTAGCCTAGTAGTCTCCTTTATGGGCAATCTGACAAATGAAAAGAACTTTAGACATCAGTTTAAAAGTGTCAGATAAAGATTTCTTTTTAGGTTTTTGTTACAGTAAAAAATAGGAAATAAAAATTTTGCCAGCAAGTTTTATAAAATACAGGTGTAATGATTTGCCTTTGCCTATGAGCCATTGTTCACATTGGAGCGAATTGTTATGCGATTTGACAGGTCAAATTGCATGACAAGTCGCACCCTTTTGCTGAAAATGTCACCGTTCTAATCGTGGCGACGTCGACGTTGGGGGGCTGCTATGATTTGCAAAAGTAGTTCCTGCACTAGTTTTGCCGATTTCAGGTGCGACTTCAATAGACATTTGTGCATGAAGCTGCACAGATGCCTTTCAGGTAGCACCTGAAATTGCGCTGACCTGCTACTTTCAAATCGTGCTACTTCACTTGAAGTAGCGCGATTTGAAAGTAGCATCAATGTGAACCAGGGCTAAAAGTGCATTTGTTTGGGCATTTTCCGTTTTGCAGAAACACACTACAGTCCATGTAATATGGTTTCCTGTGGATGTAGTAAGTTCACATGTGTGCCTTTTATGGAAAGGGCCAGGGACTTTTTAGTTCAATAGACTTCAATGGATCAAAATGTGTATTAAAATGCACCTGGAATATGCAAACTGCAACCTGCAAAAGTGTAAATCAGGCCTTATGCCGCGTACACACCATCACTTTATGTGATGAAAAAAAACGACACTTTCTGTGAAGTAAAAAATGACGTTTTTGAAACTTCAATTTTCAAAGACGAAGTTGCCTACACACCATCGTTTTTCTCACAATGTTCTTGCAAAGTGAGGTTACGTTCCACCACGTTTTACCATTGAAGTAGCTTCTGGGCATGCGTGGATGAAAAAACGTCTTACAAAACGACGTTTTTTGCTACACACGGTCAATTTCTGTGAAGTAAAAAGTGCACTTTTGAAAAACGACACATAAAATTGAAGCATGCTTCAATTTTTTTTGGTCGTTTTTTACAAGACATAAAACGACGTTTTCCCCCACACACAGTCAATTAAAGTGACGTTTTTAAAAACGTCATTTTTTTTCATCACATAAAGTGATGGTGTGTATGCGGCATTAGGCTGGATTCACACCTATGCAGTTTTAGTCCTTTTTGCATTTTGCAGCTTTGCACTACAGTCCATTTACCATGGTTTCCTATGGAACACGTTCTGTAGTGCAAATCTGCAAAATGCAAAAAGCACTAAAAATGCATAGGTGTGAATCCAGCCTAAGTCAGAAAATTATGTTCTGCTAGATCACTTCAGGCTGGCCCCTTTTGCAGGTATAGATATGTAAAGCATTAAAAATAAGTGCCTATACCACTTACTTACTGGGCACTTAAACCCCCCTGCTGCCCAGACCAATTTTTAGCTTTCAGCACTGATGCACTTAGAATGACAATTGCGCGGTCATACAACGCTGTACCCGTACCCAAATTACATTTTTATAATTTTTTTCCCACAAATAGAGCTTTCTTTTGGTGGTATTTAATCACCTCTGGGGTTTTTTATTTTTTGCTAAACAAACAAAAAAAGATGGAAAATGTTGAAAAAAAATAAATCATGTTTTATATTTTGTTAATTTTTTTTGCAAACAGGTAATTTTTCTCCTTCATTGATATGCGCTGATGAGGCGGCACTGATGGGCACTGATAGGCAGCACTGATGGGCACAGATAAGGCGGCACTGATGAGTGGCACTGACAGGCACTGGTAGGTGACAATGATGGGCAGCACTGTTTGAGCCACTGATTAGATGTTGCACTGTGGGCACTGATAGGTGGGCACTGATAGGCGACGCTGGTGGGCACTGGTAGGTGGCACAGATTTACACAGATGAGCTATCTGCAGCTCTTCCTGATCGGGACCGATGTCCCGCTGTCTTCTGCCGGTTACCTGCTCTGTTTACATCATATGATCAGCTGTCATTAGCTGACAGCTGATCATGTTGTAAGGGGTCGGGATCGACTTTGTAGAGGCTGATCTGCTGACAGCCTGAGGCCTGATTCACACCTAGGTAGCAGGTTACAGTTTGCAGATGCATTTTGCGTTTTTCAATACACATTTTTGATCCATTAAAGTCTATGGAATCGAAAACCAGAAAACAATCCCTGACCCTCTCTTTAAAATGTACAGATGTGAACAACATCCATAGGAAACCATGTTAAATGGACTGTAGTATGTTTCTGCAAAACTGAAAATGCACCAAAAAATGCATAGGTGTGAACCATGCCTTAAAGTGGAATTAAGCCCTCATATGCTTTTTTAGCCAAGGAAGCTGCTATTTGTTTGATCTACAACTACCATGGTGCTGCACATGTAATCAGTCAGGCCACCGGCCATTTGATGGTTTGACAGTTTAACTGTGACAATTAGTATTGTCATGCCTTTGGCCTACAAGGAAATGCAGTAATATCTTCTGGACTTGTAATTCAAATAATGTCCACTAGATGCCACTCTTAACAAAGGACTGTTGATGGGCAATGTTCTATGGTAATGTACATTTCCTGTCGTGTTATTGAAAACTGTCTTCACTTCCTTTCACAACTCTTTCATCTCTTTTCCAGTGGACAGTCCACATGGAGTCAACTAAGCCTGCACTACATGTTTCCTAAGGCTGGATTCACAACTATGCAGTTTTAGTGCTTTTTGCATTTTGCAGATTTGCACTACAATCTATTTACCATGGTTTCCTATGGAACACGTTCTGTAGTACAAATCTGCAAAATGCACAAAAAATTTGCATAGGTGTGAATCCAGCCTTAGTATCGATCCTCATGAGACAGCATCGCTGGTATGATAAAGACTGTTTATCTATATTTGTTTGTGTTCATATAATTCTTATATGTTCATTTATTTGTTTATCTCTAGTTTCACCATTATTCATACACATCTTATACGGCTACCTCCTGTTCATCGTAATAAAGATCCAAAGTTACAGACAGCTTGGTTATTTAGGATGCAAGGTTTAAGCTGTATGTTGAGCTACATAAACGCCAGGGGCAAACGTGTAGCGAGAATAGACCAAGTATTCTCAACATTCCAACAATGCAACTGTTTTTTTAAACTTAAATTGATGTGTTTAGTTTCTGCTTTATGATATACTGCTGTTCAGGGGTTCTGGGCTTCAGCAAAATGGCTTCTTCCAGCAAGAAGAAACAGGAGAAATGCTGGAGGCAATTTGCAGCACACGCTAATTTTGGTAGCATAACATTTTAATGTAGAATATATGTTCCTTGCTAAAGTGCATTACCCATAACAATTTCATAAAAAATAAAGTTGCGCTTTAAGCTGCAACTGCAGCTCCACTACTGATTACAATCAGTGTAATCTGGCTCACAACTGTCTGTCTTTCAACCTAGAAGGCTGCATGTTTAACCACTTCAATACCAGGCACTTATACACCTTACGGCCCAAGCCAATTTTCAGCTTTCAGCGCTGTCCCAATTTAAATGACAATTGCGCGGTCATGATATACTGTACCCAAACAATTGTTTTATCTTTTTTTCCCCAGAAGTGGTAGTTTTTATTTTTTGAGCAAAAAAAAAAAGAACATTTAAAAAAAAAAGAAAAGTTTTTCTTTGTTTCTGTTATTTTTTGTAAACAAGTAAATTTTCTTCTGCAATGACAGGCACTGATATGGCTGCACTGACAGAAACTGATAAGCGGCACAGATGAGATGGCACTGATGGGCACTCATGGTCACCGATAGATGGGCACTGATGGGTGGCATTGCTGGGCATCACAGATTTATTTTTGTTTCATAATGGTGCCAATCAGTGCCCATTTGTGGGCACTAATTGGCACATATTTGGATGGCCATGGGGCATGTACCTGGCCATCCACATGCTTGGGGCTTCCCTGGTGGTCCTGGCGGCTTCCCTGGTGGTCCAGTGTGGGCATCCGTGGGGGGGGCTGCGCTGATAAACAATCAGGAGAGCCACCGATCGTCTTTCCTCTACTCGTGTCAGTCAGACGAGAGTGAGGAAAAGCTGATCAATGGCTCTTCCTGTTTACACTGTTATCAGCTGTGATTGGACACGGCTGATCACGCCTTTACAAAAATCGGTGTAGCGTCACCGATTGCCGCGATGTGCGCCCCCATGGTGACAATTGATGGCACAGTGGTAACAATTGATAGCACAGTGGTAACAATTGATGGCACAGTGGTGACAATTGATGGGCACAGTGGCTGCGTTTGATGGCATGGCACAGTGGTGACAATTGATTGGCACAGTGGTGATAAATGATGGCACCACAGTGGCTGTGTTTGATGGGCACAGTGGCAGCATTTGATGGGCACAGTGGCTACATTTGATGGGCACAGTGGTTGCAATTGATGGACACAGTAGCTGCGTTTGATGGGCACAGTGAGGCTGCAATTGTTCTTTTTTTTCATTTGTTTGCGCCCCCCCAACATTTTTGAGCACCAGCCGCCACTGAATTGATACATGTAAAAGCTTTAGACACTTTACAAGTGTCAGGCATTCTGTCTGCAAAAACGCAGCTGGCTTCTAGGAGATTTAAATAAATGTCCTGTGTGCATGAGACCTAAATGTTACATAAATATAAGTGGTCCTTCACACAGGGCCAGGCAATCGTACCTGCACAGATGTCACGTTGGGAGCAGCATATGTGTCCGTGCAGCTGCTACATCCCAATTGACAGCAATGGGATTGTTTGCATGGGGGTGCACAGAACACCTGTGCATCCCTGTGCGGGAAAACAGGGACCTCACACAGGGCACAGATTTATATGCCCTGTGTAAATGAGGCCTAGAAGTCAGAAGGGCCAATAATATACTAATATATGTGTACTCATTAAGGCTCGATTCACACCTATGCATGTTGCTTTTGAGCGTTTTTGCAGTGCGTTTTGCGGTGATATCTGGGTTTTTCGACGCACGTTTTTACCCTGATTTGCGTTTTGCCTTTTTTTAAAAAATTTGTTTTTTTTTTTACCCGTTTTTTTTTTTTTTTTTTACATTTCCTTTAACAACCAGCTATTACCAGGTTTAAAAAAAACGCAAACCACGGCAAAATCTGCGTTTTGGATGCGGGTCCATTAAATTCTTATACATGCAAAACGCTGCTTTTTGCGGGAAAAAAGTCCCTTTCCAAAAACGCAGAGGCACAAAAAAGCATTGAAGTGAACATGTTCCATAGGAAACCATGTTAAAAATTGTGCATCAAAAAACGCATTAGTGTGAATGGAGCCGAAGGGCCAGTTTACACCAGAACATGGAGTGGGAAACCTGCATTCCATGTGGGTTTCCCACATCACATTCAAAACCCACTGTACTTGTGATCTGCAGAGTTAGCTTAATGACATCCAAAACCCAAGTCGCAAACGCAGTGGTACCTAACCAAATGCACTATTGTACCATGTGATCTGGTTGCTGTGCATTTTATAAAGTAGTGCATATTGAAGGTACAATCACACTGAAAACAGGTTTGAAATTGCTGAACTTGCATGATTTTAAACCCGTATTTCAGTTCAAGTACATTGGGCATTTAAAAGACATCTGTGCGGGTTCATGCACAGATGTCTTTTTCAGTCATCCCTGAAGTCGCCAAAATCAGTGGAAATCAGTACGCTGTCACAAAGTCAGTGCTGCACCGATTGGGACAGTGCTGTTGCCGGCAATAGGCTGCAATTTGGCATGCGATTTGACATGTCAAGTCACGCCAATGTAAACTGGGCTAAATCTTTCTGAACCTTAACAGTGATAGATTTGCACAACTCAGCTATACACAAATGACAAATTAAAAGGCAAGGATCCACAGAAAGGTATTTGAGAGTTATGACATCTTCCTGTGTTCCAAGATTCCCAAGATCTCCATCAATTTCACACTTTAGGAATTTCAACTGGACAGGTTTAATGCCAATGGCCCGTACACACGATCCGAAAATCGGATGAAAAATAACGCTTTTGATGCGATCGTATGATAATCGGATTGATAGTGCAGAGTTTTCAAGAGCCGTTCACAACTATTCATCCAATATTATAATACATTACAAATACATTACACCACATGACATCATCTTCCGATTTTTTTTTCTGTCGTACGAGAGTTTTCGTGACTTTAGTAATCTATGGGATCGTAGGCAGGAATGCCTGGACATAAATGAAACTCAATAGACCAACTTCTTGTTAATAAAATGTTTTATTGGATAAAATTTGGCCACGGCATATACTGTATTATTGGATTATAAGCATATTCAATAAATAATAAATGACCATACGTATTTTATTTCAACATAAAATAACTCAATACCAAATATTTAAGAAAATACAGCTCAGTCACTAAGACTCAAGCTGAAAAACAATCTGCTTAAGCCCTGGTTCACACTGGACTGCGGGAGTGAAGCCGTGCGAGTTCAGCTGAACCCGCACGATTTCACTCCCGCTGGCTGTCCCGATTTCGGCTGTGATTTAAGAGACATCTGTGCAGGTTTCTGCATAGATGTCAATGTAAATTGCGGGCCGAAATCGCAAAAAGTAGTACAGGAACTACTTTTTGAAATCGGTGCAGCGCCACAGATGCGGCGTCGCACCGATTAGGACGGTGTCATTGCCGGCAAATGCCGCCGATTGGAGATGCGATTTCACATGTGAAATCGCATCCCAAATCAAAGCAAATCGTACCCAGTGTGAACCTGGGCTTAATATTATTTCACAAAACTGTCCCCCTTTACTTAAAGTGGAAGTAAACCCTCCTATCGTTTTCAGCCAAGGAAGCGGCCATATTGACCTCTATTTAATCTGCAACTGCCATGATGCTGTACATGTGACCTGTTATGAAACCAGCCATTGGATGGTTTGGCAGTTTGGTTGAGAGCACAAACAAATGTGACAGCTAGCATTTCCGGCATGCCGGGAATGTTAACTGTTTTTGTAACTATCGAATTGAAGGGTTTACTTCCACTTTAACTAGCATAGGGGACCATACCACTGAAAGCGGGAGTTCATCCATTAATATATTTTTTTAAACAATCCCCTTAGCTTCATGCTCGTTTTGTCTAGGGGAATCGGCTATTTGTTTTAAAATATGAGCTGTACTTACCGTTTTCGAGATGCATCTTCTCCGTCGGCTTCCGGGTATGGGTCTTTGGGAGCGGGCGTTCCTTCTTGATTAACAGTCTTCCGAGAGGCTTCCGACGGTCGCATCCATCGCGTCACTAGTAGCCGAAAGAAGCCGAACGTCGGTGCGGCTCTATACTGCGCCTGCGCACCGACGTTCGGCTTCTTTCGGAAAATCGTGACGCGATGGATGCGACCGTCGGGAAGCCTCTCGGAAGACTGTCAATCAAAATAGGAATGCCCAGTCCCGCAGCCCATACCCGGAAGCGACGGAGAGGATGCATCTCGTAAACCGTAAGTACAGCTCATATTTTAAATTAACTAGCCGATTCCCCTAGACAAAACGAGCATGAAGCTAAGGGGAAAAGGTATATTGTACCGGTGAACCTCCACTTTAATATAGCCGCGACAAGGGAATGGGGAGGTGGGAAGTTCCGCTGTTGATCCTCTTCAGGCGACCCTAGACCCCACGGACTAGCCCTTTATATAGGAGCCCCTGGAATTGCAGAATGTTCCAGGGGGGTCATATGACCCCAATTGACCTATCCCAACCCTAGGTGTATTTCCCTAGTTCTAGAATATTCCCAGGTTAGCTGACCTGGAAAAAACAATCCCAGGCCTTCCAGCCGATTCCTCACAGCAGGGAGCCTGGAAACTGCTCCTGCCACGATCCCATAAGGAAAAGGGGAGCTTTAAGACAGGTTAATCCCCTTTCCCCTATTCAATTTCTACTTGTGACTATTAAGCGAAAAAAGTCGGATGATCTGTCGTCCAATTTTCGTATCGTGTGTACGGGCCATAAGACCAGTCAACTGCTGCTTTTGTGGTTTTGAATTGATAACCCATGCAGCCCAAATGTTGTTTTGTTTACACTTTTGATGCCAAGTTTGCCTATTTTGCTTTGATTTTAAATAATTTATTTAATCAAGGATTTTTTAAAGGCTTTTTACTGTTGCGGCATTATCAATATATCAAACAATTTAAATGGGTTTATAAATTCTCGCTCCCTAATATATAGAAATATTGGAATATATTGTCAACTAATAATTTGTATAGACATTTTTATGCCTGGTGCAGAGAAAAAGCACACTAATAGCTAGATTCAGAGAGACTTAGGATGGCGTATCAGTAGATACGCCAGCCTAAGTCAGAATTTGCGTCAGCGCTAATTTAAGCGTATTCTGGTAACCAGATACGCTTAAATTAGGCTCAGATACGAGCGGCGTAAGTGTCTTACACCCTCGTATCCTAAAGTGTAATTTTTAGGCTGACTGCTAGGTGGCGCTTCCATTGCGGGCGACGTAGAATATGTAAATCAGTAGATACGCCTATTCACGAACGTACGCCCGGCCGACGCAGTACAGATACGCCGTTTACGTAACGCATTAGCAGGCTTAAAGTTATTCCATCAAATAGATGGATTAGTAATGTTAAGTATGGCCACCGTTCCCGCGTCGAAATTCGAACATTTTACGTTGTTTGTGTAAGTCCGCCGTGAATAGGGATTTACGTTGTTTACGTCCACGTCGAAATCAATAGGCCCGTGCGGCGGACTTAGCCGCAATGCACACTGGGAAATGTAGGCGCACGGCGCATGCGCAGTTCCTAAAAACCGTCAATCACGTCGCGTCAAGCCTAATTATCATAAAACACGCCCCCTCAGCCTAATTTGAATTAGGCACCCTTACGCCCGCCCGCTTTAGGCTACGCCACCGTAATTTAGCAGGCAAGTACATTGTGAATCATGAACTTGCCTCGCTAACTTACGGCGGCGTAGCCTAAATGCCATAAGCTACGCCGCCACAAGTATGCGCTCGCCATCCTGAATCTAGCTATAAGATCCCAGAGATCTTCATAATCTTCACACTTTAGGAATGTCAGCTGGACAGGTTTTAGTCCACCACCATATACATAAATAAAATTTGCGACTTGTCAGAGCGGTTTTGAATAGATAATTCATGGCACAGCAAAGGACTAACTTTTGCACTGTTGATGCCAAGTCACCTATTTTGCTATTATCTAAAGGATTCATTTAATCAATTTTTTTTCTTAAAAGTTACAATTTGCTCTCAATACATCAACAAAACACATATAACAAATTAAAATAAAACTTAATGCAGACTTTTGAGATCTGAGGTCCCTAAGATATATAAATATTGGAATGTATTTTCAGCTAGTATTTTTTAAGACATTTTTATAAAACTCTTGGTGCAGAGAAACAGCATAATGCACAGAGGGGTTTTATTACCTCTATCCATTATACACATACAGTGAGTGATCGTGCTACCAGCCATCTGTCATGTATTTCATTTGCATCATCAACACCTGCCATGCTTGTTTCCTACCTTCTTCTGTGATCTAGATGTTTTAACTCTGCTTTAATAAAATACTGGTATGTTATTTTTTAAATGCAATCCATTTACAATCCTCTACAGAGAATGTATTTCCTTAAAATTCAATTTGTTTTCTAATGATCTACTATCTTATCAAATGGCTTCATTCATATGTCAGACAGATTTTACAGTGATGAAGGTGCTGCACCCAGTACTGCTGAGGTATGCAATGCGGGTTTTTGGATGCATCAGTCATTAATCAAGCTATGAGGCATTTTTTTATTCTTTTTAACTCTTAAATGTCTCAATTTTACAAATGGAAATGGATATTGGACTATGTATTTCCAGTTTTTCATTTTTGTTTTTATATAAGTTTTAAAAATGCTACTTTGATTAAAACTGAGTATAATAGAGACCATTCATTTTTTTTTTATCAGTGATCACCAGTGAGGAAGGAGATTCTGATTCCTCTATATACAGGGCTTTTTTTTTCTCAGCGAATAGGTGCAGGAACTCTCCCTTTTGGAGTTACCCCGTCTTCACCACTATCTACCTCTGAGCACCGTTCCTTGGTCCCACCTCCTAGTACTGCCCCTTTAATGATAACAAGAAAAGCAGTAAAATAGATTCCCTGCAGCCAATAACATTAAACCCTCAGCAACAATAGATCCCCCAGCAACAATAGTTCACCCTCAACAAAATAAACCCCCCTAGCAACAGACCACCAGCAGCAACAAAAGATCTCCCTGCAGACAGTATCGATAGACCATCCAGCAGCCAGCTACAATAGAATCCTCCCTCAAAAGTAGATCCCTTCAGGCAACAACTGACTCTCCCAGCAACATAAGACCCACCCCAGCAACGATAGCTGCCCCGTCAGCAAAAATATACCTCCTCTGCAACAATGGACCCTCCCCCTGCAAAAATAGATCCCTTCTAGCAACACTATATCCCCCAGCAGCAATCGACACTGTAGCACAACCCAGCACCCCTTGACATCACATACATTCAGTGCTAGAGGTGCCGGAACTGCGTTCCCCCACGTTCCCGCTGAAAAAAAGCCCTGTCTATATAGATCTTTAGTGATACCTCATTTAGAATACAGTTCTGGAGACCTAATTTACAACAAATATATTGATAAAATAGAACAAGTCTAGAGACGGGTCCATCCCTGATTGCTACCAGAATACTCCCGTTCCGGTTAGGTGACCCTTTGTCTGGGCCTTGGACCCCTCCTGCTGCTCAGTGTTACCACAGCCACCCTAGACTTCACTGAGAGGGAACCCTGTTTGTGAGTCTTGATTCTCAGCTAAAAAAAAATAAAAAATGAAAGGGGTAGTGGCGCTGTCTAAAATAGAGGCTAAATGTACCAATGAAAAGGTACAATAGTGACTTGTATGTGATCAAAATAAGTGAAAGAGATACAAGTGCCTGAGTGTAGTAGTATGTGATGGCCTAATTGGCATGTACTATACACTCTAATAGGTATATGAAAATAAATATACAAGTGTGCAAAATACAAAATGGGTCAATAATGGCTCTAAGCCGCAAAGGTGGTCACCCAGTAGGTGAACTGTAGGTTATAGGTGATGCCAAAAAATTAGGAAATAAATAAAAACTGAAATATATCAAATTGAGCCGTGATCGCCAATCAGCGATAAGTGAAATCAAAAAAGTACCAACGTAGTGGTGAATACCAGTAGGTGTGTAGCACAACAATAAATTCGGTGAAGCTCTAACCAAATAAAAAAAAAAAAAATAAGTCCAGTGATTAGGTGTAGCAGCCAAACTCTTCAGTCCACATAGTATCAAAAAATGAAAATGAAAATAAAAATAAACATAGCATTGAAAAAGTATATGTTTAAATATATATATATATATATATCTAAGTGTCCGTGAGCTGGTGCACCCACAAAGGGTGATAAATCACAAAAATGCAGTTGTGTGGATTCGCACAGTGCTCCGGTGCTCCCCTCCTGGGTCCCTACTCACCGAAGGCACTCACCCCTGCAGGGGTAAAGTGCAAGAAGGATTAATCTCCAACAGCTGCGGTATCGTCTTCCTGGGTCCTATGGATGCACGGATGTCCTGGCCTGGATGGCTCTGCTTCTTTTTAAATTGTCCGGGGATCCTCCAATGAAAAAAGTATTCTCATAGCGCAGTATGTTCAGATTATAAAAAGTTTTTTTTTTATTTAATTAACACTGCCACATAGGCATGTGCAACACAGCAGGCATTTACATAAAACGTATAGAACCAATTTCCAAAAAGGGGTAATGAAATAAGGACAATTGGTGGGGATAAAAAATAAAAACAAAGTAGCAGGCAGTTAACATGCAATAGCATAAGCCTCCCAGCACAGCACTGATAGCCGGTGAATCAAAAGTGTCGGCTCCAGCTGGGGAACGGCGCGCGCTCTACTGGGTGACAGCTGATCGGTCCAGGAGTGCGTGTGGGTGTGCGTGTATCCGCTTTACGCACGTTTCGTATTGGTTACGATATCTGTGACTTGTCCCTTTCCACTTTACATTTTGATACTTCACCTCTGGATACATTGTGGGTGGATTGACAGTGGTGCATGGACAACATTCTCCCCCTATAAGCAATGCCAAAGATATACCTTCCCATAAAGGGTTTTATCAAATGTATTATGTACCATTATTTAGGGAAACAGCACAGTGGACAATGATTTTTGCATGTGCCTTTTAGTAATATTGCCGGATGTAATGCCGATGTTTCACTGTCTAAATCACTGCTTAAAAATATTTGCATTATGCCCGAGGATATCAGCGCCAACATGCGGCAATAGGAACGTCCACGGAGATACTCTAAAACGTTTCAATTAGATGGGATTCCCCAACACCTCCTGATTGGCTTCTTCCGTAGAGGGGGAGGGATGCCTGCATGTCGACGCTCGCTATATAAACTATCTGACGAGGTATGCGTGTACCCGCTTCAGAAGACGTAACCAATACGAAACGTGAGTAAAGCGGATACACGCACACCCACACGCACTCCCGGACCGATCAGCTGTCACCCAGTGGAGCGCGCGCCGTTCCCCAGCTGGAGCCGACACTTTTGATTCACCGGCTATCAGTGCTGTGCTGGGAGGCTTATGCTATTGCATGTTAACTGCCTGCTACTTTGTTTTTATTTTTTATCCCCACCAATTGTCCTTATTTCATTACCCCTTTTTGGAAATTGGTTCTATACGTTTTATGTAAATGCCTGCTGTGTTGCACATGCCTATGTGGCAGTGTTAATTAAATAAAAAAAAAAAACTTTTTATACTCTGAACATACTGCGCTATGAGAATACTTTTTTCATTGGAGGATCCCCGGACAATTTAAAAAGAAGCAGAGCCATCCAGGCCAGGACATCCGTGCATCCATAGGACCCAGGAAGACGATACCGCAGCTGTTGGAGATTAATCCTTCTTGCACTTTACCCCTGCAGGGGTGAGTGCTTTCGGTGAGTAGGGACCCAGGAGGGGAGCACCGGAGCACTGTGCGAATCCACACAACTGCATTTTTGTGATTTATCACCCTTTGTGGGTGCACCAGCTCACGGACACTTAGATATATATATATATATTTAAACATATACTTTTTCAATGCTATGTTTATTTTTATTTTCATTTTCATTTTTTGATACTATGTGGACTGAAGAGTTTGGCTGCTACACCTAATCACTGGACTTATTTATTTATTTATTTTTTTTTATTTTTTTTATTTGGTTAGAGCTTCACCGAATTTATTGTTGTGCTACACACCTACTGGTATTCACCACTACGTTGGTACTTTTTTGATTTCACTTATCGCTGATTGGCGATCACGGCTCAATTTGATATATTTCAGTTTTTATTTATTTCCTAATTTTTTGGCATCACCTATAACCTACAGTTCACCTACTGGGTGACCACCTTTGCGGCTTAGAGCCATTATTGACCCATTTTGTATTTTGCACACTTGTTGTATATTTATTTTCATATACCTATTAGAGTGTATAGTACATGCCAATTAGGCCATCAGATACTACTACACTCAGGCACTTGTATCTCTTTCACTTATTTTGATCACATACAAGTCACTATTGTACCTTTTCATTGGTACATTTAGCCTCTATTTTAGACAGCGCCACTACCCCTTTCATTTTTTATTTGTTTCTTTCTGTATCCCCTAGGGGATTACTTATTAGGGGGGCTGCAGTCTTCAGCTACATTCACACTCAGTGGTTCTGAGTTACTTTCATTACTGACACCACCCTAGTTCATTGCTCCACCCTCACTAATTTGCTCCTAAGCGCGGTACACTTTCCCTTTGATTCTCAGCTAGACTCTCTGTTGTTATAAGGTCTTTTGAGGACTATGCTACGCAGCCAAGTAAATTTGATTAAGTTACGCAGACTTTGCTGTGAATAGACAATGAAAGAGGATGGATTTTGGATGTAGTTTCCAGTGTGTGACAACACAAACTTACCTCTGCAATCTGAAGGAATAATATCCAATATATAAGTGCTTCATGAATCTTTGAAGAAATTATGACCCACCACTCTACTGACCTCAAATTGGTCAAAATTGCATATGTACAGTAAGGATAGAAAATAATCCCCCTCATGAATCTTTGAATACATTATGACCCACCACTCTACTGACCTCAAATTGATCAAAATCGCATATGTACAGTGGGGATAGAAAATAATCCCCCTCCCCCACATTGTGTTGCTTTTCAGCCTGAAATAAAGACAGACACGTGTTTTGTTTTATTTAGCTGTATTTACTCAGTGCAACTTATAACATCCAAGTGAAAGAATTAACACCAACGTGTCAGAAAAAAATAGAAAGAATAAAATAAAAACAGAATCATTGAGTTGGAAAAAGGATCACCCCCTTGTGTCAGTATTTTGTTAAACCACATTTTGCTTTAATTATAGCCTTTAGTCTGTTAATGGGATATGTCTCTACTAACTTTGCACATCTATACTATCAAACTATTAACAAACTACAAACTATTAGCAATATTTTCCCTCTCTTCATGGCAGAACTGCTCAAGTTCAATTAAATTTGATTGGGACCATTTGTGGACTGCAGTCTTTAAGCAATTTCACAGATTTTAAATAAGTCTAGTCTCTGACTTGGCCATGCAAGGATATTCATTTTTTTCTCCTTCAACCACTGTATTACCTTTGGATTTTCTCTCCCCCCGCTCAACAACTACGATCGGCGGCCCCCCCTCAACAACTTTGATCAATCGGTGACCCCCCTGCTCAACAACTCCGATCGGCGCCCCACCCCACCACACAACAACTTTGGTCAGCTCCGATCGGTGGCCCCCCGCTCAGCAATCAACAACTCGGATCAGTGGCAGCCCCCCCCCCCCGCTTAACAACTTCGATCAGCTTCGTTAGTGGCGGCCCCCTCCGCTCAACAACTTCGATCAGCTTCGATCCCGGCGGCACAACCCCCCCCCCCCGCTGCTTAACAACTTCGACCCCCCCGCTTCTCGCTTCCAGGGGGCCCCTCAATCAACACTCAAGCCCAGGGGCCCCCACCACTCTGAGTCCTGCCCTGCTTATCATTTATTGTTATATTGAACCATTTTTCACATTCAGCTAAGTCCATCCTGACTTTTTTATAAATTTTTGCATGTTTTGCAATTTTGCACAATTGGCACTTTTTTGCGACTTTGTGCATTTTGGGACTATTGATCATATATTCATGTTGTATACATTTGCTGTTTATCTATTTGCCATTTATTGGTTCACACATTTGTATCATTTATGATTTTATTGTAATTTAGGTACAGCACTTAGTCACTTTCTTGCAGTTTGCAAGTTTTTGTATTTTATTTCTTAAGCGCAAGATCACTATCAATTATTAAACAAAAAGAATAGCTCGAGAGATGATGAGGATTTTAGAAAGGTGGTCATTTTTAATTTTCAGGAGATTCTTAAGAAGAATTTTTTAGATCATGAAGTATGCGTGATTGGTCGATGGGTTCCAGTTTAAAAAATCATCGAATGATGAAGGGGTAAAAAAGAAAAGGAAGTACAAGGAATATTGAAGTCTTCATGTTGTAAAAACAGGAAAAGAAAAAAGAGGAATCAGGAGAAATAATTAAAAAAAAAATAGTGAAATAGTAAATTCTGTCAGGTCCTTTTTTGTTATTTTTTTCCCCCTTATATTGATTAAAATAGATGGACTTGTGTCTTTTTTCAACTAGACTAATGCCGCGTACACACGACTGTTTTTTGGGTTGTAGAAAATTGCGTTTTTAATGGTCTAGAAAAAACAATTTTTTTTTCAACCCAATCATTAAAACGGCCTTGCCTACACACAATCGTGAAAAAAAAATGCTCTAGCAAAGCGCAGTGATGTATAACACATATGACGGCACTATAAAGGGGAAGTTCCATAAAGGGGATGCCACCATCCTTGGGGCTGCTTTTTCTAATTTCGTGTAAAGGCTCGTACACACGGTCGGACATCCAACAAAATTTCCCTTGGATTTTTGACTTAATTGATTTGTCCGATCACACCCATAGCATACACACACTCTGACTTTTTCGTCAACCAACACGAACGTAGTGACGTTTTAACGTACGGCCACGCGATTCAAAGAGGAAGTTCAATTTTCGTACGTCCCGCGTTGCGTTCCATCAGCTACTATATAGTTAGTTGACGTTTCGTGTGAGTGCTTTCCCGATTTCCATTTTCGTGCCTTTTTGCTCGTTACTTTGCGTGCGTTCGCTCGATAACGAGATGTTGCGGAATCCAGCGAGAGAACGGGCTGTTTATGGTCTTGGAGTTCTGGCTATTGCTCAAGCCCGGACCAGGACCAGGAAGAGGAGGACTGTTTGGACCAAAAATTGGTTGCTTCATCGGGACCAATTTTCACATATGGCATTGCTGAGGGAGCTGCAAGAAAATAATCCAAATGATTTTCGGAACTATCTTCGGATGTCAGATGCCTGCTTCCAGCGTCTTCTAAACTTGCTGTCCCCATATATTAGCAAGAAGGACACCTGTATGAGGCCTGCTATTCCTGCAGAGCAACGGCTCATAGCCACTTTGCGATATTTGGCGGCAGGGAGAAATCTACAGGACATCAAGTTTACTACTGGGATCTCTCCCCAGGCTCTGGGACACATAATTCCGGACACTTGCTGTGCCATTATTCAAGTCCTGCAGAAGGACTATATTCGGGTAAGTTGTTTTCTTTGTTTTCACATTTGATACACTTCATGATTTCTCCAAAATATTTTATTAGTACTTTGTCTTATTTGTATATATTATGTTATTGTCTACCCTCTGGTGTGACAGTCACAAAAACCCAAGTCGGTTGCAACCTGATCCTTCCTTGGTTCACCATATTGGTCCCATGGAAAAGGAGAGAGTTCTTACCACTTGCCAAGCTTTAAGCATTCAACATTATCTACACAAAATGTATTTAATCTGCCACCAGAGGGAGCCAGGAAGCATATTATTTGCTCTGCTTCTTAATTGTTATTCCACAAATGTTTGGATATATTTTAGTGTTCTCTTGCCCCTATAATGTATGTTTTCAAAATGCTGATAATATTTTGTGCTCAAGTATTAACTAATGTTTCTTTGCTTCACTCCACAGTTTCCTTCAAACCCTGAGGAATGGCAGGATGTTGCAGCCCAGTTTGCCAATCAGTGGAATTTTCCCAACTGTGGGGGTGCCATTGATGGCAAACATGTCCGAATTGTTCCTCCACCGGCCTCAGGCTCTTTTTTTTATAATTATAAGGGCTTTAACAGCATAGTTCTGCTTGCTATTGTTTCAGCAAATTATGAGTTTTTATATGTTGATGTCGGTATGAATGGTCGTCATTCCGATGGAGGTGTCATGGCTCATACCGAATTCTATCAGCGTCTTACGTCTGGCACCTTACATTTGCCACCTGCGCAGGACAACGTGGAGGGCCTCAACTTTGTATTTGTGGCAGATGAGGCGTTTGCTCTTGGGGAACATCTTTTGAAGCCCTTTCCAATGAGGAACCTCACTCGTGACCAACGGATATATAACTACAGACTATCTCGTGCCAGAAGGGTGGTTAAAAACGCCTTTGGCATTTTGTCATGTCGTTTTAGGCTTTTTCTGACTGCCATTCACTTGGCGGAATACAAAATAAATCATGTGGTTTTGTGCTGCTGCATTCTCCATAATTTTCTACGGAGGAATGCTGCTAACTACATAGGTTCCGGGCATACTGATGACCCCTCAGGTGGACGTCCAGCTGAAGATGCAGTGATGCCAGCCCTGCAACAAACTAGACCTGCTGTCTCCTCCCAGAATGCCCGTCTGGTGCGGGAGCAATATATGGACTATTTTGTGGGTAGAGGGGCAGTGCCTTGGCAGCAAGATGTCCTTTAGTTTTTTGTGAACCTTTATGATGTTCCTTTTGAAAACCTTAAATTAGTTTTCAAGATGCTGTTATGTGTGTTTATTACTATTATTTTACTGATTAATGAAATGTTGCTGTGATTACCATAAAATATTTTGAAACAAGCAAATGTTTAATTAGCCTTTCTAAAGTTACAAACAGCTATGTGTATTATTATTATTATGCCTTTTGTTTCTGCTACACCCCTTTTCCATATGCAAATATACTGGTAGTAGTGATCAGATAAATAATAAGCCACAAAATGTTTGAAAAAATATATTTGTTCAATCCTGCACAATCCAATGTCACTTTTTGGCAGTTTACAAAATCAAAAAACATTGGTAGTTCAGGAATAACACAATTGTGTATTTTTTGGGTTAAATGCTAAACATGCATCTTTTCAAACTCAGCCCTAGACATTGTCAACTTTTTTTCAACAAAATTTTTCCATTTTCAGCTTTCTTCACGCAACAAAAACAAATTTACCAATGTAAATGTCTGTCCAGATGCACTTTTGTTCATTCTGTGTTCCATTTTTGGGTGTGGCAAAAATGCATGCACAGTGGTCTCCATGCGCCCCGTGGGTTGTGGTTGGCTGTAGCTCACAACATGTAGTTAGCCTTATCACCGGAAATGGACTACCATGTTGTGAGCTAGAGCCGACCGGAACCATAATGGAGTGCATGTCAAACCCTGTGCCTGCATCTTTGTCGCATACAAAAATGCACACCAAAATGAATGGAACTGCGTCTGATGTGAACTGACCCTTAGCACAGTCTTTAGCAACTCTCCTTCTCCTGGTGCAATCCCAGGGTCAGAATGACAAGTTGTTCCACTTTTGGCCTCGATACATTGGGCATTTCTATATGTGCATTTTTGTCTGATTTTAAGGTCAAGCCCTTAAAAAATTACAAAATGACATTTGTAGGCACCAGGAGAAGAAGAGTGGATAAACACTCAGCTGAGACCCTGAAATCACACATAAAGATAGTCATTTTGTGGTAATGGCCAACCATTAAAACTATTTTTTTGGCGAAAAAATACAGATTTTACAAAATGTGCGTATTGCAAATAGAATTAGTGCAAATTCTTTGAATTATCACAAACTGAGCATGTGCAAACAAGGCTAATTACAAATATTTCCATGCTAAAACCTTGAACACGAGGGAACATTTGTAATTATAAAACAACGATAGAAAAAAACTAAAATTTTGGTCGTAATAATCCCGGATTCGTCTCTGAACACCAGTGGCAGCCTCCTTGAGATTTTCCAGCTCTGTCATTGCCTGCAGCATATCAGCACTGATCCGACCAATAGTGCATCCTGGTAGTTGGTGGCCTTGGAAAAAGACAAAAATGTATTATGTGTTTGATGGTGAAGTGACTGAGGCAATCCAAAAAAATAACAAAATTTTACAATGGGGTCTATTTTCAGGAAATACTTACCTAAACCTAGACACTCAATTAGTCCTAACAACCTTTTTCATCTTTATAATACACCTACACTACTAGTGAATGTACACACTACAGATAATACTCTGTAAATCTTGTGCCAGGTGCATATCCATGTGTCTTCACATGCATCTACCTAAACACCACTGCCACCTCTCCCTTCTACATGCTCAAATGTTGAATACACTAAATAATTTGCTATTGTGGTGTAGGCGTGTGTGGTGTGGACCTAGAAACAAGAAACAGGTGTTGATTTTGCAAGGCACATGTTCCAAAAACTTACTGGGGCAAACAACAACCTCCGAAGGCTCATCTTGCATTTCTTGCACTCCTTCACCCTCAGCATATCTGGTGTCTGGGGATGTGCTGTCGACTGGTGGCTCTTTGCTGGGTCCGGCACTATCCTCCAAATCCTGCAAAGGTTGGTGTTGAGCACACTCACAATCCTCTAAAATGAAAGAATAAATCATCTATGAATCCTTGCCAAAATTACATTATATTAACATAATCACATGTGCTGCTTTTAAAGTCCACCAACCTTGCCCTGGTGAACCAGTTTGCGCCACACTAGTGCACTACACTATGCATTATTACAATAAACGCAATGCTAGGGAACAGGAGTATGATGTCATATAAAATGTATGAAGACATGTCTATATATAGGCCACATTAAACAACTCAGGCAGATGGCACCCATCACTCTTGTTTGCTATGGCAATATGGTTTATATGATGTGAAATCTAGCAGGCGTGTGTCATGACCCAGGTTGTATTCGAACCGGGATCTTCCTGGTCTCTTAAACCATAACCTTACCTGTTGTGCTACAGAAGAGATCTAGGCTTTGGGAATGTCCTTACTGTGTTCAACACTACATCATACTCTCTAGCTCCACCTGCTGCCAGCTGTGGACAATTCTCAATCTGGACAGCCTTTAAATAGGAAGTGAGGTCATCACTCAGTGCCCGTTTATTTTGGATTTCTTCCTTGGGTGTTTTGACTTCAGTGATCTTCCTTGTATTGAACTCCTGCCTGATATCCCGACTATTCTACAGCCTGCTGATTTTGTACCTTGCCGCCAGATCGTGAATGACCTTAGCCTGCCTGACTCTTCTCCGGATTTTTTGATTGTGAACTATTTGCCTGACGACGCTTTGCCTGGATCTCAAGCACACTATTTCCACTTCGGACACTACCTTTTACAGGTACCTTACATAATAAACGGGCCACAATGGCAGTGGACCCTGCTGAGATTGTTAAGGCGATTACATGTCAGGGACAATTGATCGGAGCTCATGAACAGCATCTTTCTTCCCTGGATGCCAAGTTAGATGAACTTTGCACCATGCTCAAATCTTGTTTGCCTGGTTCCTCTGCAACGGTTCAGACTCCGGATCCTACTCCTGCTACGGTCCAACCCGCCTCTTCTGTACCACCAAAACTTCCCTTGCCTGACAAGTTTGGTGGTGATACTGAGGACTGCAGAGGTTTTTTAAATGTTTGCCGTTTGCATTTCCGCAACAACCCTGCGATTTTTAGCAGTTCGTCTGCCAAAGTGACTTTTGTAATTTCCTTGTTAAAGGGGAAGGCCCTGGCCTGGGTCTCTCCTTATTTGGAACGCAACGATCCTGTACTCCAAGATGCTGAAAAATTTCTGGCCTCTCTCCAGATTGTATTTGACAAGCCAGGTAGAGCTTCTGCAGCTGAGTACTCCCTCTTGGACATACAACAAGACACCAGATCTGTGGCACAGTATGCTATTGAGTTCCGTACCCTTGCTGCTGAAACTAATTGGGACTCAAGGGCATTACGTGCAGCCTTCCGAAAAGGTCTTACGGATCGCATCAAGGACGAATTAGTCTATAAGGATCTCCCAGAAGACCTTGAGAAATTCATAGAGCTGTGTGTTCGTCTGGATGTCCGGTACCATGAAAGGTGCCAAGAGAGACTTAGAACCCGCAAGTTTCCTAGGCCAGTTTACCGTTTGGCCCCTAACTTCCAAGCACCACCTCAGCCAGAACCTGAAACCTCTGTTGAACCCCAGACACCTGTGGAACCCATGGAGGTGAGCCGTCTCCACCTAACTGAGTCAGAGAAACAAAGGAGGCGTTCATTGGGCCTATGCCTGTACTGCGGACTTAAAGGACATTTAGTATCTGTCTGCCCCTCCCGTCCAGTAAAAGGCAGGGTCTAACCAGTGTTGGAGGAGCTGGCTTAGACCTTACAGGTAGATCCTCCAAGACCAAGATTACTGTTCCGGCTACTATCCATTTATCTTCTAAGCTTGTTTTCTGTGAGGCTTTTGTGGATTCCGGAGCTGCGGGTATATTCTTGGACTACACTTTTGCAAGAAAGAACAACATCCCGTTTGTTCCTAAGTCTAGACCCCTGAACATTACCACCCTGAATGGACAGCCCTTGGGAGATGGCATTGTGAAATTCGAGACTACGACAATCACCCTGCAGGTAGGCCTCCTCCACAAAGAGGAAGTTGTCTTGTCTCTTATTGATTCTCCGCTTCTGCCTATCATCCTTGGTTACCCATGGTTACAACTTCACAACCCTTCTTTTGATTGGGAAAATGGAGAACTAACCTCCTGGGGATCGTCCTGTCGCCTTCGCTGTTTGTCTCAACCCAAAAGACTTTCTGCTTGCATGTTGGCTCCTGTGACTATCCCACCTACCTTGCCTCGTGAATACCATAACTTTGCAGACGTATTTTGCAAACAAAAGGCAGAGGTGTTACCTCCACATCGTCCTTTTGACTGTACAATTAAATTGATTCCCGGAGCACCTCTTCCCAAAGGAAAGACCTACCCCCTGTCTCTGCCCGAACAAAACTCTATGGAGGAATACGTAAGAGACAACTTGGAAAGAGGTTTTCTCCGACCCTCTTCTTCTCCAGTAGGAGCAGGTTTCTTCTTCGTTGAAAAGAAAGATGGGGGCCTTCGACCATGCATAGACTATCGGGGGTTAAATCAAATCACCGTAAAGGAATCCTACCCTTTGCCACTCATTCTTGAACTATTTGATCTACTTAAGGGGGCTGTTATATTCTCCAAGCTAGACTTACGAGGGGCTTATAACCTGATTCGAATTAATGAGGGGGACGAGTGGAAGACAGCATTCAACACTCGTAATGGACACTTTGAATATTTGGTCATGCCATTTGGCTTGTGTAACGCACCTGCTGTCTTTCAACGTTTCATGAATGAAATTTTTCATGATTTCAGCAACCGTTTTGTGATCATCTACTTGGACGACATTTTAATCTTTTCCAAGACTCTTCCAGAGCACATCTCGCATGTGAAACAGGTATTACAACGGCTTAGAGAAAACCATCTTTATGCAAAAATCGAGAAATGCAGTTTCCATCAAAGCTGTATTCCTTTCCTTGGGTACATCATAAGTGCTGACGGTTTCCAAATGGACCCTCAAAAACTTTCCGCTGTCTTGCAATGGCCCCAACCGACCACTTTAAAAGGACTCCAAAGCTTTTTAGGGTTTGCAAATTACTACAGACGCTTCATTAAGAGTTTTGCCTCCATTGCGGCACCCCTTACTGCCATGACTAAGAAGGGTACAAATTGCAAGGCCTGGTCTTCAGAAGCAAAATCAGCTTTCCAGCGATTAAAGGACATGTTCAGTAAAGCTCCAATTCTTCAGCATCCAAATCCTGACCTCCAGTACATTGTTGAGGTTGATGCCTCTGAGGTTGGAGCAGGTGCCGTACTCTCCCAGAGACAGCCAAAGTCTGGTAGAATCCATCCAGTAGCTTTTTTCTCTAGAAAGTTTTCTCCGGCAGAGATGAATTATGATGTTGGGAATCGAGAACTACTGGCCATCAAATTGGCATTGTCTGAATGGCGACATCTTCTGGAAGGGGCTCCCAAACCTTTTACTATCCTCACTGACCATAAAAACCTGCTGTATCTTCAGACTGCTAGACGTCTGAACTCACGTCAGGCTCGATGGGCTCTGTTTTTCTCCCGTTTTAATTTTGTCCTTTCTTACATTCCAGGGCATAGAAACAAAAAAGCCGATGCTCTTTCCAGACAGTTCGCTTCCTCTGAAGAAGATCAACCAGCTGAGCAGTATATAATCCCACCTCACAAAATTGTCGCACAGATCTCTACGGCCCTTTCCCAACAGCTACAAGAAACCCAGAATTGTGTTCCCCAGGGCTTGAAGATACCACCAGGTCGCCTGTACGTAGCCCCTAGTCTCAGAAAACCTATACTCCTCTGGGCACATGATGGCGTGTTATCCGGTCATCCTGGTGTCACCATCACTCTTAAGACCTTGCAGCGTCATGTCTGGTGGCCTCGTATGAAAAAGGATGTTACTGATTATGTGGCTGCCTGCCCAACTTGTGCTGCTAATAAAGTACCCCGCACATTACCTGCTGGACTGTTACATCCACTTCCGGCACCTCGCCAGCCTTGGACCCATTTGACCATGGACTTCATTGTAGACTTACCCAAGTCCGAGGGCATGACTGCTATATGGGTCATAGTGGATCGCTTTTCCAAAATGTCTCATTTTGTGCCGATTCCGGGATTACCTACAGCGAAAGCACTGTCCACTCTTTTCCTTTCCCATATTGTAAGACATCATGTCATACCTACCAATGTCATCTCAGACCGCGGATCCCAGTTCGTTTCCCGATTCTGGAGAGCGTTCTGCAAGAAACTGGGAGTAACGCTCTCACTCTCTACCTCACATCACCCTCAAACTGATGGTCAAACCGAACGCATGAACCAGACCCTAGAAACATACCTTCGACACTATGTCAATGCCTTACACTCCAACTGGTCTGAGTATTTGCCTTTAGCTGAGTTCGCCCTAAATTCCCGTTGGCACAGTGCTCTTCATACCACACCATTCTACGCAGCCCTAGGCTATCACCCTCAGACTTTTCCCCTACTTCAGCCTTCTTCTGGTGTACCAGCAGCAGATCAGCGGGTGAAAAATATTCTACTACATTGGAAGAAGATTCGTTTATTACTACGGAAGTCAGCAGGCAAGTACAGGCTTTTTTCTAACAGACGAAGACGCCATATACCTCCATATGTGGTGGGGGACAGAGTTTGGCTATCAACCAAGTATGTGAGACTGAAACAACCTTCTACCAAATTGGGCCCTCGATTCATTGGTCCTTACAGAATCATTGCTCGAGTTGGACCAGTTTCCTATCGCATAAGATTACCTTCTTCTCTCCGGATACATCCCGTGTTCCACGTTTCACTCCTCAAAAAAGCTATTTTCAACCGCTACTCCAGATCACAACAGCTACCTCCTCCTGTTCTTGTTGATGGACAAAATGAGTTTGAAGTCTCCAAGATTCTTGATTCCAGAAGACAGGGCCGTGGCCTTCGGTATCTGGTTCATTGGAAGGGGTATCCTGTCACAGACCGCTCCTGGGTTCCAGCCAAAGATCTGCATGCCCCTTCTCTTATACGAGACTTCCATACCTCGTTTCCCACTAAGCCCCGCTAGGCCCCCGGAGGGGTCCATTGGGGAGGGGGCCCTGTCATGACCCAGGTTGTATTCGAACTGGGATCTTCCTGGTCTCTTAAACCATAACCTTACCTGTTGTGCTACAGAAGAGATCTAGGCTTTGGGAATGTCCTTACTGTGTTCAACACTACATCATACTCTCTAGCTCCACCTGCTGCCAGCTGTGGACAATTCTCAATCTGGACAGCCTTTAAATAGGAAGTGAGGTCATCACTCAGTGCCCGTTTATTTTGGATTTCTTCCTTGGGTGTTTTGACTTCAGTGATCTTCCTTGTATTGAACTCCTGCCTGATATCCCGACTATTCTACAGCCTGCTGATTTTGTACCTTGCCGCCAGATCGTGAATGACCTTAGCCTGCCTGACTCTTCTCCGGATTTTTTGATTGTGAACTATTTGCCTGACGACGCTTTGCCTGGATCTCAAGCACACTATTTCCACTTCGGACACTACCTTTTACAGGTACCTTACAGCGTGACTCTGTGTGACTCTGATCCCCAGGGCCTCTCCTCTACCCATCTCTACCCTGTAAATGCGTCATTAATGGTCAGTGATGAGCCACGCATCTAACATAAAGTGTAATGTACCCCTTAAGTTCAGTCCTGACACCATGGCGTTTGTCCTATCTATAAACACCCCTGTCACTGGCAAAAGCACATAAGCATTTTTATTAACTTACGTTTTGGGGCAGATTTGGGGCCTGTTGTCTCCCCTGTTCTCTCCCCTGTTGGAGCCCGGCCAAGGGAAGCCTCCCTTTGTCCCCTGTGGTGTCTTTCTCTGTGCCTTTGTCCTGTTGAAAAAATTAGAATACAGTATATTAAGGATTTGCCAAAAGTAGCCAAGACATAATAAAAACTTTACAATTGTAATGAACTGCTTTTAAACTTCCATTAACTTCTTCTGTAGGCCCCACCAGAAAAATAAATCATTAAATTTCATCCATCTATAATGTACAGACAAATAATTCTCTAATTACATGTACTTACTTCTTTTGATAATGGTGCGGTGAATGGCTTCTAAATTTTCTTGCTCTCTGTGCTTCAAATCTGACCATCGTTTGCGGATTTGGTCTTTCGTTCGTTGGATACCATAATCTCCTTCCAATACCGCGAGGACCTTCTCCAGAACCCAGTCTTTATGGCTGTTGGGCCTATCATAATTTTCGAGTTTACAATCGTAATCGTACTTCTCAAAGATGCGAACCATCTCCACCATCTTCCCCTTGCTCATGGGGGTGGCCTTGTGTTTTCTATAAACGCCTCCACTGCGGGGCCTATTCGTTTTCGTGGGTTCCGCCATCACATTCTCCCTCACACATCCCAGAATGTCGCATGACGAAAAAGGATTGTGGTCCCGCCCCAGCGTCATGACGCACGTAGAGCGAAGCTTCACGCATGCGTAGGCTATATAAATCAAGAACGAGCGCTCGATGTCACGGACGCATGCACGAACCTAACGGAACGACTCTACGTGCAGCCGAAGGTCTACGCGGAACGAAGGTAGGTGAATACATTGGGACACTAGTGGTTACTGCATGATTTAGCTTAGAGCAAACAGAGATTGTATAAGCAGGTTAGGAAGTTACAGCAAGCACTTATTGGTCGTATTGTATCCTTTATTGCAGATATCTCATCCAAAAAATGCCGAAAGCAAAGGGTGGAAAGCTTAATTCCAAAGCATTCATCACTGCTTTTATTGATCTCTATAGATCACACACATGTCTGTGGCAGGTCACCAATAAAGACTACTCCAATAAAAATAAAAGGCAGGCAGCAATTGATGAACTGGTGGCAGAAGCAAAGACTGTGTACCCCAGGGCCAACGAGACCCAAATAAAAGCAAAAATTGGGAGCCTGAGGAGCACTTTTAAGAGGGAGCTCAAGAAGATTGAGTGTTCAAAAAGATCGGGAGCTGCAGCAGATGATGTGTATGTGCCCAAGCTATGGTACTTCAGCAGCCTGATGTTTTTAAAGGACCAAACTGAGCCACGAAAACATCTGTCCACACTTGCATCCGCATCAGCAGAGGCCACAGATACTGAGGCTGAACCAACTCAGGATGAGGAGGAGGAGGAGGAGGAGGAGGAGGAGGTGGAGGAGCTCAGCTTGACACAGGTATAGTATTCCTGAAAATATGTGCATTCAGATATACTATGATCAGTGGCGTTGCTAGGGGGGTGACATGACCAGAGGTGCAGGTGGCTGTGTAATGTAAAAGGGTCCAGAGGTGCAGGGTGCTGTGTAATGTAAAGGGGTCCAGACGTGCAGTTGTGGAGAGGGGTACACAGTAGTAACAAAATGATATTGAAGGATGCAGAGGTATGCAGGGGGCACAGTGGGGTGTTTTTACATTTTAACGTGTGGGGGGGGTGCCAGATATTGGATCCGCCCCGGGTGCCAAATGCTCTAGGTACGCCCCTGACTATGATGTTAATGTGTTGTTATGATGGCAAGAAAAAAAAATGATGCTCCTTTTTCAGACACAGGACGTTGCCAGCCAAGAAGAGGCTGGGCCCAGCAGACAGTCCACACAATGTAGAATCCCTACACTGAACCCTCCTAGGAAAAGGGCCAAGAAGAGGCAACATCTGGATGATGCCACGGCTGAATTTCTAAGTAGGGCCACATCGGTCATCACCACAGCACCCGATAGTGCAGAAGGGTTTGGCTGTTTTATAGCAAACAAACTACGGGAAATTGATGCCGATCAAAGGGAGCTATGTGAGGGGATCATGGTCCAGCTCCTTAGCAAGGCCAGGAAACGGGAGCTAAACCCTAATTCCCATGTCTGTGATATAGATCACACACCTCCAGCCAATGTACAACAGGCCTACCAACAACAGACAGCCTACCAACCACAGACAAGCTTCCAAGCACACCCAGCCTACCCACACCAGCCAACCTACCCACACCAGCCAGCCTACCCACACCAGCCAACCTACCCACCCCAGCCAACCTACCCACCCCAGCAAACCCCACCCACCCCAGCAAGCCGAGCCACACCAGCCAACCTACCCACCCCAGCCAACCTACCCACCCCAGCAAGCCGACCCACACCAGCCAACCTACCCACCACAGCCAACCTACCCACCCCAGCAAGCCCACCCACCCCAGCAAGCCCACCCACCCCAGCAAGCCGACCCACACCAGCCAACCTACCCACCACAGCCAACCTACCCACCCCAGCAAGCCCACCCACCCCAGCAAGCCCACCCACCCCAGCAAGCCAACCCACCCCAGCAAGCCAACCCACCACAGCAGCATGGGGGTCAGTGGCCAACTCAGAGCCCCGATTTTAGGGGATACTAATTTATATTGAAATATATATGATTTTGAACATATTTTTGCTATTATTTGTAGTTGAGTATGTATTTTTTGGTTTGGCTTAACAAAAAATGCTCGAATTATGGCATAAAATCTTTAGTTTTAATCTATTATTGTTTTTTGTATTGTGGTGGGAGTGTTAAAAAATATAACGCCTCAGCTGATGAGGTGTGAAGTGTGGAGAGTGTTGGCCAGTTTGGTATGCAAAATATCAGCCTGTTGAAGTACCACAGCCTGGGCACATATATGTCTGCTGCTGCTGCTCCCCATCTTTTGGAGACCACAATCTTCTTGGGCTCCTTATATTTTAGTTAATGCTCAGGTCCCCAAGTTTGGAGATTCTAACCTAATTTATGTATGCCCTGGGGTACAGAGGCTTTGCCAAGTCAACCAGTTCTTCAATTGCTGCCTTCCTGTTGTTTTGTATTTGGATCTGTTATTCTTTTTACCATTTTTTGCAAAATAAAAGGATGATGCTAAAAACTCGTGGATTATGTGTGGAAAGTCAAATGTCAGTTTGTGAGTAGGCAGGCCCTTTGCTAAAATTGAAGGGACACAAATAGAGTAGTTATTACTTTGCCCAGCATAAAGAATTGGGGATATTTTTTGGTTTGGAATTTCAAATAAATAACAAAAAAAAGGCTGGATTCATATCCAGAAAATACACTAATCCAAAGTAAATACATTTGTTTTTAATCCGTCCGTATCACCAGTTGAGCAGATGTACATATTAGGACATTCTAAAGAAAAAAATAATATGCGCTGCTATTTGAGATTTCGAAACTTGCCGCGTGACGAATGAGCATTTTCGAATACGAACGCTAGTTTTACTAGACAGATGGCTTCCGGGTGCTCTTTATTTCGGGGCATGCGCATTTAGATTTTTTGGAAAAGTCTGATGGTTTTCTGTACACACGGTCGCACTTTGCACAATCGGACTTTTCCGAACAGAAAGTTGGTCCGTTCACAGACCCAACTTTTTGTCCGATTGAAGCCAAAAAAGTTGGTCCGATGGAACGTACACACGGTCGGAGAAATTTGAAAAGTGCCGGATTTTGAAGTTGGTTGGCCGAAAATCCGACCGTGTGTACGGGGCTTTAGTAAAAGTTTGGTGAGAGACGATTCACGCTTTACAGTCTATTACAGCGTGATGAATGTGCTATCTCCATTACGAACGCTAGTTTTATCAGAACAAGCGCTCCCGTCTCATAACTTGCTTCTGAGCATGCACGTTTTTTCATGTCGTTAAAGCCCAGTGCCCACACACGACCATTTTTTACGATGTTAAAAACGACAACGTTAAAAACGTTGTGAAAAATTAGAGCATGTTCGAAATTTTTACATCGTGAAAAATGCTCTGGAGCCCACACACGATCGTTTTTAATGACATTTAAAAAAAACGTAATTTTTTAGAACTCGAAAAATGGTCGTGTGTATGTGGCATAACTGTATGTAACTATGTAATGAAAGACTGAGGAATGCATTGTAATTTAAATACATTTCCTCTAATGGTAACCATTCAGCCTAGGCTCAGTTGTCCCAACTGCGGTCTGGGCTGATGCGATAATCTACTGATTCGCTGCCTCCCTGAAGCTACCAGCAACCAAGATCTCCAGACCATGCTTCAAGGCATAATACTAGAGAGACATGTGGACATCTACATTGGTACACTAAGCTTTCTGTCTATTTTGTACATTATGCTACTATAAATAAAACGAGCAGATTGTGCAGTAACAGCAGGGAGTTTCACAATTCTGATATAGCAACACTCTACATCTAAGTGGAGCTTGCAAGAGAGATGCTGCAAAAATGACAAGGTCTAAAACCACTTTAGAAATTTTGAAAAATCAGAACATCAGATAAATATGGGGATTCCAATTTGCCCTAATCACTATTTTAGAGGTCAAGGCAGCAATATATCATGACCTGAAAGATTTCCTATCATTTTGTTAGAAATTGGGGATCCCTGCACTTCCAGAGTGGCTAGACTCAGTCGCATCCCTCCAAGTATTGGAGAGCTGTCCTTGACAAGAACCCCCCCCCCCCCAAAGATGAAGATAACACAGGTGTGAAAAATCGAAATTTAAAAGGCTTATATGCAAATGAATGTCATATGTATATGCCAAAAATGCATGGGTTCTGCCCCAGGGGACATGTATCAACGCAATTTTTTTTTTTCAAATGGAAGTTTTTTTCAGGAGCAGTGACTTTAATAATGGCCCAGATTCAGTAAGAATCTGCGCCTTTCTTACGCAGGCACAGGGCAGCGTTTTGCCCTGCGCCCGCGCAAATTTTCTGCGCTGCCCGCGATTCACGGAGCAGAAGCTCCGTAAATTGCGGGGGCGCTGTGTTAACTTGCCCGGCGTAAGGGCGCCTAATGTAAATGATCTCGCCGGGGGCGGGAATCATTTAAATTAGGCGCGCTCCCGCTCCGAGCGTAGAGAGCATGCTCCGTCGGGAAACTTTCCTGACGTGCATTGCGGCAAATGACGTCGTAAGGACGTCATTTGCTTCAAAGTGAACGTGAATGGCGTCCAGCGCCATTCACGATCCACTTACGCAAACGACGTAACATTTGAACGTCGCAACGCGGGAACGTGGCCATCCTATAGCATTGGCTGCACCTGCTATTAGGATGTTTAACGTTACGCGAAACCCGACGTACGCAAATTACGTAATTTGCGTACGCAGGGCCCGCGCAAGTTTGTGAATCGGTGTTAGTATGCAATTTGCATACTATACACAGATCACAATGGGAGCGCCCCCTAGCGGTCTTCGCTAGAATGCAGCCTAAAATCTGCGTGGCATAAGAGCCTTATGCCGCGCAGATTTTAAGCTGCAGTCGGCGTAGTGATGTTCCTGAATCAGGAGCATTCGCTACGCCGGAGCAAGTAAGCAATTGCGCCATGTAACCTATGGTTACACGGGCGCAATTGCTTCTTGAATCTGGCCCAATGTTTAATAATGTTTAAAGTGAAACAATAAAAATGAAATATTCCTTGAAATATTGTGCATAAAATTGCTTACGGCTGTAATGTATTGCCGGATCCTGGCAATATACATTAAAAAATCATTGAAAAAAACAGCGTGGGTTTCGAGTCTGGTATAGATATTAAGGGGAAGGAACTCCTGGCCGAAATGTAAAAAATAAATATGGGGCTCCCCAAAATCCATACCAGGCCCTTCAGGTCTGGTATGAATTTTAAGGGGAACACTGCACTAAAACAAAAAGAAAAATCCATACAAGACCCTTACCTGAGCATGCAACCTGGCAGGCCGCAGGAAAAGGGGGGAAAGAGAGAGTGCCCCCTCCTGAACCGTACCAGGCCATATGGGGAGGGTGCTTTGGGGTCCCCATCCCCACAACCCTTGACCGGTGGTTGTGGGGGTCTGTAGGCAGGGGGCTTATCGGAAACTGGAAGCCCCCTTTAACAAGGGGGCCCCCAGATCCACCCCCCCATGTAAATGGGTATGCCTCCATAGGAGGCTTCCTCACCGACTGCTGTCTTTTTCGCTTTTACAGCTGTTATACAACACCTCGCGACAGGAACAGAGGACAAGAACCTCAAGACCAACACCACCAGTGGAACCAGGACACCAATGGAAGAACAGGGAGATCCTAGGACTGGGAGAGAAACAACCAAACAACAGAATGGCAACAAGAAAGGGGAGACGCCCCAGAGGGAAGAGAGGGGGGCAGAAGAAAACGCCAAAGAGAGTATTAGGTGAAGGTATATACAACCTTAGCGAAGCCACCTTCTCGGAGGAGGAGTGGCGCACCTTAGATCTGGGCCTAAAATTCGCACCTGAAAAATCTTTGGATAAATTCGACACGTATATTGATTTGCAGAAGTTTATGAGGAAATTGAATTTGAAAAAACATTTTGCGTTAAATACTGATCAACCCATTCAGGAAACTTCACTATATACACATACCTCCCTGAAAAACAAATCCTTGTATAACCCTAAAACACCAGGCAATCAATGCCTAAACGCCTTTAGAAAAATGGTAGAAAAGGAAATTGAACAACTTGAGAAAAAGCAGCGGAGAGGAAATAACAACATCTGGAAATCCATCAAACAAATTGGGGAGAAGAAAGGAGTGGTCATAAGGCCTGCAGACAAAGAGGGAGGACTCGTCATACTCAAAAAAACTGATTATGAAGCGGAGATGCAAAATCTGCTACAAGTACCAGACACCTATGAAAAGTTGAAGAAGAATCCGGCATCTGCCTATAAAAAACAACTTTTAAAATATGTCAAAAAAGGTTTAACCCGTGGAATCCTAAACAAGAAGGAAGCAACATACCTTATTTCTGAGTCCACCAAAACCCCTGTCATCTATCAGGTGCCAAAGATACACAAGAGATTGGAAAAACCACCCGGAAGGCCCATAGTAAGCGGCATAAACTCAATTTTTTCAAAACTAGGAGAATACTTAGACCAGTTCTTGAAACCTTTGGTGACACAGGGTAGATCACATCTCAAAGACAGCACCCAACTAATAGTGGAACTCCAAAACATTGAGAACACAGAGGGCCTCCTACTGGCGACCATAGATGTAGATTCCCTATATACCAGCATCAGACAGCCAGATGGACTGAAGGGAGCAGAGCTGGCATTACACCTACTGACCACAATGAAGCAGGAACAGATAGCGTTTATTCTCGAGGGGCTACGGATGGCCATGATGAATAACCATTTTTGGTACAAAAGGGAATTCTATGTGCAGAAAAAGGGGGTAGCGATGGGGGCTCGCTACGCCCCAAGCGTAGCGAACCTCTTCGTGGATATGTGGGAAGCCGAACATATATATAGCCGCAACATACCACAACTTAAACTTTACAGACGCTATATAGATGATCTGATGATTTTATGGGACGGTACGTCAGAATCTTTAGAAAGCTTCATGCAACAACTAAATAGCAATAGGTATGGAATAACTTTTACAGGGAAGTGGCATGCGCACACCATTGATTATCTGGATCTGGAGATCTTTAAGGAGGGTGGTTTATTGGCCACCAAGACCTTTTTCAAAAAGACGGACAGGAACGAATATATACCAGTGTCCAGTTGTCATCATCCTAAGTGGACAGGTAATATTCCAAAAGGGCAATTACTCCGAATTAGGAGAAACTGCCATCGGATAGAAGATTATGACTCACAGGCTGATGTACTCATAAAAAGATTCTTGGAGAAAGGCTACAAGTTAGACATGCTGTCAAAACTGAAGTCCAATATTCGTGGTATGGATAGAGGAACAATGCTCAAAAAGAAAGAGCCACAGAAAACATCTACTATGGATACAGCCTTCATCACGGGGTACAGCAACCAACACCAAGACCTAGAAAAAATCTTTAAAAAATATTGGCCAATCCTGAAAGAGGACAGAACCCTGGCGTCATTATTGCCGCAGCGCCCAAGATTCATCTACAGGAAAGCACCAACACTGAGAACACAACTGGTACATAATGTCCTGGATCCTCCCAAACAAATAAACATCTGCCCAGAACTCAAAGGTTTTTACAGATGCCAAAGATGTCTACCCTGTAAGACCGACCAACCGACCTCAACCTCGTAGAAAAAACACCTTTAAGTCCCATGTAAATAACACACAGTTCCAAATAAAATAGTTGATAACCTGCAACAGCACTCATGTGACCTATGTCATAGAGTGCCCTTGCCGTCTGCAGTATGTTGGCAGTACCACCAGACCCTTACGCGTCAGAATACGCGAACATATTAGAAATATCAGGAAAGGGTTCCCCAAACACAGTCTCTCCAGACATTTTGATGAAAAACACCATAGGGATCCTACTTGCCTCATCTTTTATGGCATTGATATCATTAAGGATCACTGGAGAGGGGGAAACAAGAAGATTCAGGTTTCCCAAAATGAGACTCGCTGGATACACAGGTTGGGGTCCCTAGCTCCTGGGGGCCTCAACCTGGATATTGACCTTAACTGCTTCATTTCCAACTTCTAATGGGAACCACTGGGTCAATCCATCTAACGTTTATAAGTAATGCCCTTAACTATGGATGTCAGTCTTTACCTATGCTATGCATCTCTACCATGTAGTACCACCATTCCAGTGAACATACTATTTGGGGTGGAGCCCCAACATGTAATTAACAGATGTGATCAGGCAATGAACCATTTTTTGCAATAACACCTTTTTTTCATGCACAGTTTTCAAACCTTTTTAGTGTAAGGCCTATGTCATAATATGATTGGAAAACAACGTTCATCTTACACACAGGTTGAGTAAATGCATGCCCCAGGCTCTGTCAGACGGGTCTTCAAGGCCTGTATATCCAGTTGGGATACTAACACTATTATATTTATTTGATGAGTGACCCCAATTCTCTTTCTTTTGAATAACTAACAATGGGATCATTGGTCCTCACCTTTATCAGGGCTCACAGAGCCCAATATACAGATGGGACTTTACAACAAAATCTAATACGGGATATGTGATTTTGACTACCCTCTCCTAGGAAGCACAATAACAATAAAAAACAAAAAATCTTTTTCAATGACAGTCATTAAGAGCAATGGTGACTCTAACCCTTAATAAGGTTTACAGGGACCTTTTTAACATAACTTAATGCAATAATTCATTATTTAAATATCCTCTCCCAGACAGCATAATAGGATTTTTTTGGTTTCTAATTCATCTACTATTAAGAGAATACTTCCCCTTACCTAGGCAGGGTTTATTGCCTTGGTAATGGTAGGGAGTGTACCATAAGTACTTATTATTGGGATTTTTCTTTCCAAACTATTCATATATATATGTATTTTTCATATATCTTTTTTCTCGGGCCACACCAATATACATGGTTCTCCCTTTTTCTTATTGTAAGGACCACCTCAACATCCCCCGTGGTCAGGGGTCAATATTAATAAATAACTTCCGCCCCTTTCACACAGGCCTCCAATATAAATATTTTTCCCTAGCTTCCAAGATTTAATACATGTTCAGTAGCACATGTCCTAAGGACATTTCATTCCGTGGTCCCATGACTGGTACCTGTGGTATGCATGATTTACAATTAGCGATGTAGCACCTGTGGACAATCAGGGTCATTCGTTGGAGTAACGGATCAATAGTGTCCATTCCTTAGTATAGATTTACACTAACTTATCCACTAGCGATTTCCCACATGACTGATGCGGGGTATTTCTCCATATGGTACTAGGGATTGTCCCAATCAAAGTTGATAAAACATCCCTTCAGCCTATTGTCCCATTAATATATATATATATTTTTTGGCTAAAAATGGTAATTTATTATTATATATTTTTTACTGAGAGAGACAATTAATGATATTTCCTCGGGCTGCATCTCCTCTTATTTTTAATTATTTTTTGTAATGTGCTTGCGGATTACATGTCTGCTAAATAAAGTTTTTTTCTCTCTGTATGTTAACATAGCGGCAGCATATAGCATCTAGTCCCCTACATTTGAAATGTCCAGGGGTTAAAAATTACAGGGAGGGTTATCCCCACTCTTGATTAGTCACACCCATTCAAGTTTTTCCTCCATCCAATCCGGGGGCTTGATGCATCTGCAGCCGCATATAAGATAACCAGTACGGACAGGGCTTGCATCACCTTTGAAAAAGTCACATGACGAAACGCGTCAGGTGACCTATTAGCAAGTCTGTACGTACGCCTGCACGGCTTTTGGGCAACGGGCCAACTCGCACAGCTGTTCATTGCCAGCCTTCAGCTACACGCCGACGGAGGAAATTACACGGCGACGGCGGCATTTTTGAACCTCCAGCCAAGCGAGACATTGGCAGCCAAACGTGCGGGCATTATACATTTCTTGTTTGTTTTTGTTTTTATTTACCCTTTTTTTTATCTTGGTTTTAACTGTTTTGCATAGTCCCGTGTAGGATACCCATTGTAAGGGACCTACAGTAGAGGACTGATTTTTTACAATAAAATAGTTTTTTTCAAAACTTAAATCTACTACACTATGTGGATTTTTTCCTTTTTCCTACCCCTCTGAGTGACACCATCATTGGCACCGGATACAGAGCTCGGGAATTCCTACACCCCGGGACCTAAGGAGACCGCTGTGGACCCTATAGAGGGGATTGTGCAACAACCACCGGAAAGGTACCACCACCATCCGCTTTTTGCCCCCTGGGGGGTGACGACTTCTGGTGAGTGGGGATCTATGAGGGGGAGCACAGCAGTCACGATTAATGGAATACAGCAGATCGGCACTTAAAAGTCACCTATCTATTTGAATCATATTGGAATCACTTTACCTAATTGGATTTCACACAACGGTTTTTGAAACAATGTCACAGCTATAAGGTTGTCTCCAGAGAACTATTTTCTGGACTTGTGGTATAAGCTTGTATTTTATTGACAGTTTTTGTTATCCTATATTTTATTTTTTGGGAGTTTGGCAACAACCACACTCTTTGGCATTTTTTTGCACTTTACATATTGTCCTTTGCACAGGATTATGTCCTTTACAGGCCTAGATATTTCTAAGTAGGATTATAGTTATAATACTCCTTTCTATAGCCTGCTGGGGTAGTCCAGCATTGTGGATTACACTAGGAGGAAATTAATTGCTTTTTTCTGCTTTTTGGGTTACGTTTTTGGGGTCTTATTAACCCTATTTTTGCACTTATTTGCACTAGAGTATATTATACAGGTCTATTGACTATTTTGCTGACACTCACAGTGCACATATCTGTTCGCCTGCACAGCATCCTTATTTTTAAGTTTTCTATACCGTTTTTTTGTGTTTATACACTGGATTAGTGATACTTACACTCCATAGGGAATTGGATCTCACACATGTGACACGTCTACCCACAGCAATATACATCTCTCCTTTCAACTGCCATCCATGTGGCACAACCTCACTGGCATTATAAACGGGCAGTCTGCAGGTTCCACTTAGCCCATTGGGGGCACTAACATGGAAATCAGAGGGGGATTCATTCCATTGGACCCACCCTTCATTCCAGACTACCCTACACCTGTTTACATACTGGAATTTAGATTACCAGCTGGTGATCTAGCTCATTTTGCAGCGCCACCACCCCTTTTTTCCTTTTATACCTATTATTGTTTTCTCTTTTGAGAGCTCTTGGGGAGGCAGCAGCACCATCCTATCCTAAGCGCGGATTTCTTAAAATATAGGCAAGAGCGGGGCCACCCTGTGACGTAAACAGGTGACCAATCATGGCTTAGGGGGACTAAGTCCACGCCTCACACTTTATAATGCTGCTTACATAACAGCCATTGTGTGGATGGAGATAGATTGAGCTAGATTAGGCAGGCAGGTTAGTTAGTGGTGTGCAGGTAGACTCTTTATTCAGTAAGTGCAGGCGGTGAATTTTTTCATAACACAATGTATTGTGTTAAGTGGTTAAGGGGAGCCAACATTTAAAAAAATGGCAGAGTGCGCTGTGATTGGTCAAAGCATTCAGGTCAGGTGCATGCTCTGGCTAATTATCATCATGAAGCAATACACTGCGATCTCGCAGTGCACTATGGGGAGTCCCGCGGTGCTCATCCCTACTTATTTATAGCAGTTTATTGACATGTTCTTGAACGTCATTTCCTGATTGGGCATTGGGCTCCTCATCTTTCCTTCACAGAGCAAAGATTATCTGACTACCTATCGGGCTGACATTGAATGATATGTCAGAAAGAAAAAGCAAACCTGACCCCTGGCTCTATTGCAGTAGTTGCAATCTCCACATCTATCACTTGTGGCAGTGTTAAACAACATCACAAGTACATCCAAATTTTAGAGTGATCTGTGGGATTGCTGAAAATGATGTGATTATTTTCACACAAATCCGGTGGAAGCAAGTTGCTGCTTATATGAACAGACTTTGGTGCAGGGAAAGGAAATCTGTATTTTGTTTACTGTGTTATGCATGTTCCTTAGAGAATTGAACTTGCAAGCTCTACCCATTTAGTTTCAAGATACATTGTTATGCATAATGCAAACTTTTTCTTGAACTTAATAAAACTTTAAATAAGGAAAAAAACTTAAACGGATAGAGAACAAGCTACAATCTTTTGTACAGGATTTAAAATAGGTGGAAGTTGAAGCAGAATGTATTCTTGTGGGTTTGGTCAGTGAAAGTCTACATATCCATCCCACATAGGAAAGGTTGGAAGGTGTGCAAAAATGATGCTCAATTGACTATTCCACAAGATAATTTTACACATCCTAGCTCAGGTCCTTGCCATTGTTGTGGAGCCCACTGAACCACCATCTGAGGACACACCTGAAGAGATGTGATGCCTCCTGTTCCATGAGGTGGAACCAAGACTCAGGTGTTCCCAGAGACCTAACTTTGAGAGAACCCATGTACACTTTGTGCACGATGAATTTGAATATCCTGCAAACTTTCCAGTTCAAGAGAAGTGGAGTGTAACAGATTGCCTATTTACTTACTATGCACCAGTGGCGGCCTGTCCATAGGGGGCACACGGGAGCCCCCCCCAGGCAGTCACAACATTTTTTTTTTAAATGTCCATTTAAGAAAAAAAATTGGAAAAAAAAAGTCTTTAGGTGCACTGTGTCTGGGCACCGGGCGGCAGAGGAGGCGCTTCATTTGCAGCCTTTAAACTGTCTTTGTGGCGCAGTTGATCACGCCAACAGCTTCCGGCGTGATGGATTGTATTATGGCTGGTTGCATAGACTTTGGCACCGCCTAGGACATGAGTGGTGCTTTCTCTCGTAGTTATGACGTCACTTCCAGTTTGACCTGCACCAGGGGATAACCGGAAGTAACGTTGGCAGCTCCATGGACGCACGGCCTGAGCTGAGCTGAAGTAGGTAAGCTAGCCATGCCTTCCTCTTCCGTCCTGGACCTAGGCACCAATACCAATAGGTGTGATACTTTCTAGAAAAGTAATAAACCGCACAGTTTTTATGTTCTCGGGAAACCTTCCTCGAAGCTGAAAATGTGAGATAGTGGCAATCCTATTGTTTTAACAATCCTATTGTTTTTTTTTGTCATGTAATGCTTTTTACCTTTCATGGAGGAGACAATGCTTATGCTTTTAATGATCATCCACAATCCACACAGTATATATATATATATATATATATATATATATATATATATATATATATACTGTATATATATATATATATATATATATATATATATATATACAGTATAAATATACTGTATGTTTACAGCCTCAGCCAAGCATGTTTTCATGTAACATGTTGCAGGGATGAGCTTCGAGTTCGAGTCGAACCCATGTTCGACTCGAACAGCGGCTGTTCGACTGTTCGCCCAAATTTTGAACATTATGGGCCGTTCGCACCAAATTCAATTGGCGCATCACGGCCCATAATTCACTGTGGCATCGCAGTGAATTGCTGGCTGATGATTGGCCAAGCATGCACTATAATCAGTATGCTTTGGCCAATCACAGCACGGAAAAAACAGAGACCCATAATTGGCCCAAAGCCATGGTGGCTTTGGCCCAATTATGTCTCAGGGGGGTTTAGTACACGCCCCACACTATATAAGGCCATCTGCGTGGCAGCCTTGTGTAAGTGGTTGCAGCGGTGGTTAAAGACAGACCACAGAGAGAGAGAGACTGTGTCATTTCAATTGAGTTAGCAGGCAGGCGAGTCAGTTAGCTTCAGTTACAGTTTGTAGAGGATATATATGCATCCCAGGTGTTGTGTGTATTTATACACTGTATTCAGTTTAACTAGATCTGTTCCTGTTATTCTCTTCATAATATACTGACAGGCAGGCAGGGTGATTGTGGCAAGCTGCAAGTATTTTCACTTAGTGTACTGGTGTCCCTTTGCACAGTGTGCAACTAAAGCTAACTGAAGACAATTGCTGGTGTTCTCATACTAATAATACTACAGGCAGGCAGTTGATTCTGCTAGCTGCAGTATAATCAGTAAAATCTATATTATAATATATATAATACACATCCCAGCTAAGCTGCAACTACATCTCCCTACAGGGCCATTGGTATGTCTGGAAGGACAACAAGGAGAGGCTGACAGTCATGAGCCGATATAAAGAGGCAAGCAGGCCTCAGTGTCTAAAGGCAACAGTCTGGTTGGGTTTAAGTTTTGGGATCATTAGTCAGAATAGTCCAGAGGTTCAATTCATTATCCTTTCCTCCTGTCTGTATTTAAAAGTGAAAATGAATGATCATTATCTCTTTTGGACGAAGAACTAACCAGACATTTTGCTTGGGCTTTGACTATAAGCTCCTCGACAAACTTTTTCCAAAAACTTTTTCCCTAAGTAAAGCTCCTTGAATGTTGTAATCCATATCAAAGGTATAGTTTCTCCTCAACCTGATTTATTGCCCTTTTGGGATGTTTTTAATCTGTTTTTAATCTGTTTCTGGTGGTGACAACTATACGAGTGGATATAGGAATTGCCAGATGTTGGCTTGAAATGCATTTTGGATATAATCTTATTATCTAGATGACCTAAATCCAGATCTAGAAATATCAAGGTGTCCTGGTTCCACATATGGGTGAAGGTCAAAACTATGTTGATGCTGTTACAGTGCTGGGAAAGGCCTCAATCTCTGAGGGAATACCGTACCAGATGACGATAATTTTGTCAATATATCCAGTTTAAGAGAAAGTGTAACAGTGCCTATTTACTTACCATGCTTAGATGCAGACCCCTGTAAATCCATAACTTACAACTCCTTTAGTTCCTGGACACAGGAATAAAAAGTCCTCTGCTTTCCACCTTCAGGAGCTCACAGAGGCCCTAACTAACGAGGCTGGGGTAATTGAACACGTGATCTACAGCCAGATGAGAGGCCCTTCACTGTCAGAACAGCCTCTTCAGAAGACCCAGCTACTGTGAGGAAGCCCTCCTTGATTGTTATAAGAGTACTTTAGTTCCAATGGCGCAGCCTTTTTTTATGGGACTTGTAGTTCCGCCACAGCTGGAGGGCCACTAGTTTGAGACCCCTGATCTAGGGGAACCCAGGTTCCATCATGCCTTTGCCTGAGGGAGTCATGCATGTAACTGTTAGCCTTGGAATGCCTCATGGAACTTGTAGTTTTCGCAACAGTTGGGAGGGCTGCCAGTTTGAGACCCCTGCTCTAGATGTTCGCTTTTTTACCAGAACTGACCTGCACTTCGCTGCGAGGGACCTGCATCCTTCCCAGCTGCCAGTAGAGTTACCCAGTGCGTCGTGAAGAAAAGGTAATGTCCCTGCCCATGCCTGCTGGACCATGAGTCAGCGGTAATATGAACCTTATTGCTGACTGCACTGTCCAACGAGGCCAAAGCATTGCCTTTCACATGCCGATAGAGAGCCAGAATGGCCTTCCGTGAAAAGAAATGGCATTTTGGAATCTGCCACTAAGGTATAGCTCATTCAACAAATTTAGGAAAGGGAACATAGTCTACCAGCTGAAAAGGCAGCACTTGTGTGCTAGTAATTTGGCCAAGCTAGCATTTAGACGTTGAGCATGTGGATGGCTGGGACCGATTTTTCGTGGGCAATGGTTGGTGTTAGCACTTCAATCATCCCAGCACCATGCTTGTTATGGTGTCAGGGTGATTGAAGCGCATTTTTTCTATTATTACATTGTAGTAATGAATTAAATAGTTCAATTCACCATAATATAGAATCAGTGGGAAGCCCTGATGTGGTCACTTGCCACTGTTTGCCTGCTATCAGATGTGGATAGTCACTTGCCACGCTGCCTGTCCACCAGATGCGGAATGTCACTTGCCACATGACCTGCCACGCTTACCGCCCGCAAGATGTGGATTGCCACTTGCCACGTTGTTTGTCACCAGATGTGAATGCCACTTGCCACTCTGCCTGTCACCAGATGTGGGAATGCCACTTGCCACGTTGCCTGTCACCAGAGTGGAATGCCACTTGCCACATTGCCTGTCACCAGATATGGATTGCCACCACCTGCCACATTGCCTGTCATCCAGATGTGGATTGTCACTAGCCATGTTGCCTGTTACCAGATCAATAAAGCCATAGCCTACAGAGGCAATCTGTGCCGGCCTGAACAAGGAATCTAAGTTTCACACGCAAGGAGCTGCAGGAGGAGCGGTGATGCGGGCAGTATGAGATGATGTCATCCTCTCTACTCCCCGCCGCATCTCCGACACAGGAGCAGAGCACTGGCTTTGAGGGCGGAAGAGCGGTGGTGATGCAGGGGGGCGGGGAGAGATATCAACTCCTGCTCGCCCGCCGCTTTTTCCCCATCCACACAGCGCTCTCATGCCGGTGTTCAGCGGCCTTATGCACCGGGGGACAATTCTCGGCAGGACACCGGCAGCCCATCATCTCCCTTGCCGGCCGCCCGCACCCGCGGCCTGGCTGCAGAAGCGTCACGAACCGGTAGTGGGGCGGGGACCGGGGATTGACGACCCCTGCCCTAGAGGACATCCTGCCTCATTGGAGTTGTGCCTTCTCCCCCTCCTCCCTCCTCTCTTCCTTCTCCCTCTTCCTTCTCCCTCTTCCTTCTCCCTCCTCCTCCTTCCTTTCCTCCTCCTCCCTTTCCTCCTCCTCCCTTTCCTCCTCCTCTCTTCTCTCAGGCACCCAAGTACAGTCAGTGACCTCATCATCCCTTCCCTCCCCATCACTGGAGCAAAATTTGTAGGATGCTGCAGCTGGGGAAAAATGACTGCCAGTTTCTTGTTCTTCTGTGGCACTCCCTCTCTTTAGGCTCACGTTACTCCCTTCCTCAACCTGTGAACCAACATCGGAGCCTTCAAGTCTCTGCGCACCCTCCAGCAGCATATAACCGACACTGTGGTAGATAATTCCATGCATGATGGTGGGGATATGGAAGGAGTGACTGTGGACAAGGAGCCAGTGGAATAGGCCGTTTTGGCAGCTGCATCGGAAAGGCAAATTACTTTGAGCCTGGATGACAGAGGATGAGGTGGATGAGGGTGGCTTCATTATCCACTCCACCAACTCGTCTGCATGTTGTGGCTCAATAACACAGCCAGCAGCAGCAAAAACATGGCCACCTGCACAGGATGCACCGTGTCAACGACCAGCACTGTTGTCTGTAGACACAGAGGCTGCTTGCCCTCTTTTAGTGGCCTGTGAGCATCTGCCTCTCCTTGGTGGCCTTCCGGACGTGATGTATTTTTTGTTTTGCAACACCACACTACACTGTATTAGATACTGTGTCATCTATCAGGATTGAGTGCCCAGGGTAAAGTATTTTTGTTTGTTCCATACACATACTACTAGACCTTTCAGCTGCCTTTGTTGAGGAGGAGCAGGTGGTCAACAGTTTCAAACTGCAAGACTCTGCTCTTTCCTGATTTTCCTCCTACCTTTCCCTTATGCCGCGTACACACGATCGGTTAAACCGATGAGAATGGTCTGATGGACCGTTTTCATCGGTCAAAACCGATCGTGTGTGGGCGCCATCGGTTAGTTAACCATCGGTTAAAAAAAAGCCAACTTGTTTCAAATTAACTGATGGATTCCTAACCGATTGGACAAAACCGATCGTTAGTAGGCACAACCATCGGTTAAAAATCCATGCATGCTCAGAATCAAGTCGACTCATGCTTGGAAGCATTGAACTTAGTTTTTTTCAGCACATTGTGTGTTTTATGTCACCGCGTTCTGACACGATCGGTTTTTTAACCGATGGTGTGTAGGCACGACGGACCATCAGTCAGCTTCATCGGTTAACCGATGAAAACGGTCCATCGGTCCGTTCTCATCGGATGGACTGATCGTGTGTACACGGCATTAGTGTTGCCTAAAACTCTATCTTCTACTCTACACTTCCTGTTTCTGTAGGGGTCCCACAAGGCTCTATCCTCTGACCCACTTCTCTTATTTATCTACACCTCCCCCTTTGGTGACTGGACAACCTCCCACGGCTTACAATACTATCCCTATACTGACCCAAATATATTTGTCTACTCCTCACCTCTCAGTCTTCTCTCGCATTACTAACTTACTAATTGATATATCAGTATGGATGTCACACCACGTTCTTAGACTAAATCTTTCTAAAACTGAGCTTTTTATATTCCCCCCTGCCCGTGATCCACAACCTTTCCATCAAGAATATTATTACAACTCTCAGTCCATCTCCTTGTGCCAGGGTAGTAGGTGTATTCCTGGTCTCCTACCTGTCCTTTCTGACCCAAATTTTTAATTGTAGTAATAATACTAATATTTGATGGTAGTACTCTGATGCTGTCATTCACAGTAAGTAAGTAAGTGATGGGATTGCATATGGTACCAGTCAACAGCAAGTTGACAGACCTTGTTCATTATTATTGATAACGGTCTGCATCTTTGGACAGTGGATTATCATTGTGGGACATTTGTTGTTTTTTCATTTTTTAACCAAAGACTTGTTAATAAGTGTGTGTTTATTTCATTTTTTTGTGAATACGTAGGGATAATAAGTGCCTGTACCTGATAGGTAGCTGTAATAAATAGTATTTATGTTTAACAATAGTTAGCCAGCACTGATGCATTCCAATTGCCTCAACATATTATTTTACATTGTGGCAATGTAGATTGCACCTAGATTTTCAGGAAAAAAGTCAAAGTGTGACTGCAAAAAATGAAACTTCAGTGACATGTTGCACTTCATGGTTTTGTATGCTGTAAAAGGTTTGTCAACCAGATGAATGTAGTTTGGTGCTCTGTAGTTGCCAAGAAAAATCTCAACCATATCCTTAAATGCTTTCTAAGTGATCTTCTCTAGCTCCACTAACAGATCTATGAACCACTTTTTTTTATCAGTTTTATGTCAATGGGAGGCAAAAATATCTTTGTCAGGTCAAAAAATGGTTCAGGTGCCACATTTTTCTGTCCAGTACTTGGTATACCTGAGCAGAATTCCAAGCAGCAGAGCCATTACTTTTAGCAACTGTCAATGTCAGTACAGAAACCGAAAAGACAGTAATTTTTAGAACCTGGTGATGGCAAACGCCATCCTTGCAGTCTCGAACCCAGTAATTCTACTTTTTTTTACCTGAACATGTAGTTTAACTGTGTTCTGAGATTAAGTTCACCAGATATACAAGGATGGCTAGTACATTGCAGAATATTCATATGTTTTGTTTAAACTCCATTTCTCTGGTGGCATCAGTACTGACAGATTGTTGTCATATGGCATTGGTCTCATGACTGAAGGCAAACTGAGGTATTGAATAGCTTTCTTATTTTTAACAGAGAAACCAGTGACATTTATCAGACAGAAGTAACAGTTGCCACATGATCATTCTATTCTTGTCATATCATCGGGACAGCAAATGCTATTGACTTCCAAGTTCATCTGAGCCAAATTCTCTGATTGACAGCACATCTTTCTCAACAAATGTGAGAAGCCCAGACTTTGTTTTGATCACCAATCTCATAACCAAAGTACAGTTCATATGCTTTCTTAACAAGTCCAGTCATGGTGCGTCTTTAAGCATGTACTTGCTACAAATGTAGCAGAATGTTACACAGCTGTTCCGACATTGGTGAGACATTGCTCCTGTCACCAATCATACTATAGCAAGTTTATAACTGGCTTACTTAAATTTACATATAATGTTATGCCTTGAAACAAACACATCAAAATACATGGAAACTGATATTTCCAAAATGAGTCGCATCTGTGCATGCAAGCTACATCCATCTAGCCTAAGCATGCCTAGGTGTGCCCAACCTGTACCAATTCCACAAATGTTATGCATTGTGCCCTGGACATTTATGAGCTACACAAAGCATCTTACAATGATTTTTAATTGACAGCCAAAAAGTGATCCTTGTCCTAATTCACAAAAAGGGCAAGGTGCTTTGCCAGGAAGGTCCCCCCTGGCAAGGTACTCTCCCTATTTTGGAGGCATGTGGCATGGAATAGTTTAAGAGGATGGCTGTGCCCTCAACCCCCCTCCATTTCCTGGCCTGCATGCTAGGATAAGGAGCTGGTATGGATGTTAGGGGAATTCCATGGAAAAAATCTAGAAAAGTATGGTTCCCCCAACTCATTTAACTGATCTGCAGGATCTGGTATGAATTTTAGGGATCCTGCACCATTTTTTCAATGTGGGGGTCCCCCTTTTCCATCCATTTCAGACCCTCATCTAGGATAGGGGTCAACTATAGATGAAAGGAACCCCTGGCCATCTTGTTTACAAAACAGAAGGATCAACCATTTTTTTCTTTTTAGCCCCAGTACACACTGGTGCGATTTGTCATGTGATTTGACAGTTCCAAGTCGCACCCTATTGTCAGCAATGGAACCATTCAAATTGCTGTGACTTTAGTTGCAGTGACTTTGAAAAAGGTTCCTGCACTACTTTTTGCCAGATTTCATTTGCGTAGACTTCTGTTGTATTAAGTCACAGTCACAGTCAAAGTGCGGCTTTGAAATTGCGTGATTTCAAAGCTGCACCGGTGTGAAGAGACTAAATGTCAATTTTGCTGTATACATCGTATATATGATGGTAGTTTGATTATACATGGCCTATTATACATGTTTTTTACCATTTGGCTCCCATATATATCAATAGTATTCACATTCAGCACCTGAATTTCAGTAATGTTCGGCGAACCCGCCCTAAACCGAACCCAATGGGCACAGTGGCGACAATGGGCATAGTGGGGACAATTGGCACAACGGCATGAATGAGCACAATGGCGACAATTTGTGACACATTGTGTTTGTTTGCCCTAAAATTCACTCTAATCCTATGGGTTATACTTGTCCCCGGGCCAAAAATTGACAGTTAGCCCCTGCCAGGCCACATTCCCCCCCCCCCCATTTGTAAACATGGAAAACCTTACACCGTTTTCCCCGATCCATCACTGTGCCACCACTGGCTCTATGGGCCACTTGACTGAACATGCCCCCCAGGCCTATAGATGCCAGCCCTCCCCTGGCTAGTGATAAGACACAGATCCATTTTCTTGATGTTACTATTTATTTACAAAATGGGTGTTTAACAAACAACATTTTTCATAAGCCCAGAAATAGAACCGACTACTGAAGATGATAGTTTCCATCCTGCCTCCTTACAGCCAAGGTATTCACGCAAGGAGGATTACCAGCATTAATGAACAGTTAAAGAAAAGGGTTGAGGAGATGCAAGTTTTTATTGTGAAAGGTTATCTAAGAAATTAACTACAAAAGTTTTTTTTTGTGTGTGTGTGTGGGGGGGGGTAGAGTATTATAATATTCCTACCCTAAGGAGTTACTATCCCCTGGGAAACAACTATTGAAATACAAGAATGTCTGGGATTGATTTCAAATGTACCTCATTGGGTATATTAAACACTAGCCAATATTTTTTTTTCTCTTTTTTTTTTTTTTAGGTATTACAAAATCTTAAAAGGGTTTGTTTAAAAACATATCCACAAAACGTCGTCCAGGGTGATGTTTGTCCTGGCCTTGGGATCTGATTTATTGGGTCCACGTGTTTCATTGGAAAACCCACTTCATCAGGGCCTCAGATCCTGTTTCATAATACTGCAATAATATACAAAGAACATGTATAAAACAACAATCACTGAACAATATATGTGGCATATTGTCTCAAATAATGTCTCAACAGATATTACCATGAAAAATCATATCCATTATGAATACTCACAGGAGGGGTGAAATAAATCTTTATAGTGTAGTATGGTTAAACATTTTAACATTTAGAAAGTAGTTATCTTTATAGTTTAGCATAATTGACAGTTGTAGCTGTCACAGTCCGTAACCTACCTGTACCAACCGCAGGCATCCACTCATAGCATGTCAGTCCTTGCCACTCTTGTTGGTGGCCTGTGTCTTGTGGCACCCCGTGTGAGGATGGTGAGGCCTCTATCACATGTCTGATGTTATCCTCATATCAAAATGGCAGCACTGAAGTGCTTCCTGTTTTAGACAGCAATTGCATCACTTCCACCACACCCTCCTGAGTTTATTTCCTGTTTGATCACTATAAAGCTGAAAGGTTCCAGAGAGAAAGTGCTCAGTTGTTTTAGAGCTGTCCACAGTGTGTACCTGGTGCTTGCTGTGTGAGTACATTATCTGACCTTTGCTACGTTTATTGACTCTGATCTTTTGCTGCCTGCCATGACCTTATTCCATGTTTGACTTGGATTATGGACTTTGCCTTTTTGTACCAAATTTCTGAAAACTGTGCCAGATTTACCTCCTGAGTATTCTTATCCAAAGTGTGTGCCCCTGCTATTGGGCTCCCTATATCTAAACACTGACATAACAACTGAGCCACTATGGAGTCCGTGGGGTTAGCTGAAGCGTTAGTGACATTAACTCAACAGATAACAATGCTGACAGTGTCTGTAGAAGATCTACAATCTACTAAAGCAGTGTTTCCCAACTCCAGTCCTCAAGGCACACCAACAGGTCATGTTTTCAGGATTTCCATCAGATGAAACGGCTGTGGTAATTACTAAGGCAGTGAAACTGATCAAATCACCTGTGGAAAATAATGGAAAGCCTGAAAATATGACCTGTTGGTGTGCCTTGAGGACTGGAGTTGGGAAACACTGTACTAAAGCAAACTTACAAGCCAATGAATCATGATGGGACCATCTGGTTATTATACCTCCACCTGCTCCTGTGCCTGAATCACCTGTGATGTATTCAGGTATGCCGCAGCTTCACTCTGAGCCCTCAATAAAGGAAGAAGAAATATTGAGGAGTATATTACAGAATTTTGTCATCTGCAGTAGAATCTAACTGGAATGAGCCAGCTCTGCTAGATCAGGACTTTCGGAAGCCCGAGAAGATGAGTTGGCCAGTGTTCCATCCGCACTGTCTCCTTGTGTGAACAAATTGATCACAGATTACAGTAGAGAAGACAAGAACGGGCTAATACTTACACTATTCCTCAGATCTTTTTCTGATGTAGAGAAATCTCATTGTAGATCAAAAGGACTGTGCTTATATTGTGGAAAGCCAGGACATCAAGTGAAGGAATGTAAAACTAAGCCAAGTTCTAGGGGAGGTAAGTAATCAAAAACAGGGTTATATCCTCTGCCAACAATTGCTACATACCATGCCCTCTTTTTACAGTGAAAAAAAAAAAGCCTGTGAATCTTAATGCAATGATTGATTCCGGAGCAAGTGGCTTATTTATGGACATTACATTAGCTAAAGCGTTGTTAGTGCCTACCAATAAAGAAGTAACTACACAAATACAGTTAATGGATGGAACTCCTTTAAAATCTGGTCTTATTACCACAGAAACCATTCCTCTAGAAATTACCCTGGGATCATGCGATAGAGAGACACTCTCTTTTAATCTTGTTTGTTCTCTCATTTTTGCAATGGTATTAGGAATAAATTGGTTAGGGGAACACAACCCTACAGTAAACTGGCAAACTGATATATTACAGTTTTCTTCTACACACTGTCCATCTAGTTGTCTAATACCTCAAGCTGTGAAACTAATGCTGGTGCCTAATAGTATTGGTATCAATATGTGTCAGGTCACCTGTGGCCAGGTGACAAGTGCACCCCGTTGGGGTCAGGGATGCACCACAGGGTAGTGAAACCTTTGACCGACTGCTGCTATAAGAGAGGAAGTGTGAACCCAAGATCGCCCAGGGCGCGGAGTCTAAGACGCAGCTTTGTGTTCATCAGAGCCTCTAGTGGTGAGGATGGCCTTCGCCGCAGCTGGATCCAGGGCGTGACCCCTGGGATTCCCTAGGTCACGCTCCGCAGGGAGAGAGGGGAAGCAGCAAGCAGACAAGGGGTAAGTGATGGGTTAGCCGAGGTCGGGGCAACAGGCAGACAGGGGTAACCGAGGGACAGGCAAAAGGTCAAGATCACAGGCAAACAGGAGAAGTCAGGGACGAGCCAAAAACGGTATACAGAAAGATAATAGTAGCACACTGCAGACAGGAACTAAAGCAAACAACACTGTTGAACAGCACTGCAGGCCTGTAGTGCAACAGTTAATATAGACTTCCTGGGAAGGCCTAGGTGGGGCCATACAGGAAGGAGAGGAGATAAGAAGGTAACCAGAACAGAGTCAGGCCTCTAATGGACATATGGAAACGGGTAAGCTGCCAGACTATTGCATATCCATGACAATATGTTAAAGATCCCTGTACACCATTTGTCCTTTGTTGATGTTTTTAAAAAGAAAGGGGCTGATACTCCCCCTCCTCACTGAGATTATGATTGTCCTATTGAATTGTTACCAGGGGCTCAAATATCTTATAGCAGGACATGTTCTCTTTCAGAGCCTGAATTACAATTTTTGAAAGAATACATTGATGAAAAATTACCTACCTCTCCTGCTGGCGCTGGGACACTATAGTGCTACCACTAGGTAAACTAGGCAGCCGCCTAGGGTGCATTGCTGTCTAGGGTGCAGCCATGACTCTGGGAACCCTAATGAAAGGGGGACTTTGGGGATCCTAATGAAAGTGGGGTCTCTGTTGTAAGGGTGAACTCTGGGAATCCTGATGTAAGGGGGGGACTCTGAGGACCCTGATTTAAGGAGAGGCTACTCTTAGAACCCTGATGTAAGGTAGGGGGCAACTTTGTGGACCCTAATGAGAGGGGTAAACTCTGATGTAGGGGGGGTCAGGCCCGGGGGACCTAGGCCTAAAGGGGCCACAAAATAGCTGGTCTTGCCTAGGGTGCAAAATAGTCTAGTACCGGCCCTGACAGGAGATGACCCCTTCATCCGTTCTGCGGCTCAATCATAAAGCAACTGTGTAGGACTGGCAACCTCAACCCCAAAAGGGTGGGCAGTGTCTTCCTTAGACCATTGTATTTAGGCAAAGATGCACTCCTGGCCCATCAGGGATGTCAGTCTTCTGGTACAAGACTCTACAAACTGTACGGGGTACACAAGCACATCCACCTGCCACCTCCTCTTCCTCTCTACCCAACACACTCAAGTTGTTGCAACCATCATATTTGGCAATAACAATAATTTATTAGTCCATTGTATAGATCATGCATTTTCTCAAAACAATGTTCGGTCAAACAACAACTAAACAAATTGACCATGTGTGCATGCTTCAGATATTAAGCTGCAATTACATGATTTCTTGGATATGTGTATTCCTGACAGGTATACGAAATAAATCAAATACTGAGTACATCTTCACACTTTAGAAGGACCTGAGATATTCAGTGCCACCACTTCTGCTTATTCCTATATAAAAAATATATAATAGAACACATGATCAATATAACTGAATTAAAAACATACTACTTATAAGCATTTAGGCTTAAAACAATCCAATACTGTTCATTACAGTTTACCAAAACATAACTATTTAAGTATGTAAGCATGTATGTAAACAATGTATGTATGTAAGCAATGTATTTAAGTCTATTGAGAAATATCCATTTGGGTAGTATATGCCTGGTCAGAATAGTTTTACGCAAGAAACCCTTATTAAGCGCAAGACACTATTATTTCTGTTGGAAAACAAGTCTTTATGTACGTCAAGCTAGGATGTAAAATGACACAAAAATGCCAAAGAACACAAAATCTCTTTCTCACATGTCTTCGATAGTGGCAGTGGGACTTTGAAAGCACTAATTTCTATACAAAAAAACATTTTTGGGGAAATTAGCACAATTGGATCTTGCACAGAATGATAGTGCTGGGTGCAGTTTTTCTGTGTATTATGAAAACCTTATGAGAACGTGTATTATAACCATACATCACCAGAGCCACCCTTGCTCACAGAGAAGCAGTTTGGCAAGACTGAACACCTCTAGCTACCTCTTTGGGAAGCTTAACAAAAGAAATCACTAAACATATGGCACAATCCAAGAAAGTCTAAACAGCAGCTTGGCCCAGAGGCAGCCAGAAGAATGTTGATGCTTGCAGTTTGCAAATGTGTATGCTTTAAATGTAAAATTTGCCAAATGGTTTATTAAAAAGATAATGTTTTTTTTATGTGTGTCTATTCTAAAAGAGAATATGGTTCTGATGGTTTATAGTGATGTTTTAGTGCATGGATCACTACCTATAAGAATTAGACATGTTTTTGCCTGGATGGATCACCGTAATCCTCTGGTGTTTGATATTATTAAAAATGTATGTTCCTTTTTTCTCTTTATAACTACTAGCAATGAATTAACTTTTTTTCTTCTGTTTTCATATGCTTAACATGATACTAGACACAGCAGGGCATTTACAAACCTGTTCTATTGCATATTCAGATGTAATATGTTGTACAGTATTTCAGTTTGACTACTTCCATTGCTTTAAATGAGGATGTTGTGTTTTGTTGCCATTTACATTTCCTCACATATTGCAATGTAAACATATTTTCTAGCAATGAACACTTTGGTGCATCTTCCAGCTGTCTTACTATGAAAAACTAATACTTTTAGTGGACAAGCAGACCCTGGGGCCCCATTCACATTTGGCGATTAGGAATCACGAGCAAAATTGCACCAATTCTGCCCATGATTCCTAATCCCCAAATTAAATTTCAAATCAGGGCAAAACTCATGACGCTCATTTGGGTGTTATTCATCCTTAAAGGGTCACTAAAGGAAAAAAAATGTTTTGCTGACATGGCCGTTTACAGGGTATAGAGACATAAAAGTTAACTGATTCCTTTTAAAAATGATTACAAATAGATAAAAAACAATCATATAATGTACCTACAGTTTAGTTTCGTTTTTGCTGTTGTTTCCTGGTTCTCTGATGTACAGAGCCAGAGAGCCAATAGAGGGCAGTGAAGGTTTTGCAAAACATAACTGGATTGGTGCTGAGGGGTTATAGACACACAGTAATCACACCTCCTTGATTAGTCACCACAGTGAGAAATCTCCCAGTACTGTAGTGATCAGGAAACAGACAACCAGGAAGTGTCCAAAACAGAGAGGAATTACAGCAACATCAAAGCAAAAACGAACAATGAGGACATGAAACCAGGGCTGCAGTAAGGTAAAGGAAGATATTTAGCTAAAAAAAAAATCCTTTAGTAACCCTTTAATGGAACCCCAAACATGATTTGTCGCAGCAAAACACACATGCCACTGGCTGGCTAAACGGCAACATCATGAGTGGCCATATTTCTTCTTTCCTGGGGTTTTGGCATGCTTCCCTCTTGGCAGAGGAAGGGTTGCAGGGCACCAGGTAGAACCACTTTTATCATCATCATTAGTAAGACCCACAGCAACTTTATCTTCTGTTGGTGGAGGTAGTGAGTATCATCTTTATATTGGGGGAAGGAAGTAAATACCACCTTAAACAGCAGATAATATATTAACTTTGAAAAAAAGTTTAGCGTTAATAAATTCCTTTTTAGTCTGTTAATTTTACCATTAAAAGCGTTTTGTTAAAGGGGTTGTAAAGTCAGAAGTTTTTTTTTTTTTAATGCATTCTATGCATGAAGATAAAAAGCCTTCTGTGTGCAGCAGCCCCCTTCAGCCACCCCCTAACACTTACCGGAGCCCCATCTCTGTCCAGCAATGTGCACAAGTGTTTCAGCCGTCCGGGACTCTCCCTCCTGATTGGTTGAGACAAAGCAGTGGCACCATTGGCTCCAACTGCTATAGATCAAAGTCAGCTAGCCAATTTAGGAGAGAGAGAGGGGGCAGAGAAGGTCATTATAACATGTTTGTTAATTTTATAGAAAGAAAACAAGACTTTACAATTACTTTAACCGCTTAAGCCCCGGACCATTTTGGTGGTTAAAGACCAGGCCACGTTTTTGCGATTCGGCAATACGTCGATTTAACTGACAATTGCGCGGCCGTGCGACGTGGCTCCTAAACAAAATTTATGTCCTTTTTTTCCCACAAATTGAGCTTTCTTTTGGTGGTATTTGATCACCTCTGCGATTTTTATTTTTTGCGCTATAAACAAAAAAAGAGCGTCAGTTTTGAAAAAAATTCAATATTTTTTACTTTTTGCTATAATAAATATTCTTCTACATATTTTCAGTTAAAAAAAAATTGCAATAAGCGTTTATTAATTGGTTTGCGCAAAAGTTATAGCTTCTACAAAATAGGGGACTGTTTTATGGCATTTTTATTAATATTTTTTTTTTTTACTAGTTATGCTGGCGATCAGCGATTTTTATCATGACTGCGACATTATGGCGAACACATCGGACACTTTTGACACCATTTTGGGACCATTGTAATTTTTACAGCGATCAGTGCTATAAAAATGCACTGATTACTATAAAAATGCACTGGTTACTGTAAAAATGACACTGGTAGTGAAGGGGTTAGCCACTAGGTGGCGCTGCAGGGGTTAAGTGTTCCCTAAGAAGTGATTCTTACTGTTTGGGGGCGTGGCTACACATGACATATTACTGATGACCATTCCCGATTACGGGGAACGGTCATCAGTGACAGTGTCAGTAGGCAGAATAGGGGAATGCCTTGTTTACAAAAGCATTCCCCCGTTCTGCTCCCGCCGACCGCAATCGCGGGACTCCCGGGAATATCGAGTTCCCGGGACCTGCAGCCGCACTCGAGAGGCCCGCGCGCCCACTTGGCAGCAGATTCAAATGGACATACCTGTACGCCAATCTGCCTGCCCGTGCCATTCTGTCAACGTACATCGGCGTGCGGCAGTCGGCAAGTGGTTACATTTTTAATATTTCTGCACTAAATTTATAATAAATAATCTGTTCCTAATAGAAGTTTTTTGAGCTAACATCTACCTGGGATGTAATCTTATCCATTAGGCCTCGTACACATGACCGAACATGTCCTCTGAAACTGGTCCGTCGGACCAGTTTCAGCAGACATGTTCGGTCGTGTGTAGGGCCGACCGGACAAATTTCCGGCCGACTGGACAGGTTTCCAGCGGACAAATGTTTCTTAGCATGCTAAGAAACATGTCCGCTGGAAGCCTGTCCGCCGGTCAGTACGACTCATCGGACATGTCCGCTGGCCCGAGAACCCGCGCATGACGTCGAAGTGATTCGACGCATGCATGGAAGCATTGAACTTCCGGGTTCGCGCACGTCGCCGTCACGTCACCGCGTATTCTGTCCGCAGGGATTTTGGTTTGATGGTGTGTACAACCATCAGACCAAAATCTGCTAGCAGACATGTCCGATGAAAACAGTCCGCGGACCGTTTTCATCGGACAGGTCTGCTCGTCTGTACGAGGCCTTAGAAGTTTTCCAAGTTTCTGAGGGCTACAAAACATTCACCATATAATGGCTTATATACTGTACTTGTTCTCCTGTGGGTTATTATATTTGTCTCTGTCAATTAAGCTTGCACCAATATGTGATTCACACACCAAACAAGACTATAAATAATAGCAAGGATGTTACATATTATAAATATAACACTCATATATATATATATATATATATATATACACATTTTTTTAGATTTGCACAGTACAATAACATAGAGCTTAATAGCCAAATGTTTCTTAGCATGCTAAGAAACATGTCCGCTGGAAGCCTGTCCGCCGGTCAGTACGACTCATCGGACATGTTCGCTGGCCCGAGAACCCGCGCATGACGTCGAAGTTATTCGACGCATGCATGGAAGCATTGAACTTCCGGGTTGGCGCACGTCGCCGCGTCATCGTCGCCGTCACGTCACCGCGTATTCTGTCCGCAGGGATTTTGGTTTGATGGTGTGTACAACCATCAGACCAAAATCTGCTAGCAGACATGTCCGCGGACCGTTTTCATCGGACAGGTCTGCTCGTCTGTACGAGGCCTTAGAAGTTTTCCAAGTTTCTGAGGGCTACAAAACATTCACCATATAATGGCTTATATACTGTACTTGTTCTCCTGTGGGTTATTATATTTGTCTCTGTCAATTAAGCTTGCACCAATATGTGATTCACACACCAAACAAGACTATAAATAATAGCAAGGATGTTACATATTATAAATATAACACACACACACATATATATATATATATATATATATATATATATATATATATATACACACACATTTTTTGAGATTTGCACAGTACAATAACATAGAGCTTAATAGCCCTGAAGCAAGCTCAAACAGATAGACAACTACTGTAAAGTTTGATCATGGGTACAGGAGGGGGAAAGGGGAAGATGACAGGGGAGACATATTTACCTGGAAAAAATAATATGACATAACATTTTAAAACAAAACAGCATATTGAACATTAGTCCCTTCAGGAGTGGAAGCAAAGTTTGGTGTATCTAATTAGTGATCCCAGAGAACGACATAACTACAATAATGTCAGCGGAAAAGGCTACCTGTTCTGGACAGAAAAGAATCTTGGGTCACCAAAGAGCTTCATGAGTATTGATGAGCCGAACACCCCCCCACCCCCCACCCCCCTGTATAGTTCGCAGCAGAAAATGCGAACAGGCAAAAAATTTGTTCGAACACGCAAACACTGTTAAAGTCTATGGGGACACAAACATGAAAAATCAAAAGTGCAAATTTTAAAGGCTAATATGCAAGTTAAATAAAAAGTGTTTGGGGACTCGGGTCCTGCCCCAGGGGACATGTATCAATGCAAAAAAAGTTTTAAAAATGCCTGTTTTTTCGGGAGCAGTGATTTTAATAATGCTTAAAGTGAAACAATAAAGGTGAAATATTCCTTTAAATTTCGTACCCAGGGGGTGTATATAGCATGCCAGTAAAGTAGCGCATGTTTCCCGTGCTTAGAAAAGTCCCTGCACAAAATGACATTTCTAAAGGAAAAAAGTCATTTAAAACTACTCGCGGCTATAATGAATTGTCAAGTCCCGGCAATACAGGGACTTTGGTTCTGGTATAAATATTAAGGGGAACCCCAAACCAAAATAAATGCATGGGGGTCCCCCCAAATTGGATTACCAGGCTCTTCAGGTATGGTATAGATATTAAGAGGAACCCATTCACCAAAAAAAAGAAAAAAAATGGCGTAGGGGCCCCCCTCAAAATCTCAACATTTTTAAGGGGAACCCTGCACCTAAATCCATACCAGACCCTTATCCGAGCACGCAACCTGGCAGGCCGCAGGAAAAGAGGGGGAGGAGAGAGCAACCCCCTCCTGAATCGTATGCATGCCCTCAACATGGAAAGGATATCCCCACGTTGATGGGGACAAGGGCCTCATCCCCACAACCCTTGCCCGGTGGTAGTGGGGGTCTGCGGGTGAGGGGCTTATTAGAATCTGGAAGCCCCTTTTAACAAAAGGAACCGCAAGATGCTGCCCCCTCTATGTGAATTGGTAATGGGGTACATTGTACCCCTACCATTTCACCCAAAAAAGTGACAAAAAAGGTTAAAAAAAACACATACACAGCTTGGGACAAGTCCTTTAATAAAAAAATTCCAGCGCTGTAATCCTTCTACAACCCGGACCCGCCGCCACAAACAATACAGCCTCCACTCCATAGGCGGTGCCTGGCCGAATGACGCGCGACCCATCTAAAAGCTCTTAAATAACCCGAGGGCGGGGCCACCCGTGCCGTGGATAGGTGACCCCTCTGAAACAAGTGAGGGTTTACGGCGGTTTACCCGTGACACCACAGGGAAACTGCCGGAAAACCCCATTGCGTCAGAGGGGGCGGGGTTCACCCATCCATGTCACGGGTGGCCCCCGCCCTCAGTTATTTAAGAGCTGTCAGACGGGTCGCACGTCATTTGGCCGGGCGCCTCTAATGGAGGCTGTATCATTCGTGGCGGTGGGTCCGGGTCGTAGAAGGAGTACAGCGCTGGAATTTTTTATTTTATTTTTTACAGTTAGGGAACATGTTTAACCCCTTCACCGCCCCCTAGTGTTAACCCCTTCCCTGCCAGTCACATTTACACAGTAATTGGTGCAGTTTTTATAGCACTAATCGCTGTATAAATGTAAATGGTCCCAAAAATGTGTCAAAAGTGTCGGATATGTCCGTCGCAATGTCACGGTCACAATAAAAATCAACGATCGCCTCCATTACTAGTAAAAAATAAAAATGCAATAACGCTATCCCCTATTTTGTAGACGCTATAGCTTTTGCGCAAACCAATCAATATACACTTATTGCGATTTTTTTTTTTACCAAAAATATGTAGAAGAACACATATCATCCTAAACTGAGGCATAAATTGTTTAAAAAAAAGTGATTTTTATTAAATCAAGAAGTAAAAAATATTTTGTTTTTTTCAAAATTGTCACTCTTCTTTTGTTTATAGCGCAAAAAAAAAAAAACGCAGAGGTGATCAAATACCACCAAACGATAGCTCTAGTTGTGGAAAAAAAAGGCGTAAAATTTTGTTTGGGAGCCACGTCTCACGACCACGCAATTGTCATTCAAAGTGTGGGGGGTGAAAATGCCCTGTATTGAAGTGGTTAAGGAGAGAGTTGCAGTAGTCAAGGCGTGAAATAATCAAGGAGTGAATAAGTTGCTTTGTGGTATCATTAGTCAGGAAGGGTCGAATCCTCCTCCCCGTGCCCCTGGCGTGCCTCCTCATGCTGGCCAGCTTATCACAGACCCAACGTCTCATGTCATTAATCTTTTTGTTGACATCGTCGGGGGTCCTGGTCTCATTCCCAATGGCATTGACCTCGAGGGTGATCTCCTCCAGGATCTCCCTCTTACGTGCCCTGCTGGTCCTGGCACTGTGGGCACCATAGAGGTACTTATCAAATTTGGCTATTGCCGAAGTCAGGACAGCCCTCTCCCCCTTAGAAAAATTCCTCTTCCTCCTCTCCTTGCCAACATTTGCAGCTGCCATCGCTCAACAAAAGTACCTTGCTTCAGGGGGGGAAACAAGCAGGATGTACTTTTGCGCCGGACGGGGTCACACGGGGTCACACCCACTTCCACCTACCCCGGCTTACGCCTTCGAAATCGAAGCCACGCCAACGCAGCTTGGGGAGCACTGGCTTCCTGAATTTCATGCTTGCCTCTCTGCGCTGCGCCTGCGTAGCGCAAAGGAGATACGCTACGCCCGCATAAATATGCGCCAATGTATGTGAATCCAGGCCTTCATGTTTATATTGGTATAAATTTATGGTTAATGCACTAGCATTTAGCACTTTTAGGTAAGTTCAGAAACATTTTGTAAAATAGTAAAAGATAATAAGAGTGCTGCACTTGATATTGTATATATTCACCATGTTACGCAGGAGAGGAAAGGAGGAGGTGTTTTGTTGCCTTGTCCTGTGGAAGCAATGCTGATCCTCCATAGCTTTGATACAGTGAGTAGTGATGTGTAGAACCTGGGTTTGGTACGTGGGATGTTCGATGAATTGCTCCTAAATGCGAATGTTAAAGCTCCCATTGACTTCAATGAGGTTTAGTATATATTTTCTGGTCCTTTTTATTAGATTAATAGCCTAGGGATTGTCATGAAAAGGGCTTGGGGAGCTGTACAAATTAAGTATTTATTTTTATTATTATTATTCTGTTTAACTATGAGCAGCCCTTTTAATACAGAATAAAGTGAAACAATGCAAAATTAATTTAAATAACATGCCTGAGGGATGTTCTAAACTTGCCTGGACTTAGTGTTGAATGTCGGACGTCAAAGACAGTTGGCAGTTCCAGCCTTCACTCCCATCAGGATACACATGAGCCTCTAAAACCAAGTGAATATTTAAAATAACACTGAGAAGATTAGCCTCTGTTTTAAAGTTATTCATTAAAAATGCACAATGCATTTAAATAATATGTTTAGTGGATGCCCTAAATAATTTTGTAAAGTGTTGCACTTGTACAATGTATAAAATGTACTAGAGCAAAAGTGACATTCATATAAAAAATACTATTTCAATTTCCAACAAATGCCATTTCTCAGCCAATCCATTCTTTTTGTACACAAAATGGCTGGGGGATTCCCCTCCATCTATACCAGACCCTTAAACTAGATGAGAGTTTGATATAGATGTTAAAAGGGGCCCCACGCAAAGGAAAAAAAAAAGGCACACAGTCCCTCGTAAAAACACAATACCACACCCTTATCCTTGATGAAGGTCTGATATAGGGAATCCAAAAAAAAAAAAAACTCTGGCAAAGCATCTTGTCCCCATGTTGATGAGGACAAGGGTCTCTTCCTCACAACCCTAGCCTTGTGGTTGTGGGGGTCTGAGATGGGTTATCAGAATCTGGAAGCCCCTTTTTAAAATATGGGGGTGTCTAGATACTGTGCCCCCCCCCCCCCCCCCCCGCATGAATAAGTGACACATGGTTACTCATTCACAAAGAGAATGTAATAGTAAATAAACACACAAACTCTTTCTTCTTCATTATTCGACCCCTTTCCCATGAGTGTATGCACACATGCAGCCTCATGAAAATATGTCTGTATCCATGGGGCTGCATTTATGCATGAGAGCTCCGGTTCTCATGCTAATGATTGGTTACCTTAAGCCCTGGTTCACACTGGGCTGCGGGAGTGAAGCCGTGCGAGTTCAGCTGAACTCGCACAATTTCACTCCCGCTGGCAGTCCCGATTTCGGCCGCGATTTAAGAGACATCTGTGCAGGTTTCTGCACAGATGTCAATGTAAATCGCGGGCCGAAATCGCAAAAAGTAGTACAGGAACTACTTATTGAAATCGGTCGAGTGCCGCAGATGCGGCGGCGCACCGATTAGGACGGTGTCATTGCCGACAATTGCCAGCAAATGCCGCCGATTTGAGATGCGATTTCACATGTGAAATCGCATCTCAAATCGAAGCAAATCGTACCCAGTGTGAACCTGGGCTTAGGACCAGTTCCTGATCACCTGATCACTGTGATAGCCAGTTATTAGCTACCACCGTGATTACAGCCTGCCTGTGTTTTTTTTCTCCTCTTGAAAGGACAAAAGGATACATTGTTTACAATTTTCTCCCATAGCAAGGAGAAAAAGAAACAAAGAAAAGCATGGGTAACATAAAAAAATATATATAGAATAACAGGGTTTAAAGCTAGGTCAGTGGTAGAGTTAAGGCTAGGGCAAAGGTCATGGTCAGAGTCAGTGTATTTTAGGTAGGATGGAAAAAATATTTTTTTTTAGTATCAGTGTCAGTTAGTGGGTTTTTGGTAGGAAAAAACAAAATGTGCACTATTGTTTCCCGGCCCTACTATGGGTACAAACAAAAAATAATATACATAAATGTGGTATAGCTGCAATCACCAGGCATTTGGACATTTTTGTTGGGAAGTCATGGTATTAGCAAAAAAACATACAGTTAAATTATAAACATTTTTTTTTTTTTTACTAATTTGTGCCAGTTTTCTGTTGATAATAATAATAAAAAAAGTCAGAAAATATCCATTACTATTGACCACCAAATGAAAGCCCAATTCTTCCTAAAAAATTAAATAAGGTATAGTTCATCTGGATACATTAAGTAGTATCAATGGTATGTACAAGTTTACTAACACGTGTCAAAGTTGCAAAACTGTGATAGGGCGTTAATGCGAAAAAGTCAGCCGGAGTCACGGCGGGAAAAAAGAGAGCTGGTTCTCTTTTTTTCCCTGACAGTTTTCGGGCAGTTTTCCCATCGGAAAAACTGCCAGGAGCATACACACGGCCAGGATTCCCGACTAAAAAGCTCTCCTCGCAGTTTTCCCATCGGGAATCCCGGTCGTGTGTACGAGGCATTAGTCATCCTAGGACAGGAAGCATGTTACTAGCAGGATCACCATGTTTAAAAAAAAAAAGAGGGAAGGTGGGGGTGGGGGACAAAAAAATGAATGCAGGCAACACATTTAAGTTACATTTCACCCTTAGGTTTAAATAACTTTCACTTTCCCTAAGCCTAATATGTGACTGCATAATTATGTATTACAATATCATCGCAGGCATCTCAGTCCCAGTATGACATCCAAAACAGCTCTGTCGTACCTCCCAAATTACTGAGATAAGAAAATGGAATACCTTTTCATACAAAATGTGTAGGCAAGGGACTACCATGCCCCAGTTGCAGGTAGAATGAAGATTTTTATCTTTCAAACGTTATTTTCTCTTTTGTAATAATCAACAAAGTAAACAAGTGAAGAGTACAATGAATCAGCCATCGTGTAACAAGAGTACAATACTACAATGTACAGTCACATAGATCAGACATAGAAAATAAACAAGATAAACAAGTTGCCCCTCAAACACTAGTCAAACCCTCAGGCCCCGTACACACGTCCGAGGAACTCGACGGGCAAAACACATCGTTTTGCTCGTCGAGTTCCTTGTGAAGCCGCCGAGGATCTCGGCGAGCCAAAGTTTCCCATTGACCAACGAGGAAATAGAGAACATGTTCTCTATTTGGCTCGAGGAGATCCTCGTCGGTTTCCTCGGCGAAAAGTGTACACACGACTGGGTTTCTCGGCAGAATACGGCTCCCATCGAGTTTCTTGCTGAACTCTGCCAAGAAACTCGGTCGTGTGTACGGGGCCTTAAACACTAGTGTGATTCTTGAAAAGCCAAAGATTACACCGCATTAATAATTAGGATATAGGCTTAACATGGGATGTCCCAAATGAACAAAAAAGTAGGTCACATCTCAAAGTGGCACTGATCGACTAAAAAAAATGAGGGAACCACTATGCCCAGAGGGCTTCTAACAAAGTTCAAGGAAAATACACACCAACATTAACCACTTAAGCCCCGGACTATTTGGCTGGCCAAAAACCAGGCCATTTTTTGCGATTCGGCACTGCGTCGCTTTAACTGACAGTTGCGCAGTCGTGAAACGTGGCTCCCAAACAAAATTGACGTCCTTTTTTTCCCACAAATAGAGATTTCTTTTGGTGATATTTGATCACCTCTGCGGTTTTTATTTTTGGCGCTATACACAAAAATAGAGCGACAATTTAAAAAAAAAAAAAAAATGTTTTCCTTAGTTTAGGCCGATACGTATTCTTCTACATAATTTGGTAAAAAAAAATTGCAATAAGCGTTTATTGATTGGTTTGTGTAAAAGTTATAGCGTCTACAAAATAGGGGATAGTTTTATAGCATTTCTATTAATAATTATTTTTTTACTAGTAATGGCGGCGATCAGCGATTTTTTTTATTGTGACTGCGACATTATGGTGGACACATCGGACACTTTTGACACCATTTTGGGACCATTGTCATTTTTACAGCGATCAGTTCTATAAAAATGCACTGATTATTGTAAAAATGACACTGGCAGTGAAGGGGTTAACCTGTAGGGGGCGCTGAAGGGGTTAAGTGTGTCCTAGGGAGCGTTTAGAGGGCGTGGCTATGAGTGACACGTCACTGATCGCTGTTCCTGATGACAGGGAACAGACGATCAGTGACATGTCACTAGGAAGAACGGGGAAATGTTGCGTTTACACTGACATCTCCCCGTTCTTCAGCTCTGTGACCCGATCGCGGGACAGCGGTGGACATTGAATCCACGGGCCGCGCAGGCACGGTGACGGCGCTCACGATAGGGTCACGAGCCGCGGTGGCGCACACGCAACCACACGGCGGTAAATTAAAGGGGACATTTGCATAGCCGTGCCATTCTGTCGACGAAAAAGTCGTGCAGCGGTCCTTAAGCGGTTATAGAAAAAAAAGGAGGGAATAGAAGAGCAGAAAGGAAATAGAAAAAAAAAACGAATGAGACTGCTCACAGGACCAGAGAATAACCACTTCAGCCTGGAAGATTTTACCCCCTTCCTGACCAGAGCACTTTTTACAATTTGGCACTGTGTCGCTTTAACTGACAATTGCGAGGTCATGCAATGCTGTACCAAAACGAAATGTATGTCCTTTTTTCCCACACAAATAGAGCTTTCTTATGGTGGTATTTGATCACCTCTGCGGTTTTAATTTTGTGCACTATAAACAAAAAAAGAGCGTCAATTTTGAAAAAAAAAATCCAACGCCCCACACTATAAAAGGCCGCCTGCATGTCGGCCCTGTGTAGTGGGTTGCTGCCGTTGAGAGAAAGAGTGTGTCATTTCATTTAGTTTGAGCTGGCGATTCAGTTAGCTGCAGTGTATTTATTTATATATATATATATATATATATATATATATATATATATATATATATATCACACACACACACTGTATACAGTTTAGCTAGATCTCACTGCAGACTGTTCCTGGTGTACTGTTTCTAATATACTTCAAGCAGGCAGTTGATTGAGCTAGCTGCAGTGCATTTAATTTTATATATATATATATATATATATATATATATATATATATATATATATATATATATATATATATATATATATATATATATATATATATATATATTTTTGTGTATACAGTATATATATATATATATATATATATATATATATATATATATATACACACACACTGTATAGTCTAGCTAAGCCTATACCTGACTGTAGACCATTCCTGGAGTGCATGTTCAAAGACAGTTTCAGGCAGGCAGGCAGGTGACTCAGTGAGCTGCAGTGCATAAAATATATACACAGTCGGGGGCGTGGCCTGGCTAGCAGGGAAGATGGACGCTTAGTTTCAGAGCTCCTGTCACCTCAGAACAGCACATTAGCTTAAGTGACAGACAACTTCACTTCCCCAACAGGAAATTACCTGATTTAGTATGTGAGACCCTTCCTGCCTATAATTTGAAGACCAGCAGCAAAAAAAACGCTGTCCGAAACCGCCGCAAACGGAATTCCCGGACCGGGGGAAAGTGAACCAGGAAAGACCGCGGCTTCGGCCTAGTAGTGGAGCGGCGGCCATTTTGGTCCTCCCGGGGACGGCTCCATACGGTCATATCTGACCCCCTGTACCCCTCAACACCCCACCTCTGCCTGGACCGGGGACCGGACAGCTCGGGGACACCACCGGAGTACATTGCACCCCTCAAATTCAGACTGAACGGCCGTGGACCCGGCCCTCACCCGGAGTCGGCGGCCATTTTGGTCCTCCTGAGAGGACCTACGGTCATATCGGACCCCCCGTGCCTCACAACACCTCACCTCTGCCTGGACCGGGGACCGGACAGTGTGGGGAAGCCACCGGAACACACTGCACCTTGTAAAACTTGGTTTGAAAGGCTGCGGACTCGGCCCTCACCCGGAGTCGGCGGCCATCTTGGTCCTCCAGAGGACGGCTCCCTACGGATATATTTGACCCCCCCCGTGTCCCTCAACACCTCACCTCTGCCTGGACTGGGGACCGGACAGCTTGGGGTCGTCATAGGAACACACCACATCCCTCAGGCGTTGACTGAAAGGCCGCAAGCCCGGCCCTCACACGGAGTCGGCGGCCATCTTGGTCCTCCAAGGTACGGCTCCCTGGGGTCATACTTGGTCCCTCCTGCTCCTCTTCACTCCACTTCTGCCTGGACCGGGGACCTGGCGGCTTGGAGACGCCACCGGAGCACATTGCACCCCTCATCCGTGACTGAAAGCCGCAAACCCGGCCCTTACCCGGAGTCGTCGGCCATATTGGCCCCCCCCTGCGCCTTAACATTCCTCCACCTCCTGGACCGGGGACCAGTCGGCCTGAGGACACCACAGGGGTCCCCTACACCAGGTAATACCTTTCTGAAGGGCCACGACCCAGGCCCATACCCAGTGTCGGCGGCCATATTGATACCCTCTGTGGGGGCTCCCACCGACCACTTTAGTCTCCCCCTGCTTATTAACACCCCACTATTTCTTGATTTGGGGACCGGGCGGCCCGGGGACACCACAGGAGTACACAGCCCCTTGGAAGAACTGCCTGGTGGACCGCGAACCGGCACTTGCCCTGTGTCAGCGGCCATATTGGTCCCCCCAGAAGCACCTTTAGGCCCCCTGTTCCTGCTTTTTTGGATCCCCCCCCAATAACCCAACATATTTCGTAACGACCGAACGGCCTGGAAACACCATTACCGCTCCACGTTGTGCCCGGTTTGAACCGCGAAAAGTCCCACAAATTCTGTCAGACCTTCGGTTCGGCAGCCATATTGACCCACCCAGAGGTTGCCTACATCAACTCTGACTAATTGATCCAAATATTCCTGCTCAGGTCTCGGTTAGTATGGGAACCTCATCCCGCCGTTCCTCGGCTTCTCGTTCACGGTCTCCCAGAGAAAATACCGGAGTAGCAGGGCATAATTCCATGGACCAACCCCACACTCCCCGAGGGAACATGGCACCCACCCTCCGGGGCTCTACCCAGACCATACTCCAAGCCTCCTCACAAACACCCACAGATATTGTATTGACGGCCCCAGGACCAGAGATACCCCCTCAAATGATTAGGGGTATGGCGGACACCGGGAGTACTGGATTACCACAGATTAATATATTGGACTTAAGAACAGTGGCGGCAGACATCAAGGACACTCTTGCCGCAGCAATAGCTGAACTCCGCATAGACCTGCGTTCCCTCTCTGACAGGGTGTCAGCCACTGAACAGATAACGGATGAACATGAAGTAGTTCTTCAAAAATCTACCAGAAAGATAGATGATCATACCCTCCAGCTGAGGGAAGTCAACCGACAGCTGGAAGATTTAGACAACAGAGGCCAACGCCGGAATCTCCGCGTGAGGGGATTACCTGAGGTAGTTGAGGGCGATCAGATTCAAAGAGAAGTTACTACCCTGTTCAACTCTATTATAGGTAAACCCCCTCAAACCTTTATCGATTTTGAGAGAATACACCGTGCCCTGCGCCCGAGGGGTAGAGATACAGGTCCCCCTAGGGACATAATATGTTGTATGACAGATTTCAAACTAAAAGAAGAAATTCTGAGCAAAGCTAGGGGACAGAGATTGCATTGCGGTGAAACCCTGGTTCAACTGTACCAAGATCTTTCAGGAATCACCCTACAACATAGGCGTGATGTTAAGCCATTGCTGGAAGCCTTGCGGTCAAGAGACATTAGGTATAAATGGAAATTTCCCTTCTGTCTGTCAGCTTCCAACCAAGGTCGCAATGCATCTTTGAGAGTGCCAGAAGACCTGCCCAGATTTTGCGAAACACTTGGGTTGCCTCCAATCTCAGTACCTGACTGGTATGCACCCTACCGCCGGTCAGTTGGGAGAAGGGGGAGACCTCCAGATACACCCATGGAAACCCAAGCTACCAGGTTTCGCAGGATGAGATCCCCCTCCAACTCAAGATCCCCCCAGGACTCCCCTGAGGCAAGAAGAGAGCAAGACCACATGACCCCACCGGAGGCCAGAAGGGCCAGAAGAGATCACAATAAATGAACGGCTTGACACAGGTACACGTTGTCTAATGTACCTTGAAAATTTCATCAATTTCAGTTTGATGTAATTCGTCTCTTCATCTTTCTGAGTTCACAAGAAAGGAAAAAAAAATTTTTTTTTTTTTGTTTTTTTTTGTTACTTAAACAAGAATAACTCTCTTCTAAGTCCCGGAGACAGAGAACTACTCTCCCCTCTCACCCTCAGGACACAAAGCTAATTGTTTTCTATAACTGTGTCATCACCGACTGATGTCCCTCGGCTCGACCGCATAGACTTCCCTCTATGGAAAAAAGCGAAAACATTCTGTGCTCAGAAACTGTTCTATAAACACCAAAGATACACTTTGACCAAAGAACATTGAGCTATCGTCTCGCCCTATATTGAGGACTATCCATTTTCCCCTGTCCAAACCTGGTAATACTCCACCATTAAACGATTGACGATCACAGAAACCGATAACCCTGGAATCGGTTTTCAGAAACTGGAGTTACCTGAAAACTCTCCGATCATCATTTCAACTGGATAGTATGACTCTATCACTTTAGTCCAAACCTTATGCTCATCATAAGTTTTGTCCTCACACTTGTGACTATTTAACACCATTGTCTCTCTAACCTCTTCCTTCCCCTTTAGAACTCTGAGGGGACCTCGACTTCCATGAATACTTACGGTAGCAGGTAAATGGCCTTGACCGGTCTTGTTGACAGCACACCCTTGCTACTGTTACTCTTCCTGTATGGGTGGCTGCCTAACATTATTGGTAAAGGCTCAATAGAAATTATATAATAACAACTTTAATAGTGATTATACATTGCTCTCCAAAAAAGTTGAACAGTTTGTCTTTATTCTACTTTATTATACAGTAAGAAGTAATAAGTTTGATTTGACAGAAATGTAAGATTCACACTGAGAGATCCTTTAATATTCTAAAGTAACCAGTTCTTATGATCCACTTTAGGTCAACTAACAAAACTGGCACCTGTTGCAACTTTAATATGCACCCTGTCTTCTCTCAGTCTGAATCTATTCTGGGGTGATTTGGCAAATATTGGTTACATTTACTTGTATTGTTAAGAAACCTAGTTATAGACTTATAGATAAAATTTTATTAACAAAATCTTTTCTTCCTGTGCTGGCTTTGGTCAACCCCACAACAGTGGTGTACTTGGGCTTCCGGGCTCTAGGTGGGGTCCTGGGGGTCTGGTACCCACTGTACCTTTCCGATTGTCCTCTGTAAATAGAAAGTGAGTGGAATATCCTCCACCACTTAATCGGTAACTACAAATTACAGGCCGTCAGGCCTACCTTTAACAACATTGCCCTCTACTTTGCTAACTACCCCTGAGGCCTATATTCTTCCTATCTTAGCCCTTTTTCTAACACATCTTTTGCCCTTTCCCTACCGGATTATTGCTTCACAGATATGACTCCGGTATCATCACCCTCACCCACTTTACAGAAGGGGGGACCTTTAAGCCACATTAAATTATATTCCCTAAACATTAGGGGATTGAATACTCCCGAGAAACGTTCACGCTTACTTTTCTCACTTCAAAAAGAAAAAGTACACATAGCTTGTATCCAAGAGACACATTTTCGCACGGATGTAATTCCCAAATTGACTGATAGGAACTTCCCGCTAGTGTTCCACGCTCCCAATAGTGAGGCGAAATCTAAAGGAGTCTCTGTTTTAATTTCTCGACATTGTCCTTTTCAAGTCTCAGAAATTCAGAGGGACCCTTTGGGAAGATATATATTCCTACGTGGTACCATATATAATGTGGTGTACACGATAGCTAATATATATGCTCCCAATACAAAACAAGTATCCTTTTTTCGCTCAACCCTCTATCAACTAACTTCCTTCCAAAGGGGTACCCTTATTTTAGGTGGGGATTTTAACGTTCCCTTACAACCAGATCTTGATACATCCAATGGCTCCACCTGTTTAAAATGTAGTGCTCTGAAAGCTATTAAATCCACCCTCTCTACCTTGTCCCTACATGACACTTGGAGAACCCTTTACCCAAACGTGAAAGATTTTACCTATTTTTCACCACTTCATAAAAAATATTCACGGATAGACCACTTCTTCCTCACACAAAACGACCTCACTTCCCTAGTCAACGCTACTATTGACCCAATGCTGTTGTCAGACCATCACCCGATCACTATTCTGCTCTCGATCCCTACAAGTTGTCCCAGATCACCCATTTGGAGACTGGACGACTCCATTTTGCTAGACAATAATTACACTTCTGATATATCCAAGGTCCTCTCAGATTACTTTGCTGAAAACATAACAGATGACACTCCTGCTCCATTGGTCTGGGCCGCTCACAAATGTGTTGTTCGAGGTCAATTCATTTCAATAATGGCCAAGCGAGCCAAGCTGCGGAAAGCACGCATTTTAGAGCTATCAGACAAAGTTAAGGCCCTGGAACTTACACACAAACAAACATTAGCTACCCAAACACATGATGAGCTAGTAAAAGCCCCAGAAGAACTCCTTGAGGAAGTTAAGAGAAGACTTGCCCGCAAACACACACTTACAAGCAAACTGTTCTATGAACACGGGAATAAGTCTGGCAAACTTTTAGCTGCGGCCCTGCAAAAAAAAAGGCATCCTATACCATCAATAATATAACCACCACTTCCGGGGAATCCATTGTTACTAACAGTGGAATTGCAGATCAATTCGTAAAATACTTTTCTGGGCTATACAATTTGCAGAAATCCCGTCAGCAGGTAGAAGCTCCTGATAGGAAGACTTTGATGGAGGAATTTTTATCGGAATTCTGCCCAACGTACACCACCCCTGAAGACATAGCAGACCTAGGCTCCCCAATCACCACTGAAGAAATCACTTTAGCACTAAGCCAACTTAAACCAGGAAAAAGTCCCGGTCCAGATGGCCTGCCAGTAGGTTACTATAAGACCTTTTCCGACATATTAATTCCCAATTTTCTGTCAACATTTAACACCCTTGAGGATTCCCCTTCACGCTCAAAAGACTTTTTAGAGGCTCATATATCTCTGATTCCCAAACCAGGCAAAGATGCTACACTTGTCTCCAACTATAGACCGATATCGCTATTGAATGTTGAGGTCAAGTTATACGCCAAAATACTTTCCAACCGTATTCTCCCATTACTTCCCAAACTCATTTCAACTGATCAGGTTGGGTTTGTCCCTGGAAGGGAAGCCAGGGACAATACTAGTAAAGCTCTTAATATACATCACTGGCTTTCCTCCTCGAAAAAAAGCGTTTTTTTTTTGTCATTGGACGCTGAGAAGGCGTTCGATAGAGTGGCCTGGGATTTCATGCAAGCGGTTCTGACTAAGATGGGCTTACCATCACGCCTTACCCAAATGATCCAATTGCTGTACACTGGTCCCACTGCACGGGTCAGGGTCAATGGCCACCTATCGAGCGCCTTCTCTATAACTAATGGAACCCGTCAGGGCTGTCCCTTATCCCCCCTTATTTTTATCCTCACGATGGAACCATTTCTCAGAAAGCTTCGGGAGAACGATGCCATCAAGGGTGTCGAGATCCGGGGAAAGCATTACAAGACAGCAGCTTACGCTGATGATGTGTTGCTGTTCCTTTCGGACCCGATAACCACAATTCCCAATCTCTTAAAAGACTTCAAATTGTATAACATTTTATCCAACCTACAAATTAATTTTGAAAAATCGATAGCTTTAAATATCTCTCTGCCAACCCAAGTAGTTGAGTTATGTAAACAAAACTTCCCCTTCAAATGGGAATCTAACTATATTACATACTTGGGCATTAAGATCCCTAAAGATCTGAGTAAGCTATTTGCACTAAATTTTCTACCAAGCCTTGCGACAATCAAATCAGACTTATCGGATTGGAACAACGGCAGATTTTCGTGGTTTGGTAGAACAGCAATCCTTAAAATGAATATCCTCCCGAGGATCTTATACCTTCTCCAGGCGGTCCCGATCATGATCCCACAGACCTTTTTTGCAACTTTTAAAAAACACTGTAGAACATTCCTATGGGCAGGCCAAGCTCCCAGACTGAGCTGGTCTAAACCGATTCAGCCAAAACACAGGGGGGGCCTGGGTATTCCCGATCTAACCCTATACCACAAAGCGTGTCTACTCACTAGGCTCGTAGATTGGCATCTCCACACTGGAAATAAGGACTGGATTGCCCTGGAAAACGCATTCCTCTCCTTCCCCATCACCCATTTGCCATGGATAGAACATCGCTCGATTCCTACAGATTGCCAGAACCACCCTTTAATAGGTCCTACGCTCCAAAATTTCAATGTGATATGCCGATCTCTGAAAATAACTCCCTCCCCGGGACCGCTGACACCTTTATCTCATAATCCTGACTTTTCACCAAATATATCCTATAAATGTCCAGTTGTAGACCCTAATTCTCAGGCCATTAGAGCTCACCAACTTTTCCACAATGGTAACTTATTAACCTACCCAGAGCTAACTAAAGCGCTTCCTCAAGTGAACATGTCCGTATTCAAATATCTCCAAATCAAACATTTTCTAGGTCCCACCCAGACACAACGGAAATGGTGCAGAGACCTCTCCCCCTTAGAACAAATATGTATAGCGGGAGAACCTAAACACCATCTGATTTCTACTCTACACTCACTACTGATGCCAGACCCAACTCCTTCCTCAAACACTCGTTCAGCTTGGGACAGGGACCTTTCCATGTCCTTATCTGACGAGGATTGGGACATTATATGGGATCACACACACAGAGGATCCATTAATGTTTCAGCACAAGAAAATCGATACAAGCTCTGTACTAGGTGGTACCGAACACCGGAAAAACTCCATAAAATTTTTCCAGCGGTTTCCCCGTCTTGCTGGAGGTGTGATGGAGCAGACGGCTCACTTTTACATATCTGGTGGGACTGCCCGCTACTAGTCCGGTTCTGGAAAGAGGTACATGATCGTATTGTACGAATAACAACAATACCAATAAGTCTTACCCCAGCGCAATTCCTGCTACATCACACTCCCATTCCAAGATCGCAATACCGGAGATCCCTAACACTCCACCTTGTCAATGCAGCTACCCAATGCATCCCTGTATTCTGGAAGTCCAAAACTATTCCAACAATTGATGATTGGCATGCACGCGTTGACAGGGTGGAGGAAATGGAGCGCCTTATTCACCAAGCTAAGGACATGCACGAGAAATACAGACATACATGGTCATGCTGGTCATTGTATAGAAACCCCCCTACACAAATACCATCTGGTACCCGGAGAAATTCTAACATAACATCTAGAGATGTACTCACCCAAAAACCTAATAGTTAGGTACTTTCTCACCCTTTTTTCCTTTCCATCTGGCCTCAACCCCCCCCCCCCTCCCCACACACAGGTCCACACACTCCCTTTGAACATAGAGTCTGACTTGACTTTTCTCAAAAGATAGAAAGGGGAAAAGGGGTAAGATGCATCTCTGATATGCCAAACCCCTGCTGTTACTCTTACTGCCCTTTTCGAACACTGGAAGTTAAGCCTATTTTGCTCCGACCTTTGCCCTTCCCCTCTCGGCGCTGCCCACAGATTGTCCCCGTTAAGGGGTGGGTAGGGCGGAGGGGGGCCGCTGTCACAAAGATTTTGCGTAGAGCTATAATGCTTCATTTTCTTCTGTTAACGTGGAATTTAGTGTTTGCACTTTGATACTTGTTCTCAGGATTTGACCCATTTATAAACAACAATGTCGTTATCTTGTCTTGTATGACATATTATTTATGATCAATTGTTATCATAAGATCCTGTTAAGACTTTATTTGAAAAATGAATGACATATATATGTCTTGAATTATACTGTAATGATTGAAAAACTTTCAATAAAATGTTTATTAAAAAAAAATATATATACACAGTCTCCTACATATATATCCACTGCTTTCTAGTCCAGCCAAGCCTATTTTTTTAGAAAACTTCAGGCGTTGTTTTGCTAATCTAATTGTACAGTATGTCTGGAAGGCCACCAAGGAGAGGTAGACGCTCACAGGCCAATAAAAGAGGGCAAGCAGGCTCTGACTACAGTCAACAGTGCTTGTCGTGTACACGGTGCATCCTCAGCACGTGGCTGTGGGGCACGCTTGGCCTTTTTTTGGCAGCTGGCCATGTTGAGCCACAATATGCAGAAGAGTTGGTAGAGTGGATGAACAAGCCGTCCTCATCCTCTGTCACCCAGAGTACTTTGTCTGCCAATGCAGCTGCCAAAAAGGCCTCTTCCATCGGCTCAATGTCATCCTTAGTCACTCCTTCCCTAGACCCACCATCATGCCCTGAGGAGTCCCCTGAACTGTTCGACCACAGTGTAGGGTACATGCTGCAGGAGGATGCTTAGCGTTTTGAAGGCTCTGATGATGGTACCCAGGTTGAGGATGAAGGCAGTAACATGAGCCCAGAGAGAGGGGGTGCCCAAGAAGGACAAGAAACTGGCAGTCATGTTTCCCCAGCTGCAGCCTACTGCCAGGTTTCCTCCAGTGGGATGATGAGGTCACTGACTCTACGTGGGTGCCTAATATGAGAGAGGAGGAGAAGGAAGCACATCTCCAACGAGGCAGCTTAAGGGCAGTCAACCGACTGCATCACACCGCAGAGCTCCGCATGTGCAGGGCGCTGCATGACTCGTGTTTTTTCAAGAGTTCTTTGGTGTGGGCCTTTTTTGAGACATGTGCAGCAGATTGCACCATTGCTGTTTGCAACATATATCTAAAGCGTATCAAGCGTAGCCAAAACAGGAGCCACTTGGGCACCACATGCTTGACCAGACATATGTCGCCCTCCCATGCAGTCCGTTGGCAACAGTTCTTAAAAGACCCACACCTAAGAACAATGCGGACCTCTCCCTGCTCCTCATCAGCTGGGATCTCCAACCCCACTATACCTTCAGTCCTCTCAGAGACCTGCACTGAGAGGAATGAAGGTGTAGAATTAGGTGTCCCAAGCACTTGCGGGCAATCTGCTAGTGGTACACCTGATTGTAGCAGGCAAATTTTCCTACCCCAGTTGCTAATCCGTCGGAAGAAATTTGGTCCCAGCCATCCACATGTTCAGCGGCTGAATGCTAGTTTGGCTAAATTGCTAGCACTCCAACTGCTGCCTTTTCAGCTGGTAGAATCTATCCCCTTTTGAGAATTTGTGGAATGTGTGGTACCTCAGTGGCAGGTTCCCAAACACCATTTTTTTCTCAGAAGGCCATTCCAGCTCTCTACTGACATGTGGAAGGCAATGTCTTGGCCTTGTTGGACAGGGCGGTCAGCAGTAAGGTGCATATTACTGCTGACTCATGGTCCAGCAGGCCTAAACAGAGACGTTACCTTTCTTTCATGGAACACTGGGTAACCCTGCAGGCATCTGGGAAGGATGCAGGACAGGGTGCAGTATTGTTGGAGCGGACTCCGGAACGAATGCCTTAGCAAACCTACGCTGCATGGCCTCCCTGATCCTGCAAAGCCTGCGAAAGGACCCTCGGATTTGTGTGATCAAGGAGAGGGATCACTACTGGCTGACAAGGGTACATTACAAGGGTAAGGTTGCGGAACTTAGTATTCGCAGAGGATGAAACATCTTCGGGAGGCCTTGCAGAAAGGTTTGTGCAATGCATTTCCAGAGCCTGGGAGATTACAATTTCCTGGTCCTCCTGGACAACGTGTTGCTGAGGCTTTGGTCAGTCGCAGAAGGAGCGGTGAAGAAGGTGGCTGTCTGACCGATGCGCTCAGACAATTTTTTAGTCCGCAGCCCCAAGGTATGATCACTTCCAGCAACCATCGCCAGCGTCTGATTTACATGGTGCCTAGGGGCAAGATGAGACTTGGAGACCTTTCCAACAGAAAATCTACTGGGTCTTGAGGATGGATCACTGGCCAGAGCTTGCACAGTATGCAATCGAACTATTGGCCTTTCCTGCATCCAGCATTTATTCGGAACGCACATTCAGTGCTGCTGGAGGCTTTGTAACTGATCACAGAGTGCGCCTGTCCACAGACTCGGCTGATCGGCTCACCTTCATAAAATGAATCAACCTTGGATCATCAGATACCAAGCACCTGATGCTGATGTAACCGATTAATTTCTTTATGAATGCGACCCCTTGAAGACTGCCTATGCTGATGCTGAGTGACTATCCTGTTATGCTGAGTGACTATCCTATTCCTCCTCAATGTTCATGTTGATAGCTTCGAAGAACATTTTTGGTTCTGGGCACCAGTGCCTAAAGCCCAATTTGTGTGCCCCTGTTTAACAGGGGCATGTAATTAAAAATGTTGCTGTAATATTTTGCAGCAGGGCTTGTTCCTGCGCTCAGCTAGAGTATCTGTGACTGTGAGGGGTTGCAGTGTTGTGGCACCAGCACCAGTGCCTAAAGCCCAATTTGTCTGCCCATGTTTAACAGGGGCGCGTAATTACAATTTTTCATCCAATATGTCACAGCAGGGCTAGTTCCTGCGCTCAACAACAGAATCTGTGAGGGGTTTACAGTGTTGTGGCACCACCACCACTGTCTAAGACCCAATTGTTCTGCCCCTGTTAAACAGGGGCATATAATTACAATTCTTGATCTAATATTTCACAGCAGGGCCCATTCCAGCGAGTAACTGTGAGGGCTTACAGTGTTCTGGCACCACCAACACCTAAGACCCAATTTTCTGCAGAGTATATAGGGCAGGCTGTATTATATAAAGGCGGTCCCCTACTTTCAAACATTCGACTTACAAACAACTTCTACTTACAAACGGATGGAGACAACAGGAAGTGAGAGGAAATCTACCACCGGGAAGGAAATTTCTCTCCTGTGATGCCGCGTACACACGATAATTTTTCGGGTTGTAAAAAACGACGTTTTTCAGGCTGTAGAAAAAACGATGTTTTTTTCAACCTCATCATTAAAACGGCGTTGCCCACACACGATCGTGAAAAAAAGATGCTCTAGCAAAGCGTGGTGACGTACGACGGCACTATAAAGGGGAAGTTCCATGCGGATGACGCTACCTTTGGGGCTGCCCTTGCTAATTTCAAGTTAGTAAAAGACAATTTGTGCTTTTCTGTCTGTTACAGCGTGATGAATGTGCTTACTCCATTACAAATGGTAGTTTTACCAGAACGAGCGCTCCCATCTCATAACTTGCTTCTGAGCACGCGCGGGTTTTTTACGTCGTTAAAGCCCACACACGATCATTTTTTACAACACAAAAAAACACATTGTTTAAAATGTCGTTAAAAAAAAAGAGATGTTCGATTTTTTTTTTTTTTTGTCGTTTTTCAGAACCCGAAAAATGTTCTGAAGCCCACACACGATCGTTTTAAATGAAATTTTTAAAAAACTTTGTTTTTTACAACCCGAAAAAATTATCGTGTGTACGAGGCATGAGAGTTAATATGGGTAAAAGGTGTTTCTACTGATGCTTTATCACCAATCCTTGTTTCCCTAAAAAACCCAAATTTTCAAAATCCAATTGTCATTGGGACAGAAAGTGAGGTGAAATCTTCTGAACAGGGGCACAGACAGCAAAACAAATGTTACAGGGGTGATGATAACCCTTCCCTATGATATCCAAAAAGCTTAAAAAGCGATTGTAATTTGGAAGAGGTACATTTTGTAAGTGTAGAAAACGACAAAAGCAAAGGAAGGAAGGCGCACCAGCCTAGTGTGTTACCGTTGACGGGTTTAATCAAATAAAATGATAATAAAAACTACTTACAAGAGAACTGACATGGAAAGCTTAACAGCAACGTAACAATGGATACCCCTCGAACCACACTCCAAAATAGGGGGGGTGTAGAGGTGTGCCACTGCCAGCTAACGCGTTTCAAGGCGTCGAGGGCCTCTTCATCAGAGCTCAGCAGTGCAGACCCTTCCACACACACACCTTTATACACAAGTGAATACAAGCAGGCATTTTGTAAGTGTAGCTCCAGCCAAACAAACAGATTCTACTTAAGAACAAACCTACAGTCCCTGTGTTGTTTGCAGCGCCTATATACTGCTGTTCAGAGTATATAGGGCCTGGGGGCCCCACGCCTTTCCTTTTTTTAATTTGGGTGCGGGGTTCCCCTTAATATACATACAAGACCCAAATGGTCTTACAATGGGCTTACAGTGTTCTGGCACCACCAACACCTAAGACCCAATTTTCTGCAGAGTATATAGGGCAGGCTGTATTATATAAAGGCGGTCCCCTACTTTCAAACATTCGACTTACAAACGACTTCTACTTACAAACGGATGGAGACAACAGGAAGTGAGAGGAAATCTACCACCGGGAAGGAAATTTCTCTCCTGTGATGCCGCGTACACACGATAATTTTTCGGGTTGTAAAAAACGACGTTTTTCAGGCTGTAGAAAAAAACGATGTTTTTTTCAACCTCATCATTAAAACGGCGTTGCCCACACACGATCGTGAAAAAAAAATGCTCTAGCAAAGCGTGGTGACGTACGACGGCACTATAAAGGGGAAGTTCCATGCGGATGACGCTACCTTTGGGGCTGCCCTTGCTAATTTCATGTTAGTAAAAGACAATTTGTGCTTTTCTGTCTGTTACAGCGTGATGAATGTGCTTACTCCATTACAAATGGTAGTTTTACCAGAACGAGCGCTCCCGTCTCATAACTTTCTTCTGAGCACGCGCGGGTTTTTTACGTCGTTAAAGCCCACACACGATCATTTTTTACAACACAAAAAAACACATTGTTTAAAATGTCGTTAAAAAAAAGAGCATGTTCGATTTTTTTTTTGTCGTTTTTCAGAACCCGAAAAATGTTCTGAAGCCCACACACGATCGTTTTAAATGAAATTTTTAAAAAAACTTTGTTTTTTACAACCCGAAAAAATTATCGTGTGTACGAGGCATGAGAGTTAATATGGGAAAAAGGTGTTTCTACTGATGCTTTATCACCAATCCTTGTAGTCCAAATTTTCAAAATCCAATTGTCATTGGGACAGAAAGTGAGGTGAAATCTTCTGAACAGGGGCACAGACAGCAAAACAAATGTTACAGGGGTGATGATAACCCTTCCCTATGATATCCAAAAAGCTTAAAAAGCGATTGTAATTTGGAAGAGGTACATTTTGTAAGTGTAGAAAACGACAAAAGCAAAGGAAGAAAGGCGCACCAGCCTAGTGTGTTACCGTTGACGGGTTTAATCAAATAAAATGATAATAAAAACTACTTACAAGAGAACTGACATGGAAAGCTTAACAGCAACGTAACAATGGATACCCCTCGAACCACACTCCAAAATAGGGGGGGTGTAGAGGTGTGCCACTGCCAGCTAACGCGTTTCAAGGCGTCGAGGGCCTCTTCATCAGAGCTCAGCAGTGCAGACCCTTCCACACACACACCTTTATACACAAGTGAATACAAGCAGGCATTTTGTAAGTGTAGCTCCAGCCAAACAAACAGATTCTACTTAAGAACAAACCTACAGTCCCTGTGTTGTTTTCAGCGCCTATATACTGCTGTTCAGAGTATATAGGGCCTGGGGGCCCCACGCCTTTCCTTTTTTTAATTTGGGTGCGGGGTTCCCCTTAATATACATACAAGACCCAAATGGTCTGGGGCGAAGGGGGGAGGGGAGCACCCATGCCGTTTTTCTCAATCATTTTCATCTATATTGACCCAACATTACATTAAAGTCGCAAACAGTTTTAAATGACTATTATTCCTTTAGAAATTTCATTTTGTGCAGGGACTAAACATGGGAAATACGTGCCACTTCACAGGCATACTATAGACACCCCCAGGTAGGATATTTAAATGAATATTTCACTTTTATTTTTTCACTTTAAGCATCAATTAAAATCACTGCTCCCGAAAAAAAATCTGTTTTTAAAACTTTTTTTGCATTGATACATGTCCCCTGGGGCAGCACCGGGTCCCCAAACCCTTTTTAGGACAATAACTTGCATATTAGCCTTTAAAATTCACACTTTTGATTTCTCACGTTCAAATCCCATAGACTTTAGGGATGAGCCGAAAACCTCCCGGTTTGGTTCACATCCAGAACATGCGAACATTTGAACACCGTTAAACTTTACTTAAAACATTTTTTTCCCCATTTGGGGAGATTCCACCTCACTTTTTATCTTGTAGCTGGTGCCACTTGAGACATGAAGAAAAAATAAATTATTTCAGACATCAATTAGAAACACTTTTTTTTTGTAGAGTGGGGAAGTTTTAGAACCTCTGTCAGTTGTATTTTATTGTCTACCACCCCATGGGGACATTTCCTTTCATTCTTGAATCCTGACCTAGTTAATGGTGCCAGCTGGGATAGGAAATAATATAAAATCTCCCTAATAAGGACGCAGACAGCAATGCAAATTGACAGTGTGCCTAGGCTTTCCCTATTCTATATAACATTTTAAAAACTATTTCTGTAGATATAACACGGCTTCAAATGCCCAATCTAACTTCTATACCTTCCTAAACTCACCATTATGTTTGCATGTGTCATGTCGTAAGTGATCTTTTTGAGCAGAAAAAGTAATAAATTAAACACATTAAAATGCATGTCACCTGTGATCCCATCCTAACTTACTAGCTATGCAAGATCCAAAAAAAACCTTGATACCCTACTTCCCAGATTTACAAGGAGAAAACACCCATTTGCACTGAGAGATGAGGGTTAAGCTCCCTAATCATTCTATGCCTAAAATATAATCCTGAACTAATCTTATTTTTATATGGCAAAAAAATGCCTGCTTACAGCTCTGACTGTGCATCATCATTAGATTTGGGAGTTATGCCAAAGCAACTTTAATCTAATATGGAAATGAGGTGTTGGCCGGGATATTGTGTCATTCTGCTGAATGGGATCACCTGCACCCATCTCTCTTTGGAGACATTTCAAACAGAGTTAGCTCCTTAAACCTTCTAATTAAAATGAGAAATCCCCAAGCTTCCATGACTGAGCCTAGAAAAAGATTATTAGGAATTTAATAGGGAAAATATCCCAGCTCAGACCATCTGTGACCCAGTGTACTATGAGAATTTAAAGAAAACTGGAAAGGGGAAGCATACACTTCAATGAGCGCTTCAGGAGCATGTCTATGGAGCAGCAATAAATCAACATACTTAGAGTACAGCCTTTTTCAGATTTAATTACTGTTACATAATTATTAGCAAAGCATTTGCCTCTGAAACTGTAAAACTCATTACATCAAAAATCCCCAAGCTCCCTATGAATTTCATAAACTAGTTTGCTTTTTTTTTTTCAGCTGAGGGAAAATTCACTAGAGAAGATTTCAATTGCACGTCTCACCTCAAAGAGACATCTTTACAATGACTGTGCAGCCTTTCCTCACTGGAATGTCTTGACTAGTGCTCTTCAGTGGAAAACCAAGGGCTTCAAGATTTAATAAAGGAACCATTTCCGAAGCATATGACACCGAATCTGTTTTTGCTATTCTCAAGTTGAAAACCGTTAAGCTGGGTGAACAGACTATATTGGAATATAGATCAAATAAATATTTAATCAGAATGCCTCTTTTGCTGCTGTCATGTGAGAAACCATTATGTGCCTCATAACTGTTTGCTGCATACATCATGTCAAAAACACTGTGGATCCTGGCTGAGCATAATAGAAGTTCAGGGAAATTAAACTGCAGTCTTAACAAGTTTTCCATGTATGGCATGTAATCTTGGTAATAGTTTTCTGGTGTTTGGCAACAAAATGTCTTAACTCCCTCTCCTGTTTTATGTCAAACTGCTATTGAAATTGTATGATGTTCACTCTGGAAAAACTCATTAAAGGAAACCTGTCTTTACATAAATATCACCAACACCAATCTAGGTTCCTGTTCTTCATTATAGCCACAGGTGCCTCTGCCTGTGGTACAATCAAACATAGAGTTACACATAGGGTTGCCAACTGTCTGGGATTCACCAGTTTCGAATCATGTGTCAGACTACCTGACACATTATTTAACCACTTAAGGTAGAGTGACCAGACATCCCCGGTTTCCGGGGACAGTCCCAAAACCAAGTCTGTCCCCGGACTGGATTTGAACAGGGGCTGGGGCAATTTCAAAGACAGTCAGTGCAGAATAAAAATAAAATCTGAATTACACACCCCCGCTCCTACTAGCTTAGGGGGTGTATTTTTTTTTCATTATCTGTGCCCCTTTCTGATGATCATGTGCTGGTCGGAGCGGAGGGAATATTTCTTCCGTTTCGGGTGCATGCCCATTCAACTCCGCTCGCATACACCGCCTCAGAAGACGTTAATTACAAAACGCATAAGGCGGAGTTACGCACTTACGTCTTATGCGGGTACTGCCAGCTGGAGCGCAGTTGAAGCGCACACTGCGGTTTCCAACTTGGCTGTTACACTGTGCCCATTGTTTTTATTTTTGGTTACTTCCTGAAAACAGACAGTGGCTTTAAATATGTTTTTTAACATTTTTTATTGTAGTACACCATTCTCCTGTAATTTTTTTGGTGTTTTTGGAATAAATATATTTTTACATACTACACCATTGAAGCCTTACTTTTCTTTTTCTGAGGACACTGGATATACATCACTGCCTACTTCCTGTTAAAGGGGTTGTAAAGGTTCGTCTTTTATTTTCTAAATAGGTTCCTTTAAGCTAATGCATTGTTGGTTCACTTACCTTTTCCTTCGATTTCCCTTCTAAATGTTTTTTTCTTTGTTTGAATTTCTCACTTCCTGTTTCTCCTCAGTAAGCTTTCCACCATCACCCGAGCGGTGGAAAGTCATTTAGAACAGCTTACTGAGGAGCAACAGGAAGTGAGAAATTCAGACAAAGAAAAAAAACATTTAGAAGGAAAATTGGAGGAAAAGGTAAGTGAACCAACAATGCACTAGCTTAAAGTAATCTATTTAGAAAATAAAAAACAAACCTTTACAACCCCTTTAAGCCTGATACTTCCTCTTTCACAAACAACCAGTCTGGCAAGTGGAGGAACAGAGGCGTGGAGATCCAGGAGTTTTATCCTATACGCATTATACCCCTGGAGGGGTGATTGGATCTGGTGAGTGGGGACCCATGTGGCAGAGCACCGCTAACACTTCAAGAGCACCTGTATACACCTCAAGATCAGTCAGCTGTGTTTCACTATTAATTTGCATTATGAGACTTTTTAACTGGCTTTTGAATATTGACGAAAGGAATCCCAAAAGTGTCATTTATGGGACTTTATATACACCTCTGATTGGACTTTCACTTATTATTTTTTACTTTGTTCACACATTTCCTGTTTTTTATAGACATTTTTTGATATATCTTTGCTTTATATACTTACTTGATACATGTGCACATATATATGACCATAACTTATATATTGTTTCAACCACTTGAGGCACTAGTCAGCAGCTTTGGCTGTCGTATTTATTTTAGTTTATTTTCATTTTATTTATTTACCATATTCTCATAAGGAGGTATGACCAGAGATCTCACTCTTTATGAATAATACTGAATAGACATTAAGGCACCCCAGTATTTAGTTATACAGGTGCACATTTGGTCCCTGGTATCTATTCACACGGATGGTGAGGGATTATCACTTAATCAAGCTTAGGACACAGCACGGTTAACCCTTTGCAGGTCCCCGTAGCTATTGTGTCCCGGTTAGGCAGCGCCACAACCCCACTTACCCCTTTTTTAACTCTGCTTGCATGTTCTTCTGCCTTGGCTCAGGTAGCGGCCAGCCGCCTGCCAGCTTATCTCCTTGCCTTCCCAGGCAGAGTGATCTTCCTCCGCTCCCCACTCAGTAATAGCCGGGAGCTCGGAGAGTAAGACTTGACAGGCTGTGAGGCAGGTGGCGGCAGTGACGGGCAGAGAGTCGCTGATTGCCGGCTTTACTAGTAAAAATATTTCCTGGTTTTCATTTAAAAAAAATGGTCACCTTAACTTAAGGACCGCCTAACGCCGATATACGTCGGAAGAGCGGCACGGCTGGGCTCTTAAAGGCGATGTACCTGTATGTGCTTATGCCCAGCCGTGCCGCTCTGCCAACGTATATCGGCGTTAGGTCCTGAGCTCCGTGACCGCGCCAGCGGGACCTGATCGCCGCCGGTGTCCCGCGATTAGATCACAGAGCTGAAGAACGGGGAGAGGTAAGTGTAAACAAATAAAATGCCATAAAACGGTCCCCTATTTTGTACACGCTATAACTTTTGTGCAAACCAATCAATAAACGCTTATTGCGATTTTTTTTTTTACCAAAAATATGTAGAATACGTATCGGCCTAAACTGAGGAAAAAATAAATTTATATATATTTTTGGGGGATATTTATTATAGCAAAAAGTAAAAAATATTGAATTTTTTTCAAAATTGTCGCTCTATTTTGGTTTATAGCGCAAAAAAATAAAAACCGCAGAGGTGATCAAATACCACCAAAATAAATCTCTATTTGTGGGAAAAAAAGGACGTAAATTTTGTTTGTGAGCCACGTCACACGACCACGCAATTGTCAGTTAAAGTGACGCAGTGCTGAATCGCAAAAAGGGGCCTGGTCCTTTAGCAACAAAATGGTCCGGGGCTTAAGCGGTTAAACCAGATTGTGGCTCACACCATTGCTGCCTTATGAGAAGGAGAGGGTGTGTTGTCCCCAGTAGAGGCAGGGCTGTGTCTCTGAGATAATGGATGTCTGGGCTCCGCAGGACAACACAGGGCCGGCCTTTGGTTACACTCTGCTCCCTGACTCAGTCATGCAGCCTGGAGCACAGCTAAAATGGCAGCTCTGGAGGAAGGGAGAGGTCAGAGGGTATTACTAATGACATGATCTGATTTTTTTATCTGCATAGTGTGTGACTTGGTAAGTGCGTCTATGACTCAGATGGTGTGTAGTGTGACGGGGATGGAGGAGGGGCCATTCATTATGTCCTGCTCAGGGTAGATGGGCTTCGGACTGTCCTGTCGCATTTGTACATCGTGCCGCATTGCCAGGTACTCACATCTGTAGATTGTGCCACACAGTACTCACTGCACTACATTGTACACACGGCCGTCTTTAATATTGATTGGATTCTGTGCAATACATTTCTTGGACCCCTGAGCTGAACTAAAAAAACTGTCACATGATATAGACATCACATGTGGACGTGTATACAGGCTGCAGTAGAAATCTCCTCCTACCTGAACTCTCAGCACTGGAAAAACTGTGCAGTTTATCACAGACCATGGTATACAGATCAGCCAAAAAGGTATATAGTAGCAATATTTTAATGTAAAAAAAAGATTGATAAGCTGTGGGTAGGCCAATATACTATTTTCATATTACTGGTTTTAGTAACACTTTAATAACCCCAGTTGCAGGCAGGACTTTCAAACATGCCCCTTTATCTCCCCAGTGGGCAGCATTAAGTATAGGTGTTGGTGGATATGACCTAAGGGGGGCATGATATACATATGAATACCGCCTCTATTTACATATGCATGATGCTGCTTTTTGCATATCAATGTCGGTATTTACATGTAAACACAGGGTCTGTAAGCAAGTCATCTGTACACAACAATAGAGCAAAGCTGGGCAGCATTAGTAACAGAACTTCACACTGAGATATCAGGACACATCATGGGACAAAAGCCTCAAGGGACGAGGGAATTTCAACTGGGATAGTTGGCAAGTATGATGTAGCTGCTTTGGGCCCCACAACAATGATGAGGCTCAAGGCAGCTGTCCCTTTTGCCCTGCCTTAAAAACGGTCCTGATTGTACATTCCAAACTTCTCTAAACATTTGCTCTTTGCTAAGCAGTATTTGACTATTTTAATGAAGGTCTTCTAAAAGGTAGGCTCAGATAAATGGTTAGCTCTCTGACCATTTTCAGTGTACACAAAAATCATATGTATTTGAAGAGTTTTTTTTTGTATGAAGTTTGTATTTTTTAAATGATTGCGCTGAGGTTTGTACATGTCTGTGAGACTCTTACTTGTGGTACAGAAATCTGAGCATATTGTACAAGAATGCCTTTGCTTTATTTAACAATCCCCCTTTAGACCCCTCCCACTGTTAGCACAATTTGGCCACACCCACTGTTCACTGTGGCATGCCACGTGTGCCTCATTACTACTGTTCTTGGTGCACCCCAAGGTGTCCACGTCTTTTACAATCCTATAGTGCAGTCCATGCTAGCACACTGTGCCCAAGACTGGAGCCCCTCCCACCCCCGGCTAGTCCCGTCCCCGGGTGTCACCCCTCTGGCGGACCCCCATAGCAATGCCACTGCTTACTTATGGTAATTAACCACTTGCCACCTAGGCCAATTCTGACACTTCTCTCCTACATGTAAATATCATGATTTTTTTTTTGCTAGAAAATTACTCAGAACTCCCAAACATTATATGTATTTTTTGTAGCAGACACCCTAGGGAATAAAATGGAGGTCATTGCAACTGTTTAAGTCACATGGTATTTGCACAGCAATTCTTTCAAATCATGAATAACAAAAAACAAACACTAAAGTTAGCCTGTTTTTTTTTTTTTTTGTATAATCGTATATATTATTATTATATTATTTGTATAATGTGAAAGATGATGTTACACCAGGTAAATAGATACCTAACATGGCACACTTGTGGAATGGCGCCAAACTTCATTACTTAAAAATCACCATAAGCGATGCTTGTTTACAGTTACAGTCTAGTGCTAGAATTATTGCTCTCGCTCTAACGTTTGCGGCAATACCTCACTTGTTTGGTTTGAATGCCATTTACAACAGTGTTTCATCAGCCATTGACCTCACCGCACGTCCCTGACTTGTAGTGCACAGTGGATTTACCTTTGGCCAATAAACCCCATTGTGCAACATACGTTAGGTAGCTAGCATGCGACTTTTGTTCTGCAGGTGGTGAATGGCAATGATGCCTCATATGGAGATGCCCTGTTAAATACATGCCAGACACTTAGGCCCAGATTCACAAAGACTTACGACGGCGTATCTCCAGATACGCCGTCGTAAGTCCGAATGAGCGCCGTCGTATGTTTGCGCCTGATTCATAGAATCAGTTACGCATACATTCTGCCAAGATACGAGCGTCGTAAGTCTCCTACGCCGTCGTATCTTGGGTGCATATTTACGCTGGCCGCTAGGTGGCGCCTCTGTTTGATTTCTGCGTTGAATATGCAAATGAGCTAGATACGCCGATTCACGAACGTACGTGCGCCCGTCGCATTTAGTTACGCCGTTTACGTAAGACATACGCCGGCGTAAAGATAAAGCAGGTCTCTAGGTGGCGCAGCCCATGCAAAGTATGGACGTCGGACAAGCGTATCTTTTTACGTTGTTTGCGTAAGTCATACACGAATAGAGCTGTGCATAAGTTACGTTCACGTCGTAGGCAGTGTTCGACGTATCTTAGGCATTCTATCCGACGAATGCACACTGGTATACGTCCACGGACAGCGCATGCGCCGTTCGTTCAAAACGTCATTTACGTGGGGTCATGCTTTATTTACATAAAACACGCCCACCTCTTCACAATTTGAATTTGGCGTGCTTACGCTGGCACATTTACACTACCCCGCCGTAACTTAGGACGCAAGTGCTTTGTGAATACAGCACTTGCCTCTCTAAGTTGCGGCTGCGTAGCGTAAATATGATACGCTATGCCCGCCCACACTTACGTCGCCCTACGTGAATCTAGGCCTAAGTCTGTGTTTCTTAATTATAATTTTTTTACTAATGCTAAGGTAGAGGATATCCAGTCAGAAAGAAAAAATTACTGGAGTGATATCATGTGCATGAACTAAAATAGGACAAGTCTTCAAAACTACAGACCTTTCAAACTATGCCATGCTGTGCAGGAGCAGAATCTGAATTTTTAAAGGATTTTAAAACTGAAGATAGGAACATTGGGCCAGATTCACATATACTTGCGGCGGCGTAACCTATCGTCTATACGTTGCACTGCCGCAAGTTTTCAGCGCAAGTGCCTGATTCACCAAGCACTTGCGTGTAAACTTACGGCGGTGTAACGTAAAGGTGTCCGGCGCAAGCCCGCCTAATTCAAATGGGGCGTGTACCATTTAAATTAGGCGCACTCCCGTGCCGGACGTACTGCGCATGCTCCGTTTTGAAATTCCCGCCGTGCTTTGCGCGAAGTGACGTCATTTTTTTGAACGGCGACGTGCGTAACGTACTTTTGTATTCTCGGGCGTCTTACGCAAAAAAAAAAAATTAGAAATTCGACGCGGGAACAACGGCCATACTTTAACATGGCTCGTCTAAAGTTAAGCCATGTAAAAGCATGCTTAACTTTGCGACTGGAAAAAAATTACTAGCGACGACGTAACAAACGCGAAAACCTTCGTGGATCGCCGTAAAAGCTCATTTGCATAACCGACACAGGAAAACGACACGAATTCCACCCAGCGGCGGCCGAAGTATTGCAGCCTAAGATCCGAAGGCGTACGAAGCCGTAAGCCTGTCGGATCTTAGCCAAAAGCCGTCGTATCTTGTTTGTGAATCACAAACTAAGATACGACGCGGCAAATTTGAAAATTCCGCCACAGTATCAGTAGATACTCCGGCGTATCTCGTCTGTGAATCTGGCCCATTGTGTTTAGCCAGCATTTAGAAGCATGTGCAAGCCTTCAGACAGCTTTGAACAAATTTGTCTTTCATGTACCCATCATCTCTAGCTTAGATGTTAACACATATCTTCTAAACTTTAAGTGGTATTAAACCTAAAAGCAAACATTTATTATATTGCAATTATATTATACACTGCTCAAAAAAATCTATTGATACGGATATTGATCTGGTCAGTTAAGTAGCAGAGGGGGTTGTTAATCAGTTTCAGCTGCTTTGGTGTTAATGAAATTAACAACAGGTGCACTAGATGGGCAACAATGAGACCACCTCAAAAACAGGTCAGCAGGTCTGGTATCTGCTCATTTGTGCAAGGAGGAACAGGGTGAGCACTGCCAGAGCCCTACAAAATAACCTCCAGCAGGCCACTTGTGTGAATGTCTCTGACTAAACAATCAACAGCAGACTTCATGAGGGTAACCCGAAGTCCTCTAGTGGGCCTTGCGTTCATTGCTTGGCAAAGTGGAGCTCGATTAGCATTTTCCATTGAGCACCAGAATTGTCAGGTCATTGGTGCCCTGTGCTTTTCACAGATGAGAGCAGGTTCACCCTGAGCATATGTGAAATGGTCTGGTGAAGCCGTGGAGAACGTTATGCTGCCTGTGATATCGTTCAGCATGACCTGTTTGGTGGTGGGTCAGTGATGGTCTGAGAAGGCATATCCATGGAGGGATGTACAGACCTCTGCAGGCTAGACACTGGCAGCCTGACTGCCATTAGGTATGGGGATGAAATCCTTGGACCGATTGCCAGACCCTATGCTGATGCAGTGGGTCCTGGGTTCCTCCTGGTGCATGACAATGCCCAGCCTCATGTGGTGAGAGCATGCAGACAGTTTTTGGAGGATGAAGGAATTGATACTATTGAATGGCTCCCACGCTCACCTGACCTAAATCCAAATGAACACCTCTGGGACATGTTTCGTTCCATCCAACTTCACCAAGTTGCACCTCAGTCTTTTCAGGAGCTCAGTGATGCCCTGATCCAGATTTGGGAGGAAGTACCCCAGGACACCATCTGTTGTCTCATTAGGAGCATGTCCTGACGTTGTCAGGCAGGCATACAAGCATGTGTGAGCCATACAAAAGACTGAGTACCATTTTGACTTGCTGCAATTAAATTTTAGCAAAATGGATTAGCCTGTTGCATCATTTTTTTCACTTACATTTTTGGGGTGTCTTTGAATTCAGTCATCTGTAGGTTGATACTTTTAATTTCCATCAAACGATCCACATCCACATTACCAAGTCCATATCAGTATAGATATCCAGCATTATATTTTTCCCCATTGAGATCTGGTGTGTTTTGAAAGTGTTCCTTTAATTTTTTAAGCAGTGTATTTTTATATATATAATATGCAAAAAAGTGGTGATGTCTGCGCTGTGAAATGCTGCTTCTGAGGAAACGCAGTTAAAAGGGGGGAGGGGCCGAGGGGGGGGGAAGAGAGGGGGGCAGGGGCACAGGTGGGCCCGTGGGGCAGAGAAGTGAGGAAATGCAATGTACAAACACAATAAGTAATGCAACCTACAAACTGGTGGCTAAGTGGGTAAGTACATAAACGGAAATGCACAAACTTAAAACAAAGTGAATAAATAAGTTCAGTGAATACACATGACAGTCCCAATTTCACATCAGAAGGGAGACCAGGAATCCAAGTGAGACTGATATATGGATGAATGAGTGAATTGTCTAGAGTGAAAGTTCCAAAGCCAGATCAGTGAAGATGCACAGCGAAACAAATCCAAAAAACGTGCAGCCCACACCGTTTGTGATCCTAGCAGCTTACCTCATAGCTGTCACATAAAGCCAAACCAATATACAGTGCTTCGACCTCTCAGTGAATGGATATCTTCCTGGAGTGTGAGTGGATGAATCTGGTGGATTTCAGTCCCAGACCGTACATGTGGGAGATACAATGAAGACACTATAGCGTAGTCCTGTCACCACTAAGGAACCTCTGTTATAGGTAAGTGGATGTAAACTTACACAATATATTGGGAGGGGGTGCCTATCTCCACGAGCGCCGAGCTCGTCAAACTCCTAGCTTCTCTCTGCCACAACTTTCTCCCTTCAATATCAGTGAAGTCAGCCGCTCAAACGAAAATGGTAGGGGCAGGGGAGATAGAAGAAGAAGGGGGGCACATTGCGTGATAACGTGCAAAAATTAATTAAAACGAGAGTAAAACATCTAATAAAACTCACATTGAGCAGTCTTTGAGGCGGTCACACATTCACGAGCGCCGAGCTCGTCTACCGTCCGTCAGGTGCTGCAAACCGATCCAGTGCTCCAGTCCCGACGCGTATTCGTCACGTCACGTGACTTCATCAGGGGATGACACTGGGGCACAGGTCTATGTTTTTAAATAGGGTCTGGATAATTGAACATGCGGCGGCCATTTTGTTGAAGTCAGCATGCAAATATAGTAAGCTGACATGCCGATTACAGCGCCATTTTGCCTGGGTCATCTAATATGACAATCGTTGCTATAGCGCCGCGAACAGACCATAATGGGCCGAATTACATCGAATTGCAAGGAGTTGGTTTAGACACGGGCACTGACCATTACTGTGAGCTGGAAAAATAATATTTATTTATAATTGAATACAACATGGTGTGGGATAGATCTATCATGAAGCTGCCTTCAGATTCATTCATTAAGAATAACTGATACAAGGCAGAGCACTGGTAAATATACCATCTGTGCATAGAGGCATGATAGGGTCGGCGCCGGACTGGCACCCCCAAATGTTATATGGAAAATGGAAACAAAAGTTAAAAAAAATATATATATATATATATATATATATATATATATATATATATATATATATATATATATATATATATATATATATATAATAAAAAAAACATTTTGAATTATATATGTTAAAAATGGAATAAAAGCAGGGGAGACAAATAACTCCTCTTATAGAGGGGACATCCAGGTGAGGAGGGATGGAACCGAAAAATGTATGTCTATCGATCATCCTCCTAACATAGAGGAGCTGTTAGATAAAATACCGAACCGAATACCGAATTGTTTCCTTGGAGGATCTATTACACTTTTCACCAATTGGTCGCGCAGTGTAGGAGCTCTTTTATAGATAAACCTTGGTCTATCTGGTAGTAGATCCCGAAGGTCTCTGTCATATTTCAAGATATGCCAATGTCTTTGAATGACATTTTCTATTTTTCTATATTGTGCATTGTACTCCAGCACTACAGGTACCAGGTCCTCCCTACTTGCCGGTTTCTTGTTTTCCAGAAGCTTACTTCTCGGTATCTTGGATACTTCTTCTATCTTTTCCTTAATATAGGTATCATCGTATCCCTTCTGTACGAATCTGTTGCCTACTTTCTTAGCTTGTGCTTGGAATTCGTCCAGCCTAGTGCAGTTGCGTCGTAGGCGCATCAATTGGCCTTTGGGTATATTAAAGAGCCAGTTCTTATGGTGATAACTAGTGAGGGGGAGATAGCCTTTTCGATCCACGTTTTTAAAGAAAGTCCTAGTGTCAAAGGTCGCATTGTTCCTGGAGATTTCCAAATCTAGGAAGGATATGGTATGTTCTTCTATCTGCCAGGTCAATTTGATGTTTTTGGGGTTGATATTCAGGTTCTCAAAAAAGGTCACAAGTGACTGATGGTCCCCTTTCCATAAAATAAAGATGTCGTCGATATACCTTTTTGTATAGCACAAGGCCCGTAGGTTGATGGGTAAATATCGATTCCTCTTCCCATTTGGACATGAATAGTCCTGCCACGCTCGGAGCAAATTTTGCCCCCATAGCCACCCCGGGCCGTTGTTGGTAATATTGGTTTTTATACCATAGGTGGCTATGCTTGAGGCAAAAGTCCAAGCACTTAATGATGTACTTCCTTTGTACACATGGGAGCTTAGTAAAATTCCGAAGTCCCCACTTAGTGGCGTCACAGGCTAAATGGTGGGGGATGATGGTATATAACGACGAAACATCCGCCGTTGCCATCAAAAGAGGCCCATCTTCATTCAACTTGGCCAACAATTGCAGCATATCCTTTGTATCTTTAAGGTATGCGCGTGTATGTTGGCCAGCCGGTTGAAGGAAGCGGTCTATGTATTGACCGAGCCTGGCTGTTATGGAATCTATCCTGTTGACTATAGGTCTAAAGGGAGGGTCCTCTTTATCTTTATGGATCTTGGGCAATGCGTAGATGATGGGGGTTCTACAGGCTTCTGGGATTAAATACCTTGCCTCTTTTTTGTCAAGGACTCCCTTTTTGAGGCCTAGGTGCACGACTTGTTCGAGCTCCTTTCTCCATTTAAATATTGGATTTTTTGACATAGGGCTATAGGTCTCGGAGTCATCAAGGAGTTTCAGCATACCCTTGTGGTATTGTTCCGTGGTCAATAGAACAATCCCCCCACCCTTATCCGAGGGTCTAATCACAAGATCTAATATATATATTACCAATCCTTAGATATGATGGCTGCTTCAGATTTCTTTTTTTAGGCTTTCCTACTATTCCTTTTCACCTGGTTATCTGGCCAGTTAGTCTGTTCTTTATCAAAAGAACAAGCTCCCCTACAGATGTAGCAGTTAAAGTAGAGCTTTTTTTTTCATTTTGGATAAAGCAAGGGAGGGTTATAGCCCCTGACATTTTTATTTTAGTTTATTGCCATATGTGTACCATTGGGGAGATTTCCCTTCACTTCCTGTCCCATAGCCCGACAGGAAGTGAGAGGAAATCCCTGCAAATTAAGCGAACTCCTTGGGGACCCCCACCATTTTTTGCAGCAATTACAGCTGCAAGGCTTTTTGGATATGTCTCTACCAGCTTTGCACATCTAGAGAGTGACATTTTTGCCCATTCTTCTTTGCTGTTCACAGAAGGTCTCCTTCCAATCTGACAGAGCTTGAGCTATTTTGCAATTTTCAAGTCTTGCCACAGATTCTCAATTGGATTTAGGTCTGGATTTGACCGGGCCGTTATAACACATGAATATACTTTTGATCTAATTCTAAACCATTCCGTTGTAGCTCTGGCTGTATGTTTAGGGTTGTTGTCCTGCTGGAAGGTTAACCTCCACCCCAGTCTCAAGTATCTTGCCGATTCTAGCAGGTTTTCTTCTTATTTGGCTCGATTCCTATTCCCATTAACTCTGACAAGCTTCCCTGTCCCTACTGAAGCAAAGCATCCCTACAACATGATGCTGCCACCATGTTTTACGGTGGGGATGGTGGGGATGGTGTGTTCAGGGTGATGTGCAGCATTCGTTTTCCGCCACATATAGCGTTTGGCTTTTAGTCAAAAAAGTTCAGTTTTGGTCTCATCTGACCAGAGCACCTTCTTTTAAATTTTCTGTGTCCCCCTCCTTGCAAACTGCAAATGGGACTTCTTATGGTTTTCTTTTAACATTGGCTTTCTTTTTTCCACTCTTCCATAAAGGCCAGATATGTGGAGTGCAAGACTGAGGCCCCATACACACCATAGAATCTATCCGCAGATAAATCCGTGCAAACGGGTTTCAGCGGATAGATTCTATGGTGTGTACACTCCGTGGGATATTTATCCGCAGATAAATCTCCCCTGGGATGGATTTCCAGCAGATGGATATTTGCTGACATGCTCAACAAATCCATCTGCTGGAATCCATTCCAACGGATGGATCCGCTCGTCTGTACAGACTTACCGGATCCATCCGTCTAAAGGGATTCCCCGCACGCGTCGTAATGACTTGACGCATGCGTGGAATTCCTTATATGACAGCGTCGCGCCCGTCGCCGCGTCATAATAGCGGCGACGGCGCGACACGTCATCGGCAGAGGATTTCAGCGCGGATTTCAATGCGATGGTGTGTACACGCCATCGCATAGAAATCCTCGAGAGGATTTATCCGCGGATACGGTCCGCTGGACCGTATCTGCGGATAAATCCTCTCGTGTGTATGGGGCCTGATAGTTGTCCTGTGGACAGATTCTCCCTCCTGAGCTGTGGCTCTCTGCAGCTCCTCCAGAGCTACTGTGGGCCTCTTGGCTGCTTCTCTGATTAATGCTCTCCTTGCCTGACCTGTCAGTTTAGACGATGGATTGAACAGTGCTCCATGAGATGTTTAAAGCTTAGGATATTTTTCTTCATAACCTAACCCTGCTTTACACTTCTCCACAGCTTTATTCCTGACCTGTCTGGTGTGTTTCTTGACCTTTATGATGCTGTTTGTTCACTAACAAACCTCTGAGGGCTTCCCAGAACAGCTGCAATTATACTAAGATTAAATTACACATTATTTACTAATTAGGTGACTTCTGAAGGTATTTGGTTCCACTAGATGTTAGTTAGAGGTATCAGAATAAAGGGGCAATACAAATGCACACCACACTTTTTAGATATTTATTTGTAAAAGAAAAACATTTATAATTTTCAGTACTTCACAATTATATGCCACTGTGTGTTAGTCTATCCCATAAAATCACAATAAATACATTTTATGTTTTTGGTTGTAACATGACAACATGTGGAAAATGGGTATGAATACTTTTTCAAGGCACTGTGTGTGTGTACATTTTATTTATTTATATATATATATATATATATATATATATATATATATATATATATATATATATATATATATATATATATATATATATATATATATATATATCCTCTTATTGCAAAGCTCAAGTGGATCATATAGTGTGCTTTTATTTTCATGCACAAAGCCTCTATTGCTTGTAAGTATTAAGAAAATGGGTACAAATTACTAACCAGTAGGGATGAGCTTCGTGTTCGTGTCGAACCCATGTTCGACTCGAACATCGTATGTTCGACCGTTCGTCGAATAACGAACGTTATGGGCCGTTCGCGCCAAATTCCAGTGGCGCCTCACAGCCTATGCATAATTCACTGTGTTACACGCCCCACACAATATAAGGCCGCCTGGAAGTCGGCCTTGTGTAGTGTGTTGCGATGGTTTACAGAGAGAGAAAGTGTCATTTTTTGGAGTTAGATAGAGCAGACAGGCTAGTCAGTTAGAGTTACAGTGTGTAGAGGATAGATATGCATCCCAGGTGTTGTGTGTGTGTATATATATTTATACACTGTATTGAGTTTAGCTATATCCGCTCTTCCTAATATACTGACAGGCAGGCAGGTGATTGTGCTAGCTGCAGTCTTTTCATTTGGTGTACTGTCAGTGTCCTTTTGCTGGTGTTCTCATATTAATTCCTACAGGCAGGAATCTGCTCATATTAATACCACAGGCAGGGGATCTGCATGTATTCTCACATGGTGTACTGTGTCCTCTGCACAGTGTGCACCTAAAGCTACGTCAATAGATTTGCTGGTGTTCTCATATTAATAACACAGGCAGGGATCAGCAGGTATTGTCAGTATATGTGCAGCTACATCTCCCTGCAGGCCATTGGTATGTCTGGAAGGACAACAAGGAGAGGCAGAGAGTCACAAGTCGATAAAAGAGGGCAAGCAGGCTCTGCATCTAGAGGCAACAGTGCTGGTCGTGGACACGGTGCATCCTCTTTAGCACGTGGCCGTGGGACACGCTCGTCCTTTTTTCCGTCAGCTGGCTGTGTTGAGCCGCAACATGCCGAAGACTTGGTAGAGTGGATGACCAAGTCGTCCTCATCCTCTCTCACCCAGGCTCAGGGTACTTTGTCTGGCAAAGCAGCTGCCAACGCGGCCTCTTCCCTCTGCTCAATGGCATCAGTCACTCCTTCCCTAGCCCAACCATGTCCTCCTGAGGAGTCCCCCGAACTGTTTGACTACAGTGTTGGCTACATGCTGCAGGAGGATGCGCAGCGTTTTGAATGCTCTGATGATGGTACACAGCTAGAGGAAGGCAGTAACATGAGCCCAGAAGGGGTGCTCAAGAAGGACAGCAATCTGGCAGTCATGTTACCCCAGCTGCGGCATACTGCCAGGTTTTCTATAGTGCGGGCGTTCCAGCGCCACCAAGACTAACTGTGAGGGCTTACAGTGTTGTGGCAACACCAACACCTAGGGCCCAAATTTCTGCAGAGTATATACGGCAGGCCCCTACTTTCGAACATCCAACTTACAAATGACTCCTACTTGCAAACGGAAGGAGACAACAGGAAGTGAGAGGAAATCTACCCATAGGAAGGGAGATTCTCTTCTGTAAGAGGTGTCTTCTGTCCACTGATGCTTTATCACCAATCCTTGTTTCACTAAAAAAAAATTGTTTTCAAAAAAACATTTGTCATTGGGACAGAAAGTGAGGTGCAATCTTCTGAACGGATGCGCACAGACAGCAAAACAAATGTTACAGGGGTGATAACCCTTCTCTATGTTTTCCAAAAAGCTTAAAAATAGATTTTTTTGGCTGGAGCTACACTTTAAAAAAGTACCAGTTCAAAATTTCAAACAGATTCTTCTTAACAACAAACCTACAGTCCCTGTCTTGTTTGCACCGCCTGTATACTGCTGTCCAAAGTATATAGGGCCAAAGGGGCTAGTAATGACCTGGGGGGAGGGGGGAAAACCCATGCTATTTTTCTCAATGATTTTCATCCATATTGCAGGGACCAGACATTACATTAAAGCAGTTTTAAATTACTTTTTTCTTATAGTAATGTCATTTTGTGCAGGGACAGTTCTAAACACGGGAAACACTTGCCACTTCACAGGCATACTATAGACACCCAGCAGGTACGATATTTAAAGGAATTTTTTCAAAAAAAAATCACTT